>NC_086180.1:44281446-44908696 GCF_023053635.1 Elgaria multicarinata webbii | reverse complement strand
TTGCATTACCAATGCTAACTTTTTCCCATATTCAGAGCTCCGAGCTCCAGCAGTAGGGTTTGTCAACTTTTCATCGATAGATAGTACAATTTGAATTCTCTGGCTATATATCATATACCCAGGACAGCACAGAATACAAAATAAAGATGTGGGAGCATTATTATAGTCCATTTTTCAATCAACCTGTTAAGTGTGACATTCTGTGGTTGTTAGAATATTTGGAGCAGTTCTATCCAGGTCTGCTCTACTTGCCTTCTAAATTTCTTATGATTCATACACACGAAATACAGAAGTGAGTTATCAAATGTGGCTTCTGATATGTTAAATGGCCAGTTTAGGTCTTGCCAGTGTTGTATGCAGGGCTCAAACATGAGAGCCTGTATGATATGGTTAGTGTGCCAGACTTGTCTGGGGTGACCTAGGTTCAAATTCCTGCTCAGCTCTGAAGCTCACTTGGGCCAGTTGTTTTTTCTTACCCTAACCTACCTCACAAGATTGTTGTGAGGATAAAAAAAGAGGGAGGGAAACCTTGAGCTCTTTGGAGGAAAGGCAGGCTATAAATTAAATTAAATAAATAAATAAATAAATAAGCAAGCAACCTGGTGCCCGCCAAATGTTTTGGTCTACAACTCCCATAAGCTGCAGCCAGCATGAGCAATGGTCAGGTGTAACCTGGCAGAGACATCATGATTTCCAAAACATCAGGAAGGTACCAGATTGTCCTAGCCCTGAAATAAGCACTGATACAGCAATGTGAATGTCTATCACTGTTCTGACTCCAGACTGCTGTTTTCCTGCACGTGCCCAAGGGAACAGTTGTGACCTTTGTCCTAGAACTGGAATTGCTGCTATTCTCAGTTCTATTAACTCCAATAGCACTACCTTATAAAAGTATATGAAGTTAAAGTATACTAAGTTAGTTGGTGGCCTTTTTCTAGTCAGTATCATCACCATCTTAGATAGCTGCAGGAAGGTGTCTCATTTGGAGACTAGCATGGCTCCCCAGGGTAAAATGCAGATTGCCAGGCCCAGTGTCATTATCCTTGGGCCCCAGAACTCTGGAAGGGCCCAGGTGCTACAAGCTACGGTTAAAAATCCCCTCAATTTCCTGGCGAGTGTAGCTCCAGGGCACTGGAAGAAATTATAAAGATGTCTCCTCAGTGGCTTTGTCAGGTGCTCTGAGTCATCATAGGAAAATGAAAATGAAGATTCATAACCTCCAGCCTTAATGACATTGATCTTTGGTATTAGGGGTGTTATATATGTATTGGATATTCCCAATCAAACTGTTATGTTTTCCTAGTAGTTTCATTGTTCATATGGAAGGCTTCGATCCAAAACTATTGTTATGTGGTGTGGCTGTATATCAGTTGAGATGTTCCATATGCCTGTCTCTTCTGCTCCTGTATGTGTGCCTTTTTCTGTGGTGTACTTTGACCTTCTGGTCCACGTTCTTGAAGCTATCCTCCTTAGCACGCACAGCTTCTGTTATACCCTCAGGAAAAAATGTCAAACATAAACCCTTTCTCTTGGCATCCCCATCTCTTTCAAAGCCTGTCGACTGTGAGACTGTGATCCTCGACATGCTTTTGTCAGCTTATTTGCTTCACAGGGGCTGGCTCTAAAACGGCACTTGGAAGACCAAGCCGTTAGTGGCCTTTGTAGCACAAAATAAGTTGTTTGCACTCAGTGTTCACAGTAGTTTAGATATTAGCAGCTACAGATGCCACTTTCATTGTCCCAATTTGGGTCACGGTGGACATGAGCCTATTTCCCTTTCCATGGATATGATCTACTGCTAAAATAGATTAGCACTTTGAAGTGATTTTCAGGCAGCCACCAACTAACATTTCTCTTAAATCATATGATGGCAACAGGAATAAAATGGAGTTTCTGCTGCCTTGATGTCCTCATCACCCACTTCTGTTTGGTCAGTAATTTGCTCCCACCCCGTTGCCCCCCACGGTCCAGCCCTATCTGCCCCACTGCCCAAGCTGCAAACCTTATACTTAAATAATCCCGTGCCTATTACGATTGTAAACATGCTGCATGTGATGCATTATTTGCATTCAGTCATCTCTCCATTTTGTTTGTTATTTTTAAATTCTGCAACATTTATAAAACTTTATTTAAATGCCTAAATAGGATGGCAAACCTGTGGCTACTTTGGAGAATAGAGGCTAGGATTGGGTTTTTTTTGTTTTCAAAAGTCCTGGCCCTATGGTCAAGAGTTTCCCTGGGTTTGTAATAAATGCCCTTACCCTGAAGGGAGCCAGCCATTTATTTATAAAATGGATCTAAGCACAAACTGCATCCCCACTTTCTACAGAAGACGTAGAGTTGGATTATTATTATTATTATTTATTTATTTATATAGCACCATCAATGTACATGGTGCTGTACAGAGTAAAACAGTAAATAGCAAGACTCGCATAGGCTTACAATCTAATTGTGGATGAGTCCACTCCTCAGCCACAAGGGAGAATTAACTGCAGATCTAGCAATGCTACACAGAGCACAGTTTGCAAGAAACAGAGTAGGTGCCAGAGGTAAGACCTCTGCAGACCAAATGGTTACAGATTATTCAACCAAATAAACTAAGATGCACACTGTGCACAAGGCAAAAAACACAATAACATTTGTGATAGCAATGATAAATGAATGATGAAACATTCTTCACTTCTAAACCCACCAATTTTATTTCAGGTCTCCTATGCTGCTCATTTCCTTCTCTATGTCTCTTTCCCTCTTCTTCTTCAGCTTTCCCATCCCTCTTCTCTTCCACTTCACGCACTGATGTCACCTTGCAAAGGAAGAGAAACTGATTATGGAGGCCTGAATTACGCCCATTTGTAGCACAGGCGTGCAATCAGAATCATGACTAGCCAGGATGCAGGAGATGCAGGACACAAAAGCAAACCAGGAAGAAGATCTGCTTAATACAGATGCTTGTCTTGTGAGGACATAAAAATCCCCATCTCTGGCATCAGCTATGTGCAACTTCACATTCAAGGAGCATGAGATAAGAGATGTGATATGCATTCAGATTATTTCTTGGATTACCTACATTTGTACACATGTACACAATCTGTATAATCATCATGGGAAAGTAAACATTTTAAAAGATTGTGTGCATATCCATTCTCTATGGAGAGATAAACTCTGCATTGAAAGACAGCAAGATAAAATGAATTGGCCCTCACAGTAAATTGTTCCACACTTGATAAAACTTGATCGCTATTTATTTTGATTCTTAACACTATAAAATCAGACACTTATTTTTACTGTTATTAAATCCACTAGTTAAAAATAGGATTTTCATGAATCAGTCAGCTCTGTGACAAAGCACATGCTTTGGCGGCAAAAGGGTCCCAGGTCTGATTCCTCGCTTCTCTGGAGAGCCACTTTCAGACAATGTTAACTGTTCTTAGCTAGATAGACCAATACACTTAAGTACTCGGAAGACCCCAAGTTGCTGACAATGAAATTTGCTCTGAAGGAAAACTTTCATAGTTCAGGAAACTGTTGTGAGATTCAGATCTATGTGTAATTCCATTTACTTTTCATATAAATCATCATTCACTTACAATGTTTGTCATTTTTGTGGTTGTCATAATAGTAGTGCTGTCCCTTTAAAAAAACATGATTCCCCCATGCCATATAATTTAGAATATAAGTACACAACAATAATTTATGATCTTGGTTATTAAAGTGAGGTCTGGTACTACACAATTCATTGTTGTTTTGTTTAGCCCTGCAATACAGTTAGAATGATTTCTAGAATAGCATAGTCTGTGGTAATAATTGCAGGCTAAATCCTACTTTAGGCCATGTTTAGTTCCACACAGTTGCACCTGCTTTGTCCAGTTACAATATTATCAGTAAAGTGATGATCCTAAGACCACTCATGGAAAATGGCTCTTATATCCATGAATGGCAGTGTAAGGGAAAGGAAATCTCAGTTTTTTTCTCCACATGAGTGACCAACTTCAGAGCTGTCAGAAAGAAAACCCTTGATGAGCATACCTGTCTTACTGCTGTGTACATTGGCCGTTATAGCAGTGGACAAAGATAATTCCTGTTTATTGTATCAAATGTCTGTTTCCCCCCACCCCCAAAGATAAAAGAGGAAGAGTAAATTCTACCAGCCTCCAAGTGATGTGATACTGTGTACCTACCATACTAAAATATGTATCTTTAGAAATGGTTTGAAAAATGTTCCAAAGCAGTATGGGCACAGGCCAATCCAGTAGGTACCTGTGGCAGTTCTTTAGAGACTTACAAATCTCTGTCTTGGGAGCATTTGGCAAGGTTGAAGCTGCATCAGAGTCCTGCATTTATGGGCCTTACGGGGACCAGAGTGAGAACAAAGGGGGAAAGTTTTCACTCTGGTCCGTCTTCGCGCCCACCCCTGTCAAGCCATCAGAGCTCCATTTGGCTCAGCAAACCTCCCCACCAGCAAATACTGGGTGGAATCATGGCTGAGCTGCTGCTTCTCACCTGCCCCTACTTTTCTTGCTGCCAGACCCATGGACCCCCCTCAAATTACTGCTCCCTGGTAAGCAGGGAGCTTGGCTTGTGCTTTTATAGATAGGTTTTCAGCTTTAAACAGCTATTTTGAAGTGCTTCTGAACCCTTTTGGTAGTGACAGAAATGCAGCAGGACTTTTAAAATGTGGCTATTGCATGCAACAAGAGGAGAACAAGGTGTGTTTTCTTTTAGTGAAGAAGACCTAATTGCCAATATATGTCTAATCCTAAAACCTTTTGGGACAGACAAAAACAGTTCAGGGCAGTCTGTAACATTTTTTTTAACACTAAAGGATGAAAAGGTACAAATAGAAGACTGTTAATGAGATCAACTGAAGCTCATTTTGTGGATGTGCTGTGGTGCATTTCCACAACACACCTGAAAGCAACATACAAAACAACATTGTACTCTGTGCTTTTAGGGGATTTTAGTAAAGAGCTGAAGAGCTCTCACAGTGTCTTTTAACTTCAGTCTTGTTTATTGAGAAACTAACAGTAGAAAACACTCTTTTTTGCTCTGTTTAACATTGTTAAAAGGCACAAGCTCACTGTGAGGTATAGGACTTCATTAGTCACTCACTAGTACAGATAACAGGATATATAGCTGGCTTGTATAAATGAGGGACAGAAATAGGGCTTTATTTATATTAGCACCTGGTGAATGAACCAAAAAAGCACTGTTATGTGCATTGTTACGTACAAACTGGTGTCTCTGGAGATAGTTGCTTCAATTTTAAGATCTTGTGTTTCCTAAGTAAATAGCTCAAAAATCTGATATGGTCAGTTTTATTTGACATGTAGACAAGCTGGTGTATTAGTCACTATTGTAATTTGAAGACATATATGCAGTGGTAGAATATCAGTTATTTCTTCTACAATAATTTTGGATTCATTCTTTATAAGGATACGTCTTAAAGTCTTTAATGCACTAGGGTTTGGGGTTTTGTTTTGTTAAAAACACACACACTATATTTTCCATTGCTTCTGTTGGTTCAGCCTTTCTGTTCTTAACCCTGATTGAACACTGTTTTTTGTCTACAGTACAAATGAAGTAGAAATTACTTCACTTCCACAGTTGGGGCACGTGAGATAAACGTCTCAGGGCTTTTACAATGCATGTTCAGTTTTTTGGGCAGTAAGGGCACCTTTGTTCCTTTTTTGTAGTCTTCAGTCCATATGTCTTCTCTCAAGACTGCTCTGCGATAATTTTTAGGTGTGAAAATGTGATGCTTAGCCAGATGCCATATTCACTGAATGTATGAAGTGTCTACATGAGCACTTCCCAACTGTTATTGATTTAATATCATTTATTTATTTCGTTTATATCCTGTCTTTCTTCCACAAGACTCAATATAGCTTACATAGGTTTCTCAGGTAGTCTCTCATCCAGACTTTGACCAGATCCTAGCTTCAGCAAGGTTACTGCATCATCTGCCTTCAGACCATACCCTGGTCATCTGATATACCTAGTGCTAAAATCACACAGTTCTCCTCCCTGTACCTATATAATTTTATTAAACAACTGATATTTAAAAAAACCAGAACATTATTCAGAGGCAACATTCTCCTCTATGCAACTCAAGTACAAAAAAAAACTTTTTACTAAAACATACTTTTTTTAAAGTGAGGAGAAGCACCACTTATGTCCTAGCATTTCAGAGCCTTTCATTTTTAATTTATTGTATTTTAAACTCTTCATGTGCTGTGTGATCCCATGGACCAAGGGTCCATGTAGTCTGGCATTCTGTTCACACAGTGGCCAATGAGTATGACAGGAGTGCAACAGCAGCCCATGTTCCTCAGCAACTGCCGGAGGAGACTCGTCAACTCGACAGACTATTAGCATTCAAGAAAGCTATCAAGACTGATCTCTTCCGGCAGGCCTATCCAGTGGAATTTTAGGATGTTTTTAGAATGTATATTATGTTCTTAATTCAGTTTGTATATTTTATATTTAGTGTTGTTCCCTGCCTTGATCAAAATGAAGAGGCGGGTAAGAAATAATAATAATAATAATAATAATAATAATAATAATAATAATAATAATAATAATTTGCTATACATAGGCATACTGCCTCTGATACTGGAGATAGTATATAGCCATCTGAACTAGTAGTCATTGATACCCTTCTCCTCCCCCCCTTCCGACCCTTAAAGGCATCCAAAAGGCCATCACTACATCTTCTGGAAGTGAGTTCCATGGTTTAACTATATGGTGTGTGAAGAAGTAATTGCTTTTACTGTCATGAATCTGCCATCAGCTTCATGGGTTGATCCTGGGTTCTGTGGTTGAGTACTTCGCTAGGGAACTTTTTCAAAAGGGGGCAGCATTGCTATTCCCCTCCCCCTTCCATTGTTAGAGCTGGTCCTATCCTAGGCAGAGTGAAGGGGCATGGAGCAGACAAGCCTGTGTGTGGAACACAGCTTGCCTTGTGCCCCTGAGCTAGCCTGCTGCCCTCAGTTGTAGTGAAGGACAGTATGCCTTTGCCAGTGTTGAAGTAGCATTCAATAGCCACCAGTCTGGTCAGTTTTTGTATATGGATTGGTGGGAGATGCCATCTTGTCCTTCACCTCAGGCAGCAAAATATCTTGGGCTGGCCCTGTAAGAAGGCTGTTCAGGATTATGTTTTATGCAAGAGAGAATATTTCTCAGTCCATTTCCATTGAGCGAAGATTCAGTCTGTTTCCATTGAGCGAAGATGCTTCCAGACAGGGGTCTTCTAATGCTCCCACTCAGAATTCAGTTTGCAGCCGTTCCATCTTTTTTCTCCTTAACCAATTTCCCGTGGTGCAGAAAAAGATGGGGAAAGTGGTGGGAAACACAGGAGGGCCACAACTGGAAGAAGATGATGTCTGGACCCTCCATAAAATTTTGTGATGTGATTTCACAATAAAAGTCTCGTCTGGACTTTTGCTCAAAGCCCAAAATGTAGTTGGGGTGCTCTTTGACTGAATGTTCTAGAGGGGTCCTAATCAAGCACACCTCTATTTAATCCAACTCACCCTTTCATTTTTTCTTGGCAAGTGATCTAGTTTTTTGCTGCTATGACCACTACCATTAGACATAGTGCACATGGTTCTTATGTTGCCTTCTTGTTGTATTGCTGAATTTACTCCCTTAGGGTGCCTGTTAGAATAATTGATCTTGCAGACACGTCTGAAATGTTCATTTTATACATGCAAAGGTTTGGGGCCATTTTCGCTTTGTCTCTCATCCCTTCCTGTGTTCCTTTTCTTGAATTCTCACTCCCTTTTGAAGGGAGTGAGAAACTGGGCCATGAGAATATACTTTTGTCTTGAGCTGTGAGTATATATTTGAGTAGTGTTTTCTTACTGAAGAAACATGCACTGAGATAGGCAAAGGGAATCCTTTACTTAAAGTTATTTGACATTAAAATGCCTTGATGGTAAAGAATTCTCTCTCTCTCCCACCCCTTTTAATCTCTTGTTTGTCTCCACTTCAAACACAAAACAGATCAGAGCACATTATTAAAGGTTAAACGTCAGGCAGCACAACTTGTAGTTAAGAGTTATGGATAGAGGGCATGGCAGTTTCATCTCATGGGTGAAACAGCACTTGGAAACATAGCGCACCATTGGGGCATGTCCAGGCATTAAGGGTGCGATCCTATACATGCTTAGACAGAAAAAAAAGTCCTATATAAACTTGCATAGAATTGCACCCAATTCTTTTAGAGCCCTCAAGCTATTTTATTTACCTGGTCTTTTGCCACTGTTCTGGTATGCTCTCCTCATGTTTCCCAAGTTTGAGTTGTCTTCCTATTATTTTTGTATGCACAGCCTGATGTTTCCCCCTTGACATTTTAGGAGATGTGCAAAACTAGCCGCACATAGGGCAGTCCCTACAATGACGCTGCTTGATGCAGGGGTACTCCCCACTGCTCTTGAACATGGAGAGATGAAAATGCTGCCCTTAAATCTTGAAGGGTGGGGGGGAAACCCAGGCAAGTTATGAGATACTTATGTATCTATATTCAAATATTGTCCACAAAATCCACATGAAATCTGCTCAAACATAGCTGAAATCAAGGCTGAAAGTTCCAATTTGGCCACACATCCCAAAATACGCAGCACCCAGAGGGGCTGAGCTGTGACATCACACATGCACATCTTTCTTTGAGGCCTGGTTAGTGAGCATGGTGAGTGAAGTTTCCTTTAACAATATGACTGAATTTGCTACCATGCTGAATTGCTTGAATGGTGTAAATAATAAGCCTGTGGTAGATTAGTTTAATATATACAGAGTGCACAAGGCACCAACTGCCAGATATACATTCAAAGATGAACAGTGATAATAACACTTATTTATTCAAAAATATAATGGTTAGTTGTCCCATATATTTGGAGCTCTCTTCTAAGGAAATTCCACCAAGGTATCTCTCAGGCTGTTTTCAGACAGAACTTGAAGTCCTTTTTATTTTTTAATGCCTTTCAGTTTTATGCTAATTTAAAAAATGTTTTAATGTATGCAATTTTCACATTTCATGCATTTTGACGTATTGTGTTTTTAACACTTATTTTTGCAACCCATCTTGTGAGAACTTTATTCTGAAATGTGGGATATAAATATCTAAAATAATGTATGACCCTTCTGGCCACTGCATTTTGCTGCCAGTTGTAGGCATAGTGGATGAGCCTAAGGGACACTTTAATTTGTTAGAGGTGGACTTACGCAGCCAATTTCTGCTCTGCTGGAGCACTTTTAAAATATGATATCAGAATCATTTAGCATATGAATGGGCTATGTCATCCCCCTCCCCTTTATCACACATTCATGTGATTATGACTGGAAGAAGTCAAATGTTGCCTCAATAATCTGACATTCAGCAGTCATTTCTCTTCCTTTGTTGAGGACAAATAGTATTTCAATGACTACATGAAATGTGGAATTGTTTAAGACAATCCAAAGTCCAAACTCTACACAGGCACCTTCCTTGCTCTTCATTTCTAACTGCGGAAAAATAATGCCTTCTGTTTTCTTGAACAGTGTGTTAGATGGAAGATCTTTCCTCCATCAAGAGGTTGAAGTATTTGACCTCAATACACATTCCAGCCTCACAATTCTGTGATCCTAATATTCAATCATTGCAGCAGAAATGTACATTTGAGCACAAATGACAGCGCGGCTCATCTGAAATGACACAGAGAATAAGAAGCATCAAATTTAATAGAGATTTGAATCATGGGATGATGAAGGGAATATCACCCTTTGTTCTTCTTTTAAACCTATGTCTTAACAGAAGCATTTATGGACATGTTTGTTTATATGACTAAAACATGCATAAACACCAGAGACCAATTCTATGCACCTTCTCCAGCTACAAGTTCAAGGCGCTCAGTTTTTCCCATCCTTCTCCAGGTTATTGTCAGACCTAAAATTCAAAGATAAAAGATTCCTTAGAGCTCTGATTCTGCAGACCTCACTGCTTCTCTTTGGTATTGTGAAGTAGATCTTCGTCTTGTGTTATTGTCAGCCCTAGTTGGGCTATTTGGACTGAAAGAGCCTGAGTTGGTTTAAGGACAGCAAAGTCAGTGGAAGTGTGCCCATTAAGTGCCCAGAAGATTAAAAGCTCTCCGATAGCAACTGGAGCCTCCCTGTCTGTGGTCTCACTGACCATTGAAGCTTGCGGGGGGACAGGGGGGAGAATGGGAGGGAACTGGTGTAAAATGCAGAAGTCTGTTTGACTTTTATGGTCAGATACAAAGCTGAAAAAGAATTCAGTCTCTGAGCTTGTTTTGAAGGAGCAATAAAAGCGCTAAACAGCATCAGTCCTGGTCACTCCCTATACATAATTGAAATAGCTGCCCACTGAAGTCAGAATGAGATTACTGGGAGGGGGGGGCTGTGTAAGTGGCTCTGACTGTTGCTATAACAACAGCACCTTGGTCTAATTTCTTCTGAAAAATGACTTGCTGCTAGTGGGATGAAGTGGAGCAGCTTTTTGCAGCAGATGAAAGCTCTGTCGACAGCCTTAAGTGCTCCCTTGTTTATGTAGTGGATACTCAGTGGTGTGTCCACTGCAGCCCTGCTGAAAATTTCAAGATGAGTTAGTGTGTGTGTGTGTGTGTGTGTGTGTGTGTTTGGAGGGAGAGAGAAGGCATATGTAAACATACTCTTTAGACTCTTAATAAACAGTCTTATAAAGTTTACCCCTCATTCCTAGACCACAAACAAGTTCCTCCTGTTACAGCAACCTTCCCAAACATGTTGTCTTCCAGATGGGTTGGACTACAACTGCTATCATGCTTAGCCAGCATAGAGCTCCATCCGATGAGCGTTTTATTGCACGCTCATTACTGGGCACTCATGGAGTTTGCTTAGGTCCCTCACATGATGTCGTCTGCCTCCCATGCGCCTTCCACTCCTTCTGGCCCTCCTTGTGTGACAAAAAAAACACAACTCGTTAAGTCTGATGTATTTTTAAACACGGAATTGCTGCTCTCTCCTGCTGTGTGCAGAGAAGCAGCGCCACTAGAACAGCGGACTCAATGGGCCTTGTTCTCGTTCTGTACTTCCTCTTTTGAAGAGAGGAAGTAACTGAGGAACGAAAACACCGACTGAAAAGCAAAGGTAGGGAGCGTGTTAACCCCCAGTGTGATGGAGCTTATAGTCAATCACTCCCACACTGCCTGAGGATGATGAGGGTTGAAGTCCAACATGTATAGCACCCTTCCCTAACCTGCCCACCAGATGCTTTGGACTACAACACCCATCAGTTCCACTGAGTCTTGTAGTCCAAGACATTTGGGGGGAAATTCTGAGTCTTGTAGTCCAAAACATTTGGGGAGAACTAGGCTGGGTAAGGATGATCTACAGCAGGGATGGGCAGAAGATAGATCTTCAACTCCCATAAGCCTCTGCCAGTATGGCCAATGGTCAGGTATGCTAACAGTTGAAGTCCAAAACACCTTGTGATCTACCTTCTGCTCATCCCTGATCCAGTATCAGAGGCAGTCCACCATCAGAGGCAGTAAGCCTATATATACCAGTTGCTGGGGAACATGTATGGGAGGCTGCTGTTGTACTGTGTCCTGCTTGTGGATCCCTTGTCAATAGCTGGTTGGCCACTGTGTGACCAGAGTGCTGGACTAGATGGACCCTTGGTCTGATTCAGCATGACTCTTCTTATGTTCAGAGGACACCAGGTTGGGTATGGTGTATACCAACATGTATACAATCAGTATTCACACATGTCCATCCATGCTTTCTGCTTTGTAGTAAAATAAGTCACTGAACAGCAATCCAGAGTCAGAACAGTGATAGACATTCATGTTGCAACGTCAGTGCTTATTTCAGGGTTAGGTGCCCTCCAGATGTTTTGGACTACTATTCACAGAATGCCTGAACATTGGCCGTGCTGGCTGTGGCTGATGAAAGTTATAGTCCAAAACACCTGGATGGCGTCAGGTAGGGGAAAGTTGCTTTATAATAGTTTTTGTAATGTTATTCCAGGGCATCACCATCATATAGGGAACAATGGATGTGCCTTATCTTTATCCATAAACCTTGCACATCCATAGAATCCAACGAATGCCCACTAATTTCAATGAAACGTTGTTCTAGGTAAATACTTGCTTTGACTGTAGTTCCAGCAACTTTATACATTATCTGTGAACAATCCTGTATACCAGTTTTAAGTAATTTGATTAGTGCAATATCCGTTCACATGTACAAGCAAATGTTGGTTCATTGCAGGGAGAGAAAAGGTTAATAAAATATATTTTTGTTGTGGTGGGAAATATATGCAAGTTTGTCTTTTATTCAAAAATCCAATTCATTTGCCAACATATGACCAAGGAACAATGTCACTATAAACAAAGTAGAAATATTAGGAATAAACATATACGTTGGAAACATCCCATTGATCTATATGATAAGAAATTAAAGATTTTTATCTGTATTAAAAGTACAAGTTATAGCTACAAACTTTGAAGTTTATGTCCTATACATACAGTGCTTTTTGAGATGGCATTTTGGTCTAGCCTAGCTAATATCATGTAAAGTGAAGGCATGCCTTGTATATCTAGGTTTCCCTGTTTGGTGAGAGAGAGAGAGAGATTTGTATCAGCCTCATATATCATGGTGTACCCAATTGGTACATAGATATAGATATATATTCTAATTATATAATAGGAAAGAGCCTTTGGAATGGCAGTTGTGTGAGTTAGGACCTTGGAAAATGATAGCAAATGGTTGGAGGTCTTTGAAAGCTGCAGTATTTGGTAATTTTCTGTGGTTAAACTTTAAAGTTTAAAGCTGGGGTGTTGAACCTCTTTTTAGCTGAAGGGCCAAATTCCATTTTGGAGACTCTCTAGGGGCTGTATTTCAGTGGTGGAAGGGACCAAAGGCAGAGAGGGTGGAGCCAAAATGCCAGCATATTTTAGCTTATAGATCTTAACCGCCAGTAAGTAAGCCTCAAGTAAGGCATTTCAATCTTACAGAATGTGGAAAAACTGAACAAAAGCCTGGAAAACACCAAAATTATTGGTGGTCAGGAGAAGGGGTGTGGCCATCTGCAGAACTCTGGAGAGTCAGCTGGGGACTCCAGGAGGGCCAGATTTGACTCTGGAGCATGCGTTTCTACTTTCCTAGTTTAAAGTATGCTAATGTAACTTACCACTATTTAATCATTGCATCACGAATGTTTGTACAGATGGTAGTTGGCCATGTGTTACTGATCTCTAATTCATTTTAAATGCTCAGTTGAGACTAAGGTTTCTATGGCAGGGAATCTACTGGGTAAGACTGACGTTACTGGATTGAAGGTCCCAGAAAAACGCATATAAGAGCATCAGATCTTATTATGCACCATCCAGTTGACAAGGGAAGACACAATGAATGTAAACCTTGCCCGAAGGATGTGTCACTCCCTTGGGGGGAAACAGCAATATGATTGACCTCATTCCACCTGCATTTCAGTGGTACAGAACTAGCCCAAATTGATTTGAGCTGGGATTGACTGTACCGCTTTACCTGTAAGAAGGCTGGCTGTGCAGTTTATCCAGTGCAGTAAATAGCTGTCTCAGTTGCTTGATGAATTATCTTTGAAAACGTTCCAGTAGTATTTCTGCATATCCTAACTGATATAAAGTATGTATGCAGTTTTAAAGGGGGGAGAGTCCTGTGGCAGGAATGCACTGGATTTTCATGTATCTGGTTCACGCTGTCCATAAGAAAAAATTGCTGATCTAGGTAAAAATAGTGCACAGGGAGGGACAGCTATTTGTCTGTGGGACCAGTATGGGGATACATGGACAAGAACGTAAAGCTGAGGAATATTTGTTTAATTTAACTGTATATTGATTTTGCATAGCAACCTATTGCATGAATTGCAAGTTAAATAAAAGAGCATTGGAATTTGCTAGATACAAAGGTAATTTGAGATGGCAAAATGAATTAGTAGAATCCTAGACAGCATCACTTCATACTCTAAGGCCGTTTCTACACTGGCCTTTCCCCCCGGAGTTGTCCCTGGGTGTTTTTGTTTTTTTAAATGTTGCAAAGCATTATACAGCACAATCCTTGGCATGTTTAGGCTGAAAAAAGTCTACAACTCTCATCGTACGGGGAGTTTTAGAACTTTTTTTTAATGTCTAGACATACATAGAATTGCGCCCTTAATCATGGACTTTACCTGAAGTCAAAAGAGGCCCCTTACCATCTACTACCTTGTTTCAGGTAATATGGCTCATAGCTGGTTATAATCTTTAACATATCTCAGTATTATTGTTTTTCTAATAAATCAGTAACGGCACATAAATATAGAAAGGGGAAAGGGAAGGGTAAGAACATATCAAAAGATCAGAAAAGAAGGAAGCAGATCTGATGGCTTTCAGTTTCACACACAGAGAAAACAAAAGAATTTTAGTCTGGGAATGGATGATGATGATAGCCTAGACTCCCAGGATAGCATATAGGATAAAAACAAAAACAATAAAATAAGTGAAATCCAAACCTGAAGTTACAGTCACAATAAAAAGTAGCAGCAAAAACACAATTAAAACTTTTCAAAACATATTGTGTACAGTAGTTAGCCAGCCAGAAACATCTGAAGCATAACTGGTAATAAGGTAGCTTATTTGGCAGAGGCTGCAACTTTCCTATTTAAATAGTGTTACAAGTGATTTGTCCAGTTAGTTTATTTAAAATTTTGTCCTGCCCCAAAACCTTTAAAATGGTGTTGAGAAGATGGTCTGAAAAAAGAGGCTGTTGTAGCATCTCCTTTTGTTGTAAAAACTGTGGAATATGAGCCAATTAAATCCAATAAAAAGACATCCGGAGGAAGTTTTCAAAAAAAGATTTATTTCCACTCTTCAGGTACCAGATTTATCCCTTGTGCAAGGAGTCCTCTCTCCCGGACGAACAAAGGGAAAGAGGCACGGAACGGAAGTTTACTTTTCATTTTATACAGAGGGAAACATTGCACACATATAATTGGTTGCTAGCTCAAATCGCCATCCTCAACGTCACTTGACCTGCCCAGGTGAGGAGGGGAGCAGTCAGCATTAGTACTCCGTTGCCACTGCAAGACTTCTCAGCTGACCAGGCTTTCCCACCTCAACTACTCTGAGCCAATTGGCTCTCAGTATTCCCGTCCTAATTCCCGCCAAACCATGGGAAAGGGAAAGGGAAGAAGGAGCTGCCGGCCCCCAGAAATGGCGCTCGCTGCACAGGCACTTTATCCCCTTACCCACCCACCCCCGGTTCATGGATTTATTCCCGCTGCACCAATCTGTCAATTTCCTAAGGTAAATTGCATGTTTTCCTTTCCCCTCCCTGCCTCTGACATGACCCAACTTTTGCAATCCACATCTTTGCGGTTTTGTGGTTTCCCTTATCTACAGGGTGTTAACCGCAAAAGTACACTGTGTTCCCTTTTGTAATCTGCCTACACAATATGTCACTAAACATAGCTTAATAGGGCTCATGGAGGGGATCTTCCTTTCCCAAGCATATAAAATGGATATTTAACAATCTAACTAGCAATCTGGCCTCCAGTAGAGTAGACCAATGGGTCTACTCTACTGGATGATCGAGACTCTCTCTCTCCCCTACCTGGAAGTAAAGGATCTACTTTGTTATTTAAACCACAAAAATGGAGGTTTGGGAAAGGGAAGTGGGGGATGACAAGGGGGAAAGGAAGGGGAGGGGGAAATGGATGAAGGGATCATTGGAAATTAACCAAATTTACATGACACTTTCTACATTAGAAAAGTGTTGTTCATCCCAGAACTGTCACTTAAGTGGTAGTTAGAGGGCTTAAGTGGGAATGAGGTGGTGCCTACACCTTGACTTTATTTATTTTTTATTTGGGTTTGATTTGATTTGTAACCTACCTTTCCATAAGCCACTCAAGGAGGCTTACAGGCACAATTAAAATGGATTAAAACAATCAAATGGTACCTTAAAATCAAACAAAACATAACTATTATAGAATTCAAAAATAAAAAATAATTTTAAAAAAGCAGCACCCAACCCAACTGACCCACTGACAGGCGTAAGGCCTTCTTGAATATAGCAGTCTTTGCCTTTTGGCAGAAGGACAAAAGAGAGGAAGCGAACATAGCCTCCTTTGTGAGGGAGTTCCACAGTCAGGGACCGGTGACCGAAAACGCCCTCTCTCAAGTCATCACTAGACACACCTCTGAAGATGGCAATCTTGAAAGAAGGGCCTCTCCAGAAGTTCTTAAGAACCAAGCAGGCTTGTATGGAAGAAGGCAGTCTTTCAAGTAGCCTTGACCCATGCCTTATAAGGCTTTATAGGGCATATCCAGCAATCTAAATTCTGTCTGGAAAGGGACCTGTAGCCAATAAAGCTGCTTGTAGCAATTCTCTTTCTAAATGGTCCCTGTCAGTGCTCTGGCTGCAGCTGAAGTTTCTGAACAGTTTTTGAAGGCAGCCCCACATAGAGCATGTTACAGTAGTTCAAACAGGGTGTAACTAAGAGCTCCATCACACCAGTGCTTTATCACACTCTTGGCATGCCTGGTATGTGTTTTTGCAGTGCGATACTCACATGATGTCCTTGTCGTGCACTCACCTTGCCTTTCCCCCTCCCTTTTCCATCTTATTTTGGAATAGGGAAAGTCCATTTTCCCCCCTCCGTGTGCAAAGAAGCCACTCCTCCGTCCTGTGTATTGCTGTCCTTGTGCTATATCGGACCATCCCATTTTTTGTTGGGGCGTGTATGTCGAAGGGCAGTCTCGCTGACAAAAGAAGAGGGTGGGGCTGTTTTCCGCTCAACTGTGAAAGGCGGGAGAGAAGGCGCTGAAACACCCTGCGGAGAAGGCAAGCGAGGCCTCCAACTCCCATTCCCAGAACTCGGTCTCATGCAACTCTATGGTTCTTACTCCTGAGTAGACATGTCTAGGTTTCCTGACCAGAGCAATGTCGGCTTCCCATTGCAATGCCAACATTAATCACAAACTTCTCCAAAAACTAATTGTAATACATTCTCTTCACTTATATTGTTTAATATGATCTTAGGGGAAAGCATAGTGTATTGTTTTACCATAATTGTGCAGTTTCAGGCTGCCATACTATTGAATTTGCGCAGAAATTATATCTATATATCTATATCTATATCTATATATATATATATATATATATATATATATATATATATATATATGCAGGGGGAGGAGAACGTAGTGGGCGTGGTGGGAGATTTCGCTGGCACAGTAGCAATACAGGTGAAAAGATATATGAGCTGAAATAGTGCAACAACGCGCAGACGTGAAAGTGCACAGCACTAGACTTGCTAAGGAAACGGAGGCGGAAACCACGGACTCAAAGCAAGGGGAAGAAAGTAGGTGTGATGGAGCTCTAAGGAATGCAGGACCACGGTCAAATCAGATGTCTTTAGGAACAGATACAATTGGCACGCTACCCTCCGGCTGTGTAAAAGTACTCCTGGTAACTACTGAGCCCTGGGCAACAGGTTTCTGGGCCGAGTCCAACAGTACACCCAAACTGCTATCTTGAGTATTCAGGGGTAGTGTAACTCGATGCAGCACAGGGTGTGTGCTGATCTGGATTAAACGTCAATTTGTTTGCCCTCATCCAGTCCATTACCCAATCTTGTCTTGTGCATGTGACTTTCAGCAGAATGTCACTAAAGAGTGCAAGAAGACCAATGAGTTGAAATGGTAGTATCTCACTATTAAACAATAGTAGCAATAAACTTCCCAAGGAAGGAAAGCAAAATGTTCAAAATAACCAGCGAGCTGAGAACAGGAATCAGCAGGACTACTTAATCAATTAGCCAGGAGTGCCTACTATCAGCTTCGGGTGATACGCCAGCTGCGCCCCTTCTTAGAGTCAGAAGACCTAAAGACAGTAGTGCACGCGCTGGTAACCTCAAGGCTTGACTTCTGCAATGTGCTCTACATAGGGCTACCATTGTACCTAGTTCGGAAACTTCAACTAGTTCAAAATATGGCAGCCAGGTTGGTCACCGGTACACCTAGGGGTGACCACATTACACCAACATTAAAATCACTCCACTGGCTGCCAATTAGTTTCCAGGCAAAGTACAAAGTGTTGGTCATCACCTTTAAAGCCCTAAATGGTTTGGGTCCAGGTTACCTGCGGGATCGCCTTCTCCCATATAGTCTGCCCCGCACACTCAGGTCCTCTGGGGTGAACTTACTTCAGTCAGCTAAAACTAGGCTGACATCAGTTTCCCAGAGGACCTTTTCTTCTGTCGCCCCCAGATTGTGGAATGGCCTGCCGGAGGAGATTCGTAAAATTAACACTATGTGTGATTTTAAGGCAGCTTTAAAGACTAGCCTTTTCCGGCAGGCCTATCCAGATCAATGTTAAATCATGATTTTTTAAGATGTATTGATTCCTGTTCTAATGTTGTTCCCCGCCTCGTTCCAAAGGGAGAGGCGGGTAAGAAATTATTATTATTATTATTATTATTATTATTATTATTATTATTATTACTACTACTACTACTACTACTACTACTACTACTACTACTACTTAAGGCCCATACAGTACACCAATTTGGTGCCACTTCCAAGTGGTGGTTGAGAAGGGGTCTACATTTGCTTTGTCTTCAAGCACATGAAGGCTGGTACCTATGACTATAACAGGTGAGGAGCAGAAAACTCAGCCAAATATATGATAGGTGAAATAACAGTGTTAACAATGGTCTGCATGCTCAGCTGCCCACATGAAAGTGTCCAAATCTTTATTATATATTGCTTTAGAGACCTTCCTCTGAACTTTCTTCCCCTTTCTTGAAGTGAACTAGGTGGTGCGACTGGAGAGGGGGCCTCTTCATTTGTGGCACCTTGAATGTGGAATGCCCTCCCTGAAGAGATATGCTTTGCACAAAACCTATATTTTTGAGAGTCTAGATGAAAACTTTTTCAGTGGAGGCTGGTGGCTCCAAAATCAATGGGATCGTAAATCTGCTCCAAGTTTCAGTCAAAGCCAGCAAGAACTCTAAAGGAGCTATCCAAGGTGCAAGGCTTTTATTTATTTATTTATTTATTTATTTATTACATTTTTATACCGCCCAATAGCCGAAGCTCTCTGGGCGGTTCACAAAAATTAAAACCACAGTAAAACACCCAACAGGTTAAAACACAATTACAAAATACAATATAAAAAGCGCAACCAGGATAAAACCACACAGCAAAGTTGATATAAGATTAAAATACAGAGTTAAAACAGTAAAATTTAAATTTAAGTTAAAATTAAGTGTTAAAATACTGAGTGAATAAAAAGGTCTTCAGCTGGCGACGAAAGCAGTACAGTGTAGGCGCCAGGCGGACCTCTCTGGGGAGCTCGTTCCACAACCGGGGTGCCACAGCGGAGAAAGCCCTCCTCCTAGTAGCCACTTGCCTCACTTCCTTTGGCAGGGGCTCACGGAGAAGGGCCCCTGCAGATGATCTTAAGGTCTGGGTAGGTACATATGGGAGGAGGCGTTCCTTCAGATAACCTGGCCCCAAACCGTTTAGGGTTTTAAATGTCAATACCAGCACTTTGAATTGGGCCCGGACCTGGACTGGCAGCCAATGAAGTTGTAAAAGGACTGGCGTAATGTGATCTTTTGGGTTTCACACCTTGAATGATTCACTGCCCCACTGACATCAGAGAAACCAGCCTCTACTGGACTTTTTATTTGCTCAGTTCTTCCAGTATGTTATCTAGCTGTTTTGTTCTGACAGTTTGGGTATTCCATTGCACCAATTCCATTGTGCAAGTGGACCCACTGTTTGTACAATGGGGATTTAGCGCTTCACAAAGCTAGTCCTGAAAGGAGCAAAAACATTGATTTTTAGATCAGAACAGGTATATACTATTTCCACCCTTATTATGTTCTATTGTTGTCATATTTTTATTTTTATTTCACTTTATGACTATTGTTAGCTATCTTGGATGGGAGGTTTTTTTAAACTGAAGTGGTACTATAGTATGTATAGTATGTACTATAGTAGTTCCACATACTATAAATAAAATGGTGCAGACCAAAAGCACATGGTCATAAAACAGTTAAACAATATATATCATCAACATTTTGTCATCCATTGTTTTATGAAGGGTGTCCAAATCAAGTTCACTGAACTCTCTGCTTCCTTGCCTCCCTACTATTGTTTCTGTCTTTTAGAAAACAATTATTTTAAAAGGTTGGCATGTAATTCTGACTTGGATTTTGGTGGAATGCAATTAAATATATATGTATAAAAAGGTGGAACTGCTAGAATGTAGGGTAAAGTAAGATGAAAAATTAGGGGTGGTTTATGGCTTGCTTTTGGCAGAAAGAAAAAATGCCATTGAGGTGATATTTTTAGGATTGGTTCACAAAGTTCTCTCTCTTTTGTTGGATGCTATATCCCTCTTGCAAATTTATACCTTCATCTGTTGTGGTATTTTGGCTAATGCCAAATAAGAAGTGGTAAATAACGCTAGAAAAGCAGTTTATGGAATGTGTAATTTGCCCCAACAGTTATCAGTGCATTTCATTACCAATAGAAAGCACTAGTGTGGATCTAATCCTGGAAAGGCTGTTTGGCCTAAAACAATAATGATATAGAAAAAATTATGAGTTGTGCACACCACAGCAAATAATGGCTGTATCATTCCACCTTTAAAATGGAGGTGGGGGATCTGCCTCCAGCTTGAAGCATAAAGATATATTGGGTTGGATCCAGACTTCATCAGAGTTCCACTTGCACCGGATGAAGCGAGAGGAATGGTGATTTTCACTTATTCTCCCTTCCCTCTGAAGCCCCCCTGTAGCCCCTAAAAAGCTGCTCCAGAAGGTTGGGGGATTCTCTGGAAAAGCAGGGGCAGTGGCATGTGGAGGCTGCAGGGGGAAGTGGGAAATGGTGGGATTTGGCTGTCCCCTTCCTCTAGTGGGGGCTTCCACTGGACCCAGTCCCCTCCATGAATAAAAAGAACCCCTTCTGTTCATGAAGTGGCAACTATGGATCTAGCCGTAAAGTTTTAAAACAGAATATGCTGGTTATGAATTGTTAGATGTTTACTGTTAATTAAGTTTATTTCATAGAGGTTTTTGTCTGTTTATGAAGGGCAGAAATGTGCGAAAGAGTCTAATTAATTAATTTGTTCTGTTTCTTAAAGCTTCAAAAGACAGTGAAGAGAAAGACGGAAGGAGCACACTCAACCCTTAATGGCGAACAGCAGAATGGCATCTGCGACAGTAGCTTCTCTCCGACTAGCAAGCGGATACGAAAGGATGCACCTGGGATTGAGAGAGTCAACAGCTTGCCCAGCAATTTGCCTTTGCCTTCCATTTCCCCTCTTCACCAGCTTGACATAAAGCCATCGTTGCCCCTGCAGAACAGTGGAACTCATGCTGGTGGTCTGGATGACTTGGGTAAAAATGGTGGACTTCCAGAGATAAAACTCCCAATCAATGGATGCACTGAGCTTGAGGATAGTTTTAACATTCTGCACAACAGCAACAACAGCAGCAGCAGCAAGGAACTAAAACAAGAGCCCTTGGATGATCCTAGCTACATTGACAATTCTGACACATCCCTTTCAAATCAGAATAAACTCTTTTCAGACATTAACTTGAATGATCAAGAGTGGCAGGAGTTAATAGATGAGCTGGCTAACACCGTTCCAGAGGATGACATACAAGATTTGTTCAATGAAGACTTTGAAGAGAAAAAGGAACCTGAATTTCCCAGACCAGTCATTGAAACTCAGGAGAGTGCAAGTGTTAAAAGCGACCCATCTCACTCTCCGTTTGCCCATGTACCCATAGGGTCTCCCCAGGTAAGGCCTTCTTCTTCAGGTCCTCCGTTTTCAAATGTCCCTGCACCCTCTAGCCTACCTGCTGTCTCTAGTGCACCCCCTGCTCCAGTCCTTGATAGCTCACCAGCAAATTGCGTAGTTCAGTCACCTCAAACTCCCAACCAAGCACATACCCCAAGCCAAACTCAGTCACGGCCGGGCAATGGTTATCTCATTAATCCAACAACAGTGACAACAGCAGGCCCCGGACCTGGCCAAGTGGCTGTGCCCAGCACTGACTTGTCTCCAGCTGAACAACTGAAGCAGATGGCAGCACAGCAACAGCAACGAGCTAAGCTCATGCAACAAAAGCAACAACAACAACAACAACAACAACAGCAGCAGCAGCATCCAAATCAAGCATCCAGCTGGTCCCCAGTGGGGCCTCCCTCTAGTCCTTATGGAGGGCCCTTCAGTACAGATAAACCAAATAGCCCAATGATGTATCCCCAAGCCTTTAACAACCAAAATCCTGTAGTGCCTCCTACGGCAACCACCCCGCAAAAGACTACAATGAATAACTACCTCCCTCAAAACCACATGAATATGATCAGTCAGCAGCCAAATAACTTGGGTACAAACTCCTTAAGCAAACAAACCAATATGCTGTCTTATGGCAACACTAAACCTCTGACTCATTTCAATGCTGACTTGAGTCAAAGAATGACTCCACCAATGGCCAATCCAAGCAAGAATCCCATGATGCCATTTATGCAGCAGCCGCAGCCCCAGCAGTCACAAATGCAGGCTCAAATGACACACTTGAGCGAGGAGCAAAAACGCATGCTTATTATGAAGCAGAAAGGAATGATGAATCAACCAATGGCTTATGGAACACTTTCTACCCTTGGCCAGGTAAGAGGAGAGAGAATATTCTTTCAATGGCTTATCCGAATGCTTGTTTTTGAGCTCCTTCACACCTACGTTTTTATCCGTAAACCCCATTGAACAGAGAGAGACTTACTTTTGAGTAAACAGAAGACCCCAGAAGTAAGCATAGGGTTGCAGAGCACTTCTTTCCGGTTTGCTGTTTTAGACTTTAAAAAAAGCTTCTGAGTGACCACACTATTAAAAGTCAGTTCTATATGTGTTTACTCAGAAGTAAGTCTCTCTCTGTTCAATGGGGTTACTCAAAGGTAAGCATGCATGGGATTTTAGTATGACCTGGATGTAAATGCAGCTGAAATCAAGGGGATTTACTCTTGAGTCTGGGAACCAGCAGATCTCTATTTTATGAACTGGAGATGCACAGCTTCGCATGATCAAAGTAAAGGAAAACAGATCCTTCACAATTGCAAACAGGTGGACTTTTGCACTGGTGGATTATCAGGAAAAGGGTTTAAGGGGGTGAAATAAAACATTCCTAAAAAAATCAAGGAATGAACTGATCCGATTCAAACTTGGCATGCCTAAAGCTCTACTTAAGAGCTCTGAAGGTCCCAAGTTTCATCTCTTTATCTTTAAAAATGAGGGAGCTGCAGGCAGGGAGGGTGGGGTTGGAGCAGTAAAAAGTCCATTCATTCCAACATTCCACACGGAATGCTGGAGGAGGAGAACTGTCCCCCCTCCCCTTTCATCAGCAAGACTCCATTCAAAGCACATGCCTATGCCCACAAGAAAGGAAAAAGTGAGGAGACAGTACTACAGGGAAGCTTAAGGGCACATTGAAGTTGGTTGGGGGGAAATAATCCAGATTTTCCCCACTCCAAAAAGAAAAAAACATGTAGGGGAAGAGGTGAAATGAGTACAGGATAGGGACAATGTCTTGTGAGTAACGAGCTCCAAACCGCATACCAGGCATGGCGAGTGTGCAATAAATCGCTGGTGTGATGGAGCTCTTTGTTTGCAGAAAAATCCAGGAGATGCAAGTGTAGTGCTTAAACTGCTATAACAGCCGTCTCGTACTTTCCCTGCTTTTTTTAAAAAAAGGAATATTTCTTTCCATTGCCATGTTATTTTCAGAGTGACATCAAACACACAACTCTCTCCTGAGTTGTTATGTTCAGAGTGACATCAAACACACACACACACACACACTTCTCCCCTGAGTTGTTAGTGTAACTCCTCTCTAAGCCTAAGCATGGAATCCATGGTGGCAAAAGTTTTGAATTTTGTTCTCCAGATGTTGAGCTCATGCTTAACAAGTTACAGACATTTCTGATGATGCATCCTATTAATTTTTGATTGGATTGATTGTGGGGCAATTGGATTCTGTGCTAACAGCGATATGAAAATAATATGGTTATTTGTCTCTCCATTATGGTGACATTGAGAGAGATTTAAGGCAACAGGAGAGGGAACATATGTAAGAAATGAGGCTCAGCAGCCACAAATGAAAATTAGCCAAGATGCTGCAGTATTAAAATTATAAAATTCTTCAGTGTCTTATGACTAATGCTGAAACCCATCATTTCCTATTGACAGATGCAAATGAGTGCCATAAATTATCATTTTTCTGACAATTGTACAGGAAGGTTTGGTGCATCTTAATCCACTATGATTGTGTAGGTTACTGGTTATGTTCACTATTCAGTTTGTGCAGTTGCTACACTTTGGGGAAACCACGCATCATCAATGTGAAATTTGCAAAGCAGCTCCTGTTTACCCAGAACATCCTTAATTTTTTTTAAAAAGTGTGTGGAGTGATTTGGAGCTGCCCTATGTCCTTTTTTATATTACAAATTCTCAGCAGCATTGACCACAGAACAATTTTGCCACAATGTATAGCAAATTGCACATTGAAATATACATATGTAAATTTACTTGACATGGATTTTAGATGAGATTGACTGGCTTGGTTTTCCTCTGGAACATATGTGCTTTAAAAACTCTGTTTGTTTACCTACGGAGACTCAGGTTGCTGTGGTTTTTCAAGGCGTAGCACAGATGTGCCTTGAATCCAAGAAGTGAAATTGCTTATACTCATTGGTCAGTTTATCATTGGGCTTCCTTGTGATTGTAGAAGTGGGTTGTATTTGACTCTGTGCATTTTCTTTTGAAGGAAGCTGAGGTATGGAGGATATGAGCGATCCCTGAGGGGTGTGAAGCTGTGATGGGCTTGCAAATAGAATGGCCTATTGTTAATTTTAGCACAAACAGCTTTGACTAAATCACCTGTTTCCAGAGCAATAAGTAATGCGCCTGAACATATTGTGAGATAGATCCTTGCAACTCATAGCTCATGTCCACGTGGTGATGGTAATGGTGTGTATTTGCAAGGTGTTTAATCATAGTATTAATCAAAAATTGGAACCACCACCAGTTAAAGCTGCAGGGAATATAGTATGACCAGATACAAAAAGGGGCAGGGCTCCTGCAGCTTTAACTGTTGTGATGAGGAGGGACTTTCACCAGCTTCTGCATGCATACAAATGGCACCTACTGAAATTTCCTTTTCTATGCAACTGTTAGATACAGGAGCCCTGTCCTCCTTTCCATATGGTCACCCTACTGTAGTCTCCAGCACAAGTGATAACCAAAGATATAATAATCATCACAATGTCTGCATTGTTGCCTACTCAAGTGCTGCCCTTGGTTGCTGTTGCAACATGTACAAAGCCGCCTCCTCCTCACTGTTTAGCAGTAATGGCCTAATAGTTCAGTCAATCCCCTCAGAGGCCACAGCTACAACAACTACAACAATAACAACACCTCTACCTCACCCCCAAAACCACACATTAGATATTTGCTTTTTTGTTGAAAAGTCTAATCTCTAAAATGTTTATTTAGATCAGGGGGTGGCAAACAGTGGCCCTTCAGATGTTTCAGCCTACAGTTCCTCAGTATTGGCTATGCTGGTTAGAGCTGATGTGAGTTGTAAGCCAAAATGTCACGAGGGCCACAAGTTACTCACCCCTTATTTAGATTCTGAGTGAAATATGCTGACCCCTCTGTCATCTCACTGTCCAATTTTGTATTTTCTTAAGGATTATCAAAAAGGCCAAGCACTGTGTTCCTAATGAATCACTTATTTTGAGGCAAACAGGGTGTCGTTTTTTAAATAATAATTAATTAATTAATACTTCTATACTGCTTATTATAGTAAAATCTGTAGTCTGTTTTTCAATCCCTCTGTAATTGAATCAGAATGAGGCCACAAATAAAATAGCATAACTGTAACAGTTCCAGTCTCCAACTGATTTCCTCAACTGTCAACTTTTCCTCTACTCAGCCCCCAGACTATTCCATTCCAAGCATAATCGAAGGCCTGACAGTGGAACATATAGCTCTCCCTCTACAAGTTAAAGATGTTGTAAAAACAAAAAAAAGCACCCCTTCATTCCAAGGTAAAATAAAAAAATTGATATCAACCCCAGAAGGAAACTATACCTGCACCTCAGAAACCCCCATATCATTTTTAGTTCAACTCCAAATGACCGGAGCAGAAATAGAAACCTAACGTTTCCATATAGATAGACCCTTGTGGTCCCAGAAGGCCAATTTAGAGGCATACAGAGAAAAGATTGACTTAGGTGGGAAAAGGTAAAACAGTAGCCTTCCATCTGGAATGTATTTCCCCTTCTTTCTCTTGCTGCTTTCCTGAAAAATGTTTGTTGATTGACCTCCCTATGCAGTCAAGAATAATTGTTCCTCACAATGATGGGAAAAGATCTCCTGATAACAAGGATGGTGCCCCTCCCTTTCAGTCCTCTTCTCCCTCCCTCAGGAAAGAAAAGGAATCTAGGATGGTGGAGTCTCATGCCTTACCTTTATTCTGTGCTTTGTAGAAACAATAATAGGAAAAAACCCACATCTTTCTTCTTTTTGAAATCACCTCCAAAGTGGGGACATATCACTACATGGTTAATGTCTTTATTATATGTTTTATTGTTCATCTTTCTAACCTGTAGTCCCACAATAACCCTATTGCTGGATGTGTTTAAAAGCTGGCAGATAAAAGTATAGAGGCTATCATTCCTGTAGAGCAATGTGAGAGATTTCCTCCTTAGAACTACCCCTAATCTAGCATCAGTAGTTTGATACATCTATACATTAGGTGTGTTGGAGGTAGAGAGGGCTTTTGTGGCTGATTCCAAATCGCATGTGTTGTTCATCAAACAACACAGCCTGTGCTGATCCTCCAGTCCACAAAGAAAATGAATGTGCAGAACTCCACGTAACATGATTATTGGTAACTTCCTTTCCTACTTCCAGTTTTGCTCTGTAAGATTAAATTGGCAGCATGGACAGAAAGAATCCTGTGTGGCCATGCCCGAAAGTACATGCAATCCTACTGTGAATATTGGCAAAAGTCATGGGATTTTGTAAAAATGAGTGCCAAGAGGACAACAGAAACAATGCTGTGAGTAAATACTGGGCAGCTGGGTATTAGTAATCTTCTATAACAACATATGCCAGTTCGTGGCCTATCTGTGTTTTTAGCTTCTCTGCTTACTTCTGAGTAGACTTTCTAAATGTATGTCCCTCCAGCAATATGTGGTACTTACACCATTTTGTATGCTATGCTGGCTACAGGAATATCCTGCAAAGGGATCAGTAGCACATGACCTTCATGTTAATGTGTCAGTGAGTAGCTGGTACTCTGGCTTGTTTTCCAGGCTTTGATGAGCTTCATTAATTATACTAAAAAAAAGAAAGGTGTGTGTGTCTGGAGAGGAACCCATTTAGCTCAACATGAATAGGAGTAATTGGACAGTTGGCAGAGTGTTAAATTGGTGGTCTAGTGAGAGAAACTAGCAAATCCACATTATTCCTGCATGCACAAAAGCCAGTAAAAATGGTCTAATTTCCTACTGAATATTGTTTCTCTGGAGTGCAGTGGTCATGACTCATTTCTCAACTGAAAGCCTACAATAAGTGTTATTTGCATTGCCAAACCTCTTCCACCAATGCTGTAAGAAACATAATCCATAGAAAATACAGACTCTAATGCTTCAAGTGCTGCATTTTAATGCTAATCCAGGTTGTGTTAAAATGAACACCAGACAGTTCTCATGCCTGCATTTTTTTCTAAAGAGATGCTGGGGAGCAAGGAATCCAGCTCCTTGCAAATGCTTCACCAATGCAGTTGAAAGCAAACAAACTCAGAAGTCCTGCTTTGATGTCCACAAGACCTTGAATGCGCTAAAGGAGCTTTGTCTATATTGATGTATACATACAGTATGTCCTAATAATACTGGTGTAACACTCTGTCACAATAATTACTATTAGCATGATATTGGAATCACATAACAGGACTAAACTACAGTCACTGTGTGCCATTGCCTCTTTTTGCATCTCCTTTGATGAAGGCAGCAATGTTTCCTGCAGTTCTGTTCCTGAGCTGCAAATGGGTCAGTCAGGAAGTGGAGTATATCTCCATCAATGTTTCCTTTTTCCTGTGGAGAGAATGTGGGCGAATGGACAGGATGTCCATAGTCTCCTCCTTCATTTTCTCTGGTACCTCCCACTTAGGATGTGTCCACACAAAACAACCAGGTCACATTACATTTCATTTGACCTTTGGCCGACAATATTTCAGCAGCAAACTTGAAATCATGATCACACATTTTCTGTAAACAGAAACTTCCTACTTTAGAATTGTAAGGTCACATTTTTTCATTCCCTCCATCTATACTAGTTTGTACAATTGTATTCGTGCACCAATAAATGCTCTGATGATTTGATGTGATATGCCCCCCAAAATAGGGGATGAAGCTATAGACATCATTGAAAAGTAACCAGGTTCCAGGATTGTGAAGTTGCTTGGGTTTAGTTTCAGCTGGGAGGGTGGGGAAGGAACTAGTGAGGTATATATGCTGGATAGGGGCAATAAAGCAAGTTTAGTGCCTGTTGGGGGGCGGGAAAGGAGGAGGGGCAGGCCAATGGCTGACAGTAGGGAGAATGTGGAAATTTTCACCAAACCAGTAGCTGCTTGGTTTGTATCCTGTTGTACAGAAAACTCATAAATTACCACTGAACAGCGACATAGCTAAGGGACAACAGATCAGAGGATGCAGTGGGGTTGTGCTAGCTTCAGACACAAATTGTGTGAAAAACATCTGATGCCGATCCAGACTAAGGCGACCACATGAAAAGGAGAACAGGGCTCCTGTATCTTTAACATTTGAATAAAACAGGGAATTTCAGCAGGTGTCATTTGGATGCAGCACCTGGTGAAATTCCCTATTCATCACAATAGTTAAAGGTGCAGGAGCCCTGTCATCTTTTGCAGAGTGACCAGATTCAAAGGACGGCAGGGCTCCTGCAGCTTTAACTGTTGTGATGAAAAGGGAATTTCACCAGGTGCTGCATGCATATAAATGAAAGCTGCTGAAATTCCCTTTTCTATACAACTGTTAAAAATACAGGAGCCCTGTCCTCCTTTCCAGATCATCACCCTAATCCAGACACATGTCTAGAATCAGAGACATTGCTGAAAATCCTGTTCCCTCTCTAACCATGAAGTGGACTGCAGAAGAGGCAACCTTGTCTCTTCTTGTGTCTCTGTCCATTAATCCAAAGAGTGTTATACATTATAGCTGTGTTTTGTTTTGTTGGGGGTCTCTTGATGACCTTGAGACATAGGGTAGAACTGCAAAAGTAAAACTGTTGTAACATTGATTTGTACAAGAAAAAAATCTTATTCACACAGGCAGGTGTTTACATTTCAGGGCAGTGTGATTTGTGTCTAGAACAGCAGCAAAGTTGTTGGCTATAAATATGGATGGGATTTCTGTGTCACCATATGTTAGATTATTTTTAATCTTAATATAACTTCAAGAAAGATGTCTGCTTAAAAGTCATTAAACTTGCCTCTTTTTGAGAGGGAGAACAGTAAAATGTTTGATTTCTTCAATATAAATGTGTAATTGTAGAAGAAAAATGAATGCAGTAGAACAGATCTTGTGTGCCTAAGAGAAAATCAAACATTTGGAATAGAGAATGCTGTCAGAAGTCGGTGAGTATGAGAAGAAGAGCGACAGAAGCAAAATAGAATTCTCTATGGGTGAAGAGAAATATAATAAAACCATGACTCTACCCCCATGTGGTTATGAGGCTGCTGCTGCTATAAAGGCTACAGAAAATGCAGCAGCCTTGTTTGAAATTAAGAGGTATGTGGGAGAGTAGGGGAAATTACAAGAATCCCCCTGAGAATTCATTTTTGTAGTGTTTTTGTTTTCCATCTCAAATATTTGTAACTGATTTACTGCCTTTGTTCTGCATATTTGGATAAGAAATGGGGACTTATACACACAGATATTTTGTAAAATGTTACTAGGACTCTTATTTCCAACTGACAAGTGCATTACTTTTATTCCCAGACCTAGGAGAGAATTTCTTTTCTTTATTGTTATGAAAATGCGATTTTCTCTCTGTGTGTGTCACTCCCTAAACTCAAATATGCACAGATATTAAAACTTCAGTTGGTTTGCCATCATTCTGTGGGAGGAAAACAACCTAAAGTTGCATCAGGGACTTAGAAGAGGGGTTAGACATAGCTAAGAACAGAGGAAGAGCCCTGCTAGATTGGACCAAAGTCCATTTTGTCCAGTATTTTCCTCACCCCCATAATGGCCAGCCAGATTTCTCTGTGTAGTTCACAGCAAGGTATGAAGGTCACTGTCCTCTCCTGTTGTTTGCCTGTAGCAGCTTGTATTCTGTGATATGCTGCCTCTGAACATGGATGTGCCATTCTAGCTATGATGGTTAATAGATACTGATACATCTATCCTCTATGAATATGTCTGGACCGTTTTTGAAGCTACTTAACCAATTGACCACTAGCACATCCTGTTGTAGTGAATTACAACAATCAATTACACACTGTGTGAAGAAGTACTTCCTTTTTTTCTGACCTTATTAATTAATTCTATTGGATGACCTAGTATCTAGCATTGTGAGCAATTGCATTTCTGTGTTTCACAGTGACAATAAAATAGGACATGGCAGGGTTAGAAGAACAGGAATTACGTGGTCTAGCATTCAGAGTTAGGATCAAGCAAGATCCCTAACTGAAAGAGCAAGATCATTCAATCATCATGAAATAACTATACCCAGCAGCACTCAGCTTTTCAGTTAGGATTGCAGTATGTGCTCCACCTAAATAGCCAAGCAAATTAAATACTGGATTTAGAACTGAGACAGGGTTCAGGGACAAGGTAAAAATAAGGCCAAGTAGAAATACAGTGGTAATCAGAATAAGGTGAACAATAGCTGTGACTCTTAGCTCCATGTATTAGAGTCTAGGGCAGGATCTATACTATTACTTTATAATGGCATTGAAGTGCACTGACAACTGTTGGGGCCCATGACACATTCCATATACTGTTTTTAAACTGCTTTCATTGTGTTATATCCTGCTTGGTATAAATCTGGCCTCGATGTGTTATCAGGTTGTTCACATACTTTTTGTTTATTGTCATCATTTTTATGCAGCTTGGGGTGGCTAGTTAGATAGCTGTGATTAAGAAGCTACGTGCTGTACATTAACAGGGATCATGTCTAGATTCTTAAGCAGGATTCTACAGATATTTTGTGATAGACAGGTAGAGTGAAAGGACCAGTCTACATAGTCAACATATACTATATATATGTGTGTGCATGTGTGTGTGTGGTACATTCACTTGGAAATATTCTGCTTCTGAATGCAGGGAGTTGGTTTCATGTTTGAGATGTCAGAGTGCTTGCCCACATTGAAAAACAAAACATAAAACCTCCTTTTTCATAGAAAGTTAGTGTGTCAGGGGTTATAATCTAACCTTCTCAGCAGCCGAAGAAAGATACAGACATAGCAAAACGAGTCATCATTGTTTATAGTTTATAGTTCCTCCCTACGCCCTGCTTGCCTTGATGAAGGGGTTTCCTGTTGGTGAAGTGCTTGTAGGACTCTATGAATTCCTTTCCTGTTTACATGCTAATTGGAGCTCTGGCTGGCCTAACTGTGAATGGGGACAGAGCTGTGCTGGAGCTTCTATAGTAAACACTTGTAGCCAACTCAAGAATATGAAGGAAGCCTCCAATGAGCCTGGTGAAAAGAATGACTAGAGGTTTGAGCTATAACATCTGCTGAATACCGTTTGAAAGCACAGTTACCAGAGTATAGGTAAAAAGTTCCTACCAGGAAAGTGAACAATATTTTTTGTTTATTTATTTATTGGTTACATTTATATCCTGCCTTTATTCCAATATATGATCATATTCCTCTCCATTTTATCCTCCCAGATTAGGCTGAAAGTCAGTGACAGGAGCAAAGTCACCCAATGAGCTTCATGGCTGAGTGGAGACTAGAACCCAGATCTCCCGAGTCCCAGTCCAACACTCTAATCACTACACTACACTGTGTAGGGCTCTATTGTCATAGATCAACCCCAAGACCCTCCCAGCAGTAAAATCAATACAACAGAAGTCACAAGAATACCCCAAAGGCGCCCTGAGATCCTAATGCTATAGGGTGGGATACAAAGGTTTTAATAAAATAAATAAATAAATAAATAGGCATGATGGAGAAGCATTGCCTTTGCTAAATGCCTTCAGCACAACAGGCAAGGAGCAAGGCAATGTTGGGCTTCTCTGCATGAACGATTTATTGTACGCTTGTGGTTGGTCACTCACAGAAGTTAGCAGGTCCTTTACATGACATTGTCAACTTCCAGGACATTTCCTATGCTTTTTCCCCTTTACCCCGATTTTAAAAAATTGGAGATAATGCGAAAAGGAGTGTTATTCCGATTGATCAGCTGTGTGAAATGCTGGTGTAATTCAGCCACTAGATGGCACTGTGTAATGGAAAAGTTAGAAAAAGGAAGTTTTCAATTCAGTTCGACTCAAATCACGTGTCCACCATGTAACGGAAGCAGAAAGTCCCAGTAAGGATGCGGGTTTTTAGCCTCATGTGATGAGCCCTGTTACCTTCTACATGCAGTGGAAAAGCTGTATGCACTTTTCTCTGCCTCATTGACGGAACCCTGGCTAGGTAAATTCTCAATAGTGAGTCTGAAAGAAAGAGCATAGAAAAGCAAATAAATCAGTAAGTTGCTCACTATTTCCTCCTCCTGGAAAGGCCAAGTGTATCATTTGTCACTGTTTTCTGCTGGACAGGCTGAGGATATTGCTTGCTGATATTTCCCAGTGAGCAGGCACTTATCCTTCCTTTGCCAGGTGATTTTCCTATAAAATCCCATTCTTACCTGTGTAGTTTCTTGTGTGTGTGTGCGTGCGTGGGTTGTATGCAACATTGCACACATAGTATTTGCTAAACAGAAATCTGTCATTCAAAAGTGGGTTTGAGATTATGTGGGTTCAACACATAAATGCCATGGGAGAATATTTCATTATTCTTATTGTGTGTACCATTGGTCCATCCATCTGAGTACTGTCAACAAAGACTGGAAGAGTTTCATACAGGGGTCTTTCCCAGTTCTACTTGCTGGGAATTGAACCTGGGACTTTCTGCATGCAAGATATGTGCTATACTACTGAGCTACAAACTCTTCCCTTGAGCTTTCTTAGGTGAGTTGCCCAGGATTCCGAGTGCATTCAGTGTGTATTCCCTGACATAATTCAATGTGTCTTGCAGTTTTGCTGCATTCTTTTGATATTTTTGTGCCTTGCTGTGCTAAGTACTGCTTGAATCTTACATGCATCCATCCAGTATCCCTTTTTATAATCAGTTCCTCTAAAGAACAGTGCTTTTCATTTAATCAGAATTAACACTTGGCCTTGTTTCTTCCTGCAACTGACAGCACCTTAGCCCTGCTGTAATGTTCAGTAGATATGCTGTCCCTGAATATTAAACAATCAGAATACATTATCACTGTGCAAGTGAGCAGCTCTATCTAGCATGAGGCATAGTCTGTGGTGAAATGCATCAAATCCCATCATTCTTGAAGAGTATTGTCCCTCAGGCATTTATTGGAATGTGCTATATATTAGAAAATTCAGCTAAAACTTGGACAATGCATCTTAGCGTACTGAAGAATTTATGTTCTTTGTTGTCAGCTAGCAGGTCATTCAGAGTTGGAAACCTTTTGCCATGTTGTGATTTGCTTGTTGCGATTGGTTTTGAGGTGAATTTATGGAGCTACTTGATGAGTTTTGTGGTGCCCAGGTTGAATTCACAGGTGATGGGCAGCAGAATTCTATGCAGATTTACTTGGAAAGAACTGGCCTTACATCCAATGAGGCTTTCTTGCTAGTCAGTGTATCTGGAATTGTAACCTAAATGGCTCTCATGAGTGTTCCATCAAAAAAGGTTTAAAGTGCTCTTTTTAAAGAACTTTAGAGACCATGATACATTAGGATCTGGTGAGGTGCTCAGGCTTAACCGTTTTACTACTTCAGCATTCCAGCTGAGCTGAAATCATCAAGTATAGAAAATGCTTACTCTACAGCAGCCTTTCTCAACCTGGGGCGCTCCAGATGTGTTGGACTGCATCTCCCAGAATGCCCCAGCCAGCAGCTGGCTGGGGCATTCTGGGAGTTGTAGTCCAACACATCTGGAGCGCCCCAGGTTGAGAAAGGCTGCTCTACAGGTTGTTTAGATACTCTGATCTGTACCCTATCTTCATTATTGCAAGCAGGCAGACTGAACTGTTTGGAAATGTTGGGTTCTGTCTTGGGGTACGAAGTTAGGCTGGATGACTTATCCTACCTGCACCTCCATTGCTATAACTGTATCATCCCTTTTAATTTGTATTCATCCATTAAGGGTCAATGTGCAAAATCTCAGGCATCTACCATTTTATTTACAGTCAGGAATGAACTTTGGTGGCCTGGATTTCTGTAATGTTCTTATTCCATTGGGAGTTATTCATATCCTGTGGATATGATTTACCATAATAAATGTTATCCCTTGTCTTGATGAACATAAAGGGCGTAGTTGCCTAAGCCATAGTTCCTTGTAAGCCCTTGTTTTTCTTGCTCTCCAACGCTTATATTTCTTAATCCTCACACAGAGCTCAAAATAAAGACCATTCTCCCCTCAAATAAAGATGGTTTCCCCCTTAAATAAAGATGGTTCTCCCCTTTCGGCAGTGCAATGTAGGATGACATTCCTGCATTCTAGTCTCCCCTAACCTGGTGTTATTCAGATGTATTGGACTGCAACTCCAAGCATGCCCCATCCAGATGGCTGGGGCATGCTGAGAGTTGTAGTCCAACACATCTGGAGGGCACCAGGTTGGGTGAGACTGCTGTATTCAGTCAGACTTCTGTCAGAACAGTCATAATAGTACAGAACGTAAAGTGCAACACAAAGGACCTCAGCGAAGAAGTGTTTCCTGTTGCAGGGGTTTAGAATAGTTTTGGCACAATGATAGCTGTGCCACCCATGCTGTTCCTGGTAGTAGATGTGTCTGGCACAAAATTCAGCACCAAACAAAGCCCTATGAAGGGAGACTGAAAGAACCGGGCATGTTTAGCCTGGAGAAGAGAAGATTGAGGGGAGACATGATAGCACTCTTCAAATACTTAAAAGGTTGTCACATAGAGGAGGGCCAGGATCTCTTCTCGATCCTCCCAGAGTGCAGGACACGGAATAACGGGCTCAAGTTAAAGGAAGCCAGATTCCAGCTGGACATCAGGAAAAACTTCCTGATTGTTAGAGCAGTATGACAATGGAATCAGTTACCTAGGGAGGTTATGGGCTCTCCCACAGTAGAGGCATTCAAGAGGCAGCTGGACAATCAGTCAGGGATGCTTTAGGGTGGATTCCTGCATTGAGCAGAGGGTTGGACTCGATGGCCTTGTAGGCCCCTTCCAACTCTGCTATTCTATGATTCTATGAATAGGTGTAATGCAGGTGAACTATGTTCTACTTTAAAGGAACAATCTCCAGTAAAATAGTATAACTCCAGTCCAGTTACGCTTAAGCTTCAATGAAATTAATGGGGCTTCAGTTAGTCATACATAACTTGTCCCTGTGATTGCAATGGGACATGACTGTAACTACCTTTTTATGGCTGCATGTGTCCCTGAGGAAATGCTCCATTTTTAGTTTACTTCAAGGAATGTGAATTGAAATTTGTTTTCTTGATCCATTTTAGAAAGATTGGAAGGAATTTGATTTTCTTTTAGAAGAAGAGAAATCAAAAGGTCAAGTTTTCTTTGCGTGACATTATATGCCTACAGGCACAAGGGAAAACTTTCTTGAAGGAATATGCTTTCATAATTAATGTTTTATATACAGATTTGCCTGGAGTGAAAAAAAAAGAGTGTTGTACATTCTTCTGAGAATCATAGCTATATGTTCTATCAAATTAACTATGTTTCCTAAAGAGGCAATTTCTTTATGCTGTAACGGCTATAAGTTCATATTTAATTGATTACACCCTGATTTCTCTGTTTCTTATTCCCTATCTTTTCTCATTCTTCTCCTGCCTCTCTATTTCTCCCTTTTTCTCTATTTTCTTCTTTAGTCTTTTCAATTGTTTAGGTCTGGTTTCCTATGAGGTGTGTGTGTGTGTGTGTGTGTGTGTGTGTGTGTGTGTGTGTGTGTATACAAGCTATTTAATGCAAGGCAAGTCTAATGCTAAATCTAGTTCTGCAATAAACAGTTCACTTATGAGTTATTTGAGTGGTGCAGTTTTTGCAGAGATGGTGAGTCTTGATTTCTGTTTGTTCTTCCCCTACCCCCATCTTAACTCTGTATAAACCTAGAATTCCCACGTTGATTTCTGGCTGTGTTGGGGGGTGGTAAGGAGGACTATCTAATATGCCAAAACTTCCTGCTTTACGTAAAATGCTTTTACCATTCATTTATGAATTAGGAGCATTTCCAGTTCTAAACATGGTTTAGAAAAAGGAAGTTTCAAGCATAATGTCACCTCCCACAACAATAACCTTTAAACGCACGAAATATTCTGAATATACTTTCCTATTAACTTCCATACTAGCCAATTCCAAGCCAACACAAGCCAATTCTCTGACCTATTCCAAGGGTTGCAAAGATAATAGATGTAAAGCGCTTTGAATCCTCTAAAGCACTGTATAAATGCTATACTATTGTTTTTCCTTGCAGAAGCAGTCTGTTTGGTCATGCTTTTCTCTCTAAAGAAAGTGTATACTCCCTTTTGGATTGCTCAGTTCAGTGCTATTCAATCAAATGCACAAAAATGCTCTACCATGACAAAAGGAGGGCTTAGCTATGAATTCCTGTCTGAGTTGATAAAACAAATTGGTTTCAGTTCTAGGTTTGCCAGTGCAGAAGCACTCTGAAGGCTGTTCAAGCATTATTAGACAACATTCAGCATGCATTTAGCATGTACTGGTATGAAAACTCTAAACATGCCCATTGGAAGTTCTATAGCTTTCAAAAGAACTTACTTCTACAAAGTATCCTTGGACTGCCGCTGAAACTCAAAACATTTCCTCTTCTAGACAACCTGGTGCCTTCCAGATGTTTTGGAGTACAATTCCAATTAACATGAACCAATATGGCTAACAGTCAGGGATCCTGGGAGCTGTAGTTCAAAACATCTGGAAGGTACCAGGTTGAGGAATGTTGTTCTAGACCAGGTGTAGGCAACATGGAGTCTGTGGGCACCAATGTGCCCCCAAACATGTTTCTTGTTGCCTGCCAAAGTGTGCTACCCTTCTCACTTAAAAAACAAACACATTTTCTTAGAAGCAGTTGGGATCACTGTGAAGCATGTTTCTCTTGGTACTGAAAACAGTGGCTTCAAAGGAGTTTTTTTAGTGTATCAGGGTTCAGACCCCACCTCAGCTTTGCACTCAGTCTTTTGGGCAGGTTACTTATCCTATGCCACGCCTCCCATGGTAGCCATTTTGTGATGGCAAAATGTGCTCAGCTAATGTGCTCAGCATTCATAAAGGTTAGCCACTCTTGTTCTAGACTATTAAATCTTTAGACAAGAAAATAAGACAAAAAAGCTTCTCTCTCTCTCTCTCTCTCTCTCTCATGTGGCAGTTGCATTTTGCACCTCTCCTGAGGATAGATTTAGGATTTCTCCACTAAGTACTTTACTTTTAAACAGGATACCTATTCCTATGCTTGCTTCCTATAGTCTTCAAATCCCATCTCTTGCACGATACTTATTCTTTTTATTTATTTATTTCATTTATATCCCACCTTTTTTCCTCCAAAAACCCAAGGTGGCATACATAATCCTCCTCTTCATTTTATCCTCACAACAACCCTGTGAGGTAGGTTGGGCTGAGAGTCTGTGACTGGCCCAAAGTCACCCAGAGGGTTTCCATGGCTGAGTGGGGACCAGAACTCAAATCTCCCAACTCCCAGTCCAACACCTTAGCCACTACACCACACTGGCCCTCTTTTATCCTCAAAACAGCCTTGTGAGATAGTATCAGAGAGCCATTAGGTGGCCCCACGTCACTCAGTAAGTTTTGTGGCTGGGTGGGAATTTGAGCCAAGGTCTTCCTGACCTAATACTCTAACCACCGTACCATCTGCGGAACTAAGGCTGAGATGATATTATTATTATTATTATTATTATTATTATTATTATTATTATTATTATTATTATTGCATTTTCATACCGCCCAATAGCCAAAGCTCCCTGGGCGGTTCACAAAAATTAAAACAATTCAAAGTATAAAACAAACAGTATAAAAACATATAGTGCCTAGCCGAAGGCCACGTGATCAGGCAGTGGCAGAGGTAAAACTTGAGGCAGGGTATCCCCAATCTAAGCCTGTCCTTCTGTCTGTGGGGCATCACTGGCTCTTGCTTTCCTGATTTTGTTTTACCTTTTAAAAAGGCCTCCCTTTGGCTAGAATCTTGTTGGTGGCACGTCAAAGGTATCCGTTGTACTTGCTCATTTACTGACTCTGGTCTGCAGAAAGTATAGGGATTACATTTCCTGGTATTTAGATAAATACTAAATCCTTCACCTTAAAAAGATTGCTATGATTACATAAAGGGCTGGATTTATTCCCCCCAAGGTTGCTTTCAAAAGGGACACAGGTGTCACCTGCAGATGCAGTCACAGCTTGAGCGAGGTTGTTTTGGCTAGAAAGGGTCTGCCTGGCAGATGTATTGTAAGCGTATGATTTTAATGCTAATGAAGCAGTGAAAAGGCTCCAGAGGAGCCACAACACAGCCCCGGCAGTGACTGCAGGGAGGGATACAAGGAGGAACACAGTCACCCAAGGCGAGATTGTCAAGATAGACTATGAAGAGAAAGCAGCTTGTAAAAAGGGAGGGAGTTTTTTCTGTTCTTTTTCTCGAGATAGAAAGCTCCACAACACCTTTTTCTCTTTCTTTCTTTCTTTCTTTCTTTCTTTCTTTCTTTCTTTCTTTCTTTCTTTCTTTCTTTCTTATTTGTTCCTCCTCCCTGTCCCTCTCAGACCAGAATGTTTCCCTCTATGTTTGGTTGGGCGGAGTCAAATAAAATCCACTGACCCACTGATAGTCTCCCTGTGCAAACGTGTGTGTGTGCATGAGTGCGTGTGTGTATGTGGAATTGCAGCTGCTTTCCTCACTTCAACACACATCTGAGATCCCAACTGTTTAGGTGATCTGTACTCTCCATTTTGCAGAGCACTTCATGTTGAGAGCCTATGTGCATTGGGATGTACATATGTAGGCCCCTGTGCAGATCTCACCATGGGTCTATCTATACATCTTCAAAGTCCCACAGTGGCTGCGAATCAGCACTGCGTCGGTTATATGATGCAGCTGCCGATTCACAGCCACCGTGGGGGTTTTCCCTGAAGCTGCACATTAGAAATGTTGGGGACTTACCACAGCCCTTCCATCATGTTGAGCCAGGGGTGTTCCAGGGTGGATGGCTACCGGTGATTGGTCCCTATAAGCCAGCCAGGAGAAAGCTGGAAAGCCCGTGCTGCCTCCTGCAATTTGGATCACTCACTGCCACCCTGCAGCAACGAAACCACAAGGTTTGGAGGAAAAGCGGCTGCAACACAGCACATGAAGGCAGAAACGATGTATGGTGGTCAAGGGTGGGGTAAGCAGGTGTGATCCCAAGCCTCCGCCCATTCATTCATCTGTACACAAGTGTCCTTACTCTTGATTATTCATAAATATGTACATAGCATTTGGTTTAAACCTCTGCTTTCCCCAACAGTTGTTTTCCGGGTGTTTAATGTCACAGGTATTCACATTACCTGTTTGCTTTGACTTCTTTTGCCATACTCAGTTACAGGACTTCTGTACCATGGGCACTTCTGGAACGGGCTGGTTTGTCTGATTTCCCTTCTTCCATCCTTTCATTTTTTAATAGCTTATACTTGAATTTAGATTTGCATTTTCCTTCTTTGTAATTACAGTGTTTATGATATTATTACTTTGTTTTTGTTTCATCCTTTATTTTGTTTAAATGTATAACAATGATCTTGGCAATTGGCCGCCCAATCATATGTTTGTACTTAAAACAACAAAAAGTCTTGTGGCACCTTAAAGTCTTAACAATTTTATTTTGGGTTAAGCTTTCATGGACTCTATCCACTTATACATCTCTCCTACAAATACTGTTGTGGACACATAGTACACATGGAAGAAACTTATTTGCCACATAAAGTATGGAGTGTCCTTCCCAGTAAGAATGATACACAAACGAAGGAATGTTAAGGGTTCATTAAACTAAAGCAGGGGTGAGCAACTTGTGAGTCTCCAGATGTTTTAGCTTACAATTCCTACGATCCCTCACCATTAGCTATGTTGGCTAGGGCTGATGGAAGTTAAAGGCATAAACATTTGGACAGCCACAAGTTGCCCACCCTTGAATTAAAGTATCTGCTCATGTCGGAATATAGAGATAATGCACATTTATCCAATGATGTTTGCTATCCCCATACCAGATCAGTACAATATTTCAAAGCCCCTTTAGACTTGAGTATGATCACATGTAAAATACTGGATTGAAAGCCAGACAACGCGCCCTTTTCTACATTCCTTACCACGTTCAACTGCATATCAGACACTCTAGTGTTCCATAAAGTTTTCATTTCCACTTTTAACAGATACTGGAAAGCAATATGTGAATGGCTGCTGCATTGAATTCCATCTTTACAGAAACCTCACCAGCACATCAGTTCATCAAACTGTTGTAAATCCCATCCATTTAGGAAATTACTCCATTTCTGCCATAACATGGATATGGGTGCTTTTAATCCTAAATGCAGTGGTGAACTTTCAGCCACACATATGCTTAATGGGCATTTGACAGGTGCTAGCATGCAGAACTGGCAGCTCAGAACTGGCATTTCCTGCAATGCTGGGTGAGAACTTTTTTTATTTAAAGTGTTCTTTATATACCACCTTCCCTTCAAAGAGATCGCAGGTGGTTTCTTATCCACGAACCAGACCTCCTTAGCTTCACACACTAGATCTATCTATCTATCTATCTATCTATCTATCTATCTATCTATCTATCTATCTATCTATCATCTATCTATTTCTTTATCAATGAGAAGATTGCTCTCATACCCCTTCCAGTTTCTCCGGTAGGACCAATGTCATCTTGGCTCTTAGGCTGGCTAGATTATTATATTCACCTTTTTCAAAGTAGAGAGCACTGCTGTCAATAGTTCCCCTGGCACTTGCATGGGACCATAATTGTTAATCGTTTTATAGCATATTTAGCATATAGAGGGCTTTATAATTTTGTTCGTTCTCATAAAGACATAGCCAGTAAGACTACAGCTTTGCATATCTATTCTGGGCTTATTTTCTCTCTGGAAGATACACATATGAAGATAGAGGGGAATACCATGTTTCCCTGCCCCCACCTTCATTTCCGGTACTAGCAAAAATCAAGCATGCAGTTGCTTGTAATTGGGGTAGTATTGTGGATGCACTACTAAAATCAGAAAGAATAGTCCCCTTCATCCTTTTTCTGCAACACAAGGTGGAATAAGACTAAAATGCCAGGTGCAAAGTTTCCCTGAGAGCTTGCAACTTGCCCAGAGTTAACCACTGAAGCTGCTTTAGATGAGATTAAAATTGCATCAGACACATGCATGGAGGACGTGTCCATCAAGAGCAATTTAGAGCGTCATCAGACAAGCATTTTATAGCATGCTCTTTACTGGCCACTTACGGATGTTCATGGGTCCCTTTGACGATGCCATCTGCCTCCCGTGCATCTCCCACTCCTTCTGCTCTATTTTCCGTGACAAAATAAGACCCAGTAAATCAGATTTTTTTTGCTTGAAGCGAAACTTGCCACCATTTCCTGTTGCGTGCAGGAAAAGGAGCCTGATAGAAATGGCCACTGAATGGGTCACGTGGTCGTTGCTGCTTCCTCTTTTTTCCCCGTGTGAAGAAAGAGGTAGCCACTTGTCCCTATTGCGGGACAGAAAAGCGACAGTAGGAAACACGATTCCCCCTCCCACCCAGTCAGATGATACACTTGGACATGGAGAGGAAGGCTTTTTTAAAAGCGTGTTTAACGCAGCCTTCCCTAACCTGGTGTGCTCCAAATCTATTGGACTGCAACTCACATAATTCCCAGCCAGTGTAGCCATTATGGGAGTTGCGGTCTAACACATCGGAAGGGCACAGTTTGGGGAAGGGCGGTTTACTGTAATATGTAGTTTGTCATCTAACAGCAACCATTCAATCAGGCTGCTGCAGACGGTAGATATGGAGGGCTTTACCATTGGCTCTTCTGAGAGATCAGCCATCCTTGTCTCTCCCTCCCTCCCTCCCTCTCTCTCTCTCTCTCTCTCTCTCTCTTTCTCTCAATCTCGTATCACCCAGCAACGGCCATTTTATCTCACTGCAGCAGGTGGCTGGCTATTCCATCATCTCTGCTGAGTAACTATTTATTTATTTATTTATTTATTTAGAATATTTATATACCGCTCCTCATTGAAAAAATTTCGGAGCGGTGTACAAGATAAAATGAAAATAAAAACAGAATAAAACAGTTAAAACAAAGTTTAAAAAGAAGCAAAAAACAACAACACAGAAATCCAAGGCTGCATGTTAAAGAAAGGCTTCTTGGAATAAAGATGTTTTCAGGAGGCGCCGAAAGGAGTACAAGGTTGGAGCCTGTCTGACCTCCAGAGGCAGGGAATTCCACAGGAGGGGCGCCACCACGCTGAAGGCTCTTCCCCTGGTGGATTCCGAATGGAGGATGGATCTAGGTGGAACCACCAGGAGCAGGCCCTCGGATGACCTCAGTGACCGGGCAGGTTGGTAAGGGAGAAGGCGCTCTCTCAGGTATCCTGGTCCCAAGTTGTTCAGGGCTTTGTACACAAGTACAAGAACCTTAAACCTGGCCCGGTAGCGAATAGGCAGCCAGTGCAGTTCCCTCAGCAGAGGAGTTACATGCTGGAAAGGGGCAGCTCCAGACAACAGCCGAGCTGCAGCATTCTGCACTAGCTCCAGCTTCCGGAGCAGCTTCAAGGGCAGCCCCACATAGAGTGCATTGCAGTAATCCAATCTTGAGGTTACCAATGCCTGTACCACCGTGGTCAAGCTATCCCTGTCCAGGAGAGGCCGTAGTTGGCGAACCAACCGAAGATGGTAAAAGGCACTCCGATGGTAAAACTACCTGCCTTTGGCTCCTCTTCTACCTCAGCTGCCACCTAGCAGTAGATACCTGAGTTCCAGCTGGTCATTCAAAGAACTACAACTTTAACAGTTCCCATTAAAGTGCTTGAGTGTATCTTTCTCTCTCCCCAAACCTTTTCCCTTTTGTATTGTGTCTTAGATTGTAAGCCTGAGGGCAGGTTTTGACTGCGTTCAGAAGACACAATAAACAACCATAGGTTAAATAAGCCATGATAGGTTATTTAACCTATCATGTGTTATAGTGTCAACTGTTGGGACTTTTTAAATCCATGATGGCTTATTTGCTCAAAATAACCCACTTGGATAACCAGTGATCTGCAGTATGGGTTATTTAACCCATCATGAATTATCACGTCATCTGTCAGGCACTGTGGGTTATTTTGGTCTTCTACAGAGTTGTGTGGCAAGAGTGGTTCAGATCACTGCTGCTCTGCCCCTCACAAGCGTCCTGTATAATGGAAACAGCTTACATGGGCTATTTCAGCAGTGTCTATGGGGAGAAATGCACAATTGGGAACACCTTAAATTGTCTATTTCAGCAGTGTCAGGGGGAATGCGCAACTGAGAACACTTAAAGGCTCTATGCCAGCAGTAGCTATGTGGGGAAATACGCAATTGGGCTATAGTGCTTTAGCAATACTGAGAATACATAAATGCTGGTATGCAAGCAATCGCTATGGGGGGAAATGCTCAATTGAGGGTTTTGACGCTGTGTCTAGTGCCTCCCAACAAGAGGCATCTATGTGTGAGATTTTGTCCCATTCCTGCACATTTCGGAGGATTTATCTGCACTACCCCCTTTTTGGTGCACACAGAGGTTTCACTCCTTTGTGTGTATCGCACAGGTGTTTGATGGGGCATCGGGTACCTCCTGACTAGAGAAGGCTGGGTATGAAGTTTTGTCCTGAGCCTGCAAACTTCCAAGGGTTTATTTGAGCCACCCCCTTTTTGGTGCACATGGGGGGGTCCACTCCTTTGTGTGTATTGTGCAGGGTTTTGATGGTATATCAGGTGACACCCAACCAAGAGAGGTGTATATGAAGTTTTGTCCCGATTCTGCAAACTTCCAACGCTCTAGAGCCACCACTCACTTGTCGGGGTGATGCTGGAAGCATGTCATTAAGGCCCTGTACTTTCTCTCACATCTCTTCCCTCTCATGGGTATATTTTGGGAGGTTAAAACAGGCTGCTGTGATATTGTCCATGGGTGAAACAATGCCACCGCTCGGGTGGGAGGACTGCAGCAGGTCTGGGGGCAGGCTGCATGATTCAGATTGCACACAGTAGCTTAATGGGCTACACACAGTAGCTTATTTGTTTGATCATGTGGGGGATAACAGTAGCTTATTTTCAAAATAAACTACTGTGTGTAGCTTATTAAGTCATCATGGCTTAAAGTGACGTCCAAACACAATCTCTGTCTTGTTTTTTATTGATTTGCAAGCTGCTCTGGGATTCTTTTTGGATAAAGATCAAGGTAAAATGTACTTTAAATAAATACATTTGCCCCCTAGTCTTTAGGCCCCTGTGCTACGCCAGCACTCTTGCATAACAATCCATTTCAAGAGGGTTTACCTGAGTTTCCTAGTGGTTTTGCACAGAATTTGACTTGTTTTAAAGTGGGCTCCTATCACTTAACTGTTATGCTTGTTTTTTACAAGTGAAACAGTGGATGTATTCTAATATAATTGCTATGTGCATTCTGTACAAATCCCCAGCATACTCACTTGACTTTTTCTGTGTTCTGAGATGCTTTATGCTGCTCCAGATTCACGAAAGGCCATGATCATTTAAAAGTTGATTAACATGCTTTAAACCCGTAAATAGCCCATTTGCACAATTCCTCTTGCATTTTTAGTAGGGCCTTAGTGAGAAGCAGCGGTAGATGTTGTCATCTCTATACACAAAGCCATCCATCCATCATTAATATTTAAAATTCAATCATTAAGCAGGACAGAAGCGGTGTATTTGTTGGAAATCATCAGCAACTAATGGCTTAAAAAATTAGCAATCGGGGGGCTTCTTTTGGATTATTTCATGCTGTTGAGCGCCCCGTCAAAATGCAAAAAAAAAAAGTATTCACTAGGATGGGACTATGCACCCTGGGGTTGCTTACAATATGTAATTTACTAAGCACACATGCTTGGAGAAAAACAGATCAAACAGCTAAGATCTGAGCCGTCTGCAGCCTCTTTCAAAGTAAGCAAATGAACAAAACATTCATAGAAGGTTGCTCCTAACCGGAGCTTTTTTGCTTTATGAAATATATTCCAGTTTAGTGTACAATTCACTTACAACAGTGATGAATAGCAGCTTACATTTTTGTGCGACTGCAAGCTTATTCTTTTTTCTTTTTTAGCTTTATTCTTTTATCAGGATTTTCTTTTGAGTCCTTCCATATATTTGTCTCCATTATATCGTAGGCAAAGACAGTACAGTAAATCTAAGCTGGACTCTTCCAGCCCATGCCACCTGCTGATACACTGTGCCTATATGCATTTTTTTAGGCCTGATTGTTTACAAAAGAAATACACAAAAGACCTTGAATTTCCATTCTAACCATGTGGGAGTTGGACATCTAATCACCCGTTGGTGTGGCTGAATGTCTCCCCTTGTATTTGTATTCTGTGAGGTTCAGAAAAGGTCACAATGACCTTGCAGCATTGATAAATTTGTTATAATCACATAGATAATGGATAGGTGGAATGTTTTGTTTTAGACCAAGTAAGGCTTGAATATGCAATCTTATGAGTTGCTGTATTGAGACAGTGGCTTGTAAAAACAGGAATAAAGTTTTTTTCCTAGAACACAACCCTAGTACTGGTACAGAAGTCACAATGGGTATTGCTAAATAAAGTGTTTCATTTTGACCCTTTTGCAGTTCATTTTAGCACACATCAGTGAAGATATCTTACATAGCATCCTGTTGATCAGTTATTGGCCCAAATGTCAGAAACAGCATCACAATCTTGTGATGTTGTTCCTTTGCTGTAAATCAAGGGTGGGAAACTCGTGGCCCTCCAGATGTTTTGGCCTACATCTTAAAGTTAAACAGGACCGAATTTACACATCTCCCTTCTAGTTGCAGCTGGCATAACCAGTGGTGAAGGATCATGGGAATTGCAGGCCAGAACTTCTAGAGGGCCACAGGTTGCCCATTCTTGCAGCAAGTGATGTCCTATGTCCAGGAAGGGATACCATTCTCCCACTTGCAAAATACATCATGATGTCATGTCAAAATCTAGTTTGCATAGCGACAGGTAAAATCCATGTAGAGGATCAGGCTGCAAACTCCTCACAGGTTTTTGAATCGTGTTAGTAAACTGACATCTGAGTTAAACATTCCTCTGTTTCCAGATTTAAATTAATTTTTACAAACCTTTGTAAAGTAGAGAATGAAATTATAGAATCATACAGTTAAAAATGCTGTAAGGGGATTTTCATAAGTGTTGGTGAAAAATGTTTTTCAGCCTGCAATGTATCTCTTCTAAATATTGTTAACTTGCCATTCTCAGTCCAGTTTTTTGATTTGATTTACAAATGTGGGACATTCAAATATGGTCCTTTGGCATCACTTTTGAAAATGCCCTATTTCCCGTCTGCATGGGGTTCCTTAACCATGTTTGCAATCCATGAGTGCCATGTGCTTATCCTGCCTCTTAAGATCATATGTGGTTTTTCCCTAATCACTATTGCCCAGATGCATGAATGGTTAGGATTAAACTCTGTGCTCTTGCAACTGAGATTGCCTCTTGACCCATTCTATTGGTTGTGGTATTAGCGAACTATTATTCTGCTTCTTCTGGTATGGGTCAGGTAATTATGGATTAATACTAGGATTTCAGCTCATGCAAAGATGACTCACCAAAACAGACCCAGAGTTCCATTGCAGAGTTCGTTCCAAAAAGGGAAAAAACTGGGTCAGAGGAATTGGCACAAGAACCGGAAAAAGGACTAGTAGGCTAGGGAAGAAAAGTCTGTCCCTCGGACAGCCACCCACCAACATAACTTTTCCTATTGAGCTTGCAGCCTGAAGCTCTACAGTGGTATCATATGTATAGATGGAACTGGTGCTTAAGCACAGTAATAACCCTAAATCCTTTATCTTCAACTGGATTGGGACCTAAACTGGCTGCAGCAATGGAATGCCCACAGTTTCTTTTTTTGTTTAAAGGTGTGTGTGTTCTAAAAAACGACAGAAGGTGGCTAGATACAAAGGATAACAGGACTTTTGTACCTATAATAGTTACATAGAAGAGGGAATTTCAGCTGCTGCAGCTTTCTCACTCCTGCATGACAAACTACACCCAGTTTCCCTTATATGTAACTATGAAATGAAGGGCTATTCTCCCCTTGATGCAACTGTAGGTACAAGACCCCATCTTCTATTATAAGTCCAGGACCCCCATTTCATCCAGTCACTCAAGAGACACAGGCTGGAATATTGATATGTAAGGTTTAAAACGGGTGGGCAACTTGTGGGTGAAGGATGTTGGGAGTTGTAGGCTGAAACATACAGGCCTTAGCTAGACCTAAGGTTTATCCAGGGGTTGTCCCTGCCTGCTCCCGGGATATCCTGTGTGTCATTTACATGAACAGGGATGACCCCGGGATAAACCTTAGGTCTAGCTAAAGCCACAGAGAGCCACAATATGGAATAACAGACGTTGGCTCCATGTTGCAGGTTGTCTATATTGAGAACGTGTCTTGAGATTTAAAAATCTGAAGACTGTTCCTCTAAATCACACAGAGAGGTCCTAAGCAAAGTCCAGCATGGTTTCCAGCTCACATAATCAATTTTCCTGGCATATTCAATCCAGCCTTTAACCAGAGGGTTATGGTTCCTTCCACCTGTCCCATAGCCATAGTTCTACAGATATCACCAAATAATCAAATATGGTTTAGCAGTGAGATTGCAAGGTCAGTGTTAGCCTATTCTATCATTTTTTACTTACTACTGTGGGGGTGGGGGTGGACAATCACCCAGAAAATCCGGAGAGGAAGCCAAAACAACAATAAAAATATAACCTGGTTTATCTAAACTAGGAACAGCTTTAACTAAGCCCATGAAACCACTTTGATGATGTGAGATTGAACACATCGGTCCACCCATAATAAGATCTCACAAACAGCTACTACCTTTCTGCAGTTCAATTCTCAGAAACTGAAATTCAGCTTCAGCAGTTGATTGAACGCCTGCATACATTAATATCTGTCACTTTCCCATCTATGCCAGCCCATTAATACCCATCACCAGGCTTTCAAGAATTGGGTTTTTAAATAACAAGTTAAACTGCTCAGAACTTGGCAGTCTTGGAGCTGACTTTTGCTCATCTCTTGGGGAGGGGGATGTTTTCTACATATAAAAGAGAGACAAATCTTGAAATACATAGGCTGCGGCAGTGGGGGCACTCTTGCCATTGTCATTTTCTTAAACCAAATTTATCTGGGGAACCTTTTAGGATAGGTGGGAACACTGTGGCTGCTCCCTAGGTGGCTCACATCAATCCGAGGAAGCTCCAACCCATTTCCCCCCACAACTCAGCTGATCAGGGGGAACCCTACCCCCTGTGTGTGTGTCTGGGGGCAGTCCCCAACCCACCCCCGGCATCATATGTGGCCCTCAAGGATTAAAAGGTTGCCTACCCATGTTTTAGGGGAAAGTGCTTGAGACCACATTGCTTATAGCTTACAGGTTTTTCAGACTCCTGGTCAAAAACAGCAACAACTTTTCAGTGGACTCTCTTTGTTCACAGACATGGGGGTAGCCTGACTTGCTGCTACAAACTCCTGCCTCCTGGAGTTTATTATTTATTTATTTATTTATTTATTACATTTCTATACCACCCAATAGACAGAGCTCTCTTTTCCTCCATGTGTTATTGCCAGCAACTCCTGTCCTCTCTCCTTGCGTCTTCCCCTTCATACCCAACCTGTGATGAAGGAAAAGGCGCAGCAGTGATAGCTGCTAATGCCAGCTCCAGCTTTTTGATGGCCATTAGGTCCCTTCCCTCAGTGATTCTACCTTCCCACTGCTATTGTCAGCAGCTCATCCTCTTTCTCATCCTCTCTTCCCCAATCAGAGAATGAAACCGTCTGTGGTTCAAGACTATGGATATGTGGAAATAGATCTATGGATGTGAACCAGTCCCCTTTTGACAAGAGTGACTAGAGTGGGATAACTGTTGCCAAGGAAATCATTCAAAACTTCTTTGGGGTGCTAAACTTGTTCAGATCCCTGAGGTCTAGGATTGGTCTCAACTCTCCATCCCACTTTGCAGCATGGAAGGAAATCAGTTCGGATGCATGGGTACTATTGATTATTCAAATGGGTTACAGGATCGAATTCGATACTCTCCTTCCCATCAGTACTGTGAAATACACAGACCCATCTGTGGTGTTGAGGCAGGAGGTAGACACACTCTTGCAGAAGGGAGCAATAGAGTCTGTGCCTCCATCTTGCCTACACAAGGGTTTTATTCATGGTATTTCATGGTACCAAAAAGGGATGGAGGGTTAGGACTGATCCTAGACCTCAGGGGCACAACTTCTCCCACAACAGCTCTTCTTGACTTGTGGGAAATTTCCCTCACGTGTGCCCTGTGAGTGACGATCGTGGAAGCGGGAAACCTTGCAATTATCCCTCCTTCATTGCAAAAGGGCTGTAGGTGTAGATTAGGCTAGATCTGCAGAGATGGAGATAGTATCACTGTAACCTGATTTAAGAGTTGAAAGATAGGGAGCACTCTTACCCTGAAGCAGCCCATTGGTCCATATTGTCCATTATTGCCTACTCTGACTGACAGCAGCTCAAGGGGAGATCATTCCCAACCCTGCTACTCAAAATCTTTTCACAGAAGACACCAGTGATTGCACCTGGGACTTTCGGCATGCAGAGCATATGCTCTGCTACTGAACAATGGCTCTTCCTCATAGCTCAGTGAGAGAGCACATGTTTTGCATGGAAAGAGCACAGAAAGAGCAAACAAATTTGTTCTTTTAACCTTTGTAGGAATGTGTCCACCTTTTGAAAGGAATGAAGATGCGGAATGTGACTGTCTAAGGAGAAATAGTTGAAGGGTGTCCCTTTTTCTAACCGACTGTGTGCAAAAGGCCTTTTCACTCAAAGACTCCCACTTCAACTCTTCCTTTGGGTTCTCTCTAGAACCGAAATGTTAGGGCATTTTCACATATGTTGCTAAAAGCTATTTGTGTACTGCTGCGAATGTTTTCTAGACATGAGGGCTGTACTGTCTAGACAGGAACAAGGAAGCAAAATTCCTAAATTCATCTGTAGTCAAGAGTACAATGGCATGTCAATACAAACAGCTACAACTAGTGTCAGGTCAAGTGATAACAAGCCCCCTGGAAAAAAAACTAGTCCCCCACATCACCAGACACTTAAGTCTAGTTCAAGGTTGGCTCCTATCTACAGCAGGGTTGGCAGCTTGTGGCAGATGTTTTAGCCTACAACGTCCATCAGCCCTAGCCAGCATGGCCAATGGTGAAGGAGTTGTAGGCTAAAGCATCTGGAGGACCATAGGCTGGCCAGCCCTAATTTATAACAAGAGTACAATTCACCTTTACCATGTCCAGCTCCTGGGGGATTAGAGAGATTCAGTGTAAAGTACAAGAAGAAGGTACACAACAGGTGTTTCCATGGTAAGCAACTGATGAACGATTAGGAAATATGGAATATTTATTTTTATTTTGTTTAACTACTGCTGTTCCCACAAATGCTTATTGATGATTTATTAGGTTACTATTGGGGGTCTTTGATTGTTGGTGCTTAGGATAGGTGGGTGTGATAGCAGAGAAAGAGGGATCTGGATGAGATTCTTGGGAGGGAGTGGAGAGCCTTCTTTCCACCCCCTCCCTCAGAGATCCATGTACAGATTGCTCTTTCTTCACCTGAAATAGCAATCTGTATTGTTGGTGGCAATGGAAGAATCAAGAGGAAATTAATGCTGTGGAATATGGCAGCGGAGGGATCAGGGCACCCGGGGGGCACAGTTAAGCCCTTGGGGACCACAGATTGTACACCCCTGCTATAAATTCTTGGGCATTCACCCTGTTTATCTCATTTGCAAACATGCTGTTCCTTAAGAACACCTCAAATGTTACTTCCTCCACTGGGACTATTAATATCTACATAGGGAAAAGCATCTAAAACAATGTGATGCTACTGAAGCATTTGTTTCACTTTTGATACAGGCATTGGCAAGCTGATAATTTCAGCATTTTCCAATGAGTGTCACAGCATCAGAAACAAAGAATCCTATTCCTCCATCTCTGCAGAGAACATTTCAGAATTTCACCTTCCTAAATGGTTGTTTAAAATCATACATGATTAATGGCTGAAGGGGAAATAAGATTAGATGTCATGACTCTTCCTGTAATTTCTATCTTTCCTGGTTTATTTCATTTAAAGACAGACCTGTACTGAAATTTCAAATTGGGGCGTCTTCAAACTGTGCTGTGAGGATGGTGAAGGGTTTTTATTAAAGGCAAAACCCCATTATCTACTACAGGGATGGCCAGAAGGTAGATCTGGATTAGCTGGTAGATCTCTGGGTGATTTGTAGTAGATCAGCAAGTATCTGTGACTCCCAGTTGTTTAAAAACAGCAGCAACAAAATGGCTTCCCACACTGCATCCTAAATTATAGTGCTGAAATGAAGAAAGCTTGGGGGTAACCAGATGTGGATTTTTGTCTGGAAGGATTGTGAACTTTGTTCAGTTCTGGTATTCAACACAAATGCATGGGTTCAGGTTGGTTTTCGTGACCAGTCCACATGGAGAAGATGGAGAAAGCAATTGTTTCAATGGGACTTGCCACTTGACCTAGAGGCCATGGCTAAAGACCGTGGCTGGAGAAACTGGGCACCAGGATGGGGTTCAGTAGAAAAGGGTGGAGACTCTGAGAGAGTGTGTGAGAAGGGGGTGGGGGGAGAAGAAGAAAGAAAGCGGAAGTGTGCGTATTATGAAAGGTGGCATGAAGTGTGTAGTGTTATGAAAGGCTAGCAAATATTTCCAAATGCTAGCAAATATTTCCAAATGCAATCTGTAATTACCACACCATATTTAGGAATGTTTTAAAAGGTGAACTTTTAATTTAGTAGTTCTTTCATAGATCATGTATACCCATATTTGGATTATTGCTGTTATGGTAATAAGAGAGAAGGTGTCATCTGTATGTCTAATTGGACACAACTTTTGCACATGAATTTTTAACCAAATAGGCCAATAATGGCTCCAAATAGGCTAACCTGCTCTTTTATATCAGTGGAAGTGTCACTCAGAGATGCTTAACAAGGAGGATATGTGGCTCTTTATGCATGCATGTAATTGTTATTAATGCTAATGGGAATTACTTGATGAGGTGAACATGCCCCAGAGTGTCCATACTAAGCAGCTAGGTGGGGAAGTTTACTTCTCCTATTGTGTAGTTGCTTTAAAATTTTGAAACTGGTGTATTTTTAATAAAGGAGAGGTGTAGTGTATTAATTGGACATCTGTCTAACACTGTGTTTTGAGAATCTATAGCTTTGATCACAGTGATGGACCTTCATAAATGGCTTTGGGTGTTTGAGAAACAAGAGAAACAGGAAACATGAATGAGCTTGCATTTCCTGTTTTCATGTTTCTGAGTAACACTTCGAAGTGCAGGCTGGAGCACCTTCTCCATAGGGAAATGAGTGAGATCCAGCTGCTGTGAGAGCATATACATCTCCCCACAAGTGAGATTTGCAAACCCCTACTTTGGACATAACACAAAAGCACAAAAACAGGAAGTGTGAGCATGACTTTGTCCACGTCCCCCCTTCCCTGGTGCTTATTATACATCCGCAGTTGCTCCAGACACAAGTGCTAATAGAGATCCAAGCAAACATTAAAATGAGTTCAGAAATATATTTCCTTCCATTGACTTCTAAATTTTCTGGCATTTTAGTGCTGTTACACGTAAATGGCTCCTGAATTTCTATGCCTAAAATTGTCTGAAAATGTATCTTCCTGTAGTTTCATAATAGCATCTGCCAGTCAGATTTTTTTTTTAACTGTAGGGCATTATATGCAACAGACCAGGATTTTCATATCTTTGTGGCTCAAGGTAACACACATGAGTGCATGTTCATGGTCTACATAGTGCAGAGGGGACAGAATATGCTATTTCAAGAACTAAGTGCTGAATAATTGCTTCTTATTGGTCCTCAACCATTAACACAACTGATGTGGACCATGCAGAGGGTGTTGCTGGTCTCCTATTTTCAGCTAGGGAGAAAGTGCCAGCATTTCCCAAGCCGATTCAAACCTTCCTAACTGTGAGCTACATCACTCACTCTAGAGCGCAAGGAGTTGCTTTGTGAAGTAGCAGCTGCACGGAGTTGGCTTGTGTGTCCTCTTGTATTATTATTATTATTATTATTATTATTATTATTATTATTATTTATTTATATAGCACCATCAATGTACATGGTGCTGTACAGAGTAAAACAGTAAATAGCAAGACCCTGCCACATAGGCTTACAATCTTTAGGATGTGCTTATAGGTTATTTTGATCTCTTGAGTAAACTAAAATATGGTCTTTCCAGACTAAACTTGTGATGGATTTCTGGGGGACCCTACAAGGCTATCCGTCTATTAGTCTGAACTGCTTCCCTCTCCTGCATTCCAAACTCACTCCTAACTACTCTCCTTTCCAGTTTTCTTTTCCTTTCTTTTTCTTGTTAAACGTTTCATTTCACCACAATTTCATCTCATAGCTGGATCCTTTGAATCTATCAGAAGATGATGATGAAATGTATTTACTTATTACCTGTGACATTGACCCACACATGGTCTAGGAGCAATATGTTCTAGAATTGTTCAAACTAAGCAAGCATGGATTTAATCAAAGCCTGGATGGGAGACCACCAAAAGCCCCATGCAAGCTACTCTGGGGTGTGTGTGTGTGTGTGTGTGTGTGTGTGTGTGTGTGTGTTTAAATCCTGTTATCCATTAAATAGCTCAGAACAATTGAGGCTTCTATTTTTATCCTCATGATAGCCCTGTGAATTGGGCTACTGAGCTTTGTGGTTCAATTGAAACGTTGTCTCTCTGCTCTGCCCTGTCCCAGCTCTTCAGAAATATACTCTGTCTTCTAAACTCACAAGTGCAAAGAGGCCAGAAGAGGTTAAGTGATAAGTAACTATTTTTGCTACTGATCTTTCTTGGAAGCATTAGGTAGCACCGACCCATATTTGCATCATCAGGTGTCTGGTGATTCTTACCTTAGCTGCATCTTGGGTCTTTATAATGCTACATAATCTTAAAGGAAAGGAACACTTCTTTTTTAAAAAAACATAATGCAATGTAACTGCTTAATTGATACTAAGGAGCAATACAGCAATAGTAACCAGAACATGTTATTAAACTAATAATAATGAATAATTCACAGTTCTAATGGAAGTATGCCAGTTCCACAGTATAAATCCTCCCTGTAGTATCTCCTTCAGACTTCTGAGATGACTGCTTTCTTACAAAAGTCTTAAACTCTGCGATCTGGTGGACTTTTCTTCCGATGTATTTGCAGTGCTGTGTAGGTGCCTTATAATGGAGAACAACCTCTGCTTGGTATGGGTCTTGGAACCCCACAAACAGATATATATATTTTGAGGACTCCCGCCCTTCTCCAAATTCACTTGCTGTCAGTTTGCGCATTCAGTACTGCACAAAGATAGTTTGTTTTCTTCTCAATTTATTTTAAACCCAGAAAGCCCTTAGCAGTTGCTAGAGAGTGGTTATTAAACCAGTAAGAAAGATGAGTTTCTATCGTTGGGGCCCAAGTAACAGTGATCATATAAGACATTGTTTCTTGTTGTTGATAAGTGGAGGCTTGCAGAGAGCAGCAATAGGTTGCTTGTTTTTATCTGCTAAGTGCACAATGCTTGTAAAAATGGCAGTGGCCTTGTTACCACTTGACATGACACTAGTTTTAGCTGTTTACATTGACACGCCACTGCACTCCTTTAAAGCTGCAGCCTGGGGTCAGATTCATTAGAGTACTTCAGAAATGATACTGATAGAGCATCTGGTCTTTATACTTGCTGCTAAGCAAGGAGGAGGGGAATTGACATAGCTCAGTGCACCAACTTCAACCTCTTGTTCCCTCACAGCCCCACCTCCGCCTCCAGTCCCATGGCTTTTATCTCTCTTTCCCCTGAAAAGCTACTGAGACAGATCAAGGTGTTGGGATGAGTCAGTGAGGTGCTTCCGATGCCCTATTATCAAGTGCAACATTTCCATTTTATTATAGCCTAGGAGATTGACAATAAATAAAAAGGTTTTTTTTTAAAAAAAATCACCCCAGGTATGTTTATTTCAATGCAACATTTCCATTTTTATAGCATAGGAGATTGACAATAAGTAAAGAAAAAGGGGCAAAATCACTCCAGGTACATTTATTAGATGCTTTAAGTTAAGTAACAAAGGGTTACTTAACTTTTTCTTAAATTATCTTTCTCCTATTTCCCTTCTCTGATGTATTTGAGTATGGCCATTCTAGCAAGTTTCCCAAACCTCCTGTGTTAGATGAAGTTTTCTAGGCCCAATCCAGCTACAGTTACAGATGGATGCTGCTGCACATGCCCATCTGTATTGTAAGGCAGGTCAGAATACACATCTTGATCTATAATGCAAATAGGAATTGCACTGGATGTGTCAAGGGCAGTTACACATTGCTAGAAGTGCATCTGTTTGGCACACCTGGTCCTACAAGGAAATCACGTTTCCATGTTCTGAATCAGAACACAATTTTCTCCCCAAAACAAAGCCATAATGAAACCATAATCTTCAATTCAATATAGTTTAGAGGGCATACTTTCTTTAACGTAATTAATAAGAATCATTAATAGATCTAAAGTCTGATGGCTTTGTGGCAAGGCACACGGTTTCCTTGTTCTGGGCATAACCACCACCAATATTTAAAAACCCTTTGGTTCAACCACCATTCCAGTAATACTCCATGTGCATGTCTACACCAGCCCTATGTCCCGGGATCGTCCCGGGATCATTCCTGTGCATCCAAATGACACACAGGGGATCCCGGGAGCAGGCAGGGATGATCCTTCCTTTTTTCTGGGATAACCCTTAGGTGTAGAAAGGGCCCATGTCTCTTAATTTATGCAATTTCTAGGGAAACTTATGCAGTATGTCATTTCTCTAAAGCAGGTTTCTCTTATATTTAAACTGAACGTTTTGTGCTAGAGACCCACATGGGAGTCAGAAATATCTTTTCACATATCTTTTCTCCATTTTTATATATAAGCCTTCCTTTGGGCAGACAAATAACACACAATTAACTGCAATATACTAGTAGGATTTAATAGCTAAAATACAAAGCCAAAGCTCAGCACATTTAAGTTACATTGATTTCAGGAGGAGAAGTATTAAAGTAATGCTTAACTTTCCCATTGAAATCAATTGGCCTTAGCAGCACTTAGCTTTGGCTGAATTGTGTCCTTTTAAAAGTGTTAGCTGAATATAAAATTCCATCAGTTGGCCTTGATAAAATATACCACCTGCATCTTTGGGTAAAGTTTAAGTAAATCAGGGACATATTTCTTTTAGTCTGCAGGAGCTATACTAGAGTGACCAGATATAAAAGAGGGCAGGGCTCCTGCAGCTTTAACTATTGTGATGAAGAGGAAATTTCACCAGATGCTGCATGCATACAAATCACATCTTTTGAAATTCCCCTTTCAATACAAGTGTTAAAGATACAGGAGCCCTGTCCTCCTTTTCATATGGTCTCCCTAATTTCTAATATAGTAGGTCAAGAAACACAGCAATTTGGATGTTTTAGTAAAAACTAAAAGAATAATATTCTATCTGTAAACAGAGTGAGGGAGAAATTTCCATTCTCCTTTAGCAATTATTTTTAAATACTATACCACAAACAGATTTTCTGCACTTGCTTTTTAAAACTGTCATGTAATGATGGATAATAAATTATGTCAATTATTATGGATACCTTGTCCCTATCAAAGATTTACCACTCTTTAACGCTTTACAATTTTGCCCAGAAATATATATTTTAAAAGCAAGAAACCTGCCTCCTATTTTGTCTGTCTTTTCTAATATTAGGCCTTTAAATTAATCCCGTGTCAGACAGTAAGTACCTGTTCTATACCTGTTTTATACCTGTTCTATATTGTGTGTGTGTTTTTTTTATAGCTCCTCCAATAATCTCTTCTCTAGCAACTTGGTGAATATAATCCAGAATCCATCACTGAAATTAGAATAACCAGCTTGGTTTGCAGCTGATTTGATAAACCGAAAATGAGCACACAGTAACTTGAAATACAGCATGCACTGAATTAAAACCCCTGCTATTGAGCCTTAGGTCTTTTCATATACCATTCTGTACATTAAATTAGATGACAAATAAAGCAATTTTGACAGACAAGATATGGACTTTTTGGGGTCCCATGAGGTTATTTAGAGAGGACATTGCTAGATTCAGTAGGGCAGAGAAAGGGGATAGTCTTCAATGAGCATTAGGGAAACACTTACGCTCTGATGCATGACTGTAATCCATCTGAAATATGTCACAGAGCCGTTGTCTGCTTCTGTGCAAGCCTGCTCCAATATCCCCCCCTTTAAAACACATGATAGTCTGTATAATTCAGAGATTCCCAAAAAATCCATATTTAACTGAAAATTGGTTACAAAATGCAGCAGCAAGAATTTTGAGCAGTTCCAGGCTTGGGAAGCATTATGTGATTCCACCCCGCCCCGCCCCTTTTTATATCAATTGCACCGTCTTCCAGTCCCGTCCCCAGGCACAATTTAAAGTTCTGGTTATATTTAAGTGGCTTAGGACCAGTATACCGGAAGGATATGTGTGCCCCCCCCCCCTTATAATCCTGTTCATTCACTATGGTCAGCAGGGATGTTCTTCTTGCACGTCTCACCCCCATCTGAGGCATAGTTGATGGGAATGCAAGAGAAGGCCTTCTCAGTTGCAGAACCCAGCCTTTGGAACTCCCTGCTCTGGGAGATTGGTCTGGCCACTTGACGCAGACAAGCTGGAGCGTATTCAGAGGTGGGCAACCAGGATGATCAGGGGTCTAGAAACAAAGCCCTATGAAGAGAGACTGAAACAACTGCGCATGTTTAGCCTGGAGAAGAGAAGATTGAGGGGAGACATGATAGCACTCTTCAAATACTTAAAAGGTTGTCACACAGAGGAGGTTCCAGGATCTCTTCTCGATCATCCCAGAGTCCAGGACACGGAATAACGGGCTGAAGTTACAGGAAGTCAGATTCCGACTGGACATCAGGAAAAACTTCCTGACTGTTAGAGCAGTACGACAATGGAGCAAGTTACCTAGGGAGGTTGTGGTCTCTCCCACACTAGAGGCATTCAAGAGGCAGCTGGACAACCATCTTTCAGGTATGCTTTAGGGTGGATTCCTGCATTGACCAGGGGGTTGGACTCGATGGCCTTATAGGCCCCTTCCAACTCTACTATTCTATGATTCTATAATAATTCCAAGTGTTATTGATGATTCCCTCACTAAGGGTGCAATCCTATGCATGTTGAGACAGAAAGATGTCCTACAATTTGGGGCCTTTGTTCTGTCTAAATATGCAACGGATTGCGTCCTAAATCTAGTAATGTTACATTATCATCATTCCCTATATTTCTGATGTTCAGAGGGGAGTGCCGTTGCTTATGTAGTCAAATCGACAGGTGAGGTTTAAGTAAGTGTAAGGTTTGCAGAAGTGAAAAAATTATGTCAGAAAAAATATCCTTGTGTGTGTATGTGGGTGGGGGGGAACAGCCCAATGAGGACTGCGCACAGTGACTAGGAGGAATGAGCACAGATGATTGGGAAGGAATGGAATTGGGTGTCCCAGATGAGGGTATGGCTCACTGACTGACACACTGAACCAGAGCACTCAACATTGCAACATTTTGCAGATCCCACTTGCATGTACTAATAGCAATCTTAGTTCTCTGAGGAGTCCTTCTGATGTCAAAACAGCACCATCCACACATAAGAGGGAGCTATCAGCAGGTTTGGGAAAGCCCCAAATATTGCAGAAATACAGAAAACAATCTTTGGGGGAAGGATCCTTGATGAGCAACCCCCCGCAAAAGCCCATTGCGGACTGAGCAGGTCCTGTACTTGTGGGATGCAGACTGACTGTTGGGGGAATGAAAAAGCATGTACTGGAAGAGGGCATACTTCCTGTACCCAAACTGTCGGTCTTGGGTTACATTTTCTTGTAGGTTCCTCTTGTACCATGAGATTACAAATAATACTGCTAATATAATACTGCTGCCCTGGACTGCAGAGCTGAATGGAAGCACCCTGGCCTCTGCCACTGGCCAATACACGAAGGGCCACCAGGAGGCTGCACCATTGCCTTACAGGATGGCAAAGGGGAGACCAACTTGGGCCCATCCATCACTCAGTTTAGCTGTTCCAATGCTTGCTTTCCTTCTCCATTCCATTTTCCTTTTGTATTGTGTCTATGAGTTTGTGAGCCTTCTGTCTTTTAATCTCTCTATAGCACTTTTAAAAAGTTAGGTGCTTTACAAGTGTTGTAACGACAACAACATTTCAATACTTTCCCCCCCGGAAAGACATTTCTTTTTATTTTCAAACCTTCAGTTACTCATCTTTAAGAAGTAGCACAGTAGTACACACCTTTAGGGAGTAGTTACACATTCCATTGAAGTTATGAGGAGGCCATTTTCAGTGGCAGCCATGTTTAATTTCCCCCTTCTCCCTATATAATGTTTCGGACGACATAATGTGTGTCATGTTGTCACAGTCTGTTCTATATCCCTTCCCTTCTGCCCCGGTCACCAATGATGGTGGGTGGGTATGGGAAAATGCAAAATGCCATGTCATCAGAACACAGATGATGTACTCTAAATGTTACAGGGAACAGAGGGTTGAGATTACATGCACACTTTTTAATGCCTTTAGTTATTTCATATCCTTGTGAAAACAAAGTGATGGTTTCACAAGTGATGGTTATATCAATTTGCATTGATATTAGGTATCCTGCATTGACATTGAATGGCCATCTCAAAATGCTGCCATCTGCACAATTCAAACAAGTTTTGTCTGTGTTGTTAACTGCCTGTTCTATTGATTGAACACTGGTCTCACGTCACAGGCACAATATCATTTAGGTTACTTGCTTTTCCCATTTTTTAAAAAAGTTAATGATAGTTATTGCCGACCATCCTGTTTTGTGTTTTACAAGTAAACACCTGGACAACTTGGAGAAAATACAGAGTATGCGGAATGGATGTTTTAAGATTTTTGCAAGCGGAATTTAGTAATTTGCAGTGGATATCTGTTTCCATCGGAATTTCTGAATGAAGAGGTTTTTTCCCCTCTCATAAATCCTCTTCCTCTCACCCATTCCAGTTACTTTCAGTTGTATCTTGTGGCATTTTTATTTCAATGGCCGCACTTGAAAATGAATTTTCCTATCTGTATTGCAAGGCAGTTCCTAAATCATCATCATCATCATCATCATCATCATCATCATCATCATCATCATCATCATCTAGAGGAATATTGTGCCTGCACAATCAAACAAGCTTCTTTAAATTAACATGCCAGTACATGCTGGGTGCTATTAGCCTAATTGCCCACCCTGTCGTGGCTTGTTGTATTATATGAACCTGAAGGAAGCATCCCTCAAATAACTGAAGAAAAGACCATGGGTTATTTTAGGGTTGTTTTACCAGGTGGATAATTAGGCTAATGGTGCATGGTTTGCACTATCAATTTAAACAAGCACTATGGCCTAAATAAGCCAGAGTGGTTTGTTTTGATTGTGTTTTGATTGTGCGAGCCATGTTGTATGGTTTGTTTTCTCACTTTTTGGAGGCAGCGCTTGACCTCCCTCCCTTGGTTTGGTCAGAATCTGTGGTGAACCACAATTGCCCTCATTCTGCTGAAGAATCAGGCACAATCTTTCTAGATCATCAGGATGAACAATTGGCTCTCCCTCCCTCCCCCCGCACCCCCTCCCCCTGGTTATCCACTCCTCCCACCCCCACCCCTCCCTGTCTCTTTTTAGGTCATTTATAATCAGCAGTCATGGAGCACTGGCCTCATTAGTGATATAGCCATTCCTTCAGTGCTTCAGAAATAATCATTTAGGGGGGGAAATGCACGGTTTTCTTCCCTTGAGAGCCTGTGAGTGATGAATTTATTTCAGTCTGGCTGTCTTGCTCAGCCTTATTTCCATATTTATTTCAACAAATAATGTACTGTGGGAACAACAGAATGTACCCTCTCCAGGACAGCAAGGTTACTCTTTGGCCATGGAGGGGTTAACAGGAACAATGGTGGAGAGCAGCCTATTTCAAACCTGATGTTTGGAAGGGATATATACATATATGAATGACTTGAGTATTTATGGTTCCTAAGGTTTAAAGCCTGGGATTTGATGATGGATTTATTCATAGGCTAGCACTTAGAGCACAGAGATGGGCTCCGGAGTGATTTCTGCCACCGACCCTTCCTCCTGGAGGGATCATCCCTTTTGTATGGGTGGACAGGCGATTAACTCTCTATGCCAGCTAATGACTTTGGCTTCTTTGGAGCAAGCTCTGCTAATTGCAGCCAGTTGGGAGGACTGATGTTAAGGGACAATGTGCTTACTGAAGGCCTTCGCCAATACAGCCCAGTGGTTTCTGAAAAACTAGCTGCTAATGTTCTTGGCTTCCGCAGAATTGATAGTTCAGACTATTATGTGGGCATCAGCCTCTGTGCAAAAGCATTTTGACGTCTAAGCTGAGTGAGGGCCACTTGCATGTGATTCTTTCTTAAATGGAAATTAATTCTTGCGGAGCAATAAGTGTGCATATTGTACCAGCCGGCATACTCCATACACCAGTTTGTTGTATGCACTCTTTCCCTTTTTCAGGAATTGCAATTTACCGCTCTGCTAGGGACAGGCAGTTGGAGCTGCCTGGGCCAAATCTGGCTATTTTGTACCTGTAATGTAGACTGTGGTGAATATGGGGCTGGAGGAGAAAATAGTGTCTGGCAACCAAATTTGACACCAATGTTAGGGGCACTTGACACCTCCTTAGGAGATGGGGAATTGAGGCATTTGGGGACGAGCCCTCAAATTCAACAGCTATTTTCTTACGAGTGGTCTGTGCATTATGAGGATTAAGTTCTTTCCACGAAGCATGTTGGCCTTAGAGGACAATTCAGTGTAAATAGGGCTGTGAAGTGCTCATTGAATGTCACAGCAGACAATACTTTAATATGTGGTCAACAACCTCCTATTACTCTAGTGTAAGCACTGGGGTAAGGGCTGATACCAATTGGGACATTCGGTGACATTCAACTGGACTGCATTCTGCAGTTTTCACTTCTGATCATGAACTGTAATTGCAAGGAAACAGGATATGTTAGCTCACAACTAAAGCTAGTAGTGCAGGCTAACCCAGTGACTTTGCTGTGATTTGCTTCTAAATTCCATTTTGCCCCTTCAATCACCCTTTAGTATCTTTTTATTATTAATTGCAAGTTGCCAGCTTCAGGGTATTAGGTTCTAGCTTAGGCAACCAGTGGAGTACAGCCATTTACCCTTAAGTCTTGTTTTCAGCAATGTTTCTAGACTTTTTGGCAAGCTCGCCTGCTTCCAGCAAGCCATTAAGGCTGTATTTGGGTGGCATTTGAGGACATAGAGCCTATGCAAACATTTGCCAGTGCTGCCGTTATGAAATATATGTGTGCCAGTAGCTGACAGCAAACTTTCTGGCAATTTTCTTTTATTCCTAGCAATTAAGTCCTGTGATTACATAATAGCCTTTAAACTGTCAGACGTGGGGTGCAGCCATACTAGGTGTTTACTCTGGAATTGCCACTCTTGGCTTTCTTACTTTTTATGGGGTATCTACCTGAGGGGCTGTAGCTTAGCAGTAGACTACATGTCTTGTTTGGAGAAAATCTCAGCTTCAGTCTCTGGCATCTCCTGTTAAAAGTGCCTGGTAAGGTGAATTAAAACTTGCTAGTCAGAGTATACTCTACTGTAGATAGACAGAAAAAATCTGGAATAAGGCAACTTCTTGTCTTCTTATGACATTATCATCAGATTGTTCTCCTGTGTTCTCATTTTGGGAGCTCACAGAATCCGCTTTCTTTTGGAAATGATAGAACAGCAGCAGATTTTCTGCAGGTTTAGCTCACCTTAGGTGGTCGATCTCTATTGCCACACCTCTTTATTCAGCACACTTTCACTATTACTTTTCCATTTTACCAGCAGGTTTATTTTTCTGAACTGATTTTAAACAATGCCTCTTTGCTTACATTTTTAAAAAGTGAAATATTATTTTCTTCTCGTTTGCTACAAGTCACCCAGGAACATAGGTTGATGGTCGGCCATGTAAATATGGTAAATAAATAAATACATGGAAAAAGTTTTAGCACAACCCTAAAAATAGACACATTGCTAAAAAAAAAGAAAAAGAAAAAGTGTGCTCAGGTGGATTGACTTTATCCTCCCACATGGCTGTGGTATGCTCACAAAGTGTGGATGGAATATTGCAGGGTGAGCCCCCAAATGCACACTTGCCAAAGTGTGGAAAGTCCATTGTAATTCCACATATAACTTTGGCAGAAGAGCAATAACTGGAGGGTGTTAAAGCCCCCAGGCTGGAAGCACCCTTGCTGAAAGCTAACTCTTTTCTTTTGATGACTTAACAGGACCAGGATTCAAACCATGCCTAGCTGAGCGCTGTGTATGTTCTGTACTTCCAAGCAAGCCCTATGATAACACGTAGTATAGTTTGGGGTACATAACTCATCATCCTGAAAACCTGAAGCCAGAGAAGAACTGAGTAGGATTTCTAGCATTTCCCCTGATTAGCTATTTGACAAGTGGTGTGCATACAGAATGACCTATACAAAAATAAGCTACGTCAGGTGGACAGTGTTCCTCCGCAGGTGCTCCTCATACACCTGGGGGGTAATGATCTGGGGCTGCTAAAAGGCAAGGCACTCATTTTACAAGCGATCGCCGATTTCCAAATTATTCGGCAGCGCTGCCCTGGGGTAACAATAATCTGGTCTTGCATGTTACCCAGGTTCAATTGGCGTCCTGGCTGTGACCTCAAAGGGATGGAGAGAGCCCGGAGAAGAGTTAACAACGAGATCTTTAGAGATCTAACTAAACACGGAGACTTTAGTATTAAACATCCCTTGATTAATTTAACCCGGAGGGAGCTTTACAGACAGGACGGTGTCCATTTGTCTGATATTGGCAACAATTTATTTCTGCGAGATCTGCAAGCAGGTTTGAAAAGCATAATTTTAGATAGGTGGGGGGGAGCGACTAACCAAGTGGCTTGACGCCCCCCGTGGCAGGTAGGATCGGGCATCCAAAGGGGATCTTAATGGTGAGCATTTAATAGGCACTGTTGCGGTGACAGGTAATTTCCTGAGGGCTCCCAGTGTTGAGCCTTGTGGTCAGGCTGGGAGATAAGGATTACCTCTGAGGCCAACTTTTCTCACCCCACCTTGAGCCCAGTGGCCTGGGTTTGGGGGTGACAAAGGAAGGTCTCCCTACCCCACAAGGGGAATGGCCAGTGGGAGGGTGAATGAGGCAGCGCCAACTCACTGGCCAAGAATGCTCGCCTGTATTCAGAGAGGTCTATAAATAGGCCATGCTGGATGCCCGATAGGATTTGCCCCCTTTGCAGATCTTAAATAAATGTGGCCCTGTTTAAACCCAAAGTTCTGTGTGTCGTCTCTTCATTTCTTACATCTGTCTCACATACAAAAATAAGCTACATCAGTAATTGCTTTGTAGCATATTTTTTATACAGGGTGCAGAATTTGCATTACCTTGGCACAAGGTGCCGAATTTCCCTTAGTGCCAAATGCATAGAGCCCGAATTAAAATAATGCCATGTTGTTGGGGTTGCCAAATCAAAATATCCAAACGCAGGAATACTTGTTTTGTGCGTTCTATAGAATTCTGTTAAAAGAAAGGGGGCATCTTACCTGGTCTACATTGTTCAAGCTGTTCAGCTTCTTAATTTCCTCCCCCCCGCCCCGTTTCTGTTTTGAGATCTTAGCCTTTTGAGCCTTTGAAAGGGTTAGTTATTTTTAACACAGCACTTAGTACATTTTAAGTGGAACAAAAATAAATAATATCTAACCATAGTGCTGCTTCAGCACTTATTTGCTGTATTGGAAATATGGGAAGTGATACCAACAAAAAAGAGGCAACAGGTTGCACAAGGTTTTGTAAAACGTTAGTTTATGTGTATTCTGGATTATGACAGATCTGCTGATGTCTCCTACCATTCCTTGAGTCGTTCGTATGGAGTATTGGGTATCTATGGAGAACTTAAAACAATAACCTCAACACTTGCGTGGATCAAATGTACTGAATCGGCCTGGACTCAATATCCTGAGTAGAGATGCTTCCAGCCCATAGGAATTCTTGTGAACTCAACGCTGCAAAATACGAGTCAAACAAGTAGCACAAAATAGAGCTTCAGAAAAGAACTGTCTATAGATGTGAACTTGCTTCTCTGTGTCCCCACTCCACATTAAAGAGGTTCATAGAGCAAAATTTAAAGACGTCTTTAAAGACAAGTGAAAAGGAGAGGGGTTAAAGCCAAATCCACAACAACAGAAGGGCTCTTATTGCAGATCAATGCATGTTTGGCATAGGTTTTTTTTGTTTTGTTTTTTGCTGGTGTCTATTTCTAGATGCAAAGAACAAAACATCTCAGGCTAGAGCTGACACCGGAGACTTGTTTCAAAATGGCAGTCCTTTGTCAGGGCTTTTCTGCATAGAGGTGGCTCTCTTTCTTTTACCAGCTGCTGATTTTGTTTTGGCACTGAACTGGTAGGAGAAGCATCAGATGTTTTCTTGGAGCGTCTCTTTTGCCTTTTCCTTCCCTTTCTCCTCTCCCCAGTTCCCCTACTACCCTATGCTCTTCTGGCTCCCCGCTCCCCAAATTGAACATGTACAGATTTTACGGTTCACTGGAGAATAAGTGGCTGTCATTTCACAGACGGGCCAGGATGTAATTAGCCACAATGCATCGAAGTAATGGAACAGATGTCTCTTTGTAAACTGAGTTTGCTGTTGCACACTCTGTGTGTGTGACCTGCCGACTGCTTGGAGCTATTCCTCCCCACCACCACCACCCCGCCTCTCCTTCTCTCTGTTTCTCAGCCAAGGGCTTAACTCTCACATGAAGTGGCTGCTGTTATGTTTTCCTCTCTCCTCTCAGCCTCCTCTCCTGTTGCAAGGCCACAGATGATATAAGAGTGTTAGCCAGCAGAACCTGCACTTATCGATGGAGTAATTCAAAGTATGAAAAGATGACACCTACCCTTTATAAGATAATTTGTGGTTTCAAGTATCACTTGGTGCTTGATAATATGAGAGTAAAATCATAAATTACTGTTGTGATGTCTGGACTAATATTTTGAAACTGAAAATAAAATTGCTATATTCCTGTTCCAACACCAAATTAGTATTTATAGTTTAAGTCTGAGTTAGTATGAGGGCTGACTGGAAAGCAGTGACACCGTAACAGATAGGTACAGCCAAGGAGAAACCTGTTTGTGGGATGGTTCATACATGTGGTGTTTGATCCTTGTGCCTTTGAGAGAGATGTCACTGGAACAGTAGCAGATCAGAGAAACTAGTGTGAGTGTCAAAGACAGAGAGACTGATCTAATTGAACTAACGTGCTTCTCACATTTAAAACAAGTCCTGTGGTTACTTTGACCACAATGTAATAGGCATGGATGATTATCTTTCTCACTTAGGGTGACCATATGACCAGATTTGCCTGGATTTGTCCGGGTTTTTGATGAGAAATCCAGGAGGGGGAGGGGAAATCCGGATTTTTCCAAAGAGTAGCTCTTTGGAAAATTCTCAAGACTATGAGAATTAACAAAAATGCTTATAACTCTCTCATTTTTTAAGATAAAGACATGAAACTTGGCATGATGGTAGCTCTTAGGAAGGGCTTTAGTCATACCAAATTTGAAACAGATCCGTTCATCCATTGATTTTTTAGGATTTTTTTTAAATTATTATTATTATTATTATTTATTTATTTATTTATTTATTTATTTATTTATTTATATAGCACCATCTATGTACATGGTGCTGTACAGCGTAAAACAGTAAATAGCAAGACCCTGCTGCATAGGCTTACATTCTATTAAAATCATAGTAGAGCGATAAGGAGGGGAAGAGAATGCAAACAGGCACTGAGTAGGGTAAACAGGCGCAGGGTAGGGTAAAACTAACAGTATAACAGTATAAAGTCCAAACAGCATCAAGTTGTAAAAGATTTAGGAAAAAGAAAAGTTTTTAGCTGAGCTTAAAAGCTGCGTTTGAACTTGTGGATCTCAGATGTTCTGGAAGAGCGTTCCAGGCGTAAGGGGCAGCAGAAGAAAATGGGCGAAGCCGAGCAAGGGAAGTAGAGACCCTTGGGCAGGCGAGAAACATGGCATCAGAGGAGCGAAGAGCACGAGCGGGGCAATAGTGTGAGATGAGAGAGGAGAGATAGGAAGGAGCTAGACGGTGAAAAGCTTTGAAGGTCAACAGGAGAAGTTTATATTGGATTCTGAAGTGAATTGGAAGCCAATGAAGAGATTTCAGAAGTGGAGTAACATGGTCAGAGCGGCAAGCCAAGAAGATGATCTTAGCGGCAGAGTGGTGGACAGAAACCAACGGACTGATGTGAGAAAAAGGAAGGCCAGAGAGAAGAAGGTTGCAGTAGTCCAACCGAGAAATAACCAGTGCATGAACAAGCATTTTGGCAGAAGAGACAGACAAAAATGATCGAATCCTGGCAATATTATACAGGAAAAAATGACAGGATTTAGCTACTGCCTCAATATGAGGAATAAAGGAGAGCGAGGAATCAAATATAAAGCCAAGACTACGAGCTTCCTTGACCGGAGTAAGCGTAACATCATTGACAGTAAGAGAGAAAGAGAGATGAGGAGAAGGTTTAGGAGGAAAAACAAGCAGTTCAGTCTTTGCCATATTAAGTTTCAAACAACGATGAAGCAGCCAAGCTGAGATATCTGAAAGACATGCTGAGATACGATCGTGAACATCAGGAGAAAGTTCCGGAGATGAGAGATAATTGAGGTTTTAAAATTATTGTCTTTAAAATCGTCATTTTTAAAGATAAAGAGATGAAACTTTGCACCATGATAGGATTTAGGTAGAGCTTTAGCCACACCAAATTTGAAACAGATCTGTTCATCCATTGATTTTTTAGGATTTTTTTTTAAATTGAGGTTTTTAAATTATTATTTTTAAACCGTCATTTTTAAAGATAAAGAGCTGAAAGTTGGCACCATGGTAGCTTTTAGGTAGAGCTTTAGCCATAGCAAATTTGAAACAGATCTGTTCATCCATTGATTTTTAGGAATTTTTTAAAATTTGAGGATTAAATTTTTTTAAAAAAAATTTTTTTTAAAGATAAAGAGATGAAACTTGGCACCATGATTGATCTCAACAAGGACTTTAGCTATGCCAAGTTTGAAACAGATCTATGCATCCATTGAGTTTTAGTATTTTTTTTAAAGTTTGAGGTTATAAAATTATTTTTTAAAAATGACATTTTTAAAAGATAAAGGGCTGAAAGTTGGCACCATGATAGCTCTTAAGGAGAGATTTAGCCATGCCAGGTTTGAATCAGATCTGTTCATCCATTTTTTAAAGGATTTTTTTAAAAGTTCAAAGTTTTAAAATTATTGTGTTTTAAAACTGCTGGAGCCATATCCTTCAAACTCAGGCTGTCAAACTCCTCTTTGGGGTTTTGCATATTGAGCAGTTTCAGCCCTTGGCATTAAGGGGATCTCCAGTCTTTAGGTAAACTGCCACAACACCCACCCTAATGTTAGAGTAGAGAAACTTGTGACAATTATACACAAGCTTTTTTAAAAAATTGAAATTAAAAAAAGCCAGCCATCCGGCCGGTCAGTAGCAAACCCTGTTAACAACAACAGCAGCTTGCAATGAGTGAAGACACAGTCAGAAAAGATATTTGAGGGAAGGGGAGACTGTATCACACAAAGCATAGCAAAAGCTTCAAAGTACAGCAAAACCTACAAAAGTAGGAGTGAGTGAAGTTAATTTCAGATACATTGAATCTCTCACTTGTTCTTTATTTCAGTGATTTTAACGTTAAGATGCTATGTAGAACAGATTTGTCTTAAATGTGTGCTATAAAATCAGACATGTGACCAAGGCTATGTCCGGGTGGGACACAGCACCCTTGGTGCTGGACACGCCCCCTTGGGGGCCGACCATGTTGTCCTTCTTTTTGGTTTCCAAAATATGGTCACCCTATCTCACTGTCACCTCACTCATATTAGCTACTGCTACTTGCCCACATATTGATATCCAATGAAGATTTTGGTTAACACAAACGTGATCCAGCTGAGATTACGGGCATCATCAGACAGGGGTATTTTCGCTCTTCCCTGCCATCACTATGGCCCCCTGCTGCTGTCCCACAATAGCGATGATCTCTTTACACGGGGAGAGAAAGAGAAAGCAGTGGGTGTTTCAGTGGGCATTTTTATTGCGCTACTTTTCCTGCACCAAGGAGGAAATGGTGGTGAGTTTCGTTTTTTTAAAAAAGTTGGATTTTCCAGGTCTTTTTTTGCGATGGAAAAATGAGCAGAAGTAGTGGGAGGCATGCGGGAGGCAGACGGCAGTGTCTAAAGGACACACGAAAAACTGTGAGTGGGCACTAATGAGTGTGCAATAAAACACTTGTCTGATGACGCTCTACAAGTAGGCACTTTCACAAACAGTCTTCCTAATGAACATTATTCAAGTAGCATAGAACCAACTGGGTTGAGGCTTATGTGGATCTAGGCCAAAGCTCCTGAATATTCTTCAATATTCAAAATGAAAAAATGTGGTGGTGGTGGTAGGTTATGTAGATTCAATATTTAAGAAAATGAAGGAAATATAGCATGCACACTGCTTAATGTGCTGGACTAGCTTAGATGCTGAAATATTAAGGAAAATTAAAACAAGGCTCTTGCATCTAAATCCTAAAAACATATACTTGAAAGTCAGTCTCACTGATTTCAGTGGGATTGTCTTCCAAGTAAGAATAATTAGGATTGCATATGTGTTTAAAAAGTTACTGCTCTGTTGGCAGGTATATGTGGTTTATAGCAGAGAGTGTAAGTAAGCCTCTCTCTTATCCACAACATCTAGCAAGTGGAATTTACACAAGTAATTTCTCCTTTGCTGCTAAGAGTAGAGAAAAACCACGCCTTCCTTTATAGGGGAAAAGCTGCAAGTTTTAGGTGTAGCTAGACACTTTATGAATCAGACAATTTCAAACTGATCCAAAAGCATTATAGTTGCATTTCAAATTGGACAATGGTTTAGGTTATGTGTAAAGTAATCCTGCCTTGTGAAATAAATGCTCTACCACTTGTTTAACTCCCTGACTGCTGTTTACAATCTTTGTTGGAGACAAAGGCGCAATTTAGACATCTTGCCAAAACCATGGTTTAAACTAATTATAGTTTAGAATCCACACTATGATTTCAACTTCCATACACACAATGGCCAAACCATTCTTTAGAGCTGCTTACCTGCTTTTCTTTTCTGTCACTCAAAAGTTCTCATAATTCACTACTATTTCCATGGCACTGTAGTCTCTATATGCAGAGCAACATCCATAACTATGGATTGTCAATTCAGACTATTGATACAACACCGTAGTGAGCACAAATTATGGTTTGCAAATCCATTCCAAGCGATAGTTTCTGACTCTGGTTTGGAGATGGTTTCTCAGTTCAGATAACATGACAAACCATGGTTGAACTTATTCCCTTAACTATGGCTTGAAGTGATGTCTGATGCCAAAATTTAAAGCTATTGATTATGGACAAATACTTTAGAGGGTTAGTACTAGTATTTAAAATATCTCCAGGTTGTGTTTGATCTGCTTTAGGTTTTTTCCCCTCACAAAATTTGTGCATAGGATCTATCTTGGCGCTGTTGTGATGAATGGCAAAATGTCTATTGATTTTAGTTAGGTTTCGTCCAAAGTGCAGGTTTGTCTTGATCACTGAACTTGTCAAGAACTAGAGACATGACCTTTAACTGTTCTACTGCTACAGGTCAATGCTCTCAATAGCGGTAATAAAAAGGATGAAATAAGGTATCGGATCACAAGTGACCAGTGATATCCACATAGAATTTAGAGCAAACTAGATAGGGGTTGGGAAGAAACCATATGTGTCGATCTTCTATCATAATGAGCTCTAACACAGAACATTTTGGAACAACAAACACCTTTCAGTAGGGGTTATTCAGTGGGGCACTAATTCAGTTATGATTATGCTTTTCAAGCACGTAAATAGGATATAAAAAAATCTACAAATATTTGTCCTTTTCTAGTACTTTTACATACATGGTGGAGTAACAGTGACAGAGTGATATATCACTCTGGTGGGTTTTTTCTTTTCTTCTTCCCATGTTTCCAGTTTCTCACGGAGGTTGTTGTGCATGAAAACCCCATGTTTGTACCCAACCATTCCTAAATTACAAGTCCTGCATTTCCGCAATATTTTATTGTGGGCAAGAGAGGGACTTCTCAGTGACATCAAACAATCCATTAAGCAAACTGTGACGACTCTGAAGAGTTTCAAGGGGAAGATTTCTTGTATAAATACTAAACAGACTTGTGGCTGAGGGCCCAGCTCTCTCCAGAGGCCGGAGCATGAAGATGGCTTTGTTATCAAAACTCAAACACCTCCTGTTGTACCAATATATCCTTAGGCCTTTCTGTGACAATAAATTAAAGTGGTAAGTTTCAGGTGGGTTTAGCAGTGTTGCTTAATCATTCTGACATTAGAAAGAGGAGTAATTCGTTATTATGTTGCAAGAGAAACATCTTTGTTACCAATTATAAAGCATCAGGATCCCATACCATGCAGCATTTAATGGATGAAAATATGGACGTGCTTGTAATACCCCGTATTCTCTTACCAAGGGGCATCGCCTGATCACACACACACACACACACACACACACACACACACACACACACACACACTGGATGTATCAGACAGCCACATTTGTATGTCACAATAAGCCAGAATTCTAAAGAACCCTGTGTTATTGTGAATAAGTCAGCATGCTGATCCGCACTGGCCAGTTACTCCCGAAGCAAGCAGAAGCAGCTCAACAAATCTTGGGCCTGCCGTCCTTGGTTTGTTTATTGTGACATATGAATTGGGAACTCTGACTTGTCTCTCCTCGGATAAGCCAGAATCATAAGCCAAGAACAAGCCATAGTTATAAACCAAGAACATCACAATAAACAAGCTGCAGGCGGAAGGCCTGTGGTTTGTTAAGCCGCTTCCACTTGCAGGAGGAGCCATGTGATAGCGATTGAGCAGCGAGCCCAAGCATGCCGGTTCATTCACTATTTTGATGTGCAGATGTGGCCTGTTTGTGTCATTTTCGCATGTGTTTATTTGTGTGGGCAGTGCAACTGCAATCCTGTGGCCACAATGGAGGTCTGCCTTTAGGAGCCTCAGGTTGAACTGGAATGAGAACAAAGGAGAAATCTCACTCTGCTGAGACTGCCTCTTTGGCGGCACCCTATCAAAGCGCTGATTGGCTCAGCAGCCCCCTCCTGGGAAGGAGATGCTGCTGCCGAAGTTGTGCAACCGCTCCTCACCAGCTTTTCTCCTTTCACTGCCGGCCTGCACCCTCCACAAATCATGGCTCCCCATTAAGAGGGGAACTCAGCTTAGAAACCCATCTTGTTTCCAGATTAATCTGCATGGGTTTTTTAATGGACATGAACATTTGCATGTATTTTATCTTAAAATACACATTTTTATACACTTTTAAAAGGTTTGCTAGGGATGCCTTTGAAAGGCAAAGTGAGAATGATGGGTCAGTGACATGTTTCTTTTCGCATATCCACTATATATAGCAGTGGCGTGATCTTTTACATGTATGCCAGGAGAGGGCTTAGCTTTACAGACTCTTAGTGCAAGGTGCTTCACCACCACTCTGATCCATGCAAGTAATTCAAATACGGATGTTTAGAATCACTTGTGAGAGAGTCCCACATGAGGACCATATACTGTTTGCTTTGTTTTCCCTTGTGGCACAGTCTGAAGCTGAGCATAAGTCCCTAGAGCCTTGTGCATTTTGTGGTGTGCTGTTATCTCTTGCATTCCTATGCTACATTGTTTTTCTTTGCTTCCTTTTATTTTGGGTTACCGTTTATTTCTCTTTAAAGCAAAACAGAAACTACCAAAGGGGAAAAACAAAACAAAAGTTGTTTTGAACATGGCATGGCAGCTCCGTCTTCTATCCATTCTGGATTTTCTATCCCGCTGATTTACTAGAAAGATTTGCTGCGTGGGAGAGTCAATATGGAGCTAGTGATGTCTGTGGACAATGTTCCATCAGGAGCAGCCTGGCTCAGTTCAGTCACTGATGGATTCCGAGAGAGATAATTTATTTGTGGAATTTTGTCATTTGGATTTGTTGTTGTTGTTGTTGTTGTTGTTGTTGTTGTTGTTGTTGAGAAACACTTCCTGTATTAGCCAAGTGGGGTGACTGGATGTGGACACCCCAAGAACATAAATGAAACATGACTAGTTGCAGCTAACAACTGGGTGCTGCTCTGTTGTACTAGGGATCCCTGGCAGCATGAGGGAAACACATATGCAGAACCTTGTCCCATTGCTATTTATTATTTATTACATTTATATCCCACCATTACTCCAAGGAGCTTAAACCCATTTAAACTATTTTGAGTAAAGGCAAGTGATGGTTCCAACTCCTGATATTTTTCTCCTTGCAGAAATTTCTCTCCTGTTTTCCAGGGATCCTTTAGGCAGTGAGAGGACGGCCCCTTTGCAGTTTTTTTTTTTTTAAATATATTAATAAGTATTGGTTTTTCCATTTTACAATTACAGCATGTAATTTTACGATAACCAAAACTGACAAAGCAATAATGTTGGACAAAAGAGGGAAGAAATGTGAAGAAGCAGGAAGGGAAAGTGAGAGACAGGAAGGCATATCAGGGGTTGGGAGGTTTGGGGCTGTGCACAAGAGATTCCAATGTGTAGGCAGTCATTGTGTGTAGGACATTCATTGATCCATGGTCAGCTACAAGCCCCTTTTGCCATTTGTAGGATTGCTGTGGGGGAGAGGATTGGCCTTGGATGATGTACTTCTCCTGAGCTCAATCGCCTCTTCCCCACCCACCCCTGGTAACATTTTTATGAGTCCCTGCTTGTCTTTTCTTGTTTGTATTCTGGTCCAATAATTCTCAACTCATATGTATTAGTTTAATGTACTGATTCTTACCATTTCGGCCCACACCCTTGCACTCAAGGGATATGCACTTCTGTCATTCAAACTCTGATGATCTGCTGTTGGTCTGGTGCAGCTTCCCCCACCTGGCACTCTCCAGATGCTTTGGACTACAACTCACATCATCTCTGACCATTGGCCATGGTGGCAGAACTAATGGTATTCGTAGTCCAAAACATCTGGAGAGACCAGGTGTATGAAGGCTGCTCTACTGCAGTGTTTTCCAAACAGGCTGAGGACGGTGTGGAAACATCAATAGGCTCATAATGATCAGTGTCTACATACAAAGGTCATATCACTCCAGTGGTGAGAGATCTTCATTGGCTACCAAATGGTTTCTGTGCCCAATTTAAGGTGCTTATTTTGAAGCTTTGACAGTTTGGGCCGTACATACCTAAAAGTCCATCTTCTCCGATATGGGTTGGTCCTGCCCCTCAGATATTCCAGTGAGTCCCTGCTCTAGGTGGACTGGGAACTGCAAATAGCCTTGTTTGTATGGGGTTCTCCATTGTGGAACTTTTTTGTTCAAGGACTCCGCCCCCTTTGTCTCCACCTTTGAGCAGTTTTAGGAGGATTATGAAAGCTCCCTTTTTTCTGATCTGCATGTATTTATGTACCATTTTATGATACTTTGTTTAAAGTTATCAATTTTTATATGAACTTGTAGCACACCTCGGGTCCATTCTCTAGAGAAAGGCAGAATATACCCTATTTCTTCGATTCTAAAACACACTTCCCCCCCCCCATATAAACATCTCTAAAAATGGGGTGCGTCTTAGAATCGTGGGTGTGTCTTAGGGTTTTTTTTCTGTTGGTGGTACTGAAATTAGTGTGCGTCTTACAATCAATGGCGTCTTACAATCGAAGAAATATGGTAAACAGAGGAAGTAAGTGGGAGCGCAATCCTAACCTTCAGATATTAATGGCTGGAGGGGTTCGGATGGTGGCTTGATGTCCTTTTCACTAGTATCCAGAGAGGAGTCCACCAGGGGGTGGGGCTCTGCTGCAACACAGGCCCAAGTGGGCAAAAAGCTGCCACCAGCAGTTTTTACACCAGCTCAAGCAGTTGGGAAGCCCCCAAATAGGCTGTTCCATGGGCAGTACTGGAGCTGGGAGGAGCCAACATTTTATCCCCTGGATCCACAGTTGCTCCTTTACCCAGATAGGCCTGATTTTGGGCCCTTCAGCTACACTAGCCCTAAAGCTGGTGTAGATAATCCCCTACTGTCAATAGAAGGGGGAACTGTAAATACACAGATGCACCAGACTGAGCAACTTGGGAAACCTGCCCCCGTACCTTTCACCCTAGCCAGCAGAGTTGGGTATAAGCTAGTAAATCTGCCTTGCCACTTCCTACCGGTCCCATTGCTTTGCTCATAAGTAAGTAGATAAGTCACGTCAGTTCGGTGGGACCATTTCAGATTAACATTTTTTGTGAACCGCCCAGAGAGCTTTGGCTATTGGGCGGTATAAAAATGTAATAAATAAATAATAAATAAATAAACATGAGACTGAAATTTGAAAGTAATTTAAGGTGGAATCCTATGCATGTTTAGACCGGAAAAAAGGGCCCTACAGGGCCATGCTGGCGAGGGAATGCTGGGAATTGTAGGACATTCTTTCTCTGTAAACATGTATAGGATTGCACCTTTAGTTGTTTTCAGGTGGCTCCTTTAAAACAACAGCAAAATGTTTTCTTCTTCTGTTTGTTTGTTTGTTTTTGTTTGTTTTGGTACCTAGTCTTCAGTTTCTGTTTGCATTGCACACTGCCTCTGATAATATTTTTAAAGGGGCGGCTTTGTGGGGTTGGAATTTGTAAACTAGTGCTAATGAAATAAATAATCTCTGCTTTGGTACAAGTTGCCTCCTTTTTGTCAGACCAGCCAAGAAAACAATGTTGTAAAAAATAGGATTAGTCCTTGTGTTAGGAAACACAAGGGAATTTGTATTTTAGTAAGTGTTCTCTGGCACATTAATTCAGAAGTGGTTTGCTGTTCCCTTAACAGCAGGCAATTACATGGCATTCTGGAAGACAGTACAACTGACAATTTTTATGATGTACCAAGTATATCTAGACAACTTCTTTTAAGAAAATTCTGTCCACTATGTGCTGGAAATAGGCAGCATGGGCTACTTCACATGTTACAGGAAAAACAGTCCCTCCTTTGATACAAAAGGAATCCATCATGTCTTTTCTGATTTTTTTTTCTTTGAAGAGAAGAAACATGTACACAAACATATAAGAAACAGGCACCCAAAGCCATGGCTGGCCAGTGTTCCAGGGATCATGTTTCCCATTGTGTTTGTATAAACATTTTTTTCATAGAATATTACAGAAAAATATGGGATCAATATTTTGTGGAATGGCCTCAATAGCAGCGCCCATGTACAATAAATCAGGGATGGGCAGAAGGTATGTCTGGACCTACTAGTAGATCCTTGGGTGATTTGAAGTTGATCTCCAAGCATTTTTTATATTGAATAGTTTAAAAATTGTGAATAAAACAGCAGATTTAAAAATAATATTTATCTGCCATTGCCCACCTCAGTATTCCTAACATTTTTAGGTTGCCTTCCTAAATTTTGCCACTATGCAAAATTTCAGTTTGCATAGTGGTTCAGAATTGCAAAATTAGGTAAGTTCTTGTTAAAATGTGAACTGAACACATTTCTCCCCCATCCCTAGTGTGAACCCAGAGTGCATTCCCAAGACATGAGGGGAAAATAACTTTCAAACAGGCCCTAGCAGATAGCATTCTGCTGCAATGAAGGGGGCAGCAGGAACTGACAAAAAAGTAATCAGGACCCACAGAAGTGAAGGATGCAAGGATTCGCCTATCTTTAATAGTTGTCAAGAAAAGTGAATTCATGTAGCTTCTCTCTTCCCTGCGTAATGATGCATTAGTATCAATAGGGTTATATGAGAAATTCACTTGGTTGAAGTTTTTTTTTTTTTTTAATGGAATTACTGAATTCACACCTCCCAGATCCGAATGCAATTATTGGTCAGGTATCTGCACATTTCCAAGCTTGCAATGTGTTCCACTTCTGCAAAAAAGCATTCGCTAACATGTGTACATTTCCAAAGTGTGCAAAGAAAATGCGTACATTTCCAAAATGTGCACAAACATGCTTTGGTCAATGGGTGCATGCATACAAAACTGCATACATTTAGAAATGTATACAGTGATATATATATTAAAAATGCATATGAATTTCCATATGGAGTTTTTAAAATTGCAACTCATGCAGAAATGGGACAGAATGAGCTTGACGTCAAAAAAACTGACCATCTTGGTGGACCCAAGATTGATGTGTCTGTCCATCCCTATCTAGCAACATCTGCCAAAGTGTCACCTTCTATACAACTATTACCAGAGGCAGTATAGTACAGCAGTTCACAGGATGGGCTTGCATGGGGAAAACCTGGGTTCAAACTTGCTCAGCTATGAAAGTCATTGGGTACCCTTGTGCAAATCATTCTCTCCTGACCTAACATACATCATGAGGTCGCTGTGTGTTTCGAATGCTGTTCTGAGCTTCTTGGAAGAAGGTGGGATGTACAGGTAGCAAATATTTCAAGTCACAATTCTTATTGCATCTGGACATTGACAAGAAGATCTCCTTGTGAGAGCACTGTCATATGTGCATTTTGTATGTTAATTTACGCCTGTGTTGTATAATACTACATAGTACTATGAATGCTGCTCCCTTCTCCTATTTACAAGTGTAACATCAGAAAATCAACTCTAAATAACTACAAACTAATAGAAAATGCCTATGTCGGAATAGTTATTTGTTTTTAAAGTGTGTAATGCCTACCACCAGTTTCCAAAGAGCTCCACAAATGTATCAGAATTAATTAACATCATGATGCAGATTAAAGTTGATTAAGGCTGCAATTCTGTACAGATTTACCTGGGACCCATTGAACTCAATGGGGCTAACGTCTGAGCAGACATATTGGACTGTAAAATTTTAGTCAAATGATATTTTAATAATTTCATCCAACACACAAAATACACTGTTATTTTATTTGTGGGATCTGTGAAGGAAGACTTGAATGAACATGGTGAACACCCAAGCTCTTTCTTAAAGGGTCCTGAAACTTTAGGTTCAAGATGAGCATTGATTCTGTACCAGGAAGCATAAACTAAGGATATGCTTCGTCTGATTTAACATTTTAATTTCGTCCAGTGAAAAACTCCTAGTGCAGTTGAGAATGTGTGTGTGTGTGTGTGTGTGTGTGTGTGTGTGTGTGTGTGTGTGTAGGCACGCAAAAAGTAATGGCCCATGAGGACAATTATTCTAGAACATGAATTTCTCTTTTTCCATTCACATGACTGGTTATCTATTGCTCCTCTTTGCCACAGTCTGCTTCAGCAGCTCCACAGCATTTGGAGACAGAGGAGTATGACTTTTCCCCCAGTCTCTCCTTGGCTTGAAGTAATTGTCTATATTTAGGTCAGTGATGTGATGAGAGATGTTTATGTGTTTCTGCCGAAAAGTGGAAATTGCCTCTCTAGATATCAGTGAATAGAAAATCCCTAATGGAGCCATGTTGTCCTTTCTATGCTTTGTCAAAGCAAGTCTGTACAAGAAGCACCAAGATTCTCTCTGTGTCACGTAGACACACACACACTCATTCTCTCTCTCTCTCTCCCCACACACCCTTTGATCATCTCTCCACATGTGCTTTATTTATTTATTTTCTCTTTTTGCAAGCATGTTCCATTGACCTGAAATGAACATTGAAGGAGGAAGGTCAAAGCTACCTGAAGCCGATATTCTGTGCGCAATAGACAATGTGGCACTGGTAAATCCTTGGCCGCAAAGGAGCCCGGCATTTTTAATATGCAAATGCTCAGTCAGAGCAAGTAAACAGATATCTCCTCCTGCAGGGAATTGCTAGGCTTCCTCTTATTGCCCTCCCCCCTTCTCATTTAAGAGAGGAAGTTGTGCTTTCTTTATATTATAACAAAGAGGAGGGGTGGAGGCAGAAAGGGGGATTGTGTCGAATCACTGTTAAGCTGCTCTCTTCTACTCCAAGACCTTTCACTCTAGATGTGCTTCATTAATTTGATGAGCAGACACAAAAGGAGGGGGGCTGAGATGCTTTGCATGAGGGGATAAGCCTAGGGGCCTGCCGGAAGGTTTAAGAAAGTGAACTGCTAATGATGTTGAAGAAGTACCTGTTGGGGATATCTGGGAAGACCTTACAGGCTACCTTTCACTAATTGTGGTGTTCTTGGTTAGATGAGCCAACAGGGATGACTGAGGACTGGAATGGGTGGAATGATAACAGGTTGGGTGTCTCTCTCCATACCTGCCTTTCCCAGTCTGGTGCTCTCCAAATGTTTTGAACTACAACTCCCAGAAGCCCCAGCCAATATGGCCAATGGTCAAGGATGCTAAAACATCTGGATGGCACCAGGTTGGGAAAGGCTGTTCTATGCAATCTCCAGGACTCTTCCACCCTCCAGTTGTTTCATGTGACTTATATTAAGTGGGCGGGAGATTCTTCAGGTGGCATGTTAGGAAGCCAGCCAAATGCCTTGAATGTAAAGACAAGCCAATGTAACCAAACAAAGGCATTTCTGAAATGCTACATCAAATGCATATTTCCTGGTTCCTCAAAAGCACATTGAGACATCAGAACTTAGTGCTTTTATATTACTGCCCAACTTATTAAAACTTTCAGAATTTCAAAACTGAATACACACTTAGCAAAGTTGCCGGACTGGCTATGGTTTCCAGCATGAGTATGTAATGTGTGGTTGCATCAGAACAGCTAGGTGAGAGTCATATGTGACCACATATATTTTTCATCGAAATGCCTACACAAAAATGTCATAGCCCAACTGCAGTGTAATAGCCAAACAATGGGTTGGCTGCCATGAATAAGCTTTGGGCTTGCTCTCTCCTCCCCTCTCCTGCCCTCATGAGCTCCAGTTCCCTCCTTCCCTTCCTAGTTTGAGCAATCAGTAATTTGCCGTGATGTCAAAATCAGGAAAATATATCTTGCCTCCAAAGTTAGAGTTGGAAACCATGGTTCAGACTGAGTTTGCAATTCTGGAAAGTCAATTGGAAGCAAACTAGGGTTTTGCAAATCAGATTGAAAGCAAACCATGGTTTGTATAAATAAAGAGTTGAGGGAGGGAATTGGAGTGCATGAAAGTAAAATTGGGGGAAATATGCGTTTACCAGGATTCTCCAAACATCATCTAAACATGCCACTCATCTTGTGCCTGATTCCCATTTGCATTTGCAATTGCTGCTTGCTCTGCATGAATGGGAAACTTGCGCAAATTTAATGACAGATTTGCACAAATTCCCCCAAACCTGCACCTATCACCCCAAAACTGTGCAAATTTCCTCCATAGATGAAAGTGGGGCTGATTCAGTCTAGGAGGCAAATTAGCGCAAATTGAACTGGGAATTAGGAACGAGGCAAAAGCAAGCATGTGTTTGGCAATGTGCGAATATTTTTGGCAGACATAATCATGCTTGTGTTCAGAGCTTCAAACAGGACATCCTCACATGTTTTGTGAATAAAAATGAAATTCTCATACTTCCCCAGTTCTGAAGCCTGGTAACATCTGCCAAACTTAGGCTGTTATGTTTGAGCCTGGCCTATTTGTGTAACATGCCACCCAAAAGAAATATTAGTGGAAGATAAACTCTTGTGTTGAGGATTCATTGGCAACTTGAAGACGCATTAAGAAAATAGATTCTGTACTTCTTAACTAAGTACAACAGGGGATGTCCTCCAGTTATTTCATTTGCCAAGAAAGCTGTCATGTTTTTGGCCAAATGCAGGTTATTTCTCTCTTATTTTCTCCAGTTTAGATGAAGGTCTTGTAAGCCTTGCCTTTTTCTTTTTTTACCATGCAGAGTGGAGAAATGCCCTTCACTCTTGAACATGATGGATCCTGTTAGTTGAAAGAGAAAGCAATGCCTTGATTGATGTTGAGCGAGCTTCCGCTAGAAACGGTTTGACCAAAAGCCACATGAAACGTACACCCACTTGTGAGATGTGGGTGTCCAAAGCATTTGTTTCATCTAGGAGTGTGGTTAAGATACTTACTAAGAATCAGTCTTAAATTAGCTGGTCTGGTTCGGACGTTTAGGTGCTAATTTGCTCTTGCAGTATATTTCCTTGTACCCCTCTTAAAATCTATCCACACAAAGACTCTGTAAATCACTGTTTCTTTCTGCTCTAAGGAAACAGGCTCTTTAATGGCTGCCCTTAACTAAGTTTCCAACATTTGCGAAAGGGGATGTGACAGGGACGTGTATTAAGGCTGAGAATCATAGCAAATACTCAGGTATAGCTGAAGTTTAAACTGAGTTATTCATATGTGGCGTGTATCTGGTACCATGAGCCAAAGGATATGGACACCTTTCACAAAGTGCTGCCTGACAGGTGGCACAACATCTTCCCACCCACCTAAACTGCACTGTGGATGAGGCTCACATCATAAGAAATAGTAGGAGATAGCATTAAAAGAGGGAAGGGGAAGCAATTTGGTAGGTTATTTATTTGAACAGCCTGGTCTGATACTTACAAACTAAACATAGATTTAATGAATGCAGTCCCAATTGGCAGGGTAAATGTTTTGATGAATAGCTACCAGAAAGACTGTGAACCTTGGATATAGACCCATGTATGTGCAAACACTGAATCTGAGGACTTTCAAAGTTCATTTGCTCTCATCTTTTGCCAAGTCTTTTCCTTTCCTAACAACTTAAAGTCTCAGGCGATGATAACTGTGTCCCAGAGGTTGTTCGCTAAAGGGGGTGCTATCTTAGTGAGTCTGCGTAGAACTACCAAATAACTTTAAAACAACAACAACACAGTTTAAATGACAATATATCTCCTTTATAATTCTGAGCTACCATCCTATCATATAATTTTAGGTTGGTTGTTAGCCATTCATGCAGCTCATACATGGAGCAAAAATCCTGACATTGTCTTTCTTCTTTCATACTGTAAAATACATTACAGCCAGGGCTGGCATCAGAGATTGGCATTGCTGGGCACCTGCCAAGGCATGTGCTGAGGCAGAGGACCTATTTCTGACCGCTGAAGGACCTTGGCCCTGCTATTGCTCCCCTTTGGTGTTGCTGCCTGTTGACTTGCCCTCTTTGAGCGACAGAGAGAGAAGGAGCCACACACTGATCTTGCTTTCTCCCTCTGGGCATTGGTGTCAATTGGTAAAGAAACAAACCAAAACAGAATCAGTTTTAACATCACTGAAAAAGTGGACCAGGGAAGGGAGGAGGCGTATTTGTGATTTCATAGTTTGCAGCCAGTCAGAGCTATGCCTAGCCAGCTTCTGCTGCAAACATGCAGAAGAGTTTTCTGCTGAGCTCAGTCCCAGAGAGAAGTTGTGTATGTTTGAACAAAACGTGGTGAGTGTGGCCTCACTACTCAGATTATGTACATTTGTACTTACCTGCGATCAGAATCTTACTCCATAGGAACTTAAGAACATGGGAAGCTGCCTTACACTGAGCCAGACCATCTCTTCCTCTAGCCCAGTATTGTCAACACTGACTGGTAGCAGCTCTCCAGTGTTTCAGACTTCCTTTCTCACACTACCTGGAGATACCAGAGATTGAACCTGGGACCTTCAGTATGCAAAGCAGGTGTTCTACCATTGAGTTGCAGCCCCTCCTATAGTTGCCCTGTATCAGGTCACACTATGACTCCACCTAACCCAGTAATGACTGGTAGCAGCTTTCCAAGATAGGCAAAAGGTGGTATTTCCTATTATCTGTTACCTGAGCCTTCTACAACTAGAGATGCTGTGGCTGAACCTACGACTTTCTTGCAGCCAAAGCACGTGCTCTACCATTGAGCTACAACCAGTCCCCATACAATGTGTCCAACTGTCCCAGGAAATTATGAAGGTGCAGCCACACCTACCTAGGTATAATCGTGGCACCTGAAAAATACGCTGCCACAATTGTAGAAGTTGCCATACTGCTGGGCTGGCATGTCTATAGAGGGTTTGGAACATACATTCTTCCAATCAATGCTTCCCAGGCTGGCTCACTTTGTGCAATGGAAGGTTTTAGCTGACCCTATAGTCTGCTTGTAAGGTGATTTTCTCTAGAGTTCTATACCAGTCAAGTTTGTTGTTGTTTGTGAGTCACTGTGGCCAATAACACACATTATTGATTTTTCTGCTGGACTAAAACCTGAGCATCCTTTAGTTTTCTGTTGTTTGTTTTGTGGCCTGGCTGGAGGGTTGTGAGAGATGTGGTGCTCTACAAAGTAGGTTTTTATTTATGTTAAATCTTGTTACAAAGCTCCTGCCATACATCTAGAGAACCACTCTTGTGAGCTGCAGTGCAATTGCAATCTGTTATTCTGGTTGAAGATGCTGTTGCCTTCATCAGAGTTACCTTTACTCTCTGGTGAGTATGTATCCCAGGTTTACTGTGCACTCCCTGAGCCTGTTGTGTAGGTGTTCAGCTCTATACCTCCAAAATGTATGCTTGAAAATATTTGCCGGGATTAACTGTTCACCCTTGTTTGCTTCTTTGCCTGCTTTTTTTTAAATATAAAAACCCATGGGCCTGTTCATTGTATATAATCAAAATACAATTTTGTGGTTTTATACTCTAAGCCTTCCTTGCTCTCAAACTGGAGTCGTTTCTTAGAGATTGTCCTTTGTGTCTTAACTTCATCCTTTAACTATAATTGTTGAGGGTCACAGAGGTGCAGTATGGCAAAGCCACCCGTTAACGATGCACATGCATTCTCCATTGACTACAGTAATTACTCTTTTCATCTCTTTTCCAGGTTGTGATTATATTTCCTTGAATTCAGTTTGGTATGTTAAGCATTATTGTAGCTGTAGTGCTTTATCTTTGGTTTTCAGAGTGTTTGTTACTAGAAGAAGGCAGCAGATCATTCAGTGCCATCCTGATTCACTTTTTTTTTTTTTTGCTTGTGTTTTGCCTTTGTTTTCAAATGTGCACTAAAAGATCACATCAGAAGGTCTCCTACTCTTTCTCCTTTGACTGTGAAAGTTAGTGACTTGGGAGTTTACTGTTGCCTTCCCCCTGTGCCTCCAGACTTAATGGGGTTGGTAACTAGTTATATGTTTCAGGCTCTTGTTTTCAGTGCCCTCTTGTCATTGCTGTTGACTCATCAAGCTGGTGCGTCTGAGTTTAATTGAAGCAGTAACAATGCAATCAACATGTCTCTCTATTTTTATCTAGATCTCCTCCTCTCCCCAACTGATTTTCCTGCTGTATGACTCACTCTTTCTGGGTCTTAGATCGTGGCTCCTTTTTAAGGATGAGAAAGGAAAAAGGAATCACAAATGAAGCAAAGCCCCCGACCCCACCCTCAAAGGATAAGAGTTATTTTAAATATTTGTGTAGGCTTCACTCCTATAGCCTTTTTCTTGGAACTAAGCCTAACTGAACCTAGTTCTTAGTAGATAGACTATACTGTTAATATCAGCATATGTCTAAAATATTTGTTGCTGTAACTTCTTTTCCTAAAGTCTGTGTTAGGGTCCAGTTTTATTTGATTACTGAGCAATGGACTTATTACAAATGTGGGCAAATTGTAGCCAAATGTTTTGGCTTACAACTCCCATCAGCCCTAGCCAGCCAAACCGATGGTCATAGAATCACAGAATCATAGAATAGTAGAGTTGGAAGGGGCCTATAAGGCCATCGAGTCCAACCCCCTGCTCAATGCAGGAATCCACCCTAAAGCATCCCTGACAGATGGCCTCTTGAATGCCTCTAGTGTGGGAGAGCCCACTACCTCCCTAGGTAATTGGTTCCATTGTCATACTGCTCTAACAGTCAGGAGATTTTGCCTGATGTCCAGCCGGAATCTGGCTTCCTGTAACTTGAGGCCATTATTCCATGTCCTGCACTCTGGGATGATCGAGAAGAGATCCTGCCCGTCCTCTGTGTGACAACCTTTTCAGTATTTGAAAAGTGCTATCATGTCTCCCCTTAGTCTTCTCTTCTCAAGGCTAAACGTGCCCAGTTCTTTCAGTCTCTCCTCATATGGCTTTGTTTCCAGACCCCTGATCGCCTCGTTGCCCTCATCTGAACCCTTTCCAGCTTGTCTGCATCCTTCTTGAAGTGTGATGACTAGAACTGGACACAATACTCAAGATGAGCCCTAACCTGTGCTGAATAGAGGGGAACCAAGTAACTTGCACAATTTGAAAGCTATACTTCTATTAACGCTTCTATACTTCTATTAAAGCAAATAGCATTTGCTTTTTTTTCAGCCACATGACACTGTTTGTGATCTACAACAATTCCAAGATCCTTCTCGCTTGTAGAATTGCTGAGCCAAGTATCCCCCATCTTGTAACTGTGCATTTGGTTTCTTTTTCCTAGGTGTAGAATTTGGCATTTATCCCTATTAAATTTCATTCTGTTGTTTTCAGGCCAGCGCTCCAGCCTATCAAGATCACTTTGAAGTTTGCTTCTGTCTTCCAGGGTATTAGCTATCCCACCCAATTTTATGTCATCTGCAAATTTGATAAGCATTCCTTGTACCTCCTCATCCAAGTCATTAATAAAAATGTTGAAGAGCACTGGGCCCAGGACTGAGCCCTGCGGTACCCTTCTCATTATTTCTCCCGAGTTTGAGAAGGTATCGTTGATAAGCTTTCTTTGAGTCCAATTCTGTAGCGAACTGTGGATCCACCAGTTGTTCCATCTAGCTCATTTTTAGCTAGTTTGCTGATCAGAATGTCATGTGGTACTTTGTCAAAACCATGGTCCTTATAGTCCAAAAGATCTGAAGTTGCCTACTCTTGGCTTAATAAGTAGCTATCCCTCATCAATAAAATGAGAATAATAGTGACCTCACATGGAAGATCAATTAGAAAAATATGATGCATATGTTTCCAGTGTTGGTAAAATCTCATGCTCAATAAACTTGAAATATTTTTGTTTTCCAGCTCTGCCTAGTACCTTAAAATACAGTGCTGGCAGGTAAATATGGATACTGGCACTTAGAAATCTATAATACTTTTCAAGCTTCTAGGTCCAGATGAAGTGGTGGAATTGAACCTTTCTTAGCTGTGAAGGCCTTTTGCAAATCATTATCCAATAACTACATTTCCTGTCTGTAACCGAGGTTATTGCAATAATACATTTTGCATAATACTGTTTATATTAAAATAATAAGTAGTTCTAAAATCTGGAGGAAGATTATAATTTAAAATTAATAAAATAACTGGGTAGCAAATAAGAAAAAACTATTCTCATTGGCTACTTGGAATGTACCCCTGCCTGTACATAACATATTTTCTTGTCCATCAGTGCTAAATACGTTTCTCCAGTTGTGCCCAAAGCATGGCCTAAGGAATTTGCAGCTTTTTTTCAAGGTATCACAAAATAGTAGCTATTTGTGACAATGCTATTTTTTTAAGAAGCACTTGTGTGTCCTAAGCAAGTCCACAAAGCTGGCAGTGGTGACATCACCTACAACTTTTGTTTAACTTCCATAGCACTTGATCTTACAATCTCCTCCTCCATCTTTGGAACAGGTCATGCTATACAAAGGCCTTTATTGAAGTGGGGAAGGCAGCCGTCTTCCCCTAGTACACTAACCCCTTACAAAGGGCCAAACTCCACATTCTTCAACAAGTGGATTAAAAAAATATGTCGCCATTGAAATCAATGGAGATATTTTCTTTCTTTTCTACCCCTCCCCTTCATGAAGAGTTGGAATTTGGGGACGAAATCCAGAGGGGGGAAGCTTAATTCCCCCACTCCTGAATCACTATAGTCCCAATCCGAATTAGGGCCACATGCACTTACACTGAAGTTAATAATTCAACCACACATAGCTCTGCTGCTATATGTGATTTGAAGAACATTTAGTTTGGCCCTAATGGTCCTCTCAATCTAACACGCAAAGAGGAATTAGCTTGGCTGAGCTGTCCAGTAGATAAGAAACTCCTGTCTTCATTTTCTTTCCTTCTCCTCCACAGGTTCAGTTGTAAATGGGAGTTTCCACCAGTGTTTATCTGGCCCTATATACATGACTAAAGGTGGTAGGTGAATAGCATGGCTGTTATAAAGAAGAATGTGAACATCCGTATTAGCATAATACCTTTATTAAGGCCAGTTCAAAGGTCACAAAATACTGCTTTTGAGCTCTTCAGAACTCTTCATCAGACAAGATGGTAAGCAAAGCAAAAAGGAGAGGGGAGTGGCTAATATCAAAGCCTTGGAGTTTGCATTTGGTTACAGTCTTCAGATGAAGGGTGGGAGGGGTGCACACATTCAAATTTGGTTCTACCAGGTACTGAGATGGTTTGAGCTTACACCTGGGACTGCCCCAAGGGTTGTTGGGAAGAACATCTCACATTGTTTTTATTTCTCAAAGCTTCCATAGTATTTTGTGACCTTTGAGTTGGCCTAATAAAGGTATTGCACTAATATGAAGTTTAGCATTTGTTCTTTGGGAATTTTCTTCTGGCCAACACAGCTACTTTTGCTTACTGATGTGATGCTTTTCTTCAGCGGTTATGTATAAACTTCCAGTGGAGTAAATTAGGGAACCCCCTGACTTGCTACCAAAAAGACTCAAGGGTAGAGGGTGTAAACAATGCCCTCTTGCAAGATTCACTATCAGAAGTGATAGGATATCTGTAGTGTGTGGTTGTCTAAATGGTGATTTGGATTGCTTCTCCCCCTGTGTATGTGGATGAAAGAAAGATTATAGGTGTGTTTTGTCTGTGTATATTTGTGAGAAGCCTGTTGGCATATTTCAGGCTAGTACAACACCTTCAACATCTATCTGTTGTATATCTGCCTAGCTGTGGATATATCCACCTAGCTGTTTCAGCCTTTGTGTATCTCAGTAGGCAGGGTTTTGAGTGCCTCAGTGCAAGGCTGTATATATTCAGCCTATCTGTCTCTCTGTGTTTCTGCTCCTGTCTGTCTCTGTGGCGGAGCCTGGCTGTGTCTCTCCATGTGTGGTGGGTCTGGGGTTGCATTTTCAAACTGAATTCAGGGATTGTTCTCTTGTCCAGACAGAGGCTGCATCATTTTCCTCCTTCAGTCTAACAAACACTGCTGGTACCAAAGAGTGAAAGCAGTTGCCTTGGTGGCTCCAGTCGAGTGAAAGAAAATGTTCTTTTGAGTTGATGGGATCCAGGATCATTCTCAGATGTCAGTTTCTTTAAAACAAAAAACAAAAAAGACCACTTAAAATGTGTATTTAAGAAAGCAAGAAAGGAAGATACTTATTTTTCTCTTTCTTAAAAGGGTGTTGTCTTTTTAAAAGTTAACTCCTTGTTTTCCCCACCCCCACCCCATTTTCTAACAGGCTGCATAGCTCCAAAAGAAAAGGTCTTCCAGGAACAAAACAAAAGGCAGCTGTCAATTTAATCTGAGCTCCCTGATAAAATTCCAGCAGAGTTCCTTCCCCCCTCCCCCTTTTTCTTTCATAGATGAAATAAGAACCCTGGCGGGCCCTCTTGACTGGTCACATAAATCATTCGCGGTAATTGCTCTGTGAGAGAAAACTGCTTCTTAGGCAGAGAAAAATAAAATAACCCTTTCTGACTGCCTACCACTTCAGGTAGCTCAGCTGGTGGAGGTCATTACCCCCCCTTCTCCGGTGAGGAAGGGGAGGGGGGATACCTGCACAGAGGTGGGGCTGCAAAAGGAAAGAAAGAGCCTAGCACCGGACATAAACAATCGGTTTTCATGATAACCTTTGATTTGTTGTTCATCATTCTGGAGTGGCTAGAAACCAGACAGTGCTTTTTGAAAAGAATCAAATATGGATCTGGGAGGGGCTCAGGGTGAAAGCCGGGAACAGGAGATGGATGTGTGAAGAGTGAGAGCGATTGAAATGGCTGCCATTCAGAGCTCAGGTGGCACCGTTTCAATTAGCTAATATGTCTTTAGCTCATTGCATGACTCAACATGCTCCTTATCACTCAGGTTAGATGTGGAATTGCTGCAAAAAGCCTGGCACTTAGGGTTGGTGCTGGTTTGCTGGCTGCAGGGGCACAGTAGGATAGCTGCTTGTGAAAGCCGCAAAGCTCTGATAGCACTTTCCCAGGGTAGTCGTAAAGTTGGTGATAGTAAAATAACAGGGTTCCAACCACAGCAGCATTATACTACGAGCTGCAAGCCAGTAAGAGCAAAACCTTTCATTCTCTCCTTTGCTTTTGCAGTGGACAATGAAGGGTTATCTATAAAATGTCAGCTTTCAGAATGTCTCCTTCTAGACATTTCAGGGAACATTGATGTTATGCTAGTGCTTCTGAATATAGGCCAGGGCAAGCACAAATGGCTGAAGGTAATGCTTTAATGGAAGCCAACATGGACTAGAATTTGCTTCTGTGCAGGACTGCACAAGTTCTTCATAAAAGCAGTGGCTTGGATCCTAACTTTCTTTCAGATAAAGTGTTCCTCAATGGATCCCCCATGGGAATCATTTTAAAAGGCATCAGCTAAATGTAAATGGTGAAAGTCATGCGTTCTGCATCCCTAGCCTGTACTTTAAGGTAGGGGTGCAAAGTGCTTTCAATGAGAGATGGATTATGCACCTAGTCAATATCCAGACTTCACAATGAATTTGTCCTATATTGATACCCTGATCGTTTCCGCCTTCTAGGCATCACAGACAGCAGCAATTCTCGAATCACTGTGACTGCAGTCCATACATATCTAACCAGGGGCATGTCTACACCTCCTGGTGTTCTGGGAGGGAGGGGGAGGATCTCATGGTATTCTGCTCACGAGATCCTCCCCTTTGGACAGAGGAGGAATGAGGGATATCACACCCACCATTTTTTTTTTTTTACTGAAGGTGAGTGCACGAGTGCTCCAACACAAAAGCAAGCTTTTTTTTTTTTTTTAAACCGATCGCACTCCCACCCCACCCCCCCAATGGGCATGGAGCGCCTGAAGAACTCCGTGTCCCATGCCCTGTTCCTGGCTCCTTACATTTACTCATGAGGAGCCGGGATGAAACCTGGATGGCCGCCCACACCTCCCACAGTCTCGGGACGATCCCGAGACCCCGGGAAAAATTGGGCTAAGAACTGCCCCTGTTATCCCGGGGAAATGGAGGGATCATCCCTCCCTGCCCTCAGGATCTCCTGTGTGTCATGTGGATGCACAGGGATGATCCCGGGGCTATCCCAGGATAAGGCATGGTCTAGACATGCCCCTGGACTAATTCATGGGGCTTACTTCTGAGTAGGCAAGTAGTCAGTATAGCTGGAGCTGCATTCTGAAAACTACTGCTTTTAATCATCATCATCATCATCAGATAAATTAACATAAAGGCTCACCTAATACATGTGTACATATCTTTCTGCATAAAAAAATCAGATCAGGTAAAACCATTAATATGGGTGCGTACATTTTAAGGTACGTACATTGTGCCACTTCACTTGCTTCCAATTTCATACAAGAACCAGGATGATGCAAACTAAAACATGCACAAGCTTGTACATCTTTAATAAGGCACAACCTCTTGCATAAAAAAGATTTTATAAACAATAAAGTGAAGCACCATCAATACTATGACAGAATGTAGTGCTAACTGCATTGGGTTCTTTGCACAAGCTCCTTGCCATCTGTATCTGATGGAGTGCAAAAACTGTCTGCACCCTTATTAGTTTCCTAATTCATGTGTTTATGCTTTGAGTGCAAATTGAATGTATTCATTGCTAATATCCATGCAGTTTGCTGTATTCTTCAGTCATCTACCACTACCACCCACTAGTCTTTAAGAATGCAAGAAGATCTCTGGTAGATCAGATGGAGCAAAGATCCATCTGGACTAACATCCTATCACCCCTAAACAGTCTTTCCTATGTCTTTCCCTGAACTCAACTTTTTTTCTAAATTAACCCCACTCCACCCACACCCACATACATTGTAGCCTATTGGGAAAATGCTTCAGTTTCTTGACCATTTTGGTTAGCCTTTTACATAGCTTTTCCTGTGCTACCACATCCTTTTTGAATACACAGTATTCCCAGTGTAGCCTCACCACTGAATTGTTTAATAGTATTATGATTTTGGCAGTTTTACATTCAGTTCCTAATGATGCCTAGCATGGAATTTGCCTTTTTCACAGCTGCCACACACTGGGTTGACGTTTTCGTAGTACGATCCATTCCGACTCCTAGATGTTCTTGTCGCTTGCTTACTTCCAAGGCTGAGGAATAAAAAGAAACTTGCTTTTGGGGGGGGGGAAAGTCAGGATAAATTTTAGAATGGGATTGAAGCCGATGCTCCTCGCTCTGTGTGCAGAGTTCAAGATACTAGCACAACAATTGAGGTGAAGTTTGCAGTTCCCATGTGGAACAAGTAGAGGATGACTTTTCTTCACACTCTAGTGCTTGCTCAGGGAGGTGGCAAGGAAGAGCCATTGTTTTGAGGAGTGCTTGACACCATGGAGAGCTCCCGTGATACCTGGTCCCCTTGTTGGTACAATCCCTCAGTAATTTAGATGTGATTTACTTTTAAACATGGAGAATATAGAAAGAGATGCCAGAATTTAGACATTAGGGGTCAGAGAAAATAAGACAGGTGTGAACATATCTGGTATTTCCTTCAAACCATCATTTTGCATTTTCTAAATATATAATTTCAGACTGTCACTGATGTTCATTTATGCTATTCATTGGGTCACAACTACCCAGTTATAATTATGTCGTGTATTTTTAGATACTGAATTTTTTTTTTTTTAAAGTCACTTCACTTAAAAGGCCTTTTCAGACTAAGGTATGATTCAGACATAATGTTTCCAATTCTCCAAACCATTGTTTGGAGGATCAGGAGTGAGTGTTGTGCTTAAGTTCTCCCCCTTCCGGATTCTGTTCAATGAGTTGCTTCCTGGTTTAAGTCAAACTATAGTTTGCTGTGATTTGCATGATTCCTGCAAAGCAGGATTGCAAATCATTTGGCTCATACCCAATCCTCAAAATCATTATTTGGAAGAACATGAAATGTTGTATCTGAAGCATTTCAGTGATTTTTTTGCACTTGGAAACTGGCAGTATCTTCCAAAGTAGCAAAGCTATTATAGGGCATACTTCTAGCTGCAGAGATAGGCGTGAATTTGCAGTGCTTATGAAATCACAGAAGCCACCCTGCAAGGAATGCAGTGGTTTTGGATATAATCTGAATAGCTGTTTGCAATTCCCCCATGAGTAGTAGAAGCAGAGAAAGAGATGCAAAACAAGCAAATATATGCAAATTTGCTTACTTTGAATAATTTATAAATGTCACCAAATTCAGCTTTTGTTGACACAGAATTTTTATTATTTTTATTTTAATCCATACTATATGAACAATCTGAACATTAATTGTATTGGCAAGTTATAAAAAAAAAAACCAAAACATAACAAAACAAAATATTCTAAGTGTCAGCTGAAAGCATAGAGAGGGACTTCCTTGATTACCCAACTGGACAGGAGGGATGGATGAATCAGTCAATGTTGGTTTCACTCAGTTTCTCACCTTACGTTTGTTTTGTCCTTTTCTACATCAGCTTATTTTTGTAAAAAAAATAATAACAAAATATCTATATGCATTTTTGTGCATTTTTCTCCTAATTATACATTTATGGAAGCAAACTTGCCTAAAGTATGGGTTTTTGCAAGCATTTTTCTCTGATATAATGCATTTTATATGTTGTTTTCATTAATATGCATATTTTTGTGCTTACTTTCCCCTAATATATGCATTTTTGTATATTTGCTCTATTAGAGTACTGTATCGCAAAATTTGGAAAAGTGTGAATAGAAAAAAAATAACTATATTTCAGATCCTGCATTGGTTTGGGAAGTATGAATTAAGTAAGTTTGCACTGAAATGTGAACCAAACAAATTTTTGCACCATCCCTACTTGTTAGTTGCCTTGTTTCTGTGTTCTTCCATATCAGACACTGGTTTCGAGCAGAGGAAAGTCATCATTGGACCTGATCCATCGCAATGGTTAATTCTGCCTCTGTTACATTGGTAAACAAAATAAAAATAAAACCGGTTGCAATCCCACTTTTATCACATTTTCAAATGATACTCAAATAAGTTTATAATAAATCTCTGGGGAAATAGGCAAATCAAACATGAACTAAGCAATACATTTTGTATTGATAGGAGGTTGAGGGAGAAATGCTTTACCAAATGGCGTTAAAGATTGGCAACTGTAACACAACAGTACTCTGAGCCTCTTCTGGAGAACTGTAGAGGTATTAATCCAGCTCTTGACCCTAGTTTAACCCTAACCGTGTGAAATGCATAAGCCAGGGTTATCCTTTACTTAACTATAAGCAGTTGCTGAGCTCAGTTTCCAACTGTGAATGCATCCTGCCCTCATGACTGCAGTGCTTGTGGTATTGACAGATATGTCTGTTGCTAGCTGACACTTGGAGAGCAGAATTGATTGGATCAAACAGGAATCCAGAGACTTATTTGAAGGGTCATGTAGGTTCTTCACAGCATCTCCTCAGTGCAAGCTGACATTTCTTCCTTATGTTCATAGGCACTGAACTGTATTGGATGTACGTTTGCAGGTGCTGCATTAGGCAGAAGCACAGCCATTGTGATTTGTACTGCCTCTGATTCCTGAATGTTTAACATGCCTTGACAAAAAGTTGATGCTCAGAAATATTGCCGTTCATTTGGTGCAAGATGTGGGCTGTCCCCGAAGAATAACTTTTTTAAAATCCAAGGGTATTGAGTCAGTTATGGGTGCCATATCAGTTTTCTCATTTCTTCCTTTATGGCTCTCGCCTGGCATGAGCACTTCATCTGTACACATTCCCCAGACTTCTTCATCCCCTTGGTGTCCTCCTGCTTTCTATTTGCTGCAGCTATTAGGGAATTAAAAAGCTGGAGGCAATATAGGAGATGGATGCCTAGCAACCACCCTGCTCTTCCTTCTGTTGCCTGCCACAGAAAGTGCTATGGGTAAAGGAGAGAGGGTTTATACAAAGGCAATGAGATTTAGCAGGCAGGTAGTTGAGCAGCCCTAGGATGCACAGGAGGATAGGGCACTCATACCTGTCATAGCGGTGAAAAAGAGGAGATTTTGTTATGGGTGAACTATCATCCTGGGGTGAAACATCTGTATTGGCTAAAAATTATTTAACCCTGTCTTCCTTTGAATCTGTTCAAACCCCATCACTCAATAATGCCGATAATCCAGAGGCCAAAATTGACCCTTAAGCTGCCTTCTGACCACAAACATAAAGTAATAAAGCAATAACAACAAAAATGGTGTAATTTGGATTTTATTTTATTTTATCATTTTGGTATGGTGGTCTTAAAGAGAGGACCATAATTCAGAATGTTTGGATGAACCTGATTAGAAGCTGTAGAAAGATTTCTGGAGTTCCTGAACTATGGCCATTTAGGTTAGGAAAATGTAAAGAAGGAAAAGAGCCTAGTCTAGCTACTGCCTGGCTTCTCTTGTATCCACAAAGGAGACATTTCATGTTGCTTTCCTTGGTTTATGATCGGGAAGGGAGCAGCAGTTGCTGGGATCCCACAGCATGTCCATTCAGCCCAATCATATGAACTGTCGCATGAGTACTGGCAGCATGTTGCTAACTGGGTGGCTCAGCCCTATTTGCCCAGCAGAGATCAAGTACTCTGTTAGTTGCCATTCTGAAACGCCACCACTTGCAAAACAAGTGCTAAAGTACACTTCGAAGTCAGAAATGTAAGATCCAGATATTCTGCCCCTGTAACTTTTCTTGGGATTGTGAGCCAGAAAGGAAAACAATGGGGAAGTGGATGGAGCATTCCAAGATAATTTGGTCAGGCATCTATCAGGAATGGTTCTGATTTAATCAGATGTGCCTTAATTCAATGGGATAGACTAAATAATCTTTTCAAGACAACTTATGTAAGAACTCTCCAAATGCATTATTCTGCTGCCTTCATCATTAACATTGGGTAGTATCCAATATTAGTCCTACATAGAGTAGACCCATTAAAATGAATGAGATTTAAGTTAGTCATAACTAACTGAAGTCCTGTTCATTTCAATGGCTCTACTCTATATAGGACTAACATTGGATACTACCATTGGGCACTAAAAGTTGCCCATTTTGCGAAATCCCAGGTCTGTGGACTATTAAAATTCAGCAGAGATAAACAGTGGATTTGAGGTGGGGTTTCTATCCTCAGAATAGAAGTGAGGATATTTAGCATACTGAGCTGTCCCATTAATCCAGACCAAGTTGAGAATTTGCAGCTGGCTTTAGAACCTTTCTCTATTAAGCTTATAATCTCAGAGTCACATTATTGTGCATTTACCTCCAGTGCTCTGATTCACATGCTGCACTGCTAATAGGGAAGCCACCAGCAGAGCTACGCTGTTTCCATTCATGGCTTTGCAGTGGAAGATCAGCCATGACCCAAACTGAAGCATTGTTATCGCAAACGAGTGTGGCTAAAGCCTTTGAAAAGGGAGGGCAGTGAATACAGCAGTGGATTGAATCCGTGTTATTGTAAGAACGTTATTTCAGTGTTGTGGAACGAACACTGTGCCTTACGTGTGCATAAGGAAAGAAGGGTCAGTTCTCGAAACACTGTACCGAGGTAGTTCCAGGTAATTAAGATGACAGGAACAGAGCTAAATACCTTTGGATCAATATAATAAGTACACACTGAGGCAGCCATTTGGGATGTTTGTTGTTGTTGTTTTACTAATCATAAGCAGGTGGTTGAACAAGAAAAAACACAAGGAGGAATATTGACAAATGGGGCCTTCTAATTTTATTTATTTCTTTCCTTTAAATTATTTTTAGACTGCCTTTAAGGATGCAATCCCCTCGAAACAGTGTACATGATTTAAAAATATATACAAAACAAATGCAACCAAAATTCAATAGATACACATTCAATTAAAAAAAGAAAGTTTTTCTGTCTATGGCTTCAGCCACTATTTTTTTTGCCTCCAATTTGGTTGGGGGTGTTTTCTGGAGGGTGGGATGGACATACTAATTGTGCCCAATCCTAACTACATTTAAACCTTGAATTTTTCCGTTGATGTCTATGGGGCAGCTTTTACTTCCATCCATGGGGATATTTTAAAATAGGTTCTGTGAACCAGGAAATGATCTATCCAGACAATGAAATGATTCCGTCTACCCTTTTATCCTTTTGTGTCTCTTCCTCCCTCCTCTTTGTCCAGCTACTCCATACCATTACTCCTCCCACCCTGTTGTCATTCTGTGTGTGTGTGTACATTTCCTGCCACTGCGTTATTATTGGGCTGCGTTATTATTGGGCTCTTTTTGACATACATACCTTAGACTTTTAAAATAATGTTTTTCATACACCAGGGGGGGATCTTCACTACTGCTTTAAAGCGCTTTATAACAGTTTTGACAACTGTTGGGGCCCAGGACACACTGCATATACAGGTTTCAAAACGTTTTCAAAGCGCTTTAAAGCGCTTTAAAAGCAGTAGTGTAGATCCCCCCCTGAAAACCTCAGGGTTACCCTTAGTCTACTGATACCTCCCTCTTGTGCATAGATGGTGTGGTTTTGGCTACATTCACATGAGAAAACTCAGTATTAGAAGGAATAATTCTCCTCTCTCTCACCAACACTCCAACCTGACTTCCTTCTGTCAGAGCTTTGGACTTACAGACTTAACCATGATTACATTCAAAGCAAGTTATGAGCCCTACTCACCAATACAAAACTGATATAATTTTGCAGGGTGAAAGACAGCAGGGGAAAGGAAGAATGAGTACTGCTTCAGAATATACATACAGGTAGGAAAAGAATACAGGCCCAGGCGTGTCGGGGAGAAAGAGAGATTCACTTCATTTCTTTTTAAGGCTAGGTATGTAGATAGATAGAGGTTTCTTCTGGCATAGCAATTTGTGTTCTTTCTATAGAGTAACTGCATATTTCATTATTAGGGCTTTATTTCCAGAAATCATATATTGTGTCTTTCCATTTCCAGCTACCTGTGGGAATTAATGCACATGAAACCACCTCTCCCCCCCGAGAGAGGGATGTGCAATTTCCTGGATACAGGTGGAAAGGAAGGAATGCAGTCACTAGTCTTCCTGATAGACTGAAAACAATACACTGATATAATAATAATAATAATAATAATAATAATAATAATAATAATAATAAATGACGATGATGATGAAAAGCCTTCCAAGAAGTCACTCTGGATGTAGACATGGGATGAAGAAGCCCAGCCTTCCCCAACTTGCTGCCTTCTGATGTATTGGACTACAAGTCCCATAATCTCCAGCCAGTATGCTACCCATGCTGGACATTGTAGTCCAACAAGTCAGAACGGCACCTGATTGAGGAAGGCTGATGTATCTTCATATGGCAACGTTTGAAAATGGATGGGTGTGTTTAGAGGGCCATGAGCGAGCTATCATCAGCTATTACTATTAGAGTTATTGGGTAAATGGCAACTAACCAGTAAAGAAGTGGTAGGCAACCTTTTTGGGCCATCTGCACATTGGGCAATTTGAGGAAACTGCCCTGGGCACCAGCAAAAAATGTCTGCCATGGGAGATGTGGCAAAGGACAAGTAAGACTGAGTACAAGGCAGAGGTGGGGTCTGAGCCTATTCCACACCAACCCCAGCTGCTAGTAAGAAAATGTGTTAATTTTTTTAAAGTGGGAGGGGTCAGTGCCAGGTTTTGGAGGCCCCTCAGTGGGCCCCCTCCCTGACCACCATTGTCACCAGCTGGTATTGCTCCTCATTCTTTCTCATAATTGCCACTACTTGCTTTCTTGACAGGCAGAGAGGCAATAGGCTGTCACATCTACTGCTCCTCTTTAGCACCATCATCCTTGGCTGGGTTAGGGCGAGAGGCAGGTGAATCATCCATGGTGAAGAGGAGGAGCAACACCAGAGTAGGCCCCTGGTGGAGTGTGGGCCCGTGGCAGGTGCCCCACCCCTGGAAGTGGTAGGGCACCTTGGGGAGGGACACTGGGAAAAGTGCTCAGGGTGGGGGTGTCTACATGAGAATGGAATAAGAAATGTGTTGGAGTATTATCAGGATTTTCATGAAATTGGCTTTGGTTCAGCAGCACTACACAAAACAAGAAAAGCAGAGTAAACGGTATCTAAAACCTGGCTTTTCAGAGGTCAAACTGTCGTTGAAATCGCCTTACTCTAGGGTGGAGTGGATGGAGTCCTGCTAGCAGAAGTGAACGTCATCAACCTCGTTGATGCTGCTCAGCTAACGAGAAAGGCTTGCTCCCCACCTCTCTCCATGCTCCACTCAGGGAAGATCCATGGGGAAGTAATCTGATCGTTCCCTGCGCCAGCAGCTGGGCTGCTGCTGCTGCTGCTTCTGCTTCCCGACCATGAACTAAGCCTCCTCCTCCTGCCTACACTTTTAAAAATGGGAGAGAAAGGCTAGTTCCCCCTGAAGCCCCAAAACAGTGCACTGGCGCTCTTTTGAACGAGGAAGGAAGGCTAGTTATTTTGCAAGGAAGGAAGCAATATGGAAAGGAAGCAATATGGAAACCCGAAGCTCTGAAACAGCGCCCTGGCGCTTTTATGAATGGGAAAGGTAGGGTATATATTCTGACTGGCTGCAGACCATGTGCCCTACTGTGGAGAAAAACAGGAAAGGGGGGGGCGGCCCGGCCCCACCCCTTGAGCACATCACTGCCAGGTCACAGCCACATCATAGAGCCATGCCCAGGATTTAATGCACTGAGATGGGACCCACTGCAGCGGACCCACTTGGGAGCTGCTTTAAGTAAAAGCAACATACTAAAAGGCGTTTCTGAAGATGTGGCTTTTCCAGATGGAAGGTGCAGGATGGCTGTGAACTGGCCTGGGCAGTCGCCCTGCAGTAAATCAGCAGTGTAGGTTGAGACCAGGCGCACATTGGTGCCTGCAAGCACCACATTGCCCATCTCTGTTCTAGACAAATGCACATTGTTAAGCCCATGGAGTGTTTCTTTTCCAGTGGTCCTTTACTCATGCATGTGGATGGGGTGACATGAAGAAGTGCAACATTTCTCAAAAGTTGTATGAGAACAGAAAGCCACGACTGAGCTTTCCTTGGTCTGAAGATGTGTTGTTCTCGATTGATCTGCAGAAATACTGCAAGTATTTAATTTACCTCTTAAGTCCTTAGTCCTCATCACCAACTTAAAAGTACTTACAAATTGTTATCCCCTCATCTCCCATTCTCTTCCTTCCTCTCTTCTATTATGCTACCTTTCCCCCTGTTTTCATCATCTCCTTCTGCCGCCTCCGCACCCCCACCTCCAGTGCACCCAGCACTATAAATTTAAAAGTAAGTTCCATGGAGCAGTGATCTTTATGTTACTCTGTAAAATGCCTGTTACACTGATGGTGCTATAGGAATCATTAGCAATAAGAACAACAACAATAATAATTAGGTCTGTCTCCCAGTTAAAGAAATGTTAGTTGATTAATCATATGAGTTTAGTTAATTGATTAAACCTGCAAATGAGTAAAACCAATATTTTGTTTTTGGGATGGTCTGCCTCTGTGTCATAAGAGACATCCCTTCCTGTCTGTGTGAGAAGAGGGAATGCCTCTTTTGAAACAGTGCTTAGCTTCTGATTTATTTATTTTTTAGTGCTTTGTTTTAATAAAATTTAAAATATGCTGCCCAATTAATTGGGGCCCCATTTTAGTCAATTAAATTTTTCACTGATTGATCTAAATGATTAATTGATTAAACATTGCAGCCCTAATAATATTTTGCTCTCTTCTAGAAGAACTATGGACATTCCACACATCACAAATTTCATGCAGGAATATTACTCTGCTCTTGTCTTGAGCCCAACATTTCACTTCTTTTCCTTGTTTAAATTGGTCAATGATTTGAGTAAACTCAAGGGATTATTCGCATGTAATAACCCCATGTAAACTCATTTCTGCCATTTACAATGAAGGCCTTAGCTAGACCAGGCTATATCCCAGGGCGAACCCCGGGATCATCCCTGTGCATCCACATGACACACAGGGGATCCCGGGATCAGGGAGGAATGATCCCTCCCTTGCCCTGGGATAGAGCCCTCCCCTTTGGGCCCACTTTTTCCGTGGTCTCGGGCTCAGCCCAAGATTGCAGAACGTGTGGCACGTTTCCACGGCTTGACCCTGCTCCGTACGATTACTCGCGCAGAGCCGGGAGCCGCGCACGGGGCACAGCGCTCCTCAGGAGCGCTGTGCCCATCAGGGTAGGATGAGGGGAGTGGGGAAATTAATTTAGATTAAAAAAACTACTTACCTTTGCACACGACCATTCGTGCGCTGCTGGTCCTTTAAGAAAATTTAAAAATAGCGGCCGTGACGCCTCTCTTCCTGAGGTCATCACGCCTTACGTGTAAACGGAGGAGGGATCTCGCTTTAATCACAACGCTAGATCTTCACTCCTCCGCCCCGGACTTTCAAGAAGGTCTAGCTAAGGCCGAACTTAGAAACTTCCTTTAGCAATACAAGTTCTATATTTGTATTGCAGGAGAAGGGTTTTGCAAATCCAGATGAGCTCACAGCAACAATCCAAGATTTGAAGAAAGTTTCAAATCTTGAAAAGTTTCTGAACACCAAGGATTCTTCTTAAAAAATATTTGCAGATTGGTATCTAACCCCATTGCACACCAGTCATACATCTGGAGAAGGTGCAGAGCCCTGTTGGTGAGGTGGCAAAAGTTAGGGTTTTATTTGATCTGTGGTGAGAACATCATAAAATCAATGGTACCAGAATAGTATTTTGGCTCTTTTTGATTGCTTCATGGGCTGTGCCCTATCTAGGAACCTAATGCTCATTTTTCTTAATTGCAATTAAAAAATGCAGTTTGAAATTGCTTAGAAGTTTCATTTCCTTTTTATTAATTGCATCTAAAATAGAATTGGATTGGCTGATCTGTGAAAACAACAGGTTATTCCTTCCTCTGAGCAATAGTTCTTTAAGGTTTGTGATATATTGGCAGTTGATAAACATATATTCATCAAATCAAGGCGTCTTCGGAATATCTTACTTATCTAGATGCTCTTTTTAAAGGTCTGTAGTATAACCACCCTCCACAGATGCTGCTGATTGTGTGTCATCTCAACTTCACCTGAGACACCCACAAGCACCTGACAGGACTGTCCACGCCACTAGCACCCAGGACCACTTTAATCCCCCCTGTGCTAATGACGTGTTTGAGGGTTTAGGTCTGCTGCTGCTGCTGCTCCTGTCTCACCTCTACTTCAGGCCCCACAGCTCCACAGCCCAGCAACCTAGCCCTCAGTTTCCCAATTCACTTCCACCATTTGTTGTTTTCTCCTTAGACACCTCCACAGACCACACTGTGGAGACACCTCCACAGACCATATGGTATATTTGTTTGTAAATATACCATATTTCTTTGATTCTAAGACACACTTTCCCCCCCATATAATCATCTCTAAAAATGGGGTGCATCTTAGAATCGCGGGTGCATTTATTATTTTTTAGAATCAAAGCTTTTTTTTCTGTTGGTGGTACAGAAATTAGTGTGCGTCTTACAATTGATGGCATCTTACAATCGAAGAAATACAGTATTTGAAATTTATTAACTCAAGTAAATGTGTGTATATAAGCTTAATGGTTTCCTCAGTTCAAATGCGTATGGTTACAAGGTTCAAAGCGTATTGGTTCCAGTCACTTATAAGTGACTTATAAGTGACTTACTTATAAGCTGCCACTACAGAATTCTAAAATCATCCACTTCTCTCACAACACTCAAACTCTCATACCCCACAGACTCATCTCACACTGACTCTTCTACAGACTCCCCTGCTCATACTACACAGACTCATCTACTCCCTCCTCTCACTCACTTAACTATATATAGATACATTTCTCCAGCTCCTCCCACCCTTTCACAGCCAATCAAAGCACTCCCACTCCACCATCCAATCAGCACTCAGGCATTCAACCCACCCCCTTACGAACCCAACCTGTGGATACAAATCGTGAGTACATCGAGGCCTACTTACTACCTAGAACTTTATACATAATATAAACCATTAACTTTGCAGATATTTACATTTACAGCATATAAGGCAGCTTAACATCACAGTGGCATCTCCTCTTCCCTTTCCTGCCACAGCATTGGAACCCCACCCCTTTCCCCTTACTGCCATTGTGTTGGGGAGGGGGGCTTCACTTCCCGCCACCATGTCACACTACTCCCTTCCTTTTCCCACTGCCACATCCTGCCATGATGGGAGAGCATCTGCTGGAGGAGGCAATGGAATTCACCACTCCTCCCACTCTGCCTCTGAGGCTGGAGTTTCACCCCACCTCATGGGAGGATCGGCCTGCTATGCACCTATGCACAAGGCAGCCCACTTGGGGACACCATTTGCTGTTCTTCCTCATGCAACACAATGTCTTGGGCAAGCCCTGTGTGCAACTGCAGCAGCTCTCAGTTTGGCTTGTATTGATGTGGCTACTTCAGTGTCCAGTATGGAGCATATAGAACAAATCTGCCCGGCTGTCCTGCCATCAGTTGCATCTCATTGTAATAGGCTGCTGTCATATATCAAAGTTATATAATATAGGCTTCTTAAATTGCCTTATAGTAATTGGAATGCCTTTTAGGACAGGAGTGGGTAACTTGTGGCTGTCCAAATACTGTGACCTACAACTTGCATGATCCCTCCCCATTGGCTATGTTGGCTAGGGCTGATGGGAGTTGTAGGCCAAAACATCTGGTGGTCTACAGGTTGCTCACCCTTGTTTTAGGATGATGCATAAACCATTTCTGTCCAATCCCTCACCAGTGTTCTTTCTCAGGGCCGACCCAAGAGATTTTGCTACCTGAGGTGAAGAACAACACACACACACCCGCTCCCCTGCTATGTACAAAATCCAACTGGATTGGCAGTTGAATCTTCCTTCAACATTGGTGATGGGACAACTTCCTCCTCCATACCAGAGGGCAGCAGACTAGCTTAGGGGCCCACAGGGCAGTCCACTTGGCACACAGCTCTCTCCTTCATCACCTTGCTGCTGCCTCTCAGCATCTGCCATCTGAGGCAACTGCCTCACTCTTTCTAATGGTAGGGCCTGTCCTGCTCCTTCTCTTGCTATGCCTATACCTTGCACAATCCCATTATTCCACATCTGATGATGTAACATTTGCCATCTGAGTACCATTAACCTACCCAGTTCTGCTTGCAGTATTCTATAGTAGCCTTGCTTTGCGTCTTGCTGACCCCACCCCCAAGACTGGGCCATATATCCTCTGGAATTAATAGCAGTAAATATTTTTGATAAAAAGCATACAAACACAGAAATTCTTGTATTTCCAGGTCTCTGTCTTATTTTATTATATTTGAAGTATGGAAAGTTGTTGTTTTGGGTAAGAATGGGTAACACCTTGTTTGTGTTTTATTACCTTAAAGGACTGAAGCTGAAAGGGACTTTTTGTCTGCTCAATAGTCAGGACATTTTCAGGAAGTGGGGAGCCTATAATAGTTTTCACATGTGAATCAAACAAATTCAAGGATTCTGTGTCTTGGCTTGCTCTGAGATAGTAATTAAGGAAGGAAGGAAAATGGGAGATTTTGGAAAAATTGCTTCTGAATGATTAAAAAGCAAGAGCAAAACACATCTCTGCAAAGCCAGTTCAGGCCCAAGTAGAATGAAGAATGTTTTAATTATGCTAACTTATCCTTGAGCTTTGAGTGTGGGAATGGAGTGTTTAAGCAAAACAACTTGTCCTGGAATAAATAATACACTGACATGTGGCTTTTAGCAGAGTTGGTGGTGTGCCTGCTTAATTCTCAACCCAGCCAAAATATTCTTATGTATGGTATGGAGACACCTCTCTTGTCTCTGAGCATTTGACAACCATCACAGTTTAACATCGGAGCCAGGAATCATGCCAATTCAGAACATGGAACAATGGGGCTAGATTAAAGATCCTCACCATCTGTCTGGTAGTAATCATATTCTCAAGGAAGCATTTGCATGTCAACGAAGGGCAGTGTGTTTTTGGTTCATCTTAAGCCATACATCCACATGATTCTAGAGAAAAGGCTTTCAGCTCTATCCCATCTTAATTTTAAGGCATCTGTATGTGCCATCCCTCCAACCACTACTGTCTGCCTACTATTTTAGATATTCTGGTACCTAATAATGAGGATCAAGATTGTTTAAAGGACCTATGTATTGAGTCTGTAAGAATTACAAAATGTTTGTGAAAATCTCTTTTCCGTATCCCACCCTCATGGGTCACCTCTGTTACTCCTGCTCTGTTTTCCCCTTCTTTCCAGCCCTATGTGTGTGTCTTGCCATTCATGATCAAAGTTGCTAACATAATTGTATGTTAGCAACTTAATTGAATATGTCACTCCTATACAGCCTTTACCAGGAGTAAGAACTTCTGAAATCAGCAAGACTTACTTCTACATAAACAGACATAGGATCAGGTTCCAAGGAGGTCCATCTGTGCTAAAGTTTCATTATGCATATCTGTGCTAAAGTTTTATTATTTCAGGGCAGTGCCAGCTGGAGTATGGAGGCATCTCTGAGTGCCTGACCTGCTTCATCTGTACTGTAGCATGCATTTCTACTCACAACATGTTGGAAAAGCACAGCATAGCACCAAATGAAAACACAGTGTTCTGCAGTGCAGATGTAGTAGTAGGAGCTTGGTCTTCAGAATGTGCATGGTAGTAGTACTTTCTGTCTGCTGCACTTGGTATGCAAACTTCCTCCAGTGTCAGCTCTAGCAAATGGCCTCAGGAATCCTGGGCTGGAAAGTATGCCTTCCAGGTCTATATTTAGGTATGGTTGAACAGCCCTGGCCTAGCAGTAGTATATTCCTTATGACTGGGGTCCCCAACACAACATCCGTGGGTGCCATGGCACCACCAGAAATGCCCATAAAGCTCTCCACTCTCTCCCCCAAATCCAGCACCCCACCAAGCTCGCTAGACGGCCACAACCCTTTCCTTCCCCCCCTCCCCTTTCCCCCAATTATTTGGTAGTTTCCCAGCTTTTATGCAGTTTCCCCCCATTCGAAAAGGTTTAAATGCCTTTGCTAAGGCTGAGTTACTGACAAAAACAACTTCAATATGCTGGCATTTTGGCCGTGCCCCTTCTGCCTTTGGCCCCTCCCACCACTGGAATGCTACCCTTGAGAGCACCTCCAAAATGGAATTTGGCCCTTGGGCTGAAAGTAGTGCAACATATACACACACACACACACACACACACACACACACACACACTCATCTTGGAGTGCAGGAATGGAGAAGTTTGAATCTCACAGAGATCTAGGGAGAGCTGGGAGTGGTGGAAATAAAAGCCTCTCCTATCCCTTAGTGATTGCCACTGAAATTGCTGTTTCTCTACCACTAGTAGCACCAGGAAAACAGCTGCCTTGGAAATGAAATTGGTGGAAAGTTGGGAGAGCCTTTCACCTGTTTCATCCCCTCTCCCTCCCTCCCTCCCTCTCTCTCTCTCTCTCTCTCTCTCTCTCTCTCTCTCACACACACACACACACACACACACACACACACTCCAGATGATCAGCTGGGGGGCAGGGAAAATTGGCTGGATTCCTGCCAGTTTGAGGGACATGGGTTATGCAGTTGTGTTAGACATGTGCAGTGGCTAGTGGGGGAAGGGTTCCTGCCTTAAGCGCCTCAGCTATAGAAATTGCCAAGACAAGGCTACGCGCAGGGACCACGAAGAAGAAAAACCCTGGCTATTCCGATTCCTCTGAAATATCACAGGATTTCCTGCCGTGTGCAGCCAAAGTTGTGCTACAAAGCAACCACTAGAGGGTACTGTCCCATTCAAGACTATGAGCTTTAAGAGGAGGGGAAGTTTTCAGTTATAGACTGCATGGTTACCCCTTTCTCCCTGTGTAATGCAGCCCATTATAATTGCGCAAGAAAAGCAGGGAACAAAGTCTTGGCAAGGCAATGAGATTTCCCCTTAATCTAAATAAGCCCATTATTTTTTATTATGTTTTTATATTGCATGGTTTTAAGCTTCATTTTGTGTACCTCCCAAGAGAGCCTCAGCTATTGGATGGTATAGAAATCTAATAAATAAATATTAGATAGGGGTTTGGGATTTTTAAAAATGATTCAGTGATTTGTCATTATGTTCTATCATGTTGTGAAGCATGAATTGTTCTGACTGAATCTGAAGGTAACCTTCCCAGCTTATTGAAAAGTAGCCCAAGAAAAGTAACTTGTCAGCAGATGACCTGTTCCGGAACACAAATCTGATGCTCTGCAGAGCAGGAGGAGGTCAGAGAGATGGAAGGAATCACTATTCGGGCACTTTTTGAGTTTTCATTTTCAACCCAATTTATGTAGGTGAAAATGGGTAGAAGAAGAAACCAAGCACTGCAGATAAAGATCTGTAGAGTGACTCTGAACAGGCCAAAAGATTCAATGAGAACAGGATGTCCACTGCATGCTTCTGCCTACCCAAATTATAAGCAGCCGGATGAGGCAAAGCAAGCTATAAATAGTCTCTAGTAACAACTGGTGTCCAAAGCAGATGGAAGAACTGCATGTCCTGCCACCCTGTACGTTTGCCTCCCACTATCCTGCTTGTAGGATCAGCTACAGAAATGAGCAAGGAGAAAGAGGGCCAAAATGTATCCCAGATAGGAAATGGAGGGTGGGAGCGAGAATACATTTGGAGATTATTATTAGTTGTTGTTGTTTTTAATCAATATGGTTAATTCTATGATAAATTTCAATTTGGTACAGCTGATATAATTATCGGTGGTTGTTTACCACTAATTAATGACATTAAAGAGACCAGTATCCTTCTTTTTAAATCTCACTCCTAAAATAATGCATCGTCTGCCCATTGAGGGGGGAAAGGGAGCACTGCAAGCAAGGATGTCATTAAAACAGTATACATCTGCCGTTGTAAATAAATGTTGACATTTTCGCTGCTGAACTCTTCGGTATCTTTGGCCTGACAGCACTTTGCCATCTGACATGTATATTTATTTAAAGACCTTAAAACATTATAACTAGTGATTAAGGATGGGGACAAACATGGCTAATGAAATGAGTGGGCTTTTGATTTCATAATGTCCAGGTCAGAGATGCTCCCACTTTTGTAAATACTATGTTCGAGTTGTTCTCTCCCTGCAACCCACCTTAATACTAAATGTTTGACTGTTTTCAAGTATTTGTCAGGCTTAGCTTGCTCAGTCAGCATAGGGCCAGGGCCAGGGTACATTTTAATGAGGCTCAGAGTTCCAGGTGACCCAACCCAGGCGGCAACACTTTTATTGCGATGGGGAAAATGAAAGCTAAATGGTAAATGCTTGACGATATTTATGAAAGTGAGATTTTTTTAGAGCCAATCAGAAGATGTGTTAGACTCATTCTGATCAGTGAGTGGCTGGCCCAGAGCCTTTCCTAGAATGAAGGGAATGTTACAAAAGGACTTGTAGTTTGTGAGACTGAGAAGGAGTTTGCCTGAATGCATGGGGACTTAAAATGGGTAGAGAGAGCCAGTGTGGTGTAGTGGTTAGAGTGTTGGACTGGGAATCGGGAGATCCGGGTTCTAGTCCCCACGTGGCCATGGAAAGTTGGAAACCCTCTGGGTGACCTTGGGCCAGTCACAGACTCTCAGCCCAGCCCAGCCTACCTCACAGGGTTGTTGTTGTGAGGATAAAATTGAGAGGAGGATTATGTATGCTGCCTTGGGTTCCTTGGAAGAAAAAAAGGTGGGATATAAATGCAATATTCTTCGAGAGATGGAGCCATGCAGTCTGGCCTCGTCTCATACGTCTCCAGGTCCGTTGGCCCTGCCCCAATCAGTTCAGACCTTTCTATGTTGAATCTACGCAATTGCAGATCCTGCCTTATCAAGGTTCCTGACCATGCGGAGAGTTCTACTTACATTCAAGCACGTGCAAGTAAAATTGCCTTTCAGACCTTGCCGATTCAACATGGAAAGGTCTGAACTGAGGGGGGGTGGGCCAGCATACCTGGAACATAGGGAGCAAGGCCAGTGTGTACGGCTCTAGCCTTCTACCCACTTTAAGCCCCACACATTCAAGCAAATGCCTAAACTGGACTAAGGAGATACGTTCTTGAGACATCCTCTCTCAAGAACAATGAATCCCAGAGTTCCTTGTGCATATGCAGGAAGGAGGGATATTGATAGGAAAGACAGCACTTTAATAATTAAGGACACTGGTCCCAGGGACAGTAGGAGCCAGTGCTGCTGATAGGATTTACAGATCAAAAATATACGTGAGTAAATCTCTAATACACACACACATGCACACACACACACACACACACACACACACACTACTGCCATGTCTGACCGTAACTATAAATCACGAGATTATATGTATGGGATGAGATGTTTGTGGGAGGGGAGCTGTGCTGCAAATTTGTATTGGGACTCCCAAAATGATGCTTGGACCCTGTGCTGGAGAGCTGTCCTCTGTTACTTCTGTAAACATCATGCCCCATGTTTAGAGCATTAGCTGGTGTGGAAGTACTTTAACTTTAAAGTCCAAAGGGGGTTGGACTCGATGGCCTTGTAGGCCCCTTCCAACTCTACTATTCTATGATTCTATGATTCTAATCAGCTGTAAATATGCTTTATGTCCTTTACTTCAAGGAAGAGCCGTACAAGCGCCCTATTTCCCCACTTTTCTTGTGCTTTGGATTGTGTGCGTGAACCAAATTTCAGCTTGAGTGGAAGTATATTAACATTTTAGATACCTTGTGAGCGAGTCATTCAGTTCCAACCTTCCTTATGTATATTGCTAGGATGGGACATTTATTCTGCTATAAAATACTTGAAAGTGCCCTGTATAAAGCAATTCTACACTGAAGAGGAACGCTTTGTCAACTCTTCTCTGTAGCTGCCTGTGGTTTGGTCATCTTTATCATTCACTGTACATGATGTTTCCCTAAACAGGGCCTTTCCAAAGCATTCCTGGAAGTAAAATTCTAAAATGCCTGGATTACCCAAAAGAGCCTTTTTAAATGAAAGTAAATAGCAGAACAGAAAACACGGAGAGCTGAACCAAAGCAGTTGTTTTGCATTCTAACCATCTGCTGTGTACTCTGGAGACTGTGGTTTGACTCCCATGATCAGCCAATCAGGTCATGACTTGGCAGGGTGAATTGAAGTGCCCTGATCTAAAGCTCTACTTAGAAGACTGGTCCCAGGGGAGGAAACAGAGGCTATTGCGCAGATTCTAAGAAATAGATCAGGCTTCTGGGACAAGACCTGGCACACGCTCCTAGATTCACAAGACTTCACTTTTTGCTGTCTTTCTCCACCAAGGCTTCTCTCTCAACTCCTTGTTAAGTTAAAGTTTTAAGTATTTGGTTGTGTAGCCCAAAGCTTTCTCAAGGATACAGAGGAGGTGACAGTACGGCAGTCATTAAAGGAAGATGGAATTCTGTCCTGAAGGCAGCACTCACAAATAAACTGGGCATTGAGTCAGGAGAAGAAGGAGAGATCAGAGGGGAAGCATGGAGAAAGCAGCTCCCCCACCCACCATCATGTGATGCAGTTGGCTCAGTTTGTAGATATGCAAAAAGATTACACAAGGGCCAAACCGGTCTCCACGCTCAATACTGCTTCTGTCCATGTAGCAGGATTGGCTCAGGCAACCACTTTCTGATCAAACTGGCAGGGAAAAGCTGATTGACTTTTTATGGCAGCTTCATCAGGCTGGCATCCCCCCCTCCAACCTCCAACACATGCACACACACGTTAGTTGGCAACCCAGTTATATAATCCATAGATCAGGGTTAGGCGATGTGTTGCCTGGGGCACCATTAAACTCTTGGATACTTTTCCTGGCACCCACCAAGATATTCCACTCCTTCCACTTCTTTTTAAATTAGTGCATTTTGTTACCAGTAACTGGGATTGCTGTGTTGGTGCTGAAAACTGTTGGTGCTGAAAACTGTGGGTTCAAAGGAGCATAGCCCCACCTCTGCCTTGTTCTCAGTCTTTTGGGCAGATTACTCATTATTTGCCATGTCTCCCATGGCAGCCATTTTGTGCTGGTGCCCGGAACAGTTTCTCAAATAGGCTTTGCTCATGGCCTAAAAATGTTGCCTACTTCATTGAAGCTAATTTGGACTACTCTCTGCACAGTCCCCGATTTCCAGACTCCAGTATCCAATCCCTTCAGATTACTAGCTTCAATTTCTCTTCCACAGGGGTTCACATGTATGGTTTATGTAAAATGAAGCTACTAGAGGCTGTGATTGTGGCTGGCCTTTGGCGGGATCAGCTTAAGCTACTGGCCCTCCAGCCAATCAACTTCTTCCTGGCTAAAGCCTTGGTGTCAGAGAAGGCAGAATGAGGGACCTTGCATCATTTTCGAATTTGTATGAGTTGTGAGTGTGAATTGATTATTTTAATAAACTCTGAGGAAATGAATATTTTCTGTGGTGAGTGGGTGGTAGGTAGAAGAATGAATCAATTCTATCTTAATTGATTAAAAAGCTGATAGTGAAAGGGAGAAGAATTGTTACAGGGAAGTGACGACTTCCCTGTAACCAGAGAGATGGGGAGACAGTATGAGTAAGAAGGCAAATGTTCTTCAGATCTCTCCCCAGTGAGTCACCAATGCTTGGGTGGGAGTGCTGTCCAAAAGTTCTGCTTATTTCTCTGGTCTACATTTTGTTTAAACCCAAATTGTTATTGGGGGAGGGGGTTGCCATAAGAACCACAGAATCATATTGAAGCCAGATGGAAGGCTTTAACATCACCCTAAGTTCACAGATCAGCTCAAAAGAGGATGCAGTCATCTATGTTTGGGTGGCAGCGAGGGTGGATTGTGCTTCTTCATTCCTGTGGCAGTGAATGAACTATACTGAGGCAGCGCAAAGCCATCTGTACCAAAAGGAGCTAAATGTGCCCGTTGGTGTGGAGCACTCAAATTACACCTGACGAAAGAGAAACAGATTGTCAGAGAGCAAACATACAGCTGTCAGCTTCTAACAGCCATGCTAGATCCTCTATTTCTGCTGCTCAGTTGCTTTGCCGTGTGTGAACCCTGAAAGTAAACAAAGGCTGCCTTAGGAAGGGGAGCAGGAAAGCAGATACCCTGGTCATTGTGCAGCCAGGATACCATTTTCCCCAGTTTCCTAGAAAAAATGACTTCATTCTCCATTCTGTGGGTGGGATGAAAAGACATTTTCTTGTTAACGCTACAACAGATTAAGAAGGTGGGGCAAAACCTCTGTATATTTATTTATTTATTCCTTGTAATTGATTTTGTTTTGAATGAAACACTGCTTCGCCAGATCCAAGATGATCAAACATAGGGCAAGCATTTAAAACCAAAAAGGTGCATTTTTTTTTACTTACCAATAAACTGAACACCATTTTGCACTTCCCAGGACTAAAGTACTTTACTTCATAGCAACCTTGCTAGAATATAAGAAGAGTCCTACAGGATCAGACCAAAGGCCTATCTAGCCCAGTATTCTGTTTCCTACTGTCACCAACGAAGCTCAAAGCTGGTCATGAGAGCAGTAGCCTTCTCATGTTGTGTTCTCCAGTGATCCTGGAGGTGGTATATAGCTATTGTGACTAGTAACCATTCATAGCCTTATCCATTTAATTCCTTTTTAAAGACATCTAAGTTAGTGGCCATCACCACATCTTGTGGTAGTGAATTCCATATTTTAACTATGAGTCAATTGGGGAAACTCAATACCACATTTTGTGCAGTCAAATAATTTTAAACAGGCTATCCAAGGCCATGCTGTGTTTCAGTAGCATACTCCTTTGCCCTTATTCCAAGCCCTAGAAAGTTGCTATTCCTATAGGGATGCCAATGTGTCCACCTGTTCACTTTTGCTTCTTGAGCTAATGCTACGAATGCAGGAAAGGAATTTAGTTTTGAGAACAATTGGATAGTTCTTAAAGGGTGCATACTCAGAGTAGGGCATGAGAGGTAGGAGGTTGTGTGCCAAATGCTTTATGGAATTTACAAAAGGTTTTGAAAGAAGTGATTTTAATCTGCCTATATAGATGTGTAGTTATTCAGATTAATGAATCCCAAATTTAAAAGTGTTGTTTTGTGGGTTTGGCCTTCAGCCATAATTATCTTGTAAAGGAGGAGAATTAGAGCTTCGTCACACATTAGCAGTGTCACACAAAACATCTCATTTTTACTTATGCAATGTCCCATACTAAGCAAGCCTAAGGTTTAGGGGGTTGGAACATATGTATTCAGGGTTTTGTAATTTTTTGTTTGTAGTAATCACTTATCATACTGTTTTTCATGATGTTTGTAAATTGTCCAGAATGATTGTTAAAATCTTACCTCAGCCATGGACTCGCTCAGCAGCTTCAGACGTTAATGATTTCTTGCTTAGGCCCCTCCACCTTACCACCTGTAATATGGGGGTAATAATCTGGTTTGGCTTCTAGAGTTGGTCTAAGGATTTCTGACACTTTAAGCTTAATATTCTTCTTGTTGTTAATCATAGAGAATTGGAACCTTTATTATATTTGTGCTAACAGAATTGCAGCTTTGATTTCATTGGTATGAGCAGCCAGAAAGACCTTGCATGGTTGAAGCCGCTATTAACTGAACATCCTGTACTTTCTTTGAAGAAAGGAAAATAAATATTTGAAGTTTATTTTATTAGAAAACAAAACAAAACATAAAATAATCCTAAACCCTCAAGTCTGCTCCGTAGTGAACCACAAAATGAGGGACATTCTATGACCTTCGATGCTGCCAAAATGAGAAGAGAAGCTTGGCTCGCAACGGGTGAACCTGCAGGTCATTATAGGATACACAATTATAATCTCTGGTGGTAGGAAGCTAATAACAGCAAACTGGAATTTTGAACATACTGTACTCCCGTTGCCTCAGTGAAAAAGTAAGTGCAGTATTAAGATGGAAAAGAGGAAGGTCTAGGGGCTGTCACTATTGGGCAGTCCTCAAGCTACTCTGCACTTACACCACAATTGGGGGTTTTCAGAGTAGTAGGAAAAGAAATCAATGTTTGAAGGATGTACAGGTTCGTAAAGGCAGAGAGGTTTTTAAAACCCTGTTTTATGAAGTATTCCTGTGGAAACCCATGCATATTTAGTTCCTTTTATGTTCAATGGGACTTACTCCTTAGGTTGCAAGCCTGTGCACACTTTCCTGGGAGCAAGCCCCGTTGGAAACAGTGAGACTTATTTCTGAGTAAGTATGCATAGGGTTGCATTGTTAGTGCCTGAATTTGCTTGTTTCCTATTCACTCTCTGATATTGTATCTATTCGATTTTAACCTTGTTGGCAGCAGTTGTGGTTTATTTATTTTCTAAAAGTGACTAGAAAATTTTAGTTGTAGTAATAATTGATGATGACGAGGACAGCAACAACACCATCATCTGAACTGGACATGCATAGAGATGTAGAGAGTCACATGCTGAGGTCAGAGAAGTCTGCTCTGGATATTTTGAATCGTGGAACTATATTGCACTTTAAATTTGTTGCTGAGCAAGGCTTAGATCAAACACGTCTTGCTGTACTACACTGAATGAATCTATGAACACTATCAACAACATTTGGTTTGGTTTTTTTTATTAGGGATCACCGTGTGTTATTTCTGTTAATAAACCATGGGCTGCATTTGGTTCTTAATCTTTCCATTGTTTGCCTTGCACAGTAGGAACCGCTTCAGACACTCTGCAGCAGCAAACACACTGTAAGTACCTTCAGCAGGCAGCTACAGGCAGAGGTGTCTCCCGAAAGCATGTATACTGACATGTGCAGCTGGAGTGCACGTATTTGTTCCTTGCATATGTAGCAGGCACATGTGAAATGTTTTGCATCTACCAATTTAAAAAGTATAATGCGTGAAGCAGTCTTTCCAGCATGCTTAAGACATAAGCTTGGATAATGACCCTAAGAGAATAGCTTCTCTCTCTTTTTCCCCCTAGTACGGGACTGCACAACCTTTTCAGGCCCAAGCGCCATGTGTGATGCTGGATTGGCACACGCACACGGACACACACACACACACATCCCAGCAGCAGCAGGGAAAGACTGGTATATATGAGGATCACTGAGGAGTGGAGAGACTTCTCTCCACTGCCTCCCCCAGTGCTCATAATACAGATCACTTTGTCCAGTGAGGAAAGAGCAGTCTTTATGATGATCTCTATAGGACAGAGTAGAAAACCTCAATCTGTATCAGGATCACTGAGAGAGACACATTGGTGGCAAGTGGTCAGGGCATCTGTGAGGGGCAGCACAATTAAGGCCTTGGGTGGGCCACATGTGACCTGTGTGTTGTAGGTTGTATACACACATGCACATATTTTAGTGATAATGGTGCAGCTCCAATCCCCAATGATATTGCAGAAATAGGAAATATATCTTTCTCTGCCACCATACTCTGTGTGTCTCTACATCAACCCAAAAAACCTACTGCCTTATCGTGGCTTTCTACTTTCAGTTTCTTTGCAGGATTAGGAGGATTCCAGGATGCTTATGTATAAAGAATTAGGATTCTTTATACAGCAAACATGTGGTTTGAATCATGGTGGTGTGTGTGCAAAGGAGCAGTGGAGAGTCTTGTTTTTATCGCTTAACTTGTGCTGTACTGTGTCCTCACAGCCCCTAGGAAAGCTAAGACTTACTTCTAAGTAGGCATAAGATCACGCTGTAAGTCTGCAACCCTTGGCACACTTATTTGGGAGTAAGCCCCAGTGAAGTTAATAGGACGCTATGAATTAACAGAAGACCTTGATTCTGAGCTTGGTCGGTTGGGGGATCAGGTCTGACCCCTTCTATGCAGGGAGACATTTTACCCTCTTCTCCTTCCGATCGGCCTGCGTGCGAGAAATGTGCTCAAGCGTTTACATGGCAGACACGTGGTTTGAATTGAGGAAAATCCTTCCTCAGCAAGTTCATAGCGCTGCAAGTCAGCATTATACACTGCCGATGTGGCAGCATTAACATTTATTACTAGCTTATCTCCAATCTTTTTGAAAGTGGAATGAAGGGGGAAATATGCAGGAGACTCCTGGAGGTTGACAATGTCATGTAAAGGACCTGCAAACTTTGGTGAGTGATCAATCATGAGTGTGCAATAAATTCCTTTTGTAGAGACACCCTTAGTCAGATAGATGGATGCACCATTGCCTTAGCAGTACAGCATAACGACTACACTGACATATCTACAACAGTACCCCTCAGTTCCTCAGGCTAAATATGGCTCAGGTCCGTTTGTTCCATGACTAACGACACTTTTGTTTGGGAGCCAATGAGCACAGGGTCTTTCCACATAGGCAGTGGGAGGTTTCCCTTCCTTTTTGGGTGGAAGCCTCCTTTAGCCTTGACTTCACTGGGAGTGCCAGGCTCCCGTTCTTTTAAGAGAGAGAAATATCATTCCAGCCACAGATGGGTTTGAGGAAAAGTTTCACTCTAGGCAGATCAGCCCCCTCCTTTCCTGTACTGAGCTGCTGTAGCTCCTAGAGGCCGGAAGACAATAGGCTGTCTTGGCTTGCCTGGAGCAAGGGAGGTTCTCTGATTTTCTCATGCCATGAAACAAGCAGTTTGCATCTTCTCATTTGTAATTATGAGCCCATTTGAACACCGCCACATTCTTCATGGCGATGAGCACAAGTTGATCTTCTTTGCACTGTTAGGCTGGTGAAGCCCTTTTCATTGGTAATCAGATTAGGGTGGCTGTTTTGAAAGCGTCCTCTATTTGAATGCCTGCCCAGTCCATGTCAGGGTTAAAGATAAAGAGCCATCTGAAGGGAGAGCTGGGGCTTGAAACTGCCCCATCAACAGCACCTGAAGAGCAGGCTGAGCAAGCAGGCACCCAGGTCTCCTGGCCACAGTCTTCCACACTATAGGGAGATGGACTGTATTCCCATTTAAATTATAATACTGATTTCTAAATTTTCAGCTCTGTGTATAAGTTAACATATGCAAATGTTTGTCTTCTTTTGTTCCCTTTTTGGTGATACATTTCCCTGCTTTTGGCAATTCACAAGTGGCCATCCTAGCATAGAGCGATCATAACTTATTCCATCATTGAGAATGTTTGCAAAGTGAAAATAACCAGGCCATTGAAAGTTGCAATTCTTCTGTGAGATTTAGAGAAAAGTGGACTTCACCATGTGAAGAACACAAAACAAAAAATAGCTCAGCTGGTGGTGCTCATTCATGTCCCACTCTTGCTACGCCCTATAATGACCAGGTTGGCATGACATAAGGGTGGTTAATAAGCCACGGTGACTTGCTAACCATCCTGATGCGTGCTGGTTCATTTCCCCAGTTACCCTTGTTGAACGCAGGTTGTCATGATATCCGAACTCGGTGGTTGGGTTGGTTAACAAACCACCCAACACCCACAGTGGCCTGGTTCACACATAACAAGAAGCCACTGTAGGTGAACTTCCCTGCAGGGCTGGTGGTGGACACCATTTTGAATTTGAGGCATGCTTAGCTTCTTGTTACATGCAAACCCAGCAAGGATGTGTTGTTGGGTGGTTGACAAGCCACCCAGAACCCATGGGCTATTTTAGGTTTCAGGTGGCGTGTCAACCAGCCCCAAACACCTCCCCGGCCAGGTTTGCATGTAGCAAGAACTTATGGCATGCCCCTGCTCAGCCGCGAATATTCAGAATGGCGGCCGCTGCAACATAGTTCACATGACACAAGGGTGGTTAACAAGCCCTTGTGGCTTATTAAGCCCTTGTGTCGTGCAAACCAGGTCTATGTCTTCAGACTCCAGGGAAGCCGAAGAGGCCCTGCTAAAGTCAGATACTTCTCTCCCCCGCCACTCCACCAGCAGACACTTTCCTCCCCAATCTTTGAAGTTCAACCCTTACAGCAGGGTTGGGCAACATGTGGCCCTCCCTCCAGATGTCCTACCACTTTAGCTAGCATAACTATTGGTGAGGCATGATAGGAGTGGCAGCCCCACAACATTTGAGAGCCACAAGTTGCCCAACTGCCTCACGGTCTCATGTTTGTGTATCACTTCAAGGCCTTTTAGCAACAGCAGAGCTTCTGCCATGGCTATTTTTAGCTTGGTCAAACACTCTCCTGCCTGCCACAAACTCAGTACCCTAAAGAGTTGAATTCGGTCTCTTCTCTCATTTGAAAGGGAGACTGCTCCTTCATTCTGACCACCACAGCACCACTTTTTACAGCTGGTCATAAATTTCCAAGCATGCCATGATATCTTTAGCTTTGACTCCAGAGATTTCCTGTTGAGCTGCAAGATGCAGGCCTGCAAAGCACACTGTGGCTAAATATACCCTTTTGTGCAGCACATGGCCAAATAAACAAGGACAGCAACAACAGGCAGTTGCGGGGGAGGGGGGGATGGAGAGCTTTTTTTGTTTTGCTTTGTTTTTACAGTACAAATCAGGCTTTCTTTTTTCTAAAGTGAGATTAATCAGGCAATTCAGTTTATTTTGGCAGAGAAAGTAATCTTTCTGACTATGGCTGAACTCTTACATCCAGCATTATTTTCATTTCTAGTGTCAGTTTAAATATTGATGAGCCTGGTAATAGCCTGCATATGGGACCCTTGCAGTCTTTATATGTGCCCTCATGAGTGGTGGAAAGAAAGCAAAACTTTGGCCAATTTCATGTACGTTCTGTTTGCAAATCCCCAGTGTTTCAAAAGTGTTTCGCAGTTTGGCACGACCCCCAACTTGCTGCATGGTTGGGTTCCCCCACCCTTCTCATTTCGATCCTAGTCTTATGTTCTATCTAGAATACTACTCTTAATATGAACATAGTTTTCAATTTGTTCATGGTTTGTCGAAGTGTGGTTGCGATATGTCATAGATGTGCTTCATACAAGCACTGCAATGTGCTTTCAATAAATTGCCTCTGGAGAAAGCTGGTTTAGAAATTGGACTGAAAAGCTGAATATTATTGAAGCCATGAATGAGCAACTCGAGGCCTATTGGCTGGGTGCGGACTCAAAGGCTGTTTTATCTGGTCTCTGGTAACCTTATCAAAATATGTTCCCATGTTGTACAGAAATAGGGATTTCACACTTGAATATTATGTCTCTCTTATAGCTATTATATGCAGTATATAAATGTACATATCTGTATGTAATGCCATGCCTGAGATCAATGGCTCAGAAAGACCTTACTGTCAGTTTACGCCAACTTTATAATGGAATAGACTACTCTGACAACTAATGGGTAGTATCCACCTCTGCTCCGGTGCTAGTGCCAATCGTGTTGCACTAGCATAAAACAACACGTGCAATGTAAATAGCACTTGCTAGAGCAATGGGAAAAAGCAATGATTTGCCACCAAATTTCGGTAACAAATCACTTTTTCCCATTGCCCTAGCAAGAGCTAGTTTTGTTGTACAAGAGTTTGCTTTTGCTGGTGCAACATCATTAGTGCTGGCACTGAGGCAACGTTGGATACTGTCCAATGTTTGTAAAAAGGAGGGAGGCATGGCCACTGAGTATGCAGAAGATCTCTCATAGGGTGAATAAAAAACATATATACTATTTTAATTAGGGCCAGTGTGGTGTAGTATAATGGTTAGAGTATCAGACTAGGACTCAAGAGACCCAGATTTAAATCCTTGTTCAGCCGTGAAGCTTATTAGGTGGCCTTGGGCCAGTCACTTTGACCGGGTTTGGACAATCACAATGGGGAAAGAAGTTATCATGGCTTCTCCCCATACACATGCCACTTGCAACCACCCTTTGTATAATCCCCTGTGATACAGTACAGGTTGGCATGGCATCCAAACAAGGTGTGCAGTATAGCGGGGGTGGCTTCATACCCACCCTAAAATCTACAATGATGCCACCCACACTGCACACCTTGTTTGGACAACACACCAACGTGTGCTGCATTGTGGAATGTGGGGGGATTATGCAAATAACGGTTGCAGGGATGGGGTGGAGAGAGAAGCCACAATGACTTCTTCCCCCAATGCAATCGTCTGAACATAGTCTCCTGAGGGCAGGCTAAAAAATAAATAGATAGTAACAGGTGAATCCTGGATGAGGTGAGCTGTAGGACACACACAGATGCTGAATCAAACATCCTATCAGATGAGTTCCGCTATATTCCCATCCTAGAGAATGGTTTAATTGACATGATGAAAACCCTGACATTTCCAAAAGATTAGCTAAATGGCCCTTGAGAGGAGGAGGAGCAGCAGCTGCTGTAGCCTGCGTGTTTTAAGGAGTGGTAATATGGAAGATGTGTAATTTTCTCTGTGGGTGAAGAGTGATGGATAAGAAATCTTTTCCTGTGTTACGTTAAAGGGCTTCTAATGCATTCCAGGAAGGAGACAGCAAGAGTCGATCAAAGCTGCCAACAACTGAGATGCATGCAAAGTCCAGCATCATCTTGATGACTGGGGCCATAGCTAGACCTAAGGTTTATCCCAGGATTGTCCTGGGGTCAAACCTGTTCATCTAAGTGCCACACAGGGCATCCAGCACTCAGGCAGGGACGAACCCGGGATGATCCTGGGATAAACCTTCGGTCTAGCTATGGCCTGGGATGATAAAGCAGCCCTTACCAGCATCCCTTTCATTGTTATCACATCAAAGTGGCATTGGGCACCCAGGTGGCACTGTAGGGCCCAGTCATATTGGTTGCCATTGTGCAGCTATCTTTTTTCCCATATTAACAAAAGGGTTGTTTGTTTGTATTCTGAGGTTTTCTGGTTTTCCGATTTTCATGGAGAAGGCCTTTCTAAGGTGTGAAGATAATGAAATGTTAGGGATGGGAGGCGGAGGGGAGACCAAGCCCTTCTACAAATAATTCCAGTACATCTAAAGCCTCTTTGGTATTAGTCATGCATGTTAGTGAGAGCTCAAAGAAGGTGCCACAATTGAGTGGCAACTGTGCCAATTAGTGTTGTTGCTCCTGGTTTGTGAATTGCATGGAAAATGCAGAATTTTGTCCAGAAGTGTTCATGCAAATTACTCAACAAAAATGTGCCCTCTTTGTCAAGCCTCTTCACTTCCACTGACATGATGATGTCTGCCCAGATTTCTCAAATGAGCAGATTCTCCTTTCACTTGACAGCTACCAAGAAGAAAACCTTTCTTGTTATCTTTAGTAGTTTTTGTCTGAAGAGGACTAGTTACTTGCTATGCAACACAATATTGATTCCTTTTGGGGGTGGGGGGCGATGTGTGTGACTGGCCTTGATATATGAAATCAAATCATAGCAAACAGTTTCATGGATAGCAAGGGTCTGTGCTTGCAGATTTAAAGATACGCTCCTCTCCTTTCAGCTACATACTCATGTTTATACTGGCTTAGTACCTTCCCTTATGATGTTGACATTTCCTGCAACAGAACACAAAGATTGGACGCAATGATTAGGAGTTATACCTGTGCATTATTTTTACTTTAAAAAAAACAACGACCATTGTCTAGAATTGCAATGTTTCAAAAGATACAAAATGCAAATTACTTGCTGAAATTTCATCTTTGAATAGCTAGGATATTATTATTATTATTATTATTATTATTATTAATAATAATAATAATAATAATAATAATAATAATAATAATAATATAGCACCAACAATGTACTTGGTGCTGTACAGAATATACAAATAAAACAGCAATACCCTGCCTAGAGGCTTACAGTCTAAAATCACATTAAAACATATGAAGGGGGGAAGGGTTACACAAAACAGAAATAAGGGAATAAGGATATGTTGTTGGATGCACAGAGTGTTGGTACAAATCAGCCTGTTGATGAAAATATTCTGAGTTAAGGTATCTGCAGTATAAGATTTGCATTAAGGCAAGGGAGAAACAACAGCACAGGAAAGGTGACTGGAGGGGGAAGAATCTCTTGCAGACATTTGTCGAGATAGTCTCATGAAATAGGGACTGAATTCAACATGCAGAAATAGCATATGGTACAGTTTACTTAGACTATACCACCTCAGGTATCATGGGGGATGGCATGTTTGATGTTTAAGGAAGCAGATCTGAAAAAAAATCTAAGTTGAAGCTTTTCTCTTTCACATGCCAGATTCTCAGATGCAGGATTTTCTGAGTATTTCTACATGAAGCTTTTCTTGCATGCTCATGATTGGTCACTTACAGGAAGTTTGCAGGTCCTTTACATGACTTTATCAACCTCCAAAGTGTCTCCCTTGCTTTTGAGCTTTATTCCACTTTTTAAAAGATCAAAAATAAAGTGATAAGAAAGATTTATGCAAAATAGCAGTGTGAAATTTATTTATTTATTTATTTATTTATTTATTTATTTATTTATTACATTTCCATACCGCCCAATAGCTGGAGCTCTCTGGGCGGTTCACAAAAATGACTGCATTGCGCTATAATTCAGCCACTTGATGGTGCTGTGTAATGAAACAGAGCATGGCCCTGTCCACCAATGGAATGCAGCTCCCCAGAGTTTTCTCCAAAACTGAACTTAGCCTCCGAGTTGAAAGAGGTTCCCTGCAGCTGAGCTATGGGATGCCCAGGCTGAGTGGCTCTCCAATGCCATCACGCTCTTCCAGACCTGCTCCGTTTACTATGTTTATTGCAAAAGCCCAAATGCTAATACATTCTTCTTCTTCCTTTTCCTCCACCCTTGTGGATTTAGAAATTTGCTTTCTGAAAGAGAGAAATTGGAAACATATTCCGCGTCATATGCAGTATCTTGCATACTGTGATGCGATGGCAGCTGTGTAGATTTTCAGAGCCGTATATGTGGCCCCACTCAGCCAGTGGTCTGTCATAGCTGGCAAACTGCTCATTCCTGACTAAGATTCACTTCATTGCCAAGACTGAACTTTATTTTTATTTTAGAACAAAGGGTATTTGGGAAACAACAAACAGAAGAAGGGGGTGAGATATCTCTGATATGCATCTTTAAGTAAGAAAAACTCTCTGGTTATCAGCTGTGAATCAGCAATGCAACAAATGAGAATTTTACTAAACCAATCTTTGAACAACTACCATGAACAACTTCATGGTAGTTTTTTTTTTTTAACCAACTAAATTATAGCCATCTTTAAAATATTTCAACCACACTGTGGAACAAATGTATAAAAGCTTGTAGATGCAAAATGCTGAATGCTATCAAATACCCAGTGAATTCCATGCTATAGTAATGGGTGATGATCATTTCCTAGCGTCAGGTCCCAAGAAACAAAGAAAGAAAGAAAGAAAGAAAGAGAGAGAAACAGAGAGAGAGAGAGAGAGAGAGAGAACGAGAACAAACTTGTTAGCCATGGCAGTAGCATTACTGATACAAAGCTCCAACCAAAACCCACAGCTATGTCTTCCTTGAACTTGCCCTCCCTCCCTCAGGATTATATACTACTTGCTGAGAATATTATGATTTTTTGTTTCCAGAACCTTAAAAAAAATGGTGCCTTTTGTCCTCCTACTGTTTGTTTCCTTTTAATTTTATTTTTAAAACCATCCTACTGGCTTCAGTTATTTCCACCAACCCCCTCTTTTATTTGTGAACTCTCCAGCATTGATTATCTCCACTCTCTGCAATGCTTTATTTTATTTTTGTAGTAACTATTACTGGATTTAACATTGTGCTACCTTGTTGTAGACTCTATAGGGCCCTTCCATGCACAATAAAAACTCATCTGACATGTGGAGTCCACACATCTTCCTGCAAAGCTGTGTTTCTATTGCAGGGGATAATACATATCCACAGCAGTTGTGGACACTATATTTTGTAGCAGTTGTGTGTCATCTGGAGAAAATTCCTGATATTCTCAGGGTCAAAGTGACATTTCTTCTTCTCTTCATTTTGAGACTGGAACACAACCACAAAAAATGTAACAACATTGCCATGACTCCCATTTGATTGTATCTTGGTTTCACTATGCTTTGGTACAAAAACTATGAAGTGTATCATCTTGTTGAGAGCATTTCCCAATAAAATTGATGGAATACACTCAATTAATACATTCTTCAGTAAGTCATTGGTTTTGTGAACATTATGGCATTTACTGCATCCACCACAAATGAAATAGTTAATGGCTACTATATAGGTTTTATCCCTATTCAAAAGAAGATTTGTAGGGATCTCATAAAGACAAGTGACCAGCTGAACAGAGTAAATAAAAATCAATTATTGATGTTTTTTTTAATTTAAATCATTTTTAATATTTAATTTATATTAACTTTTTTTTTCATTTAAAATGATACCCAAATGTAATAGAAACAACCACTAAAATCTCCACTCATAGTTTTTAAACTTTATCCATAGCCCTCTATCAGAAACACTGAGTTAAAACCTGTTTTATGTAAACAACAAATCAGGATAAAAAAAAAAGTGACACTGTTGTCAAGCATTAAATAAATATGACACAATAGGTTATAAATATGACACAATAGGTTATGTAAAGATTAACATTAAGATTATGAATATTTGTACTGTCAGCTAAACAGCATTGACATTGATTTCCTATGTCACAGAGAAAACTATTCTGCCCTGTTAACTAGTAGCCCTTTCTTATGAAGTTCGTAGGCAGTTAGGTTGGTGTCCAGGGAGTCCCTTGCATATGGCTCCTCAACCTCCCGCCCCCCCCGCCACATTTCTGCCAGTTCACCTCCTGCTGCAGCCCCAGCCCCTTTCTCCAGGGTTCCTTGGCGCTCACGAGTGGGTTTTCAGTAGGGGTGTGCACAGATCCCCCGATCTGCTTCTCTTCCAGATCCGCAACTTCCAGATCGGGTCTGCTCCGCTCCACCTATAGTCCACTCCAGTTCGCTGCGAAGCTCCTGATCCGGATCGGAGCTCCGCTTTCCCCCCCCCCCATAGGCTTGCATTGAAATCCAAAAAAAACTACAACTTTTTTTCTGTTAAAGTTAGAAACCTCAAATTTGGCACTATGACACCTCATAGTGTCGGCATACACACGCATGCCGAGACTCAAGCCAATCCAAGCCTCCCCTGATTTTTGGGGAATTTTTTGAAAATCGGACACCCCATTTTCAGAAATGGACTGTTCTCCGACATTTTGACAGATAAAAACTTGGAAGCAGGCACATCCGCATTCATGGCAAGTTTCAAGCAGATTCCATCATCCCCTGATTTGGGGGGGTTAACCTCCAATGCAGCACCCATAAGCCCAATTCAAACACCCCCTTTCTATATCTCTGTCAATTTTCACGTTAGAAACCTCAAGTTCGGCACCATGACACCTCATGGACGTATACACACGCATGCCAAGACTCAAGCCAATCCAAGCCTCCCCTGATTTTGGGGGAATTTTTGAAAAAATAGAGTATCTCAGGGATTTAAAGCTGCAGACAGCTCAATGAGGCCATTTCAAAGGAAATCCCAACATGCCATGAGCTGGGGAGTAGATAACCCTAAATATGAATCTTCTTCCACACTTGAAAAATTGATTTGGAACTTCAAAAAGTCTAAGTGAGCACAGGAAGGACTTGTCCCCTGTGACAAAGCAAGACACACATAAACCATCCCTGCGAGGCGGGCAGGGGAGGAGAACAGGCGTGCAGAGTGCCAGGCAGAGATATGCCATAGATCTAGTATGGGGGAATCAGTCCCAGGAGATGCCCCACCGCAGCAGCACCCCGGGGGGGGGAGGCGGGGAGGCAGGCAGGCAGGCAGCAGGCATTTCTGGGGGCATAAGGAAGTGAGGCAAGGATGGTTTGTTTCAAAGCCAGCAGTAAATCATGCATTGCAAACCATCCCTGCGAGGCGGTCAGAGAGGAGGAGGACAGGCGGACAAAGAGCCAGGCAGAGATACGCCATAGATCTAGTATGGGGGAGTCAGTCCCGGCAGATGCCCCACCACGGACTTGCCCATTTGATTTTCACAGCAGGAGAGGCGGCCTGCTTACTGGTGCCAGCCTGAGCCTTCCCTTGACCACCACTGCTTTCAGCACGCCCAGCCACAGACATGCACCTGCTCCCTCTTCTCATGGTGATGATGATGATGATGATAATAATAATAATAATAATAAGAAGAAGTAGTAGTAGTAGTAGTAGTAGTAGTAGTATTTAGGGAAATGGGGCAAGTGTGTATGCTTTGCCCAAACTGGATTTGAAATGCTCAAACTGTATTGGCTTTTATGCACTTCACAAGCAGTGCACACAGCACACTCACACAATAACACACACTCACACACACAGTCCAAGTAACACACACACACAGAGAGAGAGAGAGAGAGAGAGAATATATTTTTTTGTATTTTTTTGTATTTTTTTTTATATAGAGAGAAGAAGGAAGATGAAACACAGTCAGGCTTTAAGGGTGGAAGGGGGGGAACCAACCAACCAACCACTCCAAAATTTAAAAACAAAGTTTATATTAAATCAAAGTAAGGGAAAAACACAGAGCAAACTAAGCAAACAGTCAGAAACAAGCAAACAAACACACACACAACCCAAGATTAATCCTAATCTAATCTCCTCCAACTCCAAACACAGCAGCAGCACCTATAACTAACTCCTCTCTCCACGAACGCCAACCCACAAAGAGACACAAAGCAGAAAGCTCTCAGGGTGGCTCTGCCTTAGTCCCCCCTCCAACGCTGGGATTGGAGGATGCTTCATGAGGTCATCAATTCTCATCAGGATTGGGAGTTGAATCTGCCTGTCATCACTAAAAAAAACCCCACCACTTTTACCCTCTCCCGCTTTTTTTACATATTTTTTAAAAAAATTATAGCAAGCGAACTGCACCACGCAGAGAGCTGAGAGTAGGCTCAAAATGACCCCCAGCCATGACTCTCTAAGCACAAGAAATTTCAGAAAGATAGCTTAAAAAACAACACAGTTATCCCCTATTCTTTTCCGCAATGCAATCCTATGGGCGAAATTATCCAAAATGGCGGGCGGAGCACTCCACGAAAAGAGAAGCGCTCCGCCTATTGCCGCTTCTCTTCGCCATGCTTCTAAGGGTCCCCAGTCTGCTTCTACTCCGCCTCTGGGCAAGGCGGAGCAGGCCAATTCGCTTCTGATTCTCCGATTCTAATTGGAGCGGAGCACATCCCTAGTTTTCAGGGAAGAGAAAGATGCCACAGTAGGAGGGAGAGGGCAGGAAAATACCATGGCACAGGTGGAGTTCCAATTACACGTCTCTGTGTCCAACTCTTAGTCTTCCAATAAGAGGTCTTGCTTAGTGTCCTTATATGTTTCTTTAAAAAACCAAATAAAAACTAGTAATTTCTCAATTGATTCCCTAGAAACCATTATGTTCACAATAAATCCTATAGTGCAAAAAATGCATGTAGATTGCATGCCCAGAAGTTTTAGATTATGCTCCTGGGTACTAAAGGAACACTATTTAGTTGCAAACAGCTATGTTTCATTTATTTAAGCATCCAATTAGGATACATATTTATTCAAGAAACAAATGAATTAGAGAATTGGAAACTTGATTTAAATCAGTCTTTTCTTTTGGTGATGTAATTAAGCCAACCCTGCAGTTAAGTAAACAAGCCCAGGGACTCCAGCTGGAATTTATGGGTTTCCCCAGTTGTATTAGTTCATTACTGTAAGAAACTGCTGTCCAAGGGCTGATTCACACATGCATGTAGATTATTTGATTTCTTATCCTTGGGAGCACAATCTAGCCAATGTGGGTTTTAAGTTCCACATTGATTTTCAATAGGAAAGTTAATCTTGTGCCTAAATCTCTTCCACTGAAATCAATGAGATATTAATGTACTTCTCTTTGGTTGGATCATGCTTTTAATGGCTTCCCACATACTGACTGATAGGCAAACATGTGAACTGCTTCCATTGAAAAGTGTTGGGTTTGACATGATGTCCATTTACATAAATGCTCTGTCTGTAATTTTGACCTGGGATGGTTGTTTCATACACATATCAAGTGAACATTATAGTAAGGAATGTCATTAGCTCCTGGCATCCTAGGGCAGCTGCTGAGAAACCAGCACCCTGGCAGCCTCTACCACCCACAAGGCCCAGCTTCCCATTGTTTGCAAGTGCCCAGCATTTCAATTAGGCATAATGTGCACCTGATATAGCATCATTCCAGGGCATAGTGGGAAATTAAAATTGCGGCCCACAGTGGGGGACTCCTACTGCTATTGCCCAACACTGCCACAGCAGTGCAATGCCAACATAAAATTATGTTTTATGATTTTGAACTGACCTAACTATTGTTATATGTCCCATCCTAAGCACTCACTTATTTGCTGGTGAAAGCAACATTTCAGATCAGGCTGAAAGTGTAAATATAAGCACATATAGGGGGGGGGGGAACCTCTAGAAAGTTCTATTTGTGATACCAGAAGTGGGAGGAACCTTGCACTGAAAACATGCAGATGTGAGTTGCAGGGAAAAGGAGGTTAAAGGAAAACAAATTGGCTGCATGCAGAGGCCCTGTGTCAAATGTCAGAGGAATCTTGTTTCCTGAGATGTTGCATGGCAAGACCATGGCAACCAGGGGCCCAGAGTAAGCGAGAAGGGCTGATTTAAAGCTCCTCCCTTGCACTAGAGGACAGTGCAAATAGATGAAGCGTTTGACACTTGGCAGCACTGCGAAGCAGTGAATCCGCTGCCCCTACATTTTGTCTCCTTTGTGTAAAAGAAGGAAGTCAAGGATATATTACTATATTGTATTTCTATATTGCCAAAGCAGTTTACAAGTTAAAAACATACAAGCCATAATAAAATAAAAACATAGTAAAAAATTAAAAATTAAAAAAAAACTATTTTAAAAGCTAAGCTAAAAATATGCGTCTTGACCCCCTTCCTGAATGCAAAGAGAGTAGCAACTAGGCTCAACTCTAAAAAGAGTGTCTTCCATAATTGGGGAACAACCCAGGAGAAAGGCCTTTTGCAGGCCTGACAAACCAGCCTCTGCAAGCGAAGGCGTCTTCAAAAGGGCCTTTCCTGCTGAGATTAATAACTGAGCAGATTCATACTGAGTTAGGCAGTTCCTCAAGTGGCCAGGCCCTAAGCCATTTAGAGCTTTAGAGAACAACTAGCAACCAGTGCAGATCTTTCAGTATTTGAGTGATATGTTCATGATTCTCTGCACCCGTTAGCAGCCTAGCTGCTACATTTTACACGAGTTGGAACTTCTTCAAGGGTAGCCTCCAATAGAGCGCACTGCTATAGTCTAACTGTAATGTAACCACGCCATGGATAACTGTAGCCGAGCCTGTAGTCAGAAAAAAGCAACTATAATAATAAACCCTGGATAAATGGAACAACACTACAATTGCCAGGGAAGAGACCGTTTTATGAGTTTCTGTAACAAAAAATGGGTACCAACATTAGAAAGCAGTTAGTAGAGTTAACTTTTCAGGGAGAAGCAGAGTTGGAAAAGATTTTTTTAGAGATGTAGAATGTGGAAATATTAATAATATTTTAATAAACATGTATTAGAAACAATCCCTTCAAAACAGAGGAGCAGGAATCTAAAGTACATTATAAAATATCAATACTCATAAAGGTTTGCATTTTGGGCTACATATAGTATACAAGGCTATAGCAGGTCTTCCTATTCCAGTACCTTTTTATCTGTATATGGGCCCATAGCTCTTTAAAAGAACAGAGAGGCAAGTCAAGATCCTTGCTTAATGAAACAAACAGTCAAATTCACCTGCAGGTATGAATAACGTGGAGGCAAATAGCCCCCGACTGCTGTTGGTTTTTTTGATAAGGCACAATTAGACAAAAGTATTGTTGGCAATGTTGACTTGGTATCACAGCATGTCCCATATTCATACATAACACAGCTGATAAAACTGAGAAATGTCAGGCTTAATTTCAAAAATACGGACTTCCTGCACTCGGGTATTTTCAGCCCCCAAGTTATTTAAACCCCAACCACTCCCCATGTATTCACACATAGTCACGAGAATGGCAAGACAGCAAGGTGACTTTGCCACTCGTCATAGATTAATGAGGACACATGAGCATCTTGTCAATAACTGCAGCTTTGAGCCTAACCACTGGATATGCAAAACTAGGTGATGCTTATGAGAAAATAAATGCACACAGACTTATTTGGCTACTAGACTGTGGTAGTGATTGGTTGATTGTTTAGGATGGCAAGCATCTTGTCAGGATAGCAAGCATCATCTGATATAATCAAGCCAATTCTTAAGGGCCATTTTAAAAATTAATTAAAGAACTGTCCTAAATGGACAAGCATTGTTGAGAGCCACAAGTAGCTTTGCACCTTATTATTTTTTTAAAGAGTTATGTCCTTTCAAATGCTAAAAGCATTATTTAACAAAAGAAAACAGTTCAAAACATAGACAGTTGCCTGCAAAATTCAAATCCTATATATAGCTTTTTTAGTGATGGTGCCCCATTTTTTGAATGTTCTACCCATTTTAATATATTTTCAGCACTTTTATTTGCACAGCCTTTTTAGATCTTATGTTTTTATAGTTTTGTGATTTTAAACTAGTTTTGAGATTTTAGTCTAGCTTTGTCTTAACTTTTTTTATGTTTAACATCTTCTGTGCTGTTTTAACAGGATTTTGTTGTTCTTTTAGTAATTGTTAGCCATTCAGAGATTCTCTGAAAATAGTGGCATGATGTTTTCCAGATAAATACAGATATAGTGCAACAGTTTCAATCACATTTCTCCGGGTAGGGTACAGCCTTTTTGTACAGTCCAACTTGAAACACTATCAAAACTTGAAAATCCAGTTTGACCAGAGACTAGGATGATGCACCAAAAATGATTGTATGTACTGCAGGCCATGACAGGACCACAATACTGCTCTGAGTCTTGGAATAGCAATTGCCTGTACACAGCTGTAGACAACATCCTGCAATAGCTAGGACAGATGGTAATGCTATGCTAAGGATTAGCTTTGACTTTGAGTGGAGTTAGCAAGGCTAGACAGGAATGTCAGTGGCCACACAGACCGGAAACTGGAGCGAACATCATCCCACACTGGTGACAGCAGTGACAGCAGCAACTTTCTGTCTGCCTATTTACTTCTTTAAAACCTAGTGATACAAATGGGATTGTTGAAACTGCTCTCTGAGCTAATAATCCTCATCTCGTCCTTAATTTTAAGTGGGGACTGTTTGCCAGGGCTGTGATCCCAATTACCTACTGGACTTCCTGCAGGAACTGCAGCAGTCAACCCACATGAACTCTCTAACCCCCCCACTGGTATTGACCCTCTGGGCTGAATTCTATTTCAGAAAAGCTCTTGTGGGGGGCATCCCAGTGGTAGGCAGGGCAAAAAAGGCAAGGGCAAAATAGCAGCCTATTTTAGCTGAAAGCTCTTATTGTCAGTAACTGGAGCCTTAGGAGACGTCTTTCAAACCTTTAGAAAGGGGTGGAAATGTGCAAAAGCCAGGAAGGCATCAAACAATGGGTGGAGAAAAGGGAGTGTGGACATCTTGGGGGACCCCAGAAGGCTAGATTGGGATCCCAGGAGAGCCAGGTTTGGGGCCCAGGCCTGAACTTCTACACTCTTGGTTTAACCACTTGGCTTACAAGAGGGGCCACCCATTCTGCAACATGCTGCACTTCCTCCAAGGATTAACAAGTGTTCTTCTATCTGTATAGGGCTATAGGAAGACATGTTCACAGCTCCCCTACCTGCTGACTGCTCAGTGGCTCAAATATGAGCCCATGTCGAATGCCACCGCATGTTTTCACCCCCTCAGGCACAATAATATTACATGGAAGGGAGTTCACCTGTGAGCATGCCGACCAATGTGTGCATTGGTCAGAAGTGAACCTTGTACGAAGCTAAGCACCTTTGTAATGTGATGATATTTAAGCCTCTTTGTGTCTGTGTGTGTTTAATAATAATAATAATAAAAAGCCATTGCTTTTCTGGGGCTCACGGGGGCTGGTTTGATTTATTTCAAATCTTTAGAGTTCTAAGAGCAAGGAAAGGAAAGCACTGGAGAGAATATATTCTTATTGATCTGATTAGCATTAGCTTGATTGATGATATAATATGATAGAGGACTATGTGACTTCAGTTAAGTTCAAGGCACAGTGCGGGAGGGGGAGGGAGGGCAGGCAGAGCGGCCGTTCGATAAGTGTCGTTGTGAACTATATTTAGTTTGGTTTCAGGCTTCTGCCACAGAAGGCATTTGCACGCTTGGGACTGAGGGCAGGCGGGCGTTAGAGGGGGAAGCTCCTGGTGATGTCACAACACAGCATGTCCTCTGATCCCTCTCCGTTCTGCCTCCCCACGCCCCCCTTTCCCCTCATAGTGGCTGCCACAAAAGGTTTCATTTGGCTGACTGATGGCACTTTTGTCTATAAATGGAGGCAGTTGGACTGTCTCCCAGTATAACACAAGATAGCCCTGTGCATCAGTTATGCAATCTTTAGAGTGATGACTTCATTGGGCCAGGAAAAGGGGAGTGGGTGGGGAATTTGGGGTGGCAGGAGAAAGCCTTTGCAAGTAGCGCTGCCAGAGACAGTTGCTGCTTTTCTCTCCCGCCTTCTCTCTGAAGCAAAGAAAGAGAGGGCAGCAGAGAGAGACTGAAAATGGGTAAAGGGCTCAATTCATAAAGCAGCTAAGGGATCATTAGCAGGCTGCATCTGACCAAAACGGGCCGCCTGGAATCTGGAACAGCTGCTTTGCTCTATTGTGCAGGTGACACATCCCTCGTGGTTCTGGCTCTTCTTTGAGGACACTCAGCCAGTTGTTTTAAAACCCAGCACAAAAAAAGAGACAGAAGCACAAAGCAAGGCAAGGACATGTTTAAAATATAAAATTCAGAAAAATAAAGAAACCCCGAATGTCTAAGATCTGTGTTGCAGCAATAAGGGCTCCAAGGATTATCTGTGTAAAGCAGTGATGTACACAGTAACTCCATTTATATAGAGTGCTGGAAGGTTCAAAGGTCATCACATATATTATCTGAGTAATGCTTACAACAACCCTATAAGGAAGGACAGTGAGATTGTCCCTAGTTGCAGATGGTAGGCATGGGTGAGATAGATATTAGCTAGCCTAAGGCCACTTTGTGAGTTCACAACAAAGGTCAAATATTTATTTTTATTTATTCATTTCTAAATCATGTGTCCTGTTTTTCTTTTTAAACCGTGTCAAAGCAGCTAACAGCAAAATGAGATTTGAACCAGGAACTTTCTGGTTCAAAGTGTGGCCTCTTCGCCTCTATATTAAAGCCTTTGCTTTTATAAGAAAGAGGAAAGAAACTGTCTTATGACTTTTCTTTTCCATCATTTTCAAATAAAGGACATGCTCACATGATTTAACAATTGCATTCTCCCCCACCTGTTCACATGATTTAACAATTGCATTCTCTCAACACCACTTCAGTCCAAGAAGGCAAGCAAAGATATGAGGCATAAGTGAAGCTTGATTTCCCGATACACACACACGTTTTAGCGTAAATTGTTTGTGTGAATGTTTCTAAGCTACAAATTTCCCAGTGAGCCCTTTCTCTGTTGACAGCTATCTGATAGTCCTTTATTCTCCCCAACTACTGAGTTCTGTATATTCTGCTATGCCATACTTACTGGCCTGGTTTAAATTAATGCTAACCTATGATGTGGGCTGTTGAATTCTTGGTTGTTCTGATGTGTGAACACAGCCACAATAACAAACCATAGCTTGTTAACTATGAACAACCCAGAAAGAGATGCCATTTTGTTGTGAACAAAAGAGATGCCATTTTGTTGTTAACTTCGAGTTGTTTAAATGATGGGTCGTCATTATGTGCCACCCCTGGATTGTTCATAGGTTGTTTTGCCAGGCTAGCAAGGTGGCAGACAAGAGTAGTAAAAAATAAAACAACCACTCTACATGGCAGTACTACAACGCCAAAAGGGCATTTGGGATATTGGGAGGGTGAAGGGGGAGGAAACAAACAACCCAGAGATTAATATAACAAATTGGTTTGTTCGATTGTTTGCAAGAGGAATCCTAGGTAGGACAATAAACCATGGGTTAGGTTAGGATTATGTGTGAACCAGGCCAGTGTTTCTCTAAAAGCAGCATAGCTACACTCTACTTCCTCCTCCTCTACATTATGTGAACCTAATTATTATTTTATTTATGTAATTGGGACGTTTGATTCCCTGTCAAGCTAAAATTTTGAAAAATAAAGGATGATGTGAAGAGGAACATAATTTTAATCTCTTGCCACTGGATGTGGACAGAATATCATGCTATTGTTTCTGGACTAGGTCTTGTGGGGTGATCTTTCGAAGGCTACAACAGAGTTCTGGAATACCTGCCGAAAGGTTGCAAGTCAACTTTGATCACCTCACCACCCACTCCACCCCTACCATTTTTCTTCTGCACCTTCCTCCCTCCCCCCCGCCTTTCTCTTCCACATTAATTCCTTTTCTCACACACTTACATTCACTCTCTCAAGGAGCTGAGAATTATAAGGCACATGAATTATGTGGTGTGGAGATCATCAGACACCATGTTGAAAAGGATTAAATTTTTCCCCTTTTGAAATTGAAGAGAAGGTGAAAAGGGGCTCAGGGAAGGGCTATGTTGGGAGATGCCACAGCTAAGAGCAAAAATTAATTTTCAAGACAAGGCAAAACAACCTGTCATGAGACAGATCCATCCCTGACACCTGAGCTAGTTTCAAAGGGAGACTCTGAATGTCTTCCCTCTAGTGCTTAAATGGTCTCATTTTATAACCTTTTGTAAAGATGCCAGCATGGGTGATGCAAACTCTCCCTGTTCATGACAGCAAAGAGCTTACAAGGCAGGTTCCTGCTTTTTCAAGACCTCTCTTTGATCTTTGGTGGGCTTTCTACCTTAATATTCTTTGCATGCTCTGACAGTTTGAGTGTCTCTAGCAGCTGTGCCTCTCTAGGAATCCATATTACTCCCTAACCATCATTATTATTATTCCTGGGCAATGTCTAGAATTATCTTTCTACAGACTGGGGCGCTTTAACATGGGTTCCTTTTCATGACCCTTTTCCCATCTTTCATTGAATTGTAAGGTGTTCTTTCAAACATCCAATGAAACCCTCCTCCTTCCGTTCTCCCACTGGTTGTCTTAAAGCCCATTACTACTCGTTATTTAAAATGTGTTTTCCAACATTTCTGCCAAAAGCGATAGCTCATGGCAGTCATTTGAACTGAATAGCATGTGCGGTGGGAGTATTTATTTATTTATCTCCTTTATCTCCTGCACCTTCAGTAGTCATTTTGTTTCCAGCGCAGCAAACAAAATAGTAAGAAACAATAAAAAACAATAAAAATGGCAGCACTAACGGTTCTTAAAAGCTTGGGAAAACAGAAATGCCTAAATGATAATAACAAGGGCACTGTGACTGGCCTCTCTAGGGAGGGGATTCCAGAGACAATGAGCCACCACTGAAAAGACTCCCTCTGCAGTCAGAACTTGCCAATTTCCAAAGGTAGGCACACCTGAAGAAAAGGCTTTTATGACCATCTCAGTAATAGGCTTCAGTAGAAAAGAGTTTTAACAGGGATTTTGCTTGCTGTCTTCTGTGTTAGGTGGCCCAAAGTTGCTTTGGGTCTTAGCAGCCTTATGACTGCTTGGATCATCACATTTTTACGTCCTTTGTGGTTTGCCCTCTCCCATTATTATTATTATTATTATTATTATTATTATTATTATTTATTTACATAGCACCATCAATGTACATGGTGCTGTACAGAGTAAAACAGTAAATAGCAAGACCCTGCCGCATAGGCTTACAATCTAATAAAATCATAGTAAAACAATAAGGAGGGGAAGAGAATGCCAACAGGCACAGGGTAGGGTAAGCAGGCACAGGGTAGGGTAAAACTAACAGTATAAAGTCCGCACAACATCAAGTTCCCCATGCCTGGCTTAAACAATCCTAAAACTGTTTGTGACCCTCTAAAAACAACCCAGAAAAGTGACATCTGGCACAGTCAGTGCCATGCAAACATTTATGGACTACAACTCCCAACAATTTTGACCACAAGCCATGCTGGCTAGAGCTGATGGAAGTTGAAATCCAAAACATCTGGAGGGCACCAGTTTGGGGAAGGCATCTAAACCGTCAGCGATTGTTGGTTGGCTGTCCAAATGGCTGTATGTTATGCCCGAAACCATTCCTGGACTGAAGGCATAAACTGAGTCTGCTTCATACATCCACCATGAAGTTGGTGTAAGATGCCTCCTGTCCGTAGGTTGGAAAGAGCTCTTGTGTAGGGAATGTGGCTTTCCGTGGATTCAATTCTACAGAGGAGGCTTGTGGTACAGTGCTGTGGAAGGTTTGTCTGTACTAGGAGTTTACCATAGGTCAATGCTGAGTTGAATTTGATTTAGCTCACAGTGTACCTCACAATATCTATGCTGAAAACATCTGTAAGCATTATTTGAGATTGCATTTGCACAGATCAGCCAGTACTGCTCTGGAAAGGAGCAAATGTTCCCATTAAAATTTATTATGAGAAAAATTATGTGCGAACCCTGAAATTAGCTGTCGTGGTTGCTGTGTTTGACCCAGACTGTTTTGATGATCTTCCTTGTCTCCCTCCCCTCCCCTTCTATTCTGTGCCGTTCAAGCGTGCTCAAAAGGGAACTGCAAAAGCATGTGAAGTTGTTTTTGACCTGATTGCTGGGTAGTGGATGGGGTTCCTTTGTGCCATTCCACAAAACTCGAACACAAGCACTTGTGCAGGTGTAATGAGGGAATATTTATTCAGCAAATCTATCATTAAACATTTATTCAAAGAATCCATCGCTAAACAAGAATTTGAACTCAGACCTCTAAAAGTCCAACACTATGCATTTGACCCCAAAGACTATAGACAGATTTGTCCCTAATGATTTCTGATTTACAAGTCATTGAGTGGCTTACATTCCTCTCCAGAACTATGGAAGTTACAAGCACGTTATTATATGCAATGAAATTTGAGAGTGCTCTCCAGAAAACGGTATTCCTTTTAGACAAGCTGCAGTGTACTGTACTGCCACGTATCCCTCTTTTTGATCCCCAGGCCTGCCTCGCAGGAACTCTGGAAGCTTGCCCAAGGTTTTTTTCTTTCTTCCTTGTAATGAGAGCAAGGTAATATCTGACGGCCAGCTCTGACCTTAGCACTGGAAATCCTATTTCCTCACCCATAACTCATTGCTCATGGTGTGTGTGTGTGTGTGTGTGTGTGTGTGTGTGTGTGTGTCCGTCCGTGTGGACCCTGGGGGATAGAACTGGGGGAAAGGGAGGACAAGAGCTCTCTGAAAGGTTAAATAATTCCACTGTTTATTCAGTGAGACTCCCAACTCACCTTTCTTGAAGATAGTTTTGCATGTCTGAGAATATGAATGCTTTTGCTTTTCTGAGAAACCTATTGTGATGGCATTTGTAACCCCTTTCCTTTGCCTCCACCTTGTTCCTCGGGAGAAAGAAAGAAAAATCTTCCTCCAGCTTTGCTTCTCCCTCTCCCCAGCCCCATCACAGACACAGATTATGCATTGTTCAGGGTTTGGAAATTTGACAGCCTGGGTATGTCTCAGCTTCCTGAGCTCATTAGTAAAGAGCAGCATGCTCTCTGGAAGAAGAAGAAGAAGTGTCGGGACGGAGTCCCCTCAGCATTGCATTGAATTTGGAGACTGAGCCAGCGCGGCACTGCTGAGGCTGCAGCGGTGGCATTGTGCCTGCTGCAGCTCTCACTGGCGGGGGGAAGAGTTGTTTGGTTCTTTGTTTTGGAAAAAGAGGGTGAGATGCAGCAGGATTCAGGGCCAATCTTTTCCATCTCCCAAGTGTTCTGTGTTTTTTAATTCTCAAAATGCCAATGCTGTAATATCAGAATGAATAATCTGAACTCTCACCCGGGCACAACCCAGAAATGTATGTAGAATATTGTATGTATGAAGGAGGTGACCTGTGGTCCAGTCTGCCTCGCTGCCATCCCAGGGGCCTCCCCGGGAAGATGCTCCCCTCCTGAAAAAGAGCCAAGTATCATGAGCCAAGACAGGGCTTTTGTCAAGTGGCCTCTTCCTCATCCAGGCCCAGCGTAATATTTTATTAATTCACAATACCCAGAGCTTAACCCTCCATTTGTCGCCTCACACGCCATCGGACCACTGTCCCTTTAGTGCAGTTAGCAAAACAGACGAAACAAGAAATCAGTTTAGTGGTTCAATGTCAGATTGGAGAGGGAGAGGGTGGAAAATATCCCCACAGCAGCCAGCCAGCTCGTTTTCTTGTGTAAAGAGGGCCTCAAACCACCCGGGAATTCCTGGATTGTCTCAGGCTGTCGTGTGTGATGTCCATCATGCTGTACGAACACCATCTGTTCGGTATTATACTCTCAGTTGCCAGGCTACCTGCTCTGTGCTGTAACACTTGACTGCCTAGCTCTACGTTAGCAGCATTATCCCAGAAGTACTGAGGGGGATGGGGAAGAGGAGGAGGAGGAGGAGGAGGAGGAGGAGGAGGGAACAGTAGTCATGATTAAGCCATCTGCAAGCATGGGGGAGGGAGGAGAGGAAGCGGGGAGGGAGAGCACCCAGGGCAGCAATCAGTCAGCAAGCCGGGCGGCTGACAGCGCCACGAAGCATCAGGCTTCTGATGCCACCTGCTGGCGCGCAGCCGGATCTGCTCCCAAATGGTTCTTACGCACCTGCCGCTTCATCCAGAGGCTGCCTAGACGTGGGTGGATTTCTAAGGAGAGGTGTGCACCCCTCCCCGCCCGACATCCTGTGCAGCATGGAAGACCTCTGCTTAGACTTAAGACGATTTCACTGGTGCTCAGGGTATTATTAGCTGCCATGGTTGACTCTCAAGTTCTCACTTGAAGCTTGTAGGGCAAAAGGGAGGGAGGGAAATAGCAGGAAATGTGTCCCCCCCCCCCCAAGAGGCACATGCCTTCCTCCAGCCTTCCCTCGCAGGGCTGCTCATAATTAAGTTCTAACCTCCTGGGAGAATTCCTAGCGCATCTCTCCTGCATAACAATTGCCATTGGTTACACCAGGCAATGATCAGCATTGCTAAAAGGATTCTCTTCCGTCCTCTCTCTAGTAGTTCACTGCCCAAGCCCTTTAAAGAGGAAATATGTGGGAAGAGCACTGGGAAGCGTGCACAAGAACGTCCTCTTTAATTCACAATAAATCCCACCTCCTTGTTCTGATTGTACATTCACTTATATGGATTAAAGGGTGCACTCTGTAAATCTCTTTCGAAGTTTAAAAATAATCCACTTTCAGCTGGTCTCCTTTAATCACCCTGATCGTAGGAACACAAAGGGGATCAAGTGTGTTAAGAAGTAACTAGCTGACATGAAAAGATTTTACTACCACCTCTTTAACCTGAAAGTTATCATGATGGCACCCCAACCCCACCCCTCTGCTGCTGCATGGGCCTCTGTGCTGAATCCCTTTTTATCATGCTCACATTACCTGGAGATCATGATGAAGCTATATGGGTGGATTTTATGCAGAGAAACTGAGGCCACATGATACCGGTCCACTGCCTCATCAATTACTCACCTGTGATCACACAAATACAACATGAGCCCTAGTGAGTCTTTCGTGGTTGGGGGGGGGGGCGTGATTTCTGTCCCCAGTTCTCTGTGTCATTCCTCCTATATCTCTACCTCTCATTCCTCAAATATAAGAGAGAGAATAATCTGCAAAAGTCATTGTTAGAATTTTCAGTATGGTAGTGTCAGAAGGAATATAATCAGGTCAGTTTGCTGTCTGTACACCTTATGGTTTGGAAGCCCACCCTCCTTGAGCCACCTTCTCCTGCCCCTCCTATAATTCTAGGCCCCATGCCTTCTTCTCCCTCCCCCACCACCATTTGCTCTCTGCCCACTATAAACTGCTGTATACATTATTACACTAACCACAGCGATTGGCAACCACTTGGCTGGCTTCCCAAACTCTGGCTGCAGGCAACTTCCTATGTGTTGGTCTATCGTACCATGAGTTTCTCCCTCCTGCCAGCAAATACCATAGATGTGGTTCACAGGCAGAGAAACTTGCAATATGATGACACCCACCCACCCAACTCATGTGGCAAATTGTTCTAAACAATACAGTAGGTGGCCGAGAAACTCACCAGAGGGATGCCAGGCCTTTCCACGAGTGTAACATCTAGACAGTGCCCCTTCTTCAATAACATCTACTTCAGCCTGCAAAAGCCTGCACATGGTGATTAGAACAGTTAATGCAAAAGTGTTCAGAAACTTGAGCGGGTGCAAAAGATTGCATTTCTCAGAACATGTGACTCATTACAGCTGCTTCACTGGCTCCCAGCCTGCTTCCAAGGTCAATTCAAAATGCTGGTCCCTCCATCATCAAAAATTCAGTTTGTCAGGTGGGAGAGGGTCTTTTCCATAGTAGCACCCAGAGCTTGGGACTCTTTGCCCCAGGAGACTCAGTTGGGTTTCTCCCAGATGACAGTCATGGCATTTAGAAGCCAAGGGAAAGCTATTTTATTCTAGTGGGCCTATGGCATATCTGATTATTGAGGTTCTGGCTTTTTGTTTTAAAAAATAAAAGGTTGCATTTTGTTTTGAAATCTTGCATTGTTTTTAAATTGTATTCTTTGTCAGCCACTTTGGTGTTTCCTTATATGTGATGTTAAGGTAGGATATAAATATGTTATATTAAAAAATGATGTCTAATCAAGCATTTAATTGAAACTTGCCTTGGGGGCCTGTCTGTGCTGAAAGGCAACTCATATTGATAAATAGACACAATTTATCATAAGATATTTTTTTTGTCTTTTTCGTTGTCTAGGACCAGCACACAGTGGGATTGTCTCGGTCCACGGGTCCCATGCAGTCGTCTGTGCCACCTGGGTCCAGTAATGTGGGCACAAGCCCTGGCAATGCCAGTTTCATGAGCAACCAACCTCAAGCAGCCATTATGAAGCAGATGCTGATTGAGCAAAGGGCCCAGCTCCATATGATGGAGCAGCAGAAGCAGCAGTTTCTAAGGGAGCAACGGCAGCAGCAGCAGATCTTGGCTGAACAGGTACTGTAGCCTGCTCCACGTTAAAAAAAAACACCACTTCCAAACATTGGCAGAGAGACAGGAACGGGGAGAAAGCTCATCCACAGTTTGCCTTTCCTACAATAACTGTGACCACACCATGCACGATATACATAGAACCAGCCTATAACTTCTGAAATGTACAGCAGGGGTAATCCACCTGATACCCTCCCGATGTTTTAAAGTACCACTCCCATCATTCTTGTCCCTTAGCCATGATGGTTGAGGCTGATGGGAGATATTTTATGAACCGCCCAGACAGCTTCAGCTATGGAGAAGTATAGAAATATAATAAATGAATGAATGAATGATAGTCCCCAAATCTGCTGAACACCAGGTTGCCTACCCCAAATCTATGATCGTGTTGTCAGGCTGCTTTCATTTTCATGCCTGTATCCCTCATTGCCAAGTGATGGCCGTGGTAGTCAGAGCCAGCCCTACCATTAGGCAGAGTAAAGCAGTGGCCTCAGGTAGCAGATTTTTGGGGTCATGAAAAGACAGCAAATTTTTAGTTACTGATTATTGTATTTTTATTGTCAAGGAAGGGAGGAGGTGCTTGTGGGGTTTTCTGCCTCAGGTGCCAAAATAACTTGGTTGGCCTTGAATACTATGTACCTGAACTATCAGTGTGTGTGGAGGGGAGGGGGTTTGCTGTTGATAATGAACCACCCAGAGAGCTTCAGCTATGGAGCAGTATACAAATGCAATAAATAATAATAATAGTGCAGTGAATTGGACATTGGTCTTGAATGGAGCTTGTGGACCACAGGTAGTCTGTGGCCTACATTTTAAGAACTTCTCCTCTAGATCTGAGACCAATATCCACTTGTGATCCACTAGATCCATTCCAATACTCCACAGACAGGCTACAGAACAGTTGAGAATATCTGTTTTTGGCCCTGCACCTGAATTATTTTTTCTGACAATTGAGATAGAGGCCACTTTGATCGTGGTTGGATTATTGAGTAGGCAGAAAAGGCCCTGGACTAGGACCCATGATTTTCATAATACAGCACTGGTGCAAGTCTAGTAATTTCCCCTAAAAAATTACCAGTTAAAGGAGCTCTTCTCAGTGGCCTGGCCTAGGGCCAGTGATTTTCATAACATGGCATGGTTTTGACAATTGTGCCAGAACCAATAGAGAATATTATTAAAAATGAGTTATGAATATGCCGGGATATGTAGAGCAACATGAAGTGTATTAAGTAGTCCACTGAAACTCCTCAGCAATTTTCAAGCAGTCTGTGAAAAACATTTTTTTAGAACCACTGATCCAGAGGGTCTGGCTTCAAAGCCTGGGTGGGCCATTGATTTCTTGTCTATTTCGCCGCTTTGGAAGAGCCATTTTCCTCTTAGTTTGCTCTCCATTCTCTCTCCATCTTCATCACAAGGCTATTGTGGGGATGAACAAGATAAGAATTGCAAAGCACTTTAAAGTGCAATATAAATGATAATGCTAATTACTAGTGTAATTGGGACAGCAATCAGTTGCTTTGGTCCTGAAGAGGAAAACAGAAGGTATGCCTGAAAGAAATCACCAGTTCTCTTCCTTATTTTATAGCTGCCTTGAAGATAATATTTCAGTTTTTCTATAATGGATACTGACGTTTGATTCATTTCTTAAAACACTGAAAAAAGTGCTGCCCTCAAGAAAAGAAACCGGGGCTGGTTCTTACGTTGTCACTTCCTCCATGACTTCTCCACACAGAGCTATAGTAAGTTAGGACTGGATCTAATGGAAAGGAAGAACCTTATCAGTGCTATTTCTACACTCTTCTACTTTAATTTCTACTGAAGTACTTGCTAAAGGGGTACTTGCTAAAGGGCTGCCTCTGGCTGCTGCTTTGGGGTGCCATGAAAGGACACAAAGTTGGTTATTTCATTTATTATTGTTGTATTTTTACTCCCATGGAGATATGTTTATGGGATTTTCCACATCAGATGCCAAAATAACTTGACCACCCTGTGGTACTAGGCACTTAACTTGCAGATTGGAGATTTGCTGTTCTGCCTCAGGCACTAAATGTCTTGGGCCAACCCTGTCCTTTGTTATATGGTTCATCCATTCCTTCATTGTTGGAACAGCACAGCTGGCATCCACAGAGAACGTAAGGAACAGCAGCAGCTAGTCCGCTCTCATAACATATGAACCTCCCTAAGCTTAATTAAAAACAAATCCAGGTTACTGATGTAAGCAAGCTGTGGTATAGGCTACATGAGAAGGTGAAAAATCTCCCAGACAGAGTCAACAAGTGTTTTGACTTGGAAAAAAACTCATTTTCCACCCCAACTTGGTATTAAGAGCAAAATCAAATAGGAAGTGGGTGTGAGGTGGAGAGCCACTATATTTTCTTTTCTTCTGTTTCTGTGGACTGTGTATTAATATATTGGCTTACAGTTCTGGAGGATTTTCCACAACTGACCAAAATGCTCTCTAGAAAATTCCCCAGAACTGCAAGGCAAAGTTTGATACATTATTTGCATTAACTGTGCAGTGACTGGTGTACATAAGGAAGACTGCAGTCATGAATAAGCCAATATATACAACACCTAAATGCAGATAAATTATCAAGTGTCTCAGGGCCTTCCCCTGCCATTGCTGAAGTGTGCTACAAGTGCAATTTAAAGCATTGTACGCTGCTTTCACAAATGATTTTTAACAGCCTGTTACCTTTTCTTGCATAGCCACTTGCAGGAGGGGTGGGAGGGGAAGCCAGAATGCTGTTTGCCCATAGGTTTTGCAAACAAGCAAATAAAAACACCTGGGGTTGGACCCAGATTTAGGTGTGTGCAACTGGGCTGGTGGAAGCTGACTTCCCTTCCCCTTCCTCCCCGTGGCAGCATCTCCAGGCCCCTGAAAATGCAAGAGAAGGATGCCCCCCCCCCGCTGGTGAATAGGATGAGATGGGGGTGGATCCCCAAAAATAGGATGGACGGACCTTTTGTGAGTGGAGCCCTTTCATCCCCAGAAGGCAGATCCTGGATCCAACCCTTGGTGTATATATATAGTTCCCATGCTGAAGTTGTGCAGCAGGAGAGTGCATGGCCTGCAAAGAAATTAAAAACAAATAAATAAATCCATAGGGTCCACATTGGTCATTCTTTCACTTTGTTAACATAGTTCTGATCTGAATCTAATGGTCCTCAAGACTGGGCCTTCAATCTAAAAGATTTGTTTCTTGCAATGCAAGGCAGAGGGGTTGGTTTTATGATATGGGAAGGACATGGTTTCCTCTTCCTTGATGGTCTCTTCCCACAGAGCTCCAGTTAAGTTAGGAATGGAAGAACCATATGGACAAAACCAAACCAGTACCACAAGTCATCCTCTAATGCTTGTCCGTGTGCCTGCTTCTCCCCACACTCCCATGCCCCTCCCATGGCTCTATCATCCCTGTATTGGAATGGCATAGGCAGTAGCCACAAAGGCACAGCCGCTTTCCTTCACCTGAATCTCAGAGAAGTATTAAAGGTTCTTGGAGTCAAGAGGGAAAGCTGCTGTGGAAAGGCAGAGGACGCTTGGAGTGAGAAGAATCCCGTGTGCCAAGAGCCCTTGATCTGCACAGGGCTCCTTACTGCTCACTTTGCCTGCCACTTCCATACAGCACTTGTCGTTCAAGAACACCTTGCTAGAGAAGGAACACTGTCAGTTCTTACCCGGCTGTTTGCTATCATCATGATAAGTCAGGCAGATTCACCCATCTTCTCTTCCCAACTCCTTCCCTTTGGCTTCTCTTTCCAGCATTTGCAGCAGCAGCAGCAGCAATCGCACCTGCCTCGGCAGCACCTCCAGCAGCAGCAGCAACAGCAGCAACGGAATCCCTATCCTGTGCAACAGGTCAATCAGTTCCAAGGTGAGAGCTACGTACTTTTTTAGGCACAGCAGCTGCCTTCCTCTCTGGGGTTATTTACGTGTTTAAGATGCTGTTTTGGGGGTGGCTTTATTAACCCTGCAACTCTTCTACATAAAGAGCTATTGCCTGGCTGTTATGGAAAGACATCTTCAGGAGTAACAAACAAGTGCGACTGACACAAGGGGGGCGGATTCTATGGGGTCCAAACTCGACATAAGGGCTGCAGACTCTTTACATGTGAGTCTGCCCCATTCCTGTATAAAGCAGGGGGTGGGTGCCATAGAAAGGCCACCAAAGGGCCATGTGGGGGGTGGGGAGGAGCACTGAATCCTCTTCTTCCCTGCAGCATGTTCCTCCAGGCGTTTTTCTCCCAGCAAGTCTTTTCACACAGACTGAGAACTTCACTGAGAAAAAGGCCTTTGGAAAGGGTTAAAGGGAGGAAAGCCACTGGTGTAAGGGGGCAGTTCAGCACCACCCCCTCGCTGCCTTCTGTCCTTTCAAAAGTTTAAAGCTAGGTCACCTGTCAGCTTTAGAGCAGGATCCAATTGTCCCCTTGTCCGGGCGGTCCAGGCCCACTACACCCAGTGCACACGCAGCTGGCCTTGTGGGCGGCAGCCACCACAATGTAGGGTCGTTCATGTTAAGGGAACCGTTGGATACTGCCCTTAAGTTGGGCTCAAGATTTAGGTTGGGCCCAAGATTGCTTCCCAAAAACTACAGAGTTAGTGAGATGGGGTGAATAAGGCCTTTTCAGATATTCCATCATGTACTTACTGAATGCACCAATGCACAGGAGTGCACCTGCCGGCCCTGCTCCCCACCCCAACCTCAACGCATTCAGTGAGAAGTCTCAAAGAGTCCTCATGCACAGGTCCCATTCATTTCAATGAGGCCTGCACAAAAGACCTTCCTGTTGGTTTGTGCCTGGTGTTATGGACATTTCTTTAACTGGTTGCTGGTTCCAGGATCATCTGTTAAAAAGGATAATATATAGGAGTTCTAACCATGCTTTTATAAATGACTGCCCCTGTGTAGTTTTATCATTTTAAATTTACCCCTAATGAAGAGTCTTTGTTGCTCAGAACACATCAAAATGTTTTTATAGGCTGGAACAAAGAATCTTTGCACCTTTTGTGAATTTTCAATTTTTTATTTTACTTATTTATTTCTTAAGTTGGCGTAGCCTTTTTCCTGAGAGTTAATGCCTTAAGAGAGAAATTATAGAAATATATGGTCTGCAAATGGAAAAAAATATATTCTGGTGGTAGAACAGGGATGTATCATTGGCATAATTATATTCAGTTGGGGTATTTGCTTTCTATGCTCAATGAATTGATAGAAAGACACAGATATGGTTGATTCCTACTTTTTATCAATCCTATTATACTGTGCAGAAATATCATGTATTTTATAGTGTTTCCAGCTGCCTTTTTACTTTGGCAAAAGCTGTAAAGAAAGAAAATAAGAAGAAACCTCTGTCTTCAGCATTATGTATTCAACATTGTATTGAACCGAAAGCACAATGAACTCTTGGCATAATCAAAATCCCTGTAATTATTTTTAAATAAAAGGTGATAAACACAAGAGCATATTTGCTTTCCAGAAATCGATAATCCCTCCCACCCACACCTCCTTCCACATCCCTCCTCATCAGGAAGACACCTAGTTCAGTTATTTGACAGGGTGTAGAATTTAACAAGCATAGGATTTTCTGGCTTCTCATCATTGGTCCAAGGTGGAGTAAAATGTGCTTACAGTATTGATTTGTTAATTCACCGTCTCTGTTTTAAATGTCCGGGAAAAATAACATTTTTCTTCTTTCTATAGACAAAATCAGTAACACTATAGAAAATCCATTCACTTATGCCTCCTAAGCTATAAAAAAATTGATTAGCCTCTCTGCATCTGACATTTCTATTTTCATGGCTTGAGTTTTGAAAGATAATGGAAATATTTAGAGTTTCTCAGACGGTTAATCATCAGGCCATTGTTTGCTTTTTCCATTCTAAATTACTAAATAGAGTTCTAACTAATGCTTGCAAAAGTATGAGCGTACCTGACCCCTTTTCCATGGCATTCAGTGCCAGGCTGGCTGCTAACTGAATCAGGCCCCATATCTACAGATATTACTACTTTTGCAATACAGACATCTGGAAAGGCACCTGACAAGGTCTCAGGATCAGATATCAAAAATGTCTTAAGCTACAATCCTGTGCACACATGCTTACTGGAAAGAAGTCCCATTGAATGCAGTGGGGTTTATTTCCAAGTAAATGTACATATCATTGTGCATTTAGGCTGCGATGATCAAAATGAAATAGAACCTAACTACATGTTTACCACAGATCATTGCTGAGCTGAAACTGATGTAGTCTGTTGCTGACTTGCAGTGTCTGTACGCCAATTGGGGAGATCAGGTGCCAAGGGAAGTTGTTTGCTTGGGCCAGGCTTTGCTCCTTTGAAAACAGGCAAATATTCCTGATAAAATCCTTAAAGGGCATAATGTCATGATGAGGATCATCGCAGCAAGCTCTATATATGACTATGAGAAGGCCTGTTTGTATTACCGTCTTCTCAGCCTGTGGCAGCCAGACTGAGAAGGCAGCTTCCTCTGATTTCTGCCCATATACTTATATCGTAGGAGAGGATGGAGTCTGGCTAGACCATTCTCTCTCAGCCTGGTGTCATTGTGGGTTGCATCACTGTGAACAAATGTAACAAAGCTGAAGACGTATACAAAAATGACTATATTGTTTTTTGTAGGACAGATACTATCAAGCAAATGAAGTTCTTCTAAAATGTTCCTGCAAATGTGTGTATTATTCCTGTGTTACGTTGAAGTTTATTCTTTCATATTTTTCCTTCTCCTGCTTTAGGTTCTCCACAGGATATGGCAGCAGTAAGAAACCAGGCAGCTCTTCAGAACATGAGGACTTCCCGAATGATGTCCCAGAACACCAGCATGATGACCATGGGGGCCTCCCAAAACACGGGGTCAATGTCTGCTGCAGGTGGTCAGTCTGAAATGGGGATGGCTCCCTACAGCAGCCCAGCAACCAGCCAGCCTGGAATGTACAGTATGAACACAGGAATGAGCCAAATGTTGCCTCACCCAAACCAAAGTAGCATGAGTCTGACGCATAACCCAAGTCAGGGGCCGAGGCAACCCAACTCAACGCAAGGAGTTGGCATGGTCAGCAGCTTTGGTCCAAACATGTTGGTTAGCTCTGCCATTTCGCAACAACACCAGCAGATGAAAGGACCTGTGGGCCAGGTTTTGCCCAGACCACAAGCTCCCAGACTTCAAAACATGATGGGGCCTGTCCCACAAGGAGCACCAAACTGGCAGGCGCGAGGGTTACAAGGTATACCTGGAAGGACTAGCAGCGAAATTGGACCTTTCAATAATGGTGCTGCTTACCCAATGCAATCTGGTCAGCCAAGGCTGCCTAAGCAACATTTTCCACAAGGCATTAGTCAATCCGTCATGGACACAAGTGGAACAGTACGGACCCTCAACCCAGCAATAGGAAGGCAAATGTTGCAACCACTCCCTGGACATCAAGGAACCAACAACCAAGCCAGACCAATGGTTATGCCTACGATAAATCAGGCAGTTCCCACTCTGACTGGTTTTAACCAGTCCCCTGCACAACAGATACCAGGGGGTAACTTCACTCAGAGCAACCAAGGCCAGATCTATGAGAGGAATCCCACACAGGACATATCTTATAGCTATAGTAATGAAGGAGCTGGAGGTTCCTTTGCAAATATAACAGAGGGCACAGACCTCGTAGACTCCATCATCAAAGGTGGGCCAGGAGATGAATGGATGCAAGAACTTGATGAGTTGTTTGGAAATCCATAGCACATGGGGGGGGGGGTACAGTTTCAAACCTTTATGGGGTCAAATAAGGAAAGCAGGATGTTGTCCATCCTTGTTTCTTTGATTTCTTTTTAACGCTGTGCAAAGCAAGCTGATCCGTGGCTGCTTGTGGAAGGCATAGATGGAATTTGAAGCATTGACAAGAAGGCCTTGCCAACGTCCCTACAGCAGTCTCCACACCATAGCGCACCTGCTGAGGGGGTGGGGTGAGAAAAAGAGAGGGGTTTCCCCCCCAAAAAATCACTCCTTTCTGCCATGAGCCACAGGAAGGGCTAAGCAGTCTCTGTGTGGCAAAAGACTAGCTTTCCCATAACAGCACACTTCCCCATGCAGTTCTACTAGCACTGTTGTAACTTTCAAGACACAGAAGAGGCAGCTGCTAACTGAGACAAAGGAGGGGAGTTGCTAGGTAACTGTAGAAGCCACACAGAGGTCAGAATAGGTGCTAAACTCTGAGTTGAAGCAAAGTTTCTCCACGTACTTATGCGTCTGATTCGCTAGGGAGTCAAGCTGAGACTGCTTGATTAGGCTGAAGACTGGGCATGCCCACAATTGAATGGGTTCCTTCAGCATACTATCAAGTCTCCTTTAGGTGCAAAGGAAGTCCCAACCTGGCTAGTTTGCCTTTACTCCGTTGTCCATCCCTTCAATAACCAAGTGATTCACTTTGCTTTAAAGATGAAGAAAAAGCTCTAGGACAGGCTAAGCTTGTGTGGTACTTGTATTGCTTTCTGAGGTGGCTGCCACCAAAGACAGGGATGTGAAAGAAAACAGGCATTAAAAAGGAGAGTCGTACCTTGTGAGAACTTGAAAGCACTGGTGTCTAGCTTATACTTCGCTTGGAAATGCAAGTTGAGTGGGTGTTACATGTGTGGTGTTGAGTTACACAGTCTTATGACTTGATGTTCTCTGCTTCAACTGAAATAGATGTCCTGGGGAATCAATGAGGAAACAGTCTAAAGGTAACACAGGAAGAGGCCAATAGCTGTACTGTCTGTCACGTATGTAAATTACTTGGGCACCAGTGTCAACTCATCTCTTGACAAGTTGGAAGCAAGTTTATGCTCAACATTCTCCAAAACAATGTCCATTTTTTCACCCTTCCTACATTGTACATGATAACGCCAAGCTTTTTAAGATGCCTAAGTTAGTCTGTGAGAAGCAAAATAAGAAAGGAGAGATGTTCCATGAAGGTAACTTCTGGTGGTAGTTGCACATGAGCATTTGAACATCCCAAAGGTCATTTTCAAATAGAACTGTGTAGCTAGAATTGAATTGCAGTTCTTTGCTTAGGCCCATAAGGGTTACCCACTTCCACGGCACTCTCCACCGGATTATATGTTATATGCAAACGTAGGACCAAACTCCAGTGGTACATTTCCCCTCTCAGCAAATTCACTTCTAGAGGGAGCATTTTTAAGTGGAGAAGCAACAGGGGGGAGGTATTTTACCCTTTCCACAGTTACCACTTCTCTGTTCTGTAGCACCCTCATGTTGCTCCCACCCAACACTTCCCAGTATAGGGTTTCAAATGCAAGAGCACATCTGGAATCCATAAGAGGAAAGCAGCTTAGAGGGGGGTAACTTTAAAGTGCAAAAGAAGCAGGCAGAGAAAGATTTGATTGTCACCACCCCCATCTGCCCACACTTCCCTTAAAATCACCTCCTCCAGAAAACCTTTTCCTGAAAAACAGGGGTGGGGGAACCAAGGTTCAGTTACACATGTAATGCATGTAGCTAAGCCTTTAAACGTTTTATCTGGGCTGGATCACAAAGGTTTGATTAGTGTGCTTTTTAAATTCCCATATACATCCTGACACATATCCCAATGAAATTAGTGGGAGACTTTTTGTTGACTCCTATGTAGTGAGATAGAGAACCAGTTCATGAAACTTCCTGCTCGTGCTGAAATGTGAATTGACTAATGGGCTTACCCTGTGCTGAAGCAGTTGTTTGCTAATAGAGAAATATTCTGCCATGCAGTGCACTGCGTGCCAAAGTCAAGGCTCATCTGAGTACCAGTGGAGAACAGTGTCCTGAGGATCCAAAGAAGGTATTAGTCCACAAATATTCTAAGCATGATAAGGTATCATTATATCAAATTGTGATGAGGACTGGAGAGCAAAGAAAAAGGGTCTGTGTGCATTGCAGGAGTCAACTGAAGTTGGAAAACTCCTGACCACTTCCTTAGGCATGCAAGAGCATAGGGTAGGAATCAGACTACTGTTTCTATCACTTCTCTCAGGCAGGTATCACTGTTTCCTGGAAAGGGTGACAATAAAAAGGCTTACAGTGCAACTCTGTGTCTGCTTACTCAGAAGTAAGTGCCACTGTATTCAATGGGGCTTTATCCCGTGAGTGTGCACGGGATTGCGGCATTAAGTTGTCAGGGTTAACCGCACAAAATCTAATGAGTAATGAATTCACCTTTATCCAAAAAGTACAGGTATTCGTGTCTGGTTTAGCAATGAGGCCTCAAAATCCATTATATTTGTAAAGCTTCCTCCAAATATTTTAAACTGGGACCAAGTAATTAAAAATAGATAAATCAAAATGTAATATTGGGGGGGCAGGGTGTTGTTGTTTTTTACTATGGTGCTGATGTATATGAAATGTTTAACAAAAGAATTATTTGTAAATATGTTTTTACAATCCTACAGATATCACTGGGTCTAATCTGTAATATATATATAAATATAAATAAATATAATTATATAAATATAAATATATATATAATGTTTGTTTAAAATAGAGTATTTTTATTTCATTCTTTAACTCATCCTCACTGCAGTGGTATTGCACTTCAGATGTCTAATTACTAATTTGTACTGTATCCTTGCCAGCAACTTGCTCCATTTTATTCAGATTTTTCTAGTTTATTGTTTTTTACTTTGTACATTGAACATTGCTTATTTCCTTTTGAGAACTGTACAGAGCTCTGGAAAAAAATGTAGAAAGGAACTAATAACATCCCAATTTTAAAGAAAATAAAAATAAAAGATTGTTATCTGAATCAGTTCCGCTCTGATTTTTAGGATTCTCGTTCTTGTCACACATTATCTTCACTATGGTAGCAACTGCTGATTCGGTAGGCTCTGTTGTACTTTGGGAAAAGACAGGGTTAGGTTACTCAAGTAAAAGGCTAGAATCAACACAAAGGCTTCTTTAGATGAAGAAGAAATTGGATAGCCTTACTGGGCTTTGCTTCCTGTTTTTGTTACACATTTGTAATGGGCCGCATTACAGTGGCAAAGAGGGGTGACCACGTGGTCTAGAATTGAAAACATTCCCTGACTCTGTGCTCATAGCCTTGAGTGGGACAGCACCCTCTAGTGGGTGCGTTGTAGCACATCTTTGGCTCACACGGTAGGAAATCCTGTGATATTTCAGAAGAATCAGGATATCTGGGTTTATTTCAGAATGGAATAACCGGGGGGGAAGACGTGGAAGACATGCAGGAAGTTGACAATGTCATCAAAAGTACTCGAAAACTTCCATGAGCAGCCAATCAAGAGCGTGCCTTTTTTCACTCATGTGAAGAATCCCGAAATTAGGGATTGAACCTGGGACTGTCTGCATGCAAAGCTTATGCTCTACTGCTGAGCGATGGCCCTTTTCTAACTGCATAGTAAGGCCCAATTCAAACATAAAAGCACATGGTACAGTCCTCTTCGGGTGCTGTGCCACTTCAGAATCCACGTAAACAATTGCCATTTGAAAGCCACCCCCTCAATCAAAAACTGCAGTTAAGTGGAGACAAAGACTGGAAGCTTTTAAGCATGGAGCAGCAGGAGCAGCCGCCGCTGCCATGTTCCTCTTTACCGCAGCTGATCTGACCCTCTGCTTTTCCTAAAGCACCTTCCTAGTATGTAAGCGTTCCACACGCCTTGTTCAGCTCAATGTTAAACCCTTTTTGTTCTATGTGGCTTTTTAGTATTTTAAATCTCTTAGCCCTGCACTGTTTTTAAGATTCTCTCCTGCTCTAAATTGATGCTGTTTTTGAAGTTTTGAATTGTTTTAAAATGTTTGTCACCCTGGGGCTCTATCTGGACCAAAATATTTATTTATTACTAGCATTTCTATACTGTTCCACATCTAAATAGATTCCGGAGCAGCGAATTCAAAAAATCACTCTCCTCTGGCCCTCAGCCATTATGGTAAAATTGGCCAATTTGGTGTCTGGTACAGATATTTTCATTTTATTTGCCCATCTTAGGTAGATGGAATTTTACAGTCTGCAAGTTCAGTGGGAGTTCAGGCTGTTCAATAGTTCACAGAACCAAGCCTTGATTTTGTATTGAGCATATATTGGCAGTTGTGTGATTAACTGCAGTCCTGTTTTAGCTCTCTCCCTCCCCCAGTTTTTCCTGACAAGGATGATGTTTCTCTCATTCTGAGCTATTTCATGGCCGGTGCTGTTTTACCAGTTGAGAAACCAGGTCGCTGCTGATGGGAAATGAGAGTAAAGGTGCTTTGTGGAGAATCATAGAATAGTAGAGTTGGAAGGGGCCTATAACTCCCTGGGGAGGGGGAGGTCTTTTAAGCCCACCTAGAAGGCATGTTCTCTGACACAGCGTCCTGTCCCTAAGTCCCAAATGGCTGAATTGCTAAAGAACCCTTTGCTCAGTTACTGTATTCTCATGTACCTTAAGGCAGAACAATAGTTGCAGAATTCCTTAAGCAGAGTTGGTAGACCGAATGTCAAGCAATGCAGCCCAGCAATCTCCTTCCATTCTAGAAATTCAAATATATCCCATGCTAAGAGCAGGCCCGGTCCAGCAAAAACAGGCTGCATATTCTTCTGGTTAATAATTTTTGTAATGCTTTTTAAGACTTCCCAAAGAATGTCTAAATCACTTCAAATGTAATGTGTAATCTTCTGTTTATATTTTTTCAAAAACTATCAATTTGATTATTCAATACCAAAGCCGGTGTGGATTTTCTAGTGTCTGTTCAGCTCAAGTTAACGAGGACTGCACATTGTTCTGTGAAACTGAGACAGTGCAATCCTATACTTGCCTACTCAAAAGCAATTCCCACTGAATTCAATAGGACTTACAGCCAGGCAAGTATGCAAAGGATTTGAGCGTAATATAGCTTGAGAAATGCTCAACTGATGAAATGAATTGAACCCCCTTTTGTAAACTTTTGACAGCTAGAGAAACATTTACTGTGCCCCAGAAATTGATTCAACTTTCAGGGCATTGCGTGGGAAATACTTCACCACAATCAAGGTAAGTCAGTTGGAGCCCTCCATGAACCCCATGGGGATCCATCAGAGTAACAGGGGCCACCTACAACAGCTCTATACATTTCTCAGAGAGTTCGCTGCCTCTTGGATTTATTCACCTTTTCAGTGCATACTTCGAGAAATAGTGGGAATTCTACTCTATGTTTATGATGGTGTCCAGGAATCTAGAGGCAGTATTTAGTCCAAATTAACTTATATCAAACCCCACAGTCTAATAGTTATAATACTAAAAATACGTTAAAAAATAGTCTCGATCAACTTTTGAAAATTCACTGTTAATGCTATGGTGCTTAGCATACAAACATAATTTAAATTGGCCCAGGGCAGCCAAAAACTTACTTGGTAAGGATCTCCTTCATATGCATAGCTCAGACACCACCTCCCATGCAGATGTTCCTTCTTTTGTAAGCTTTCTTCCTGATATTTCAAACAATGCAAAAAAACAAAGTTTCAAAGGCCATTGCAAATTAAGCAGAAAGATGAAGGATCCAGAAATATTAGCTAAGTTAGATTGTGTTAGGTAAAGTAAAAGTTGGAATCATTGCATAAATTGCTCAAAATATTCAATCATTTGTCTCGTGGATATCTAGATTTTAATTTTTGTTTGTTTGTTGTATGGTACTGCATATCAGAAGCCAGTGCCATAAAAGGAATCTTAAAATATAAATGCATTTCAAATAGTCCATCTGTCAATCTGATAGAATCTTTCTGCATGGATGAAAGTAAACAATATTTCAAGGAACTCATACATTTTGCATTGCAAGGGAATGCTAGTGAAGGAATCTGCTTGCAAATTACCCCACATGGCTTATCTATTTGATGTCCAGGAGAAGCATCTGATTTATTTACCCATAAGAAGAATCTTTAGATTAGTTTACCTAGCTTGCTTCCTATTCTGAAGTCCAAGTATTGACCAAGAAAGTGATTTGCAATCCCTTCAAGAATATAAAAACCATCAAATTCAGAGAAAAACCATTGATCTAAAAAGACAGAAATGAAAAGAAGGGGGGAAGTTACATGTACACAGCAAATATGTCCTGCAACTATGAAATCAATAGAACAAGCTACTTGAGAATTTTATTTCAAAAATAGTTTCCTTTTCATCTGATTTTTTTATCCTGCTTTTCAGAATCATAAAATTTCCTTCCTTACAAATTGTGTGTTTGTGTGAACTCTACATGATCATTTTCAAGTGAACTTTGATAGCTACTTTAAATAACTCATGTAGGGTACAATCCTATCCAGATAGCAGCTTCTGAACTCAGAACCTGCCAGGTATCCAATGCAGGCCGGGAGGAGACGGGCAGCTCTACACTCCAGCTGTCCTACATCCCTGCTAGATGGGCAATTTTGCTCACCTAACAACAGCACCTCAGAGGGAGGAAGCTGGGGCGGACAAAGGGAATGGTGTAATACAGCTGCCTCGGTCTTCTCCCCTCCCTGCCCTTGAGAACACCTCCTTTTCCCCGTCTCCGCACTCCATTTTCTGAGCACAGAGAGGTAGCTGGGGCAGTTTTCTCCAAGGGGGCTGGGAGGGGGCAGGCAGTGCAGTTTCCTGTCTCCAACTCAGAATCAGGAAACCGAACTATCCTGTGCCCCGACACATACATGCTGTCTGGTGGCCGTAGGATTGGTCTCTCTTAGAGAATTACTGATCACCAGTTATTTTAAAGAACTGGTTTACTGAAGACAGAACCCAGTAACTATTCAGTTTTATATTTTCAAAAGAGGGGAACAGCCATTCTTGCTTTTCCCATGCAGTAGCCCTGGTTTCATCCTCCAGCCTGTCTTGCACCAATTCAAGCTGCTCAACTCTTCCTGCACTCTGCCTTAAGACTGCAGATTTCAGGCCAATAAAATCATGCCCAGCCTTTTCTCTCTCCCCACCCTCCCGCCACCCTTGCTCTTGCACTGCTTAACACCCAGCCTAATGAAGCACTCTTGAACTCAAAACGTTTTCTCATTGCTGACATTTTGGTTGGTCCTAACAAAGGTAACTTCATGTTGTGGCTTTTGATTTAGAGAAGTAGTATAATGATGTGATATATCTTAGGCATACAGCCAGCTTCCACAGAGCTCTGGCCAAGCTTATCCGGCCTCATTGTTCCCTTGCATGAACTGAGAATATGCACACAACATTTCTTTGTGGCTTCATGTTGCAAAGGAAGATTGATCGACATGCGCAAGCTGTCTTTCTCCTGATCAACCCTAGGGCCCCCCAGAATATAGTTTGAAAAGCACTGATCTAATGGATATAAAAGGCTGTTTTGTATTGAATCAGTCCAAATATCAATCTAGCTTTATGTTGTCAGTTCTGCTTTCCAGCAAATACAAATCTCATGGTTCTAACCAGATATTCCAGTACTCAGACTTGGAGATTATTTAGGGACCATGAGGTTTCCTACCTGCAAAATCTGGTCTATTGCTTAGCTACCACACACTGGAGGGAAAGGTTGTATTGTAATAATACTGGGACCATAAACACTCCCCTTCTCTGTCCTGTAACTCATGTATATTTCAGGCTATGATTCTGCTGAAAAAGTTAATTGTCTCCATTAGAGCCCCTACATGCCTCCTGATATGCAGCTCCCAACAGTTTTCATAGTCTGTTCATTAACCACAAGTATTTCAAACTGAAGACTTGTAGAGGTGTGCAATGCAAGGGGGGATCCCAAGTGTCAGTTCCATGCTTCAGAACTTGAAGATAACTTTGCTAAGAGCTTATCTGCCGCCTCCCTCCTGCGCCCCAACTGTCAAGGGCTGTCAAACTAGTCTATACGCAGGCCGGTCTTGTCAATTACTTTGTATGTTTCCTAGTACACTTTGTTCCCTTTGACAGCTGAAGCACAAAAGACAATAGACAAGGCAAGGGCTAGATATAGTTCGACAGCCGTAAGTGCGTACTTTTGCAACTGTGAAAAAATGTGTGTGTGGTGGGGGGGATAATTTTAAAAATAAATAAGACATTTGCACACATTCCTGGGGCAAAAAAAATTTCAAAATTTTGGTCCCACTTGCAAAAATCCCAAGGCCGCAATCAGAGCGGGGATGGGGACTTGGAGGCAGACAAAACAGGATACCTGCTGGAGCCAGTTAAAGGACCGAGGGGGAAGGAGGGGGAAAACAACCCACGGTAAGTCTGATCATCTGTTGGGCTCACTGTGGGTTGATTCTGCAGACAACCCACACTGAATGGCTAATTCACCAGAGTGGATTGTTATGCCAGGCGAACTCACCCAATATATCTTCAAATCAGGAATGATTTCATGGCAGCAATGAAGAAAAGCCACAAGTCATACAAACCTGAACAGACAAAGCAATGGGCTCTCCTTGGTTCCGAGGGAGCGCACCTAAAAGGCACCTTCCCACCTATATTGCTTGACAAGTCTGAACTAAATTGATTGGATCTAATGTGGAGTACACACATTAGAGCTACAATGCACAAGCCACTTTACGTTGCTCCACATGGCAGCTGTCGCCACATGGTGAGCTGTTAACATGCAATGGCTGAACAACACAGATGGGAGAATTTCTCTATGCCAATGGACAATTAAAAGCAGGAATGAGATATGTTGAACGTTGCCCTGGCTGCTGCAAGCCAACAGCTTCCGTGTGATGACAGCCATCATGTCCATGGCCTCCATGGGGCAGGTGGCACGTGGTCACTTGCCCTTTGCTTCCATCTCCCCTGGGGCTTTTGTTCACAATGTACAAAATAGCCCATTTCCTTAGCTGAGCTGACTTGCTGAAAATCCACCTACTGCTGTGATTCTTCATTTCTTTCCTCCCCCAGCATTTTCTGCTTGGTTTAATCCCTTCTTATAATGCTTGTTGCTCACACACAGATGGTTCTGGTAGGCTGGCAGCTTGTCTTGCTTCACCTTCCTACTGTAGTTTGTTTTGCTAGGTATTCCAGAGGTCATATTGCCCAACTGTTCATTCCCAGCACATACGCTGAATGGGGAAGTATATTATAGGTGCTTTGTAGCTATGTATCTTGTGGGAGCAGCTAAGCAAGCACATAATGGGCTAGGGGTAGCCTCTACTAACACATGCTCAGCCTGTGATCCTCCAACTGGATGCTCTGTAATAAGCACATCAGAACCAACAGAAACCAATCTACACTTTGATGGCTGGGGTGTTAGAATGCTGTTCGACAGTCAAATATAGTATTATGCTGAAAGTTTGAGGAAGGGATTTTTCTAACTTAACCTTTAAAAGATTATTATGGTGTTTGTAAAAGCAAAACAGCAACATATATTTTTGTGAAATTAAGTTGCATTTATTTCATTGAACTTGCTTATACAAAGTTTGCTTAAAACTGAAGTAAACAAGACCAACAGTTAAACTAATGAAAACAAACTCATGAAGTTTAATTATTATTATTATCATCATCATCATCATCATCATCATCATCTCTATACCACTCAATAGCCGAAGCTCTCTGGGTGGTTCACAAAAACCGGTTTACTCTTTGCTATACTATAACTATATCCAGAAAAAAGCCAAGAGAGCTATCTTCCATACCATTCAAAGCGTCTTCCTGGCAGCTTAACTCCAACATTTTTATATGCTTGAAAGGTGAGCTAGTATAAGATAAGCCACATAGGGCAGACTATGTTGCAAGTGTATACAAACTTTCCTTTAGCATAGACAAAGGAATGTAATCCCACCCTTATTGAGGGAACTCCAGAAAAGTTTAAACACTCCACTTTCCAATCAATCCCGATCAAATCAACTCCTATGGTGCAGCCATTGAATTGGCTATACCGAGCCCTAAAGGCAAAGGGCGCTATACCAAAAGCAATGCACAAGAATGGGGTGGATGGAATGGTATACTTTTCTGGACCCAGAAATCCAGGTGGGCCAGTCCAGGCTAAAATCTCATTAAAATCTCAGGGGAGCAAATGGAGGCTAAAGCGTACCTCATGCTTGAAGATATTTATGGGAACTTGTTTCCCTCTATTTGTGTACCTATTGTCCATATCTTGTGAGATTGGCTGGAGCTAATCAGAAGCAGTGTCACAGCACAACAAGTAACATGCTTAACAGAGACTTGCTGCTCTTCTCTAGAACAGACAGTGTGTTCATACAATTAGACTAGGACTTGAGGGAGAAATTGTGCTTTCCTATGTGACCTACTCTCCCCAAAACTACCAGTTCCCAGAGTTGCTTGTGCAGAAGCAGAAGGGAGGGCTACAGCACCATAATATTCAGGGACACTGATACCAGGGACAGTGGAAGCAAGTGCTGCTGCTAGGACTTACATGCATGAGTAAATGTCTACTTCACAAGTATCCTACAAATCTGAGAATTTTACTTATGGCATGTTGAATCTGAAAAATCTTCAAGTCTACTTTTGGAAAAGAGTATGAAGTGCTCCTACTAATATTTTTAAACAAGATTTACTCAAAAACAAAAAAATCACTTGCCACTACTTTTGTAGAACTTTTCTCCTCAGGCAAATTTACCACAGCTTTGTGGTAAAACTACAGTTCCTTACCTCTTAGTTCAATTCAGATTTCTTATTTTACCCCATAAAACATTCAAATGACCGTCACCATGCCAAAAACATCACCTTGTGATGAATCATGTCAGCTACTGTTCATAAAAATAAATCCACCCCCGTATTTTCCTCTCAAAAAATTCACACTAGACTTAATTTCCATCCAACATTCTCTTCTTAGAGGAGAGCTGTGGGACAATTAATATCAACAAGACTTGAAACCTAACCATCCCCAACAACTTGATATGCTCAGGGCTCCATCACACCAGCGTTTTATCACACTCTCACCATGCTTGGTTTGCAGTTTTGCAGTACAGCACTCAGATGATGCCGTCCCTGTCCTCTTCTCCTCCCTTTTTTGTGTTTTCCTAGAGTGGGTAAAGTCTGGATTATTTTCCCCAAACGGAATTAAAGCACCCTTCAGCCCCTGTGTAGTGCCATCGTCTTGCTATTTCCATTGTTGGGGGCGTGTGCTTTGAAGGGAGAGCTTGTTGACAAAAGAGGAGGGTGGAGCGGTTCTCCTCCTCCACGTGGTGTTGAACAAATGGCTTGTGCTGAGCCATACTTTTGCTGCTCCAACCCCACCCTCCTTGCCCACAGTTCCCTCATTTTTAAAGATAAAGAGATGAAACTTGCAAATGTGAGAAGCTCATAAGTACAGCTTTAGGCATGCCAAGTTTGAATCAGATCGGTTCATCCCTTGATTTTTAAAGAATTTTTAATCCCCCACCCCCAATTATTCCTTCCCATTAACACACACACCCCTCTCCAATTCTGTGCAGGAGTGGATTAAGGCAGAATCAGAGTGGTGTGAGATAGTTGACAAGCATTCCAGACTTATGTTTATACACACAGAGAGACACACTTAAATACTAGGGCCTCCCAATCAGGGAGTAAATTATCATCAAGATTCTATGTAAACAACAATTGAAAAATATACAGAGAAAGAATCTAATACAAACGGGGTTTTTTTTTTAAGTCTAAAACAGCAAACTGGAAAGAAGTGCTTTGCAACCAGATGCTTACTTCTGAGGTCTTATTTCTGGTGACCACACTATTAAAAGCCAGATCTATACATGTGTACTCAGAAGTAAGTCTCGCTCTGTTCAACAGGGTTTACTCAAAGGTAAACATGCATCGGATTTAGTATGACTTGGATGTAAATGCAGTTGAAATCAATGGAATTTACTCTTGAGTATGGGAATCAAGCCCCAGCAATAAACAAGCTTCATTGAACACACACACACACACACACACACACACACACACACACACACACACACCCCTCTATCTCTGATTCTGCTTTAATCCACCCCTGTGCTGAATCGGAGGTGTAGGGGAGGGAAGGAATGATTTTTTGGGGGGGGGAATTAAAAATTCCTAAAAAATCACGGGACTGAATACCATTGCACATCAACTATAAAGAAATATTAAATATTATTATATGCCAGGTATCAAATATGACATGCCATTCCATCAGCTATCAGATACTTCCATATCAGCTGTCAAATATAGTAATCAGAACCAATATACATTCACAAACACTGCATTAAATATAATGCAGATGCAAAAACTAAAACCACTTGTGGAGGGAGGGAGGGGGGTACCCTACCTCCAGGCAGTGTAGGAAAGGATAAAAGGTTGCTCGATTGAATACCAATCCAACAAGGTGGGCTGACTGAGCCAGGGGATTCTCAGACATTACAGGACAACCCTAAGGTTTATGAAACAAGGGCCCAGGCCAGCACCCACTATTTTGAAGTACTAGGCCTGAAACCTTAAATAGCAGCAGTAACCAACAGGAAAGCTCTGGACTTAGTACTAAGGCCAATTGGAATAAAGCACACATATTCAAATATGATAGGTGGTAAGTTTATTTAGTAAAAGGGAAAAGGAGAAGGGAATAACATACAAAAGAACTGGAGCAATGTTTGTAAATAATACTTACAAAGCAAAACAGCAAAACTGACTAAACCTGTCTATATGTACCAGTGGCACCGGCCTTCAGTAGAAAAGGACCTCAGAAAGCAAACCCTCCAAAGCAACCATTGGATAGGGCAACATGAAAGTAATAGAAGACAAAGACATATTTTCTCTCCTTGATTTTATACTTAAAAGCCTTTAGCAAATCTGAGGTGATCCCTATTAGCCAATCACAAGATAGCTTGAAATAATCTGCCCAGACTTTCGGGGGGGGGGGGGGCAGAAGATTCTCACCAACTTTCAATTGCATTTGTTCAGCCCAATTAGTAGGGTTCTGCTTTGGCACTGAAGCCAGGGACGGCACGAGATAACACATACAGGTGGCCTAACAAATACGTACAGGCTCAGCCTTATAGAAAGGAACCTCTCAGGTTGCTAAAAGACAGAAGAAAAATGGATTTCTTGACATCACAATCAGCTACAAAAATTCAAGACACAGAGCAAGGACTAAAATTTTAAATCTTAAATACTGAAAATACTAATATACAGAAAATGCTTGACAGAAGATAAAAATGTGACCACCGGGCAAGGTTCCCAAGGGTAAGCATTCCAGAACCGGGAGAGGGAGCTACCATTGAAATCACAGAAGAGAGTTTTGTTTCCTGAAAGGTAGGCTATGAAATATTTGTAATAAATAAATAAAATCTTTATACTTTTATTTTGAAATGCAACAATTCTGGAGTTTTGACAACAGCAACAGAGAAAAAAGTGAACAGAGAAAAATCCTATGATAAGAGGAGAAGTGGAGTAGAGACCATCACTCATTCCTGGGTAGGCAAGGTCACTGATTGAGAAAGCACTGAGAACTGGATAACACTATATCCAGTTCTCATGGGATAGCATATAACTGGATGAGAATAACTTGTTGAAGAATTTGTCAGTTTCACTTATTCTATTAAAAGAGGGAAAATGAAATTGACAAGTTGTCTTTTTTGTAATGGGAACATATGTACAAGACAGCCCCTAAGCACACAGGCTAGCCTTCAAAACATACATTTAAAAATAAAAACATCAATATAATGGTGTGCATTAGTGCAAGGGAAGGTGGTGGGTTTGTAGTAATCCCCCTTTTTACTTTCATTTAAATGCCTAGATTAATTTGAATGGGACAACAGGGGAACTGTCTCTTTTGAAAGGGTCATAAAATAGCTCACACAGAGAAGTAAATTCATGCCATATACAAGAATCCCAATTGCTGCTTGTGGCACCTATGCAACCACAGTCCACAGAGTGCTCATGATAGCAAAGAAATGCTAAATAGAGAGTGGATACGAGAACTGCATTTCCCCATCAACAAAATGTGCAGTGTAAGTAGTGGTAACATGGGATCTTCCCACAAGTATCTTGACAGAAGACATCTGAAGCTTACCCAACAACTGAGTATAAATTCTGCTACTGTAAGGAAGAACATTTAAATCCGCTGCAATAACGGAGTATTATTGGCTTCCCATTTTTTGATGCTAAAATAAATCTGACAGTGCCCCAAGACATAATAAACGAGGGATTTCATAGCGATCTTCCCCTCCTCTATTGATCCTTTGGCTCTGCCCAATAGCGGTCTCTGTCTCTACTCCTTCCTGATCAAGCTTTAGTTGTAACTCTTTACTGACCCCACCGAGAAGGCAAATCTCAGCGGGGTGCTGAACTCTTGCTACAAGAGAACAGATGGCTGGGCAAGTGAAGCCAAAAGCGATTTAAGTATAAACTCTGTTGAATCGAGTAATCGCTTTTCAGGGTGTTATTCTGACAAAGCTGGAAGGGTTTGCCTCTAGAAAATAAAAAAAGAAGCGTGGAGCTTTGGAGAAGGCAATTTCTGTCGTCTGCTGTAAGAACCTTACTTCCCAAAGATCCTAAAATGTAGGACAATGTCCAGAAAGGGTATCTATGTTAGTCTGTTGCAACAAATACACACACACACACGCATAGGTTCCCCCCCCCCCAAAAAAAAACCCTGTTAGATTTATGGAGGAAATGAGTGAAGCGCATATATTTTTAAGATTGCTCATAGTATGGACTGTGCACTATCATGTTTTAGGAACACTTTGCTAGGGATTTGCTTAAAAGGGACTGTTAGGGCAGCTAAAGTTCTAGTTTTTCCTATTTTTAAAAAAATACTATTATTATGACAATCTTATAACTCTGTTTCTCTGTATTGGCAAAGAAAAATGGAAGATGACAGTTTTCCAGTGTTGAGAGACCAGGGGCTCTTTCAGATGGGGGGGGAAATCACGTTTCCTTACCAGGGCTCTCCTTCCTGCTTCCCTTCCACATTTGCTGAAATTACATGAGGAAAAGAGCAGCGACCATGTGGCTCATACAGTTCAATGGGAACAGCGCCCTCTAGTGAGTGTTTTATAGCACAACTTTGCCTGCACACAGCAAGAAATCCCAACAAATCCTGACTTATTTCAGAAGAGTCAGGTTTTCTGTGGCTTAATTTATAACGCTAAAACCAGGAAATGGAGCAGATGTGCAGGAGGCTGACAGTGTCATCAAAATGAGCCACGAACATTCATGAGTGGCCAATCACAAGCGTGCTATAAAACGCTTGTTTAAAGAAGCTCCAGAACTATTCTGAAATAATCTTTTCTGGGGGAGAAAGTATGCAGAATCATTCTGCTTCACCACTTACATATAATGAGACCAGGGACTTTCTTGCAGCATTTGATTTGGTAGGAGAACAAGGGCACTAGTTTTGTGTGTCCCAGCAAGTGTGAACTGTTTTGGCAAAGGCTGTGTCTTGGTGGAGGAGATGCACTATAAATATGAAATGGGAGGGTAGTTTTTCCATAAAACTTCACTGCGCAATCAAACAAAAACTTGTGCTTTGTGTGATGCTATTCTTTCCCTTCCTGCCTTTCATTTAATGTTGTCATTTTTTATACAAAAACTCAATAAGTATTGTTTGGAAAGGCAATACTGGGGAATAATTTCAGAGAATAAGGAAACTAGTAGGAGACTCAGAAAACAAATGGGACCAAATAGGTAAGAATGGGATAGTGAGAAACTATTAGGGCAGTAGGAAAGGATTCAGGAAGGAGATTTTTCAAATCTACATTAACAGTACTTGAATTGCTTGTTCCTTACATCCTTTTATTTACTCTAATTATCCTCCCAGTGCAAGTCTATGCATATTTCCTCGGAAGTAAATCCCACTGAATTCCATGGAGCTTACTCCCATATAAGTGCACATAGAATTGCAGCCTCAATGTATTTCTAATTACATAAATGCTTAACACTCTCTCTCTCTCTCTCTCTCTCTCTCTCTCTCTCTCTCTCTCTCTCTCTCTCTCTCTCGTCAATAGGTTTAGCAACATGCTTCTCCATGAGAAAGCTTTCTACAGATGAACAACACCAGAAGCATAACTTCCATAGTTTTGTTTCTGGAAATGCATGTATTTGTGTATATTGTAATTTCAGCTAACACATTCTAAAAACTTCATCACGTCTAGTCAAATGCGCAGCTCCTGTCACTTCTTCTGTAGCCACTCCCATGTCACTTCCTGAAAACAGCAAGTAATTAGTAGGACTGTGCACAGACTCCCCCACCCCCGATCCGCTCTGGATCCTGATCCACAACTTTCAGATCAGGTCCGCTCTACTTTCAGCTGATCCGCCTATGGTCCACTCCTCGGCAGGGCTCCGTATCAATGCTCCGTGTTTCCCCCCATAGATTTGCATTGAAATGTCAAATGCCTATAACTTTTTTAGTTTTCAAGTTAGAAACATCAAAATGGGCACCATGAGAGCTTCTGAATGTATCCAGATTCATGTCCATTTTGGAGGAAATCCGAGCATGCCCTGATTTTGGGGGAATATTTGAAAAAAACCCCACCATTTTCAGAAATGCAGTTATCTCTGTCATTTTTCCAGATACACACCTCTAACTGGGCACCATCACAGCTTCCACCTAGATCCTTATTCATGCCCATTTTGGAGGAAATCCAAGCATGCCCTCATTTGGGGGGGATTTTGAAAGTTTCAACCCTCAACCCTAACCCCATTTAACAAAAATGCATACATCTCCGTCACTTTTAAAGTTAGAAACATCAAAATGGCCACTGTGACAGCTTCTAAATGTATCCAGATACATGCCCATTTTGAAGGAAATCCGAGCATGCCCTGATTTTTGGAGAATATTTGAAAAATCACCCCATTTTCAGAAATGCAGCTATCTCCGTCATTTTTCCAGATACAGACCTGCAACTGCCCACCATGAGAGCTTCCACCTAGATCCTTATTCATGCCCATTTTGGAGGAAATCCGAGAATGCCCTGATTTTGGGGGAATATTTAAAGTTAAACCTAAATCAGAATCTTCCTCTCAGGTAACCACGTCAAAAATGAACAGAGGGAACTTCCAGATAAACAGGATGAGCGTACAGACCTTGCATTGCCACGCTTGGGTTGCAATACTTCTAAAAACTTAATTTCTTTCATGCCATGCACTCATTTCAAAGAGCTATTACGTGTTGGTTTTTCAAGATGCACCCCCCCACACACACACCTCCGTCACAGTTCACACACTCCAGGGTATGCCCAGCCAATAACTGTAGTAATATAACAATAAAAATACTAATAATCACAACAAGAAAAATTAGAACAAAAACTCTGTCTTTATTACCAGTAAGGGGAAAGTGGACGTGCCCAGTGGGACAGTGGGGACTGTGCCACCAGTCATTTGGCCGGTCCTGTCTAGGAACCTGCCTTTGAGAAGCTTTGAGAACCTCAACTCATTGGCTTCTCTTTCCACTATTCCCCTTTGGAGGGTTCTGATGACCCTCAAGGGCAGTGGGCATTGGGTACATCCACATGCCATACAGCACATCATCCACTTGCACCACATCTATTCATTTGTTCACCAAGGTTATGGTGGGTACCTTGCAGTGCTGTGTTGCCTATCTGTTATTTTACTTTGTATATTATAAGGTTGCGTGTGTGAGTTTGCTGGGGCTACTGCTTCACCAATGCACTCAAAAAGTGTCAAAAGTCCTACAAAAGACAAAGAAAGAGAAGTTACTAAATATCCTGTTTTGCTTATTCCCACCCCCTCCAACACTGGGATTGGAGGATGCTTCACATAGGCTGATCACTTATCATGATTGGGAGATGAATCTGTCAATCAACGTTAAAAAATAGGTTTCCCCCTCCCGCTTTACCCATTATATAAAAATTAATAGCAAGCAAACCGCATGACGAAAAGTTCTGAAAATAGACACAAATGACCCCCAATCATCACTCTCTAAGCACAGTAAGTTTCAGAGAAGTAGCTTTAAAAACAAAAAAGTTATAGGCGTTCTTTCACCCAATGCAATCCTATGCGAAAAAAGTTCCAAAATGACTAAGTGGATCGCTCCACAAAGGGGCGACTCGCTTCTTGACGGTTCGCTTCGTGCCTGACCTGATCCGTATCCGCCTTTGGCGGAGGCGAATCAGGCCGATCTGATGTTGCTTCTATGAACTGAAGCAAAGCGGAGCACAGCCCTAGAAATTAGCCCCATTCAGTCTGGTAGGAAAGAACAGCAATTGGACTTTATGAGAGGTTTTTTGCAGCGCAATAATGGCCAGAAGGAATGGAAGACGGGCGAGAGACAGACGATGTCATGTGAGTAATTCGCAAGTGCCCAGTAACGAGCTGGCAGTAAAACACTCATTGGATGGAGCTTTAAGACACCTTAAGAAAAGTTTCTTCTAGTTGTACAGACTTTACCACGGAAGTACAGATTGTCACTGCCTAGGAATCCCAGCTTTGTAGAATCACAATGCAAACAATGCTGATAAGGATAGCTTTTGGAGGTTCTGCCCTCACCATTTCTTAATTTACATTTGAAGAGTAGGACTAATATAAAATATATAATATAGAAATGTGTTATTTTTGTATAGTGACAGTCAATGAAACAATCATTGCACTTTGGCAGTGTCCAATGCTTCCCGTCTATGAGCAGGGCTCACCACCACTTCCATTCTGCAAGCAGGCTGCCCCACCAATTCCATCGGGCAACACAAATTTAGCGCTTCCGGGTGCAAGCCCTGAAACGAGCTGAAATGCTCATTTCTGGAATGTGGCAGGTCAGCGGAGCTCCCTTATGTGGCTGGCTATCCGGCAAGGCTGGCTGCTAGCAGGGATTCACCACTGGATTCTGCCCCTTATGGGCTCAAAACAAAAGGTACCTCAAATCTAACAAGGAGGCAGTGTCTTATAGTTTGAATGGTATTTGTGATTGTTGACTCCTCTCAATATTCTTGACTCTAAGTCTGGTCTTTTCCCAGACAATTTCAAACTCTATAACACAGGGTTTTTTGGGTTTTATTTCCATCTTTCCTTCATCTTCTATGTCTCCCCTCTTCTATCCTGTCTTATTTCTCCTCTAGTTAGTCAGACATCTAATCAGACCACATCCCTTCCACACAAATCTTTTCTTGTACAGTATCCCTCATCGCCCACAGGCATTTTCCTTCTCTATGAGGAATGCTCACCCTTCCAGCCTCTGCTGCCTCATAAAAAATATTGTATTTTAAAAATCTAGAGACCCATCAAGCATGTCAGTTTCATGACATAGGAGCAGGCCTCCCATCCAGGCTGCTGGGTTGCCTAGCAACCTATTTCTCACTTCTCTGATGAGTCATTTGCCTATTGCAATGCCTTGCTGATGTAAGCACAACCAAGAAAAACAATATTGCAGTGGCTATTGCTCTTCTTGGTATCTGTTTATTAATTATTAGCTCTATAAAAGGTTTGTCCACAACCTTGTTGCAGCCTTTCCTGTTTAAAAACAAAACAAAACAGATCTTCCAGGCTACTGGAAGAATGTCTTCTGCAGTACGCCATGTGTATCACGCAGCAGACAAATGACATAGAAACATGTTGGCCTACATTTTCACACTCCTCAAACTAAGCAAATGGATGCTTTATTTTCAGAGATGCTGAACAAGGGTCTGACCTTGCTTCAACAGCCTTAAGTCCTTGTCCTTTGCATTATGTTATCATTCTCAACACACACAGAGAAAGCAACATCCATACTAATGATAATAACATTTCAACATGAACACAAACATTGCATTTGCAAACTTAATCAGCCAACTCTCTAAATCCATGCCAACTCCTGCTCCGTTGTCTCCTCCCAAACCGCTCCACACACTAGAGAAATAAAAGTCCACCTTAAGAACAACATTTCCACTAAGAACCTTTCCAGATGATCAGAAAGCACAGATGTTGTCAGTGCTGCACGTCCAGTACTTGAGCGGCACTAGATTACTGACCATCATCCACTGCTGCTTAATACTTGAGAGCGCAGGATTGGGCTATTATGAAAAAGTTCAACTCAAATTCATACATAATGCTTTTTGTGTTATGACATTCTTTTGTCTTTTCAACTAAAAATTAATCTCATGTTAAGCAACCTCCTGTAGAACAGCATTCCTCAGCCTGGTCCTCTTCAAATGTCTTGGACTACAATTCCCAGAACCCTCAGGAGGAAACCAGGTTGGGGAATACTGTCCTATAGAATAGGTTTTTATTGGTCCACCTAACAATATTGTTTCTATACTTCAGTTTTTGATGTATGATTGCATTATTTTATTTGCAATATGCAACCTATTATATTTTGGAATTATGTTTTGTCTTTTCTTTTTTGAATGAAACATGCCATTTTCAATGTTAATAAAACAAAACAAAAAACAACTTTTTTAAAAAAACAGATATTTTACTTGGGGTAGCCCCACCCATTATCAGTACTACAATATACCACTTCTGTGGGTAGCCGGGGGCGGGGGGATAGTTCTGCCCCAGGGGAGAATCATGATGCTGTTTGCAAATTTTTCTCTTTCTTTTTCTTTGTAAATGAGGCTGGATGAGAATTCCACTGACAGCTTTGCACAGGGCAGCAATAACATTTTTTTAAAAAAATCAAATACATGTTCATTAAATTGTAGTCAAATGCATAGGCAGTTGTAGCTTTACTTCTTGATTGAATGCTGCTTATTTTATTTTTAAAGAACTACAACAATGCTGGGGTTTCACAGCAGGGGTGTGCATAGCTAAAAATAAACACGCTTTTTTAAAGTTCACAAAATGTCATGGACATAGAAGGGTTATATCACTTGTTGCAAATGATACCCCCGGTAGTACCCATTAGATGCCTGTGACACTTTATGCAGCACTTGTAGCAATAATGAATCTCATTTTCCAATTGACAAAGGATTAATTGCAGTTTGGATGCTGGAAAGAGGCAATATCTCTGAAACAGAATTACCGTGTTGATGATAAACGTTTGGATCTCATGCAAATACTATGTATTAATGTGCTACAAACTGATAATCTGGAAAGATCTCCAAGGCTATACTACTACGCTCCTTTACCATGGAGTAAGCCATATTGAATATCGTGGAATTTGCTTCTCAGGATTGCACTTTAATATAGTATGCTCAGTAATCACAAAACTTAGCATTAATACTGAGTGCACATATTTCTTTATGTACATTATCTCAATAGACTTTATAATAGCCCTGTAAGGTAAGTTAGTGTTATTACCCCCATATTTTAGGAGGAGAGCTAAGCCTCAGAGGCACTAATTGACTTAAAGTTACTGGAGAGCACAATCATATTTATGAACTCAATGGGACTTACTTCTGAGTGGACATGCATATGAGTCAGAAACTCACTAAGGCTGCAAGCCTATAATACCTACTCAGAAAGTCCCACTGAGCTCAGTGGGACTTCCTCCCAGTCCCAGGTACGTTGGGTTTTACTTTCTCAGTAGGTATGTATTGGATTGCAGCCTTAGTAAGTGTCTAGCTCATGGAAGAACCTGGGACTTCCCAGCTGTTATCTATTCCATTACCTCAACTCTCAGTAGTACTCAGCAATGTGACTTCATTAATTTCCATGCCTTGAAAATTCTAATTAAGATCTCTAGTTAACTTTGACTATGATACACTGGCTGTTTAGGCTTTTGACTTTCACTATGTACATAACCCTCCAATTTGCTAAACTTTAGTGACTGAAGTATACTACATCATTAAATTTCATGTTTCTGACCAACTTGAGTTTTCAAACATGTACTCAGCCAATGTTTTTGTTCTACACAGTGGTGTTATGAAAAAATAATTTGCAGGGAAGCGGCAACAGGTGAAAGCACGCGCACACGCACACACACATTAGAAAGGCGAACAGGCCTTCTTGCCCAGATAGATCATGAGTATTCTTTACTATCGGTTGTTTGCCTGCTTACCCGTGGCTTCTCCAGAGATACCCGGGTGAGTCCACATTTTCCACCAGTAACTTCCTGCTAGATCACACCAGATTGCATCAGCTTCATAGAGCTGGGGCATAAAAGGAACACTGCCTTTTATGCTCCAGCTCAGTAAGGATCAGTCAGTAAGGTGGCAATACTCAACACACTTAATAGGAAGTAAGTTCCACTGACCTTAATGGGTCTTATTTACCAGTAAACATGCAAAGACTTCAGTGCACAACTTTGAGGACTAAGATATCCTCCTCTGTCTTGCCTTGTTAGAACAAGCTGTCTTCCCTGAGCTAATTATTTCCAGGATTTTGACACTTCTTGTAATAGAGAAATTGCTTTTATAATTTATCAAGTGCCATCCACGACACTTTACATGCCTAAAGGATCTTACGATCTAGAAATCAATACAAGGGAAATCTTGTTTTTTTTATAGTTTATTTCATTCATTCCCTTTGTATCATAAACCACCATTATAGAGAAGTATTATAAACAAACTATATTGGAGTTGGTCATGCTTCCACAAATGTATTTCATTTGTGTTGTTTAATTTACACTCCACTTAACATATTTTCCATTTAACTGTCTTGGCAAAAAACAAAAATCTTTTCAATAGTCTATCACATTTCTAGTACACATTAGTACAAGCTCAACATTGGAACTTGTGTTTCTGTTTATTCCATTCTCTCCAACGTAACAAAAAAAATCCTCAAGCTCTATATCAGCCACAATAAGGACCTACTCCCCCACGCCACCCCTTCTACAGTTATCTATTTTTTGTTAGAAGGTATTTTCATTACTGCTAATTTCATTCCTTTTTCTTTAAAATTAAGATTTTATTACACCGTGGTCATTATTTTGTTTTGCAGGTCTGTTCATGAAGTGGGACGTTATTTGCTCTCAGAAATCGTTTATGTATAATTTGTTCAATTGGACTGTTTGTTTTTTGTTACATATAATGTAGAAAACATGTGAAATAGTCAACCATAATAGTAAATCACAATAAATTCCCTTCCTTCACTTCTTACCCCCACGTTGAGAAAAAAGAAACCAAGCAAAAGACAATTTAGACGTACGTGCGTCCATAGAGCCCTCTAGTGGAATCTACAGACTTTATTTCCTTCTCCATGCATGCCAATATGTGTAGCCTGATTCTATGCATGTTTACTTTTAAATAAATCCTATTGCGTTCAGCAGGATTCCCCTTTTAAGTGTGCCTGGATTACAACCTTTGCACACAATCCTATGGATGTTTAGATAGAAGAACAAGTCCTAGAACTCCCAGGATTCCCCAGCCAGCCATGTTGTCTGAGGGATGCTGGGTCATGTAAGCTTTATTTTTGCCTAAACATGCATAGGGTTATGCCCATAAGCTGCAATTCTATGAACACTTGCTTGGCAGCACAGGTACTTCTGCACTACATGTTTACTCAGGAATAGCAACAATTTGTTCACTCACTTTTTATAAGGCACCTATATGACGTTGTCAACAAACTGTCGTACGCCCAGATTTACCACACACTTCTTTCATCAGATTGCAGAAAATATTACTGGGGGGGGGCAGTAGCATTGCCTCTGCAGGTATAGATTGCCTTTGCAGTAGTCTTCCATCTTTTTCAGATTCATGGCTTTTATGTATGCAGTAACATATTGAGCAGATGATCCTATTGCCACACATCTTACCTCGACAGCACGATTTTATCAGCGTGTTTTTAAAACTATTTTTAATTTGCACTACAATACCACACCCACCCACACACACACTGGCACTTAAATGAAAAGGTGTTTTAGTGCAAATTAAAACTTTCAACTTACCCCCTCCACACAAACATACACACAGTGAGAGAGAGAGAGACGCACTGACTTTTCCACTCAACACCATTTCCCCCCCCCCTAATCTTCTCATTTGCCTACAATACTTTAAAATGTTTTTAAAGTTACTGGAGTAATTGCACTTTAGAGCAAATTTAAAAACCAAATGGAAAAAGTGGTTTTAAAATTATGTGCTCAGGTGAATTCTGCCATCTTCACCTACATAGCTATATTACACCCATTAGTATGGATGGAATATAGTTACATTCTACACACACTATGTCACTATATCCCTGATAGTCCTGATGGCTATGCGCTACTTCCAGTGACAGAGACACTAAGCCTATGTACACAGTTGCTTGGGACCCTGGGTGGTATGGTGCTGCTGCACTCATGTCTTGCTTGTGGGTTCCCGGTCAACAAGCAAGTTGGCCACTGTGTGAACGGAGTGCAGGACTAGATGTACCCTTGGTCTGACTCAGTGTGGCTCTTATGTTCACAACACACAAAATCCACAGAAGTATGGAAAAACATTGCAATCCCTCATATGGGGTCGTGCTAGGAGCCACCAGTCTAGAGGTTCTTTTAAGATTTCCTTGTGCATAAACATGCACAGGATCAGACTGTTAAGCTTCCTAAATAGAATCCGGAGGTTTGCTTAAGCGAGACTTAAGTTTTAGTTCTAGTAGTACTACAATGAGGTATGTCAAGAAGAAATCAGCAATAGAACATAGTACCAAATTTGATGGGGCAATGTAGGATGCTAAGGGAGAATTACCTTTGTTATAATTCTGCTTTCAATTCTGTTTCATTATTGTGTTTTAAGAGAAATAAAATGATATCTTGAATATTCTCAGAGTAAAGGATGGAAGGGGACTGAGTTTAAATATAAAAGCTTTTAAATCTTTGTGCTAGCATTCCAACGATGTCTGAACACTGTACAATAATCATAGGACGGGAGAACACCAATGGCAGCTACTTAATACTCCTATTTTACAGGTGGAGGAGCATGAAGACCAACCGTGAAGTGTTTAGCACAAGGCCATGGCAGATGATTATGATTATGGATTTTTCTAAATTGGGTTTATCTCCTGCTTTTCCTCTAAGGAACTCAAAGGGGTGCACATTGTTCTCCTACTCTATTTTTATCCCGATAGCAATCCTATGACATAGATTAGGCTGTGAAATAGTGGCTGGCCCAGAGTCATCCAGTCAGCTTTGTGGATGAGGATTTGAACAGGGGCTTTCCCAATCCTAATTCTAACCCATGCTTAATCACAGTGGATCTCCCTAGATGTTTTAATTAGCTGTGCCCCCAACTGGAACTAAATTTCTTCCTTTCCCTAATGTGTGAAGAATGGGTTCCTGAAAGCCTATAATTGTTAGAGCATGAAATAAAAGAGTTATTTAGACTTTAGAATGACTTCCCTATAGCCCCATTCCAAAGTTTTCTCTGTGAGTTTTATTCATGCAGATCTGAAGACAGGTAACATCCTCTTGGGGCTTTATTTTTAGGTAAGTAAAACTTGTTCCCTTCATCAGCAGCACTTCATGTTCCCCATGAGAAGCTCTATAAATAGCTTAGTTGAGATTCTGTGCCTCTCAGATGAAGTTTTAGAACAGCTCCCTGCTATCTATGTTAAGCATGGCCTGCAAAATATATTTCCCTGGACTCTCATTCCACTTGCCCACTTAAAAATCAGATTAGCCCATTACTATTTTGTTTTGTTTTTCTTCATTTTTCTGAAAGGACTCTGCGGTCCCATAAATATAATAGTACACAAATATATTCAGTGCATAATTCAGATATCGTTAAGACAACTTAAATGTCAAAAATGAAGGAAATGCAAAACTGAGCAATTGTGGTCAACATATTAGCCTGAACTGCAACTTCAGGTGATAAAACAGAGGTATTTGTAGCCACTCTTATAAAGCATCAATCAGCTGGGTATTGCATTCACAATAATTAAATAAAATGTTGATTAAAAAATCTACTTAGGCCATGATCTACATCCTTTTCAGATTTTCTCCATCGAAGGAACAGCCTCTACAGAACCCTTAAACTGCTTTTGGAAAATCCCTCCACTCCATACTGTTTTTCTTGATCTTGGGGTAATATGAAAAGCAGTTTGGTGCTCTCCTAGGAAAGGTTTATTCTAAGCTTTAACCTCCAGTGAACAAGCAACTGACACAGCACCTCCAATCAACAAGAACAAAAGGGGAATAATAAGAATTCTGACAGAGAGGCAGCCACCATTTTATTTTTTCAATCCTTCCTTCCTTTCTTTTGGTTGGAGAAAGTCCTTTGTAAAGTCATTTTATGGGAAAAAGAAAGAAAAAAGGCCAGGCCTTGCCATGTGACAGAGTGAAGCAACCTGCTTCAGACAGGACTATGGGAGGGTAGTCCGATGACCGCAGGAATCGGGTGACTCACAGAATGATCCTCCACTCCATTTTTAGAAATCCCCCACCTTTCAATTGCACCACAGTCCCCTCCCCCCTATACAGCAGGATCCTTCAACCTTCTGCATAGCATTATCAGGAGGTGGCGGGGCGACCCCAGGTGGGGAAGTCTGCTTCTACCAGCCCAGATAGAGGCGACTAAATCTGGATCAATCAAATGTCTTACATTTCTAGCAGAAGCAAGATACAAAACAAATGATGAAAAGAGGTCTAATTGTTGTGGATAGTAAAAACTTTGTTAAGAAAACAGATTTTCTCAAATTGTTTTCAGCACAAGCTTTCGCTTTGGCGGAGGGAGGAGAAAGGGAAAACTAATGAGAATATCACTACAAAAAATAACAACCCTACATAATATTCTAAAATTTTGAAGAACTTTGGCTAGCAGTAGCTATTCTCACTAGCCTTTCTCCCCTGATGACAAGTTAATGCTTCAAGTGTCATTGTACTACACAATTACGACCATAGTGCTAGACACTGTATCAGCTGCCTGATCAATGTGTACTCCTAACAAAAAGAACACTTGATCATGCCGCAAATTATTTAAACACAGCTCCTTTTCTAAATGGAGGCTGATACATATGTAGTAAATTGTACCATGTGAAGCAGCCCGTAGAAGAGACTTCTCAAAGAACCCAGGCGGCAATAATGAACTATGGTAAATTCAATATGAAAAGCTATTTTAAGCAGCTGCCACTAGGTGGAGCTGTCATACAAAGCTTTCTAAACTATAGAAGGAAACTAGTTTTTGCTTCTGCAAACTCAATGAACAGATGGTACAGGAGACTAAAGTGTGGAACAATCACACTTTAGTTAACACTGTACAACTCACTTACTAAAACTACTCAAAATAGATGCTGCCCTACGTTTTCATTATCTCCTGCTTCAATTCCACCTATATCACCCAATTTTGGTTCCTACAATCATTATCTCCCTCCCTTTTTAAAGAATATTATTCTATATCTAATAAGTTTAGTTATTCATGAAGCTATGCCATCTAGTACAGGACAGTATCAAGTTAAGTACACATGCCTGTCAATTACAGCTTCTCAAGCTATTTTACATAGGTTCATTTCCTGACTCTGGTACTTGGTATTTCTTTAGGTCTTGCGGAACCGTGACCTGCTTGTGGATCCCCAGTCAACAGCTGGTTGGCCACTGTATGAACAAAGTGTTGGACCAAATGTGCTTGGTTTGATCCAGCATGGCTCTGCTTATGTTCTATGATTCTGTCATTTAACAAGATGTCCATAACACAGACTTAATTCTTTTCTATAGTTCCAGTAAGGAGCATAGCAATATTCTGGCACATCAACACTTCCTGGAAAATAAATAGGATTCCTAAAAAACACACTATAATTTGCAATAAATATTTAAAGTTCCTTCCGTTTTATTATATTGGCAAATCATGAGGTTTACAGTAAAATCAGTTTCCTCACAACTTATCCTCATATTTTCATTCCATATGTATGTCCTTGTCAGAGCATCAGCGCTACCTTAACTTTTTGTCTGGTTTATATATCACATAGAGCTAGTATTTCAGCAGTGGTAGTTTTGGAGATGAATTATGCAACATTGCTTCCAATGTTTTGTGGGCTTTGCACACTGAAATAAACTGTGTGCTTCCTTATATCATATATACCTGGGCCCTGACCTAGGAGTTTCCTAGGAGATATCCTAGCACTGTGTACAGTGCAAAGTCTAATTTTTGTAAAGTGTTCTGAAGCATGATGCCCCCAATACAGCGACATGGTTTCTGAGCTTCGCCCTTCAAAATAAGCCTTGGACCAAAACTTAAAACCGCCTTGTCAACAGAAGACTGTCCCCTTCTATATGCCGATGCCGTAACTAGCACCACGTCCGCTAAAAAGCATTAATTTCATGCAAGACACTCTCAAGTGTGATGATTCCATGTAGATTATATTTCTTTGCAAATATATGTGCAAAGTTTAATATAAAAATCTATTTGTTTAAGAGAGGAGTGAAGACACATATATTCACTCATGCACCAAAAAAGAAAAGCATGGAAATTGCAAGTTAAGGCACCTGGATTTGATTCCTGAGCTATGTAAGCAATCAATACATTTTACTTTCCTCCATAAGTTTAACAGCTTAATCTCCATGCACCCACATTCCCTTCACCTTTCAGTTCCAATCATATTCTACAGGTAGGAACACTGAGAATTCAGTACTATGGGAGCATCGACCCTTTGCTTTTCCAATATGCCAGAACTGGAGAATGTGTGGACCTCCAGATATTGGATTGCAACATCCATCAGCCCTAGTCAGCATAGCCAATGGTGAGGGATGAGGGTAGTTGTGGTCCAACATTTGGAGGGTGACACAGTCCCTATCTCTGTTATGGGTTGAATCCAATGTCAGTCTACTTAGACTCAAAATGAATGGGGCTTAAGTCAGACTAACACTGGATACAATCCTATATGCTTTAAAGACAATGGCATTGTCTTAGTAGTGACACCCTGTATGGAGTGAGCAGGGACAACATTGTTTGTTAGTAAATTCAGAGAGGGACACAAGACTGGGAGCAGACATGCACTAAGACAAGTGACTCTATCATCATTAAGAAAGCACCTAGCATGAACCATCTTGTAAATTCATGGCTATAAAGAAATTTAAACATCAGGAAATGGTTATTGTTTTGTTGTTCAGAATAGAGGGCTTATCAGCAACATTAGATGGAGAAAATAGTGAGGGAGTGGTAAGGGATTTAGAAATGAGTGGTATGTAGGAAGGAGAGAAGAGTTAGATGGCAATTTGAACCAGGACTTCACAACTAAATCTGTCGGGGAAGTGGATCTCATTCATCCAAAAGAGGAAGTACATCAAGTGGAGAGGGCCTTCGCCATGGCTGCACCTCAACTTTAGAATGCCCTCCCACCAAAAAATATGCCTGGAAGTGGCACTAACTTTATCATTTTGTCGCCACGCTAAGACGCATTTGTTTTTATTAAACTGTTTGATTGTTTTAATAATGTTGTCATCTGCACTGTTTTGTTTTGTTTTTTAAATGAAGGTCACTAGATAAAATAAATAAAATAAAGGTAAATAAAAAGACAACAAACTTTATACAGAGCATACCTAAAATACACAACTGAACCAAGTGACCAAGCAGTCATGCAGACATTTGAAAAATTGCTGGAAAAACTTCATGCATGGAGACAAAAACACACATGCCCAAACACTTCCCTCCTCTCCCCACCCCCATTAAAGAAGACTCACAAAAATTAATATCCTAATGAGGCTAATAAAAGGCTATTGCTACTAAAAAGGGATATTCCCCTCCCCTCATTTTCAAAGGGATTTAGGTTTCACACCCCACACACCCTTTCACATAAATGCAAGCCCAAACTCACACAAACCCCCAAGCTCCCCAAACTCAAAGAAAAATAAATTCTCCAAACAAAAACACATATAAAGAGAAACTCTTCATATTCCTCCAAGCACTTCTCCAGTATAGAAAACTTTCCCCCAACCTACTTAAGAGCTGCTTCTGCTTCTCAACCTTCTGGTAGCCATTTTGTTTAAGGAAGTAGCTTCTCCTAAGTCTGAGCAGCCGTTGCACTCGATCCCAGTACTGGAAAGAGAATTCACTCGCACTGAGATTTAAGGATATTGTAAACTGATAATACACAACGGAATTTTATCAAAACCTCTGCTATTTCCTCAAATTGTTTAAACCACCTCCGCGGGGAGGTGGTGGAGAGAGGCCTCGTTTCCCCCCCTCTCCCTACATGCCTTTCAAAGTCTCCTTACCCATCTCCCGTCATTTCTTCTACCCTTCGTCTTTCACACTTAACTTGTACCCTATCCTCAACTGCCAGTTTCTTTCATCCCTCCCTCCTGCTGTTTTTATATTCACTACCTCTTATAATAGCTTTCCTCTCTTATCCCCTTCCTCTTTATAACCAGTTTTTTTAAAAACAAAAATTACATTTTTTTTTTAAATTAGCCTTTCTCTCTACCCATCTTCCACTGCAAAGAGGCACTGGGCAGCCTGCAGCACTGAGACACACCTGAAGGTTGGATGAGATCCACTGGTGAGTCCCGTCCCACAGCTTAAGACACATGGCCATAGAGCAAGTCAATGGGGATGCCATCTTTCTGGCAGAAGTGATTTAGGGTTGATCCAAGGCTTATTTGGGGGAGCAGAGGCGTGCAAATTTCAGTTTCTTATTTAGACTGCTTCTCCACTTCTATGTAAAACTGGGAACCTAAACAACTTGGGACCAAGATACCTAGCAGACCGCCTTCCTCTATATACACCCCAGGTGATATTTACAATTGTCGGAGGAGGCCCTGCTTGTCATTCCATTACAAACTGTAAGCTCCATCCAATGAGCGTTTTACTGCACACTCGTTACTGGGCACTCACGAATTGCTCACATGACGTTGCCTGCCCTCCCCTCTCTCTTCCACCCCTTCTGGCTTTTGTTGTGCCGCAAGCCCCCCCCCCCCAAAAAAGTCCGGTTGCTGCTCTCTCCTGCCAGACTGAATGGGCCTAATTACTTCCTTTTTTCAGGAAGTAACATCTTTTAAATGCCTCCTGAAGACATATCTTTTTAGACAGGCTTTCCCTGGACTATAACTTATTTGTTGTATTTATTTTAGCACTTTTATCCCGGCCTTTAGTCAAAAAGGCTCTCAAGGTGGCTTACAAAAATATTTCTTAAGACAGTCCCTGCCCACAGGCTTACAATCTAAAAAACATGACACAACAGGAAAGGGGATTGGGAGGGAGGGGGAAAAGCAAACCCAGGCACTAGAATCTTAATCGTAAAGTTCAGCAGCTTCTTCTTCTCCCTCTCTCTCTAATAGCCTCATGTAGATCAAGGCATGATAGAGGGACGCCTGCCTGCTGTTTCCTTTCCCTCTGATGACCTGTGACAGTTGGTAGCAGGAGGGACGGGGGTCTCAGCTGGAGCTGGACCCAGGCATAATGGAGAGGTGCCTGGCTGCTACTTCTTTTCCCTCTGATGACCTATGGAAGTTCTGGTTTTATAGGTTTTTTTTTTTTTTTTTTTTTTTAAGTTTAAAATGTTGACTTGGAGCATCATCACAGGGGGGGGGGAGATAGTTGCATCTCCACCCCACTTTTGTCCTTCATTACTTCCTCTTTCTTCCCGGAGAGGAAAGAGGAAGTAAACAATGACCACATGGCCCATTCCTATGCTATGGTTAAACATCTCATCAGAAGGTTCTTCCTAATGTTTAGTCTAAATCCTTTTTCTTATAATTTTATCTCACTGGTTTGGGGTTCTTCCCTCCGGAGCAGCAGAAAGCAATTGTATTCCATCATTTATGTCAGGGCTGGCATCAATGGTATCTCAGCAGGTGTCATTTATGCAGTACCTGGTGAAATTCTCTTTTCATCACAACATTTAAAGCTGCAGGAACTATACTAGAGTGACCAGATACAAAAGAGGGCAGGGCTCCTGCAAGTTTAATTGTTGTGATGAAGAGGGAATTTCACCAGGTGCTGCATGCATACAAATGCTACCTGCTGAAATTCCCTTTTCAATACAACTGTTAAAGGTACAGGAGACCTGTCCTCCTTTTCATATGGTCACCCTATGCAGTATTCTTTTTTCTCACCAACACCATTATCTGGGCCAGAGTGAAAGGCAGGTGAACCACAGTATTCCATCCTCTCTTATACACAATTATTAAAGATGCAGGAGCCCTGCCTTCTTTTGCATCTAGCCACCCTCCATAGTTCCCTTTGTCTTGGGGTGAAACTCCAGGTTCTGAGACATCTAGAGCACTAAAACAAAGGAAGAGTTTAAGCCTATCTCAAACATTACCAGCCACAGTTATTTAATTCTCATCATGGAAGGAAGAACCCAAAGTGAGCAGCAGTCAGTCAGTGTGATGGGAATGTTAGAGGCGTATTACCTCTCCAGCCAGTAATGAGAGTTAAATCTCTTAGCAGTGACTCTCTGTCCATAAACAGCCATTACAGTTGGTCACAGTCTTTCCAGGAATGTTTGATGAATGACTCAGTGGCTGAGCCATGCTCATCAAGTTGCCAGATGCTCCCGGCAGAGCTGCACAGAGTCCAGATTTGGATCTACATTTCTTCCAAGTGTGAGGTTATTTAGACAAAAGATTTGGAACTAGTTTGGTTTATTATGGAACAGGGGCTGGGCAAAAAAAGAGGAACAGAATTAGAAATTATCCACAGCTGTTGAAAAGAAGAGCTTAATTAACTGTAAAGGAAGGGATCTCAATCTGCTTTTCACTGCACTTCCTATTTATATTTGGAATCAAAGCCACAGTGAATTGAGACTTCATGCCAGGACTTCAAAATTAATTGGTTTAGCTTTTTTAAAATGCTTGTGAGGCGCTGAGATAATGTCCACATTCTTTAAAAGAGAAACTGCAGCGGCAAACTCAGGCTGTGGGCACGTGAACACGAAAAGTTCAGCACCAGCTACTTTTGTGTAGGTGATATTCAGTGCCTCAGCTCTGTATTGTTTAGACAGATCCAAAGAACAGATGCTTTTTATATGCAGAAGGTCCAGGATCTACACTATTCATTACACCGTTGTTTAAGTGCATTGTTGCGTCCTCCCTTGCTACGTTACAAAATGCAACTTGAGCCCAGTCAATCGAAATACCTTTTCTTCTATCGTTTTACCCGGGCACACTCTTCTTTAGAACGTTCTTCATTATGCTCATACTGGCTCTGAAGTAAACCTCCTTCTTCCGGTGACTCTGAGCTAGACCTGCCGGGATAAGCTGGCAGGGAGGCGGGGCGACGCGTAGGGATGAGGGAAGCCCTGCAGCGTCTTAAAGGGGCCACGTGCGCCCCAAAGATAAGCGGTTTTTTAAAAAAATTAAGCCTCTGTCCCCTCTTTCACCGCCCTCCCTCCCCCTCCCCCTCCCCTTCGTAGCGGTGTGCCAGCTCTCCCTCCCCTAGAAAAGCCCTCACTTGTCCTAATCAGGAAGCAAAGACCATGGTCACGAGACATGACTTTGAAAGACGGCATTGAATACAACGAAAGGTTGGGGCACATTGTTAGTTTTAAAACGATTTTAACAGAAAGTGGAACGGTTTTAAAAGTCAGAAGAAACGTAACAACAACAACATCACGTGACTGCTGACGTCATCTCTGCCAACTTGTTACGTTTCAGGGGCACTGCTCCCAGTCAGAGAAGACACTTCCATGCTAGTGGACAGATAAATATCCTGTCTTATATTTATTATCTATTTAAACAATTATATACAGTGTCCATCAGTGTAGATTGTCTGGGCCAGAGCAAGAGACAGGTGAATGCTCAATGGTGAAGAAGAGAAGCAACTCCAGGGTGCTCTTGTCAGCGGCCCCTTGCCAGGGCGTGGGCTGTTGGCCATTTATTTATTTATTTATTTATTACATATTTATACTGCCCAACAGCCAGGGCTCTCTGTGCAGTTTACAATTAAAACAATAATATACAAAAAACAAGATTTAAAAATTAAAAAATGTCATATAAAATCCAGAATAAATTGCACAACCATGCCTATCCTTGACACCAGTCCTGCATATATTAAAAAGCCTTGGGGAGGAAAAGAAGTGTTTGACTAGCACCAAAAGGATGACAATGTTGGCACCTGGTGGGCTTCTCTAGGAAGGGAATTCTGCAGTTGGAGTGCCATGGCTGAGAGAAATAGTCCAAGAGCCAGGAAGGTTTTATTTACCCCACCAAGTGCAAAAGCTTAGTGAATATTTTTTGTTTATATAGAACATACGTGTCTCAGAAAAGTGAGTCTTACAAAATTCCAGTGGTGGAGGGCTGCGTGATGACATCATCAGCATGGCTGCCACGCTATTATGTAGGGAGACCATATGAAAAGGAGGACAGGGCTCTTGTATCTTTAACAGTTGTATTGAAAAGGGAATTTCAGCAGGTGTCATTTGTATGCATGCAGCATCTGGTGAAATTCCCTCTTCATCACAACAGTTAAAGCTGCAGGTGCCCTGCCCTCTTTTAAATCTGGTCACTCTAATATACCTCCTGCAGCTTTAAATGTTGTGATGAAGAGGGAATTTCACCAGGTTCTCCATATATACAAATGACACCTGCTGCAATTCCCTTTTCAAACAACTGTTAAAGATACAGGAGCCCTGTCCTCCTTTTCATATGGTCACCCTATATTATGTAGTTGCCACATTTAAATATGCATAACTTCTCACCCGTTTATGTTACAGAGATGGGTTTTTTTCTGAAATGTTTCAAATTTAATGACAAATATTTTTTGTAATTACACATTTTTGTTAACTCCATTAGTTTTGGAGATAATTTCATTTGAACATATAAAACCAGTGTTCACACTGGTAATGTGTGACGTTTAACCATGATTTACTGAAAAACTATACGACTTTTGAAAGAATACTCAATAACAAAAAAGTTGCATTTTTTAAAGAGGATTAAGAAAATCATGGTTAAAATCATGGTTAAACATCACACTGTTTAACCAGAATGGGTGGAAGGATTGGATGAAAGGTTTCAAAAAGGTTTTTTAAAGGTTTTATTTTGAAACAAAGCTTGTGAACTTTTTAAAATAAGTTACAATTATTTTGTTTTAACTACCACAAAGATCCCACGTGTCTGTTTAGCATATATTATCTGAAGTTTATACATTTAGCACCCACTCTGACAATAATTCACCTCAGCACGTATAACTCACAGTGTATTATTTTATATATATTTTATATATTGAAATCCTTCTCCACAGTTTGGAGAAAGGCGGTGTTTGTCCCTCGCCTCAGACATATTAAGCGGTGGTGCTTGGCTTGAGCAGGGAGTAGCCGCGGCCAGGCCTGGTGTTCAGAGCCTGTGTCGTGGCAGCCACCACCAGCCTTGGCTCAGAGGATGGGAGCCTCTGAAGATTACCTCAGTGCATATGCAGGACCTTAAAGATAAACACCAACATTTTGAATTCATGAAAGCCAGTGAAGTTCTTTCCATACCAACTGTAAGAGGAGTATATAATGCTCCCACGCCATAATTGCCATCATTTATAATCATGCTACTCTATTATACAAGCTGACCTTCTTCTGGACATACAGCCTGTGGATGAAAGAGGCCTAGTCAATGAGATTGATGAGTTCCTGGAATTGATCACAGCCTCTTGCCAGGCTGGGAGCTTAAAGTGTTGTGTTACTCTCAGCATGCAGTGCATTTGCCATCATCCTCTCTTCAGGCTTACCAGTTATCTTCCATACTCATTTTATCTCTAAATCACAGAATTGTCAGGTGCCATTGCTCCCTCCCACAGTGCTGCCATGGGAGAAAGTTGCTGTCTGGCTTTCCTCTGCTGGCTACATACCACTCATTTCTAAATCCCTTACCTCTCCCTCCTTGTTTTCTTCATCTAATGTAGATGATATGCCTTCTATGTTCTGTACAGTGTCCAGAATAACAAAACAGCAACCTGCTTTTGCCTGGGGCTCTTGGTTTGATTTAGGAGGTGCAAGCTTTCTTGGTATTTATTTCACTAGATCTAAAGCTAGTGGGGAAGCCAATCTCTCTTAAGAGGCAAGGTTAGCAGGTTTTGGAAACCATGGCTATCCTTCTGCCCCATTTATTTATTTATTTATTTATTTATTTATTTCAGTATTGGTAAGGCCCATCTAATTATTGCCTGTCTCACTTGTTTATGTCAGTCTGCCTGCCTCCTTAGTTGCATAGTATTCTGCAATGAAAATGGAAGCCTACTAGTAACATGAAATGTCGTAACTCACAATATGAGGCAGAATGACATGATTGTGCACAGCACATCATAGAAGAAGCCAGCCTTCCAATAGTCAAGCATCTTACGCAGCACAAATGTCTCTTTCTTTCCAAAGATATAGGTGACAACTCTACTATAAGTGCTCCTTGAATGTTTTGTCCTAGCAAAATGGGAGTGGAGGGCATTTGCTTTCTTTTGACGCCTAAAGTAATTTGTCACTGTCAACAGCACAGCAAAGATTTTTTTTTAAAAGGAAGGCTATGATTGAACCTTGGCATTCTTCCATTGCCATTGTCAAAACTAGTGATATATCCAGATATCTGTATTAAAGCATATAGGGCTAGCCTCAAATCTCCCAGAGTTTCAGTGAAAAACAGGAACAATTTAGCAGACTTATCACTAAGTGAGCCAATGTGGTGTAGTGGCTAAAGTATTGGATTGGGAGTCAGGAGATCTGGGTTCTAGTCCTCACCCAGCCATGGAAACCCCCTGGGTGACTTTGGGCCAGTCATAGACTCTCAGCCCAACCTACCTCACAGGGTTGTTGTTGTGAGGATAAAATGGAGAGGAGGAGGATTCTGTACACCACCTTGGGTTCCTTACAGGAAAAAAGGCGGGATATAAATGCAAAAATAAATAAATCTAAGGTTAAATTTGAATCAAACTACGGACTTACCAGCAATATTTGATGGGCTGTAAGTCAGAGTTCACAGGGCATAATTGAACACCAGTGTCGAAGCTGATTCAAAATATGTATGAGATCAGTACTGATATGTTAATATGTTTTGTTGCCACCGTGGTGAATTTCAGTGGTATGGTGGCAGGTAATACCAAGAGCTACACTGAGGCCGGGGCGGGGGAGTAGCAGGGACCACATGCAGCCCAAAGGCTGTGTGTCACCCACCCTTGCCTTATGTCATCAATTGGTTTTCACAAGGCAAGGGTGGGTGACACACAGCCTATGGTCCCTGCTACTCCGCCCCCCCTGTGTAGTTCTTGCTATTTCCTGCCACCATACCACTGAAATTCACCACGGTGGCAACAAAACTATCAACAGTTTGATGCCAAATTGCACATACATAGGGTGACCATATGAAAAGGAGGACAGGGCTCCTGTATCTTTAACAGTTGTACAGAAAAGGGAATTTCAACAGGTGTCATTTGTAGGCATACAGCCCCTAATGAAATTCCCTCTTCATCACAACAGTTAAAGCTGCAGGAGCCCTGCCCTCTTTGGGGAAGGGAGGCAGTATTGCTCCATTGACTTTAATAAGGCTGGGGGAAAGGGACAATGGAGGGGGGCAGAAGCCCACCCCACCCCCACCAAGGGCCATGTTTTGCCAAGGGTCATAGGTGGGGGTGGGGTGGGATTTCCCCCTCTTTGAGCCATTTTTCGGAAGGGCATCTTTCTCCCCACCTCTATTAATGGAGCAAGATCATGCCATTTTAATGAAGGTAACAGCCCCTTCGGAGGTCTTGGCAAGTGCTGTGCTGCCAACCCCTGGCCTTAGGGGGATTTAAATATTCCCACCGAGGCTACCTTGTCAATGACAGCTCAGGATTTTATGTTTGCCATGCCTGTCTCAGGTAATATCTCACCCAACACATGTGATGGGGCACATTTGATTTTATGTTTAGGGTGCAAAGCAAGCCACATGATACACACAGCTCTCTTATTGAATGCCGTGCCACCACTCCCCTCCCCCTAGCATCTGCTGCTTAATAGGCAATCACCTAATAGTAGAGTTGGCCCCCCTGCACAACATTCTGGATCTCTTTCTCCTTCCTAAGTGCAGTTCATACAGAGGATCCAACTGCACTTGTGACACCTGAGAGCACAACTACCTTCCCTCAGGATGGCACAGTGAACATGCCGGCCTTGTCTACTTCTGTTGTCCTTTGGCAATGAGACCTTCATATTGCTCAATGTAAATTGGCTTTGGATTAATCATGTGGAAAGAGTCTGTGCTGACCATCCCCAACTCAATGCCCTCCAGATGTTTGGGACTACAACTTTCATGAGCAATAGTTGTGGATGATGGGAGTTGTAGTCTGGAGGGCAACAGATTGGGGGAAGACTGAATACCAGCTGCAAACAGTTTTTGTAAACCACCCAGAGAGCTTTGGCTATGGGGCAGTATATAAATTTAATAAATAATACATAAATAATAATTACATAATACTGGCATGAATACTCTCCACACCAGCTTTCCCCACACTTGGTGCCCTTCGAATGTGTGAGACTACAGCATCCTCAACCACCCTAGCCATTGACCATCCTGGGTGGGGATGGTGGAAGCTGTAGTCTTTTCTTCTGCTGCCCCTTACGCCTGGAACGCTCTTCCAGAACATTTGAGAACTACAAGTTCAATCGCAGCTTTTAAAGCTCAGCTAAAAACTTTTCTTTTTCCTAAAGCTTTTAAAACTTGATTTTGTTCTGACTTTTATACTGTTAGTTTTACCCTACCCTGTGCCTGTTTGCATTCTCTTCCCCTTCTTATTGTTTTATTATGATTTTATTAGAATGTAAGCCCATGCGGCAGGGTCTTGCTATTTTATTGTTTTACTTTGTACAGCACCATGTACATTGATGGCGCTATATAAATAAATATATAAATAAATAAATAAATAAATAATAATAATAGTCTAACATATCTGGAGGGTGCCAGTTTGGGGCAAGCTGCTGGATACATAGTAAGAGCAATCTATAAGAGAAAACTGTGTGTGAAGCCAATGCTACACAGAAGTGCTTTTTCAGCATTCTTTATGCAGTTAATGTAACTCCCTGAAGAAAGGTAAGTGATGAGTATATCTCCTTTTAGGAACTGAAGTGCCTTCCCTATCCTGTGGTTGACAACAATGGTGCATTGTTACTGGCAAAGATACAACTGGGAACCTTAAACTCTTCTTCAACTGCATTGCTCAGTTTTATTTTTGATGGGAACTTGGCTTACCAGGAAAAGCACCAGTGAAGGGAAAGTGAAGTAATATTTCTAACTGGCACCATATAGCCCCCCCCCCCCCCCGCATACACACACACACACACAAAGCATGTGTCATATCTTGCCTCCTGTAAAATGTGTAACTGAAAGCTGAATATGGCTGTGTGGCATTAGTGATAAAATAATGTGTGATAGAATTCCCCCCACCCATGCAAACTTTTATTTTGTAAACATTTAAATCATGACCTTGGCGACTCCACATGGCCTTTATATACTACTGCAATGGAGCATTAATCTGTGTCATTCAAGGAGGAACAATGGTTAATTAATTTATTGTTATATTTTTATCCTTGAGAATGCCACATGAGTTTTCCACCTTGCAGGTGACCAGTTTTTTTAAAATTCATGGGAACAAAAAATACGAATATTTCCTACAGAAAGTAGGAAAGACAACCCCAAATTTGTTGCATGAATTAGCCATATGCCTAGTGTTTTCTTACAGAATTAAAATCAGCATGTCATAGAAGGATATGAATTCACTTCACACAAATGCATAATTGCAAGGAGAGGAGCTTATGTACTTCAGGATCTTGGGAGCAGCTACATTGCCAAGACAACACCTGAAATTTACCCAATGCATCAAGAGTATATACATAGGACCAAGATTCAAAACACAGTACAAGAATCAGAGTGTGGGCTGATAACCCATCAGCTATAAAATGCAATTGTTTGGAAATTTCAGTGAAATCAGTAGGGCTGGGTTTTAGAAAACATGTTGAGGATTTGTTTGTAAGAATCTTTTAGTATAATGCTCTTACAAACAGATGAAAAAATAACCAGATCTACAAACCTGCCATTAAAAACAGACTACAGGCCTTAATCAAAGCCAGGGCTGAATACAATAGTGTGCAACATGTACAGTATAAAAAAATGTCCCATAATGTAAGTGCAGAGTGCATTCATTCATTTATTTATATTTACAATATTTTTATACTACCTAGGTTCTCTGTGTGACTAGTAGTAATGAAAAAATTACAACATTCATTCATTTATTTATATTTACAATATTTTTATACTACCTAGGTTCTCTGTGTGACTAGTAGTAATGAAAAAATTACAACCATAAAAAAGAACTATAATACAAATGCAAAGTCTAGATAAAGCTAACAGCAGGAGATAACATTAGTATAAAGAATTTCAACAGCAATAACAGAACTTTTTAAGATTGAAAAGTCTGGTAAAATAAAGAAATAAATAAAAAAGGTCTTCAGCTGGCAACAAAAAGACTGCAATGTAGACACCAGGGCCCTTTCTACACCTAAGGATTATCCCAGGAAAATGGAGGGATTGTCCTTGCCTGCTCCTGGGATCCCATGTGTGTCATTTGCATGCACAGGGTTGATCCCAGGACGATGCATGGAAAAAAGGCAGGTGTAGAAACTGCCCAGGTTTCATCTTTACAATATACCTATCCAGTTTTGGTTAGGCCCTACCATTAGGCAGACAGAAGGCTGAAATAGGTGCAGATGCTCGGAGACAGGGTTTACCTGCAAGGCTTTGGGAGGATGGAGTTCTTTGTGCCCTGCAATCTAACCTGTGTCAGGTTAGCTTCTTTTTTTCCTTCTTTTTTTTTTTACATTTTTATACCGCCCAATAGCCGAAGCTCCCTGGGCGGTTCTTCTGCCTTAGGTGCTGTGGAGGATAGAGTTCCTTTGCCAGTGTTAAAATAAAATTCAGCTGCTTGTGCCACATGCTTCTTGTACATGGAATAGTGGGAAGCAAGGGGCTGCACCATCCTGTTCTTCCCCTCAGGCAGCAAAATGTTAGCACAACTGAGCTCCAGCATGTCTTATTTTGGAGAGTCACCACTCAGGACTACGGAAGCTTACAAAACAGGATGCATTATAGTACTTTTCTGTTACTTAGGATTTAACTTGGCCACTGATTTATGCTTCCCCAGCTTGGCTCATTTGCTTAGCACAGTAAGGGTGGGATCCTGTACATGTCTGCTCGGGTGTAAACCCAATTGATTTCAGTAGGATAGGTCAAACTTACTCTCCTAGGTAAGTTGTGTACAGCAAAAGCACGCAGAAAGTAGATCTCCAGATGTTTTGAATGTCAGCGCCCAGAATTCCTTGACCGTGGGCCATGCTGACAGGGGCTTCTGGGAGTTGAAGTCCACGCCAACTGGAGAGCTGTACTTTCTGTGCACTTTCGCCGCCCCCCGCCCCGAGTTATAGGATTGCAGCCTGCGTCTCCCTCGGCTTCGTAGCCACGCACCTCTACCCTGTTTACTTCCGCCCCGTCCCTGCCAAGGGTGCTTCTGCCCGCTTCCCGTCGCGGAGGCAGGTCGCGTCTCTCCGCACACAGCGCCATTGCAGTGCGCGCGATCCATCGCAGCCCGAGCGTGACGCGCTTTCCAGTCCCGTTGTTGAATTCCACGACGTGCTCCTCCTCTCCCGTGCGGTGGCCTCCTTGAGGCTTAAGCGAGCTTACCTGGGGCTGGACCCCTGGTGCGGGGGAGTGCAGAAACGCGCGCCGGGAGCGCGGCCCCCTCGCCTGCAGGCGTCGGCAGCGGAGAGCGGGCGCCTGCTTTGGGGGGCTGCGCAAGGAGCTGTCAGTCAGGGAGCAGCCCCAGCCCAGGGTGATGTCAGTGGATCAGCTGCTCTATAACAAAGCGGCGAGAGCGTGGCGAGAGAAAGCGGGCGGCGGCGGCGACGACGACGGAGGAGGAGACCTTCGTGGCTTCGCTCGCGCTGCGCGGTGGCGGCCCCTGCCTGGCCAATCTGCCCAGTGGGCTCTAGGGGGAGACAGCGTGAGCCACTCGCCGGCCCTCCCCGTCTGGACGAGACGAGTGCCGGGACGGCGAGAGCGCGGGCGGCCGGGCGGGCGCGCGCTCCCGGGCAAGGCAAGCAAAGCCAAGCAAGTGGAGTCTCCGGTGGCTGGCCGGCGGCCGGGCGGGCTGAGCCATGGACAGTGACGAGGAGACGCTGGAAGAGACCGTCGAGGGTAATTGCGCTGCTTGGGCCTGGGCGAGGGAGGGAGGAGCTCGTGGGCGCAGCACCGGGGGAAGTAGGGATCCCGGAAGGGGGGGCTTCTGGGGTGCCGTTCTGGGCTGGAGCGCTGCCCAGCTCCACGTTGTGACTGCTGCACGTTGGAGCCCTTCCCCCAGCTGGAGTTCTGGGGGCAAACATGGTGTCTTCCACCCCGCCTACTTTCTCCTGTAGTTTCTCGTGGCAGGCAAGCAGGCTGGTTGGCCCCCCAGCACCCTCAGGATGGCGGGGGGGGGTAGCTTAAGAGCGGATAAAGCGTGCTAGGTAGGTGGGCTTCCCTCTTTTTCGGAGAGCCAGGCGTTTGGAAGTTGGCCCTGGGCGCGTGGCACGGCCTGGACTGCCCACTTTGGGGGAAGCCAGTCACGTGAAGAAGCCCCCATACAACTTGCCCTCCCAAAATAAGCCCAGGCATGAATAGCTGGCCCATCCTGAGGGGAGGGTGAAGTTGCCGCGTTTCTTGCAAACCATTTTGCCCTTCTTTCTTCCTCCTTTCTCTGGACAGAAGTATTCAGTGGGTGGAGAACGTTGTTCGTCCACACCAAAGTGTTCCAGGTTCCTCCCATGTTATCATGAGCACATGAGTGCTCCCATGTTATCATGAGCACATGAGTACATGATAACTTGTGTAAGTTCTGTTAGGGGGAGCTTTTGTTGCAGGTAAATGTATTTGAAATGGGGGCACGCACACTGGAGATCTTCATCATTTGTATGGGTGTTAAAATCTATGAATGTCTACACACACACACACACACACACACACACACCCTCTGTTGTCTCTCTTCTAAAGACCTGAATAATCGTGTTGTCAAAAAGTTTCCAGCAAACCATAAAGGCTGGAAGAAGCTTAATAAAATTTGAGACTTTCACGATGTTATCATTGCTGGATTTATTGATTTGGGGCATTATGAAATGTGAAAAGATGCATGACTTAAATTGCAAGCCTTGGCAAGTTTTAGTGCCCTGGTTTCTTAATTTCCTGCCTTTTTGTCATTTGACGATATGATTGTTCCAAATACATATAATTTGGGAATAATAATTGTTGGCAGCTGAAGCTTCTTTCTTTGAATTAAGCTTGGCTGCTCTCATAATTCCTAAGGTGACTACGTTGTATTCCAAGGAGTCATTCATTCATTCATTATTGAATCCTGGTCCTAGTAATGTGTAAATTCCCCAAAGACTAATGTTTGAGCACAACTGTGGACTGCAGCCTGTATTGTGAAACATTTTGATTTCTTTTTAACATGGAAAATACCAACACTATATAAATATAAAGTTAGTTCTGTTCTTCTCCAACATAAGTAAAAGTAGAACAGAGCTATTTGAATAATTTTAGGATCAATTGAGTTCGTCTATTCAGAGCCGACTACGTCATAGTCTCTGCCTATAAAGAAAGGGCAAATAGAATTGGATAGGAGAAATGGGGACAAACTGATAATGTGTTTTACCTGCTTGTTCATCCCTGGCCGATGGCTGGTTGGCCACTGTGTGAACAGAGTACTGGACTAGATGGACCCTTGGTCTGATCCAGCATCTGGGCTCTTTTTATGTTCTTATGTTCTGAAGGCCAGAAAGCGAGTTAAGTGACAGTAGTCATGCTGGGAGCTGATTCTGAGTCCTGATGGTTGGTACTAGGATATGTCACTCCATGCATTAGAATAGATGTATTTATGAGCAGAAAAGATGCTTAGTACTGAGAAACTATGTGCTTTTAAATGAAAGTTTTAGTTCATCCATTGCCTATAAATGGCACAGGTGTCCACAACATATAATCATTTAAGAATATATAGGAGGAAATGCCTTCTGAAGCCTTCTAAATAATACATGTCAGCGATAGAGGAAAGCCTTTCTCATGCCCCTTAATGATAGTTCAGCTATCTGTTCAGCTAACTTACTGTTCAGCTAACCACCACTAGACAGTAAGCAGAATTTAGCTATTTGAAATTACACTAAAAGATAGAAATCTGGAATTATTGTGTGCTAAGAATGTGATTTAGTGATATGGGGCACATATCACTAAAATGTCTTGTGTTAGCAGTAATTATGTGTGTTTTAAGCACTAAATTATGGCTGTGATATGTAGTGGGTCTTGTACTTGCTTACACAACTAATGCATAGAATATATGCCCATTACACACGTCTGAACACTGTGTTGTTGTTGTTGTTATTGTTGTATAAAAAGCTCCTTTTATAGTTGAGGTCTGACCTTTGTCTAAACCAGGAGCCCTTCATATTTCTGTTCAGTTGGAAGCCTGGCAGTTCCACTTAGCTTCTCGCTTTTAGTGTGTGTGGGCTTGATTAGCCAGCAAGGCTTGATTCAGGAGGATCTTCTGCAGAATTGACAGCACAATTGGAAACCTGGGAAGAATTCTGGGCAGATGATTCACATGGAGTGGTCTGGTAATTATTCCAATACTGACCATACCAGTGGTGACTGGTGAAATTTTGCACTGATTGGACGGAGGAGAGAAGTCATTGCATACACACATGCAAACATACCAATAATCACCCCATGATATTAATTATTATTTTTATTGTTGTTCAAGGCAGTACAGTCCTGGCATGAGCTGGAACAAATAGTTGTTGTTTTCACCTCCTCTAGACAGTTGGGAATAGTAAGATAGACATTTCTTTCTGTGGTATTTACACTGATTCCACAATCATGTATGTTCACAATGTTTTGCAGTTTTTCAGAAATCTTTTTTTTTATTAAATTAAATAGTGAGACAAAAGAAGCAAGTATGCAACCCATGAAAAATAATGCTTCTGTCACACCATCTTCTATTATCTCTCTTTAGTGTTAGAAATTAAGTGACCTGTCCTTATTTATTTATTTGAGCTGCTTTGGCCCTCCAATCTCAAATATTAGTGTATCTGCTTTGATGCTGAGATAACATTGTAGCAGTATTAATGTAGTCTATCTTGGGATGTTAACCAGTTGGATTCTGCCTATGGAATAGTCTACTTACTACTTAGGTAGGAAATGCATTGTATTATTTACTTTTCTTTATTGTTTTGATTTTCACCCAGCCTTTCTGCCAAGAAAAATGGCATGCAAGGCAGCTTACAATCATAAATAAAACTTGATTTATTTTGGGGAGTATAAAATGCAATAAAATAAATAAATAAATAATAAAACAAATGCATAAAAAGACAATTAAGAACACAACAATAACAGAATAAAAACAACATCAACCCAACAGACCCACTTACACGCCAAAGGCCTGATTGAATAAAAAGGTCTTTGCCTGTTTCCAGAAGGACAGCCGAGAGGGAACGAACTTAGCCTCCCTCACTAGCAAACATGCCTCTGAAGGTGGTAGTCTCAAAGCAAGGGCCCTTCCGAGGATCTTAAGACCTGGGCAGACTCATATAGGAGAAGACAGTCTTTCAGGTATCCTGTTCCCAAGCCATATAGGGCTTTATAGGTTGTACCAGCTCTTTGAATTCTTCCCAGAAACAGACTGTTGAAGCTTTGCAACCAACCAAAGTGAACAATCTGGTCGCAGCCCCACATAGAGTGCATTACAGTAGTCCAAACGGGATGCAACTAAGGCATGTGGAACCATGGCTAGATCAGACCTATCTAGAAATGGGTGTAGTTGGCACACTAGTCTCAGCTGTGCAAACACACTCCTGGCCACTGTTGCGACCTCATTGCCACAGAGTAAGCTTTAAAGTGAGCTCTAGCTGTGTTTGATCGGACTCATTCAGTTTTCCGCTAGCATTGTTCTGGTTGACATCCCACTCTTTTCCTTGCCTGCAATGCCCTGGGAAAAACAGGGGGCTCATTTAGCTCCACTTAGTGGGAGAGGATGCTCAGGAATTATCAGGTCAGTTGCCTGGGCCATTTCTCCATTCCTGAGGCCAACCAGGGCTTGCATCAAATTGCCTGTCAAGATGACAGGAAAACTCCCAAGAGCCATCAGAAAACCATCTGGATCTGTCATTCTCCTTGGAAAGCTCAATCAGCAGAGGCTCCTTGTCTCAGCAGGTCTAAGCCCCACCAGACAGTCATCTGTGCATGACATCTGAACTATATATAGACCCTGTTCAGATGACATGCTAAGCCACAGTGGTTAAGCATTTTGAGCTAAACATTATGGCTTAACGTGCTGTGTGAACCATGAATTAGTGTGTCGTGTGAACCATTCCTAACCATGATGGCTACATAACCACAGTTTAAACACGCTCACTAACCATTTGCTGCAAAAGTGTTAGAGGCTTAACCATGGCTTAGCATGTCGTCTGAGTAGGGTCATAGAGTTCTTTCATGCCCCAGGTGGGGGTGTTTTAACAGTACCATTTTTTTTTAAGAACTGAGAGTAAAACAGTAGAAATGAGAAATGTTTTTGCTTTGCTCACCCCTAGTTTATCTGTGCAATTTGTTTCCTTTGTTACAACCTCTACATGTTGGGACGGAACGGTCTTTTCATTGCCTGGTACCCCTTTGGTTTTGATCCATCCAGATCTTGCCACAGTTTTTTTCTGCCCCTTTCCTATCAGGGTTTCAGAGGCTTAGCAAATTGTCATGATTTTGAATGTGCATCTTAACTAAAAAGCTGACTTCACACTCACAGTATTTTTTTAAATAATTCAATTGTATGTGAACAACTCCTATGTAGAACAAATGTCAACTTCTGTTTAGCAAAGCAGATTGATATAAAGTTACAAGTGAGTTTTGCCTGAAGTCTGACAGTTACAAAATTTACGCTTCTTGGATGCCCTGTGTGACTCTCATTCCTACAGATCCGCCAAGTACCAGTGCTTTGCATTCTCTTAATTTATAAAAGCACCAGTGCTTTTGGTCTGGGTCACAAACTCTGAAGACAAATACTCGAGCTGACTTTAAAATGCTTGAAGTTTTATTGTCAGTGCTTCTTTTAGGAGACGTGATAGGAACTAATTTTATTAAAGAATAACATTGGAATAATATCCAAGTGAATTATGAGAGCTTATAGGATATGTGTAGATCAAAATGTTTTTTATAAGTACCCACAAACCTTTGGGGGTACTGTGGGTTAAGATTAGAATTCCTGTGTACTATATGACTGTGTGTATATAGAAAACAGAGTCTAATAAAAACTACAGCTCTATAGGAAACATAACTGTAGTTCTTTCCACAGAAGTGCATTGCATTTGATGATGAAATGGGTGACATTATGTCCCAAATTATGGTGTGGTGGAAATTATGTTATGAATGAATTTGGGTTGTTGCTGAATCCAGGTATGGGTGGAGTTGACTCATTGGGAATAACCACATTCACTTTTATCATCTAACACCATCCACATTATTGGGTCGTGCTTCAATATGTCTTGAATACTGAAGGCTTCAATATGACTTGAATTGCTATGGTATGCATGAAGAGTTTCTTCAACTTCTGTTCTCCACACATCCCAAGTAGCTTATTCAGCTTTGTAGGTAGGAAAGAGGCAAGTTTTTCCCTCTCTGATATATGCTGCTCTCTTCAGTTCTTTACCATCTGTGGCAAAGTATAGAAGAGAGTCTGTTTCAGAAGAGTTTTTGTCTATTCTGTTTTAAGGCCCTTTTGCACCATGAATTGATGCATTGCTTAGCAGCTACTTTTAAGCATTTTAAATGGTATGCATTCATGGTATGCTTGGGACGTCAATACCTGATGGAACACCTCTCCCAACATGAACCTACCCGTACACTCCACTCAACATCTAAGGTCCTCTTCCGAGTGCCTACTCCGAGGGAAGCTTGGAGGATGGCAACAAGGGAGAGGGCCTTTTCGGCAGTGGCCCCCTGATTGTGGAATGATCTCCCCGATGAGGCTTGCCAGGCGCCAACATTGTTATCTTTCAGGCGCCAGGTCAAGACTTTCCTCTTCTCCCAGGCACTTAAAGGCATTGAACCCTAAGTTTGTTTTTTAATGGACCCCAGAATTGTTGTTTTAAATGGATACTTCTGTTTTTATACTGTTGTTTTTATGTCTCTGATGGTTTTTAAATTTTGTATATTTTTAATGTTTACTGTTTTTAGCTTTTGTGAACCGCCCAGACAGCTTCGGCTGTGGGGCGGTATATAAATGTAAATAAATAAATAGGACTTTGACTGCATACAGATGTATCTGGGGCCCTTTCTACACCTAAGGATTATCCCAGGAAAATGGAGGGACCGTCCTTATCTGCTCCCGGGATCCCCTCTGTGTCATTTGCATGCACAGGGATGATCCCGGGGGAAAAAGGCAGGTGTAGAAATGGCCTTAGTTGCAGTGAGCCCACACTGGATCTGCATTTACTCCTTTTTTGGATAGAGGTACAAAATCCAAACAGAATCAAGCTTGGTAGAATATAGTCCCCCTGTTACAAGTTCAAGGTGACTGTGTAGAACACTGATTGGCTGGCCTCTATGGTTATCACACAGCCATTCATCCTCCACTCAGAACAATGTTTCAAGCTAAAGGAGGAGGGGAGAAACAGACTGGCCTTTTAAGGCACCAAGTGAACAATGTATGTGGATAGATATAATAGTTATCTAGCTTCACCCTTCCCGGTGCCTGTTTACCCTACCCTGTGCCTGTTTGCATTCTCTTTCCCTTCTTATTGTTTACTACAACTTTACTAGATTGTAAGCCTATGCGGCAGGGTCTTGCTATTTACTGTGTTATCTGTACAGCACCATGTACATCGATGGTGCTATATAAATAAATAATAATAATAATAATAATAATAATAAAAAACAAAATCATGCAGGTGGGGCAATAATCTATGCTGGTGAACTCCGAACCAGATTTGTGTGACAACAGAGATGCTCTGGGGGAATCGGAACTTGCTCTACAACAGAAAATTAAAAAAAAACATTATTCCATAGGGAGGTACCTTGGCACAGACCCATTGCTATATTGACTGTATTCTTTTGATTGTGTGTGTGTGTGTGTGTGTGTTTTTAGGAGCACTTGATGAAGATGGGATGCCACATGGTTTCTGTACAGTCTCTTATTCATCCACTGACAGATTTGAAGGAAATTTTGTGCATGGAGAAAAGAATGGCCGTGGAAAGTTCTTCTTCTTTGATGGAAGGTAGACATTATTATGTATATGGTTTCTTTGGGGTTTTTATTATTATTATTATTCATCTTTGCTTGATACACTGAATATTTTTATAACTTTCTTTTATTGAGTTTTTGTCACAATTACAATCTAGGAGAAATCGTAATGCAAAGTTCTAATCCACCTTTGGCCAGTCACCCTTTTTGCTAATTCTTTAAGGGCTAAAACTTTCCTTGGGTATTGTTATAGAATGGTGGGATACACATTGATGCAGTAAATAATTATCACTCTAATTTGTGCTAATTACAGAATAAATAATGTTTCTTACAGTCTGTCTTGAAGATGACCTAAAAGTGCTGAAAATGATGAATGTCATCAGTAATTTGTTCTACAAGCAAAGAGTTTTATTCACACCCCTGCAATATATACCACATTCCTTTCAGTAGAAAAGAAAGAGGCAATCATATGGCATAAACATGCCATAGAACATGTAAGGATTCTAGTTGGGGTACAAAATCTGTTAATTAAAATCTATTTAATGTTGACTTTGGGCATGTCTAGACCAGGCAATATCCCGGGGATCGCCCCGGGATCATCCCTGTGTGTCCACATGATGCACAGGGGATCCCGGGGGCAGGGAAGGATGATCCCTCCCTTTCCCTGGGATACCCGGGAGTGCTTTAATCCCAACTTTTCCTGCGGTCCTGGTTTCTTCCCTGCTCCTCGTGAGTAAGGAGCTTCGTGCCCATCAGGGGTGGGGGTGGGGTACCAGATTTTTTTTAAAAAAAACCTTACAGTAGCGATGGCGCGCTTGTGCGCTCATTTTCGATTAAAAAAAAAACCGAAATGGGTGCGATGTCCTCTTCCTCCCGGGATGTCACATGCCATGTGTAGACTGAGAGGGAGGATCTTGCGATCACCATATTGCGCGATCCTCCGCTTCCAATCCCTAGGTCTAGACATGCCCTTTGTGTCTAAGTAAGTAATTTGTACCCTGCTTTTTTACCTACAGGGCACACAGAATGGCTTCAGAGTATGAGAAATATATAAAAAAATACATATCAAAAAGGTTCAGCACATTTAAAAACGCTACTATAAATATAAATAAATAAATTAAAAGCAGTTATCTAAACTATAATAAGCCTGCAACAGTAAAACAACAGATATTAAGAGCCTATCAGGAAAGTTTTCAGCTTGCAGTGAAAATAATCCAGAGAGGGAGTCTTGACAGATCTCCACAGTGAAGGTCTTCCAGAGCCATGGTGCCACCACCAAGAATGCCCTGTCTCTCATAGTCACTTGCCTAATGGCCTGAGATGATAGCATAGAGAGAAGGTTGCTGAAGTTGGTGTTAAAGTCCAGGCACTTCTGTGTGGGAGAGAGAATCCTTAATTGGGTCCTAAACCATTTAGGAAGGGTTCTAATAATGCGTTGGAAAATAGATTAGATAATAAATATGGTTCCCTGTGCTCTACCCTTTTCTCTCTACCAGCACACTAGAAGGTTATTATGTTGATGATGGTCTGCAAGGCCAGGGAGTATACACCTATGAAGATGGAGGGACTCTTCATGGCACTTACGTGGATGGCGAACTGAATGGGCCAGCGCAGGAATATGATGCTGATGGGCGATTGATATTCAAAGGGCAATACAAAGATAATATTCGGCATGGAATTTGTTGGATATACTATCCAGTAAGTCTGTTCAACTTTCTCAAAAAATACCCTTAAATACTATATGGGTAACTGCAGTAGCAGGGTAGGGGAAACAATAATGTGTCACACTGGAAGACAAAACCAGTAGCATGCCATGAGCGAGAACCACAAAAGCTGCATGTGTAATTCCCATCTACAAAACTGTTGAGAGCAAGGAGTTCTAATTTGGTGGCCATTGACCTTTCAAAATCCTAGCAGTTTTTCACACCAGATGTGATGGCAACTTCTTATAATTTGGATGCAAATGATACAACATAAACAGTAAACGCTGCTGCGTGTAAACTGTGTGCATGAATATAAAACACACTGACCTGAAAAGTCTCTGCACAAAAGATACAAGTAATGGCCTCACAGGTTAAACTCAAATCTAAACATATACATGACTACAAAAGCACACAGTGTCTTGGTTCACATGACATGACAGCCCACTGTGGCTTACTTTATCTGTGGGGACTTTTGTGACATGCCAGGCACCCATGGCACCTGGCTTATGCCTTGTTGTGTTGTGCGAAGCCAAGCAGCATGGGTTGTTTGAGGGTTAGACAATCATCAAATAACTCTAAAACAACCCTCAAACAAACCCTGACACCTGGGTTCACACAAACAATACGCCATGGAAAGCCGGGTGCCTGCAAACACCATGCAAAAATGGGAACCGTGTGTGCCCAGTACAACATGACAGCCACCTGGCTAAATTAAGCCACAGTGGGCTGTCACGTCACATGAAACAGGTCACTGTGAGCCTTTGCAGCCATGTTCATGTTTAGATTTGAGTTTAACCTGTGAGGCCATTACTTCTCTATTTTGTGCTTTTCATCTTCAGAAATACTTTTGAAATATTCTGAATGAAACATTTGTTCTTTACTGTCTTTAATTTAGAGCCATCATAGCAGAGTTGCTTCTTGTTCCCGCATATGAATAGCTCTATTCAGGCCACTCAAGCTAGTGACATTCTGCCTAAATAAATACTGAATAGGTTCTGCAGTGACCATGTACATGTTTCAGGCATCAGTCTGTTCTAACAAAATGTTCTGAACTTTGAAGCTAGAAAAACAGATTATGCTGTGTTAAACTTCTACAGTTTTTGGTGTCTTCCTAAAAAGAAGGGGGATGAAGGTGACTTCTTTGTATAAGTAGTATAAAAAGACTTATTGTAAATACTAAAAAATGGTGAATTATTTTCGGGCTGTTCCTTAGGAAATTGAAAAATAATACTGGACACCCATAACTAGGGAACCAGAGAACGTTGTCAGGAAAGTATTTGTTTTATATGTGGTGAAAATAATGGACAGTCCCATCATAGCTATCATAATCTTGGAGATAAAACAGTAATAGATCTATAAATTAGGCTTGGAAACAGAACAAAACAAGACTGGAAAGCCCAGGACAAGCCTTTTCTATGCAAACTGGTTTTGTGGTGATGGTCCTTGGCTTTCAGATCACAGTATTACATAGATATTTTGATGACCACAGTTGTTATCTGTATTGTTGTTGGTAAACCCACCCCCATCCCACAATTTTCTCCTAGAACACATGCTTAATTTTTTTTGTACCAAACTTATGCTTCTTTTTCAGGATGGTGGGCATCTAGTTGGAGAAGTTAATGAAGAAGGAGAGATGTCGGGAGAGAAGATAGCCTACGTATATCCAGATGGGAAGATGGCATATTATGGACAGTTCATAGATGGTGAAATGTTAGAAGCAAAGTTAGCAACTCTTATATCCATAGAAGAGGGAAAGCCACAATTTGAAGTGCTGCCAGGTGGTAAGTTTTCCTTGACGTACAGTGTTTTATTATGTGGCAGCTGTGCACACATGCATACCTTATTGAAGATATATTCAAACCAACAATTTTTTCATTCTCCCCCCCACCCACCCATATTGCTCTCTTTCAGCTTTTGTATCTAGAGAAATTTGCAAAATAATCTTTATTTAAAAAAAACAGTAATGGTTGTGACATGTGTTGGCAAAATTAATTGATACAGATGGTAGGGTACACTGCTCTGAAGCAGAATAACTTTCTACCTTTGTAGTGATATTTTAGCATCACTTCACTTAACATTTTGGAGTACAAAGTACACACGCCTTGTGTCAGCTGAGTCACATTTCAGTTTGTCACTTTCCTTAGAAAAAATCATAGAAGTGGGTCCTGATTCTTTCCCATTTTGTTAGTTATGTTTAAAGTATTTATGTGCCATTCTTCAAGGCAAAGCCCTCTTATAGTTTCTATTCCTATATACTTTGCAAAGACAAGTCATGATGTAAGTATGCATGTAGCATTCACAATTGTTGCGGGCATATGTATTTTGAACTTGGATATACATACCCAACAACAAAATGTAGAGTGAAAAGCTGCTCTGGGAGCTATCTTAATCTGGCCTAGTATGTAAAGAGTTTTCTCCAACATTTCCCTTTTCACTGTTGCTAATTATAGTAATCTCTTTATTAATAAGATGAGAAATAAGTACAAATGGGGAGGCAATATTGACCATTCTATGCATGGCCAGGACCATCAGTTCTGATCCGCAACCCCGCACCCCTACTGCTTGCAGCCATGATGTAGCGCTTATGGGGGCAAGCCCCAAAGTGAGTGGAAATGCTCGTTTCTGAAAGGGGCAGGTCACACCTTCCAGAAACGAGTGTTTCTGCTCATTTCGTGGCTTACCCGCGAAAGTGCTACATCGTGGCCACAAGCAGCACGTTCAAGGCTCCTATTGGATCCTGCCTATAGTGTTCATACTTCATTTACAAAGCAAGAACATGTAGCAGTATTTCTCAATCATTTTGAAATTTGAACTCCGGCCACCCTTCTAAACTTGGCCTATTTTCTGTGGTTCCCCAAACCCTGAGCCAACATTTTGTTTAGCAGATGAGTGTGTAGGGCCTTCCTTGGGCTGCTGCTTCTTGAAGGCCACTTCATGATCTCCTGCCTTTCTCCAACCCACCACACCTACTGCAATTAGGTCTCCTGCTGCATAGGGAATGGAGGGGAGGGGGGAGGAAGGCAAGGAGGGAGCAATCCCCTGTACTGCTTGTCTAGCCACTGCTGCCACCAGGGATCGCTCCAGGAATCCTGCAGGCATTTTGGGTTTCTTTGAGGGAGGAATTGTTGCTCCCATTTTTGACAGTATTATGTAGGGCTAAATGCAAGAGAAATCTTTTTAAAACCTGTAGATCTGTGATTCCAAATTGTTTGGAATGAAGCTTTGAGCACAAATTACACTATGATAGTAGAAAATAATTGCACTCTGTACAAGGCTGATGGTGTTCAGAGTATAGGTCCATTTTTGGTTACTAAGGAAAACATTTCTTATCAATCTTTAGTCATCTAGCTTTCTTACCTGCCTGTTCCACATGTAATTGTTTTAAGTTTATTGAAGAGAAACATCAAAATTTTGATATTTTTAAAAAACCATATAAACAAAGAATATAATTTTATGTTCTACATTATGTTCCCAGTTCTTATATTAATTGAGAATCAAAGGGAAATACATTATTTCTTTCCTCCTTTAAATAATGTCATTTTACCTTGGAATTCTAACGCTAGAAGTATATTAATTTTATTTACTGAAGTACTAAAAGATTACTTGAGAAATTATTCGCATCTTACGGACTCCCAGCTTAATCAGTTGTAGAGACACTGCTTGTTTAAGTTCCATTGACTTCAGTGATATTTAAATAGTTGTAAATGTTGTTGATTGGAGCAAGGGTGTTTTTGCGGGGAGGGGAGGGAGAGAGAAGTGAGTGTACAGCATTCTTGTGCAAAAGGGACCTCCTTTCAAAATTTATTTAAAATAATGTAGGAAGCGTTTTAACTTGTATAAACCTGAAATCTTTGTAACAAAAAAGATGCCTGTACTCTTCTTACAGTTGGGAAGAGAAATAAAAAAGGGTGGAATAATTGTATGCAAAGTGCTGTTTTATTCAATATTAGAATAGGCCTAAATAAGATTTTTTAAATCTTGTTTTGAAAAGCTAAATATCCTTATAATTGTATATTGAATGCATAACACTTTAATAAGAAAGAGACCTGCATTTTAATATTGTCCATTAATTTCCTGTACTGGTTTTTTTTAGGCCCAGTGTACAGTTTTGATAAATCTACTTCATCCTGCATTTCTACAAATGCACTTCTTCCTGATCCTTATGAATCAGAGAGGTAGAATAATTTTATATACATAAAATTATGCTTCAATATTTGCAAAGAAACTATTTGGTAGTTTTGCTTCACATTTTAGGACATTATTCAGCATCTCTTCATTCCTCGAAATGACAAACAGGACTACTTGTGGGTAAATCGCTTGTCAGATTAGCCCTTTAACTTGATGGTTGTCTTGCATGGGCTTCATTGAATTGAAATGTTTTCCTTAAAACATGCGAGCATGAAAAATATAACAATAGGAGACCACTGTTTTGTCTTTCTTGAAAGTTACTTTTAAGGAACTTAAAGCATAGAAGGGTGAAAATCAAGTGTTTCTTCTTCTCCCCATCCCCCCAAAACACAAATCTCACACTTGTATTTGGTTGTTCAGAAGGTGATCTTTATTATGCAGAGTCCCGTTCTCTTTTGAGTAGTCTCTTTGACTAATCAGTTGAATAAGAAGACGATACTTTGGATTTTTCTTTGTGAAAATATTAGGCACCAAAGAGAGAATAATTAAGTACCATGCTTCTTTATAGTACCATCATTGACTGATGTTTAGCTGTGCTATATCTTAATTTAGAGGTGCTTTATTTTACTTTGAAATATTTTAAAAGATGTTTATATTTGCTCTGCCATTTGAAATGTTCTTATTTATCTTTTTCTGCTGTTTGGGGTAATTACTAACTTAACATAGAGGTTATTATATTGAAGAAACGTGCTGACTATTCGGGTAGTTTTGCAATACAACTTTGGACAGATTATGGGCAGTATGTTACACAGTTCCTGCACAGTAGTGGAGTAACACTAGTTTCTGGAATGGGGTAGGTTAGCAGAGGTCACGGAAGGGAGCTCCATTGACCGTGTCCTATTCTGGAAATGAACATTTCCAGGGGCATTTCAGGAACAGCTAGTTTGATTGGAATACTTGATTGGAATACTTATTTATGTTGGACTGTGGAGTCCCATTGTACTTATAGTGGTGGTAGACCCTGGAGTTTCCATCTAAACAATAAACATGACTCCAAAATTAACTAACTGAATTTTGCTTGTAGATTCTCAAATGTACACAGGGCAATATAATTTATCTTAGAAATATCAGTGTGCATATATGGAGTAGTATGACATTATACTTGATTTTTACTCTTTCCTTTTATCAGGGTATATGTAGATACATCTCTCATTTCCAGTGCTGGAGAAGGGTTGTTTACTAAAGTAGCTGCTGAAGCTGGCACAGTTATGTCCTTCTACAATGGCGTACGAATTACGCATCAGGAGGTAAAGTGAAGAGAGAACTTCATTGCTGTTTCTGAAATACTTCATTTTAGAAACCTTCTTGTTACCATACACTTGGCTATGATGTTCAAATGTTCCATTATTCACAAGGACTGAGTATAAATGCATTGATTTTATGATATACTTGATTTAGTATCTTGGAGGCATTCTGGAAACTCATTAGAATTTGGACCAGACAAAGGCCACTCATAACTCTAGGATGAAAAAAAAAAATCTTTCTCTCCAGGATCAGGGATGGGCAGAAAGTAGATCTAGATCTACTTAGTGATGGGATGAAAATCTGCCTGGGCTCACGAGGGCAGTGGATGCCGTGCGTGTGGCCCTCATGGGGCCCAGTGGATGTGGCTGGCGGAATTTTGCCCCATCACTGCCAAAGGACAAAGGGGGTGCAGGTCTGGGCAGAATTCAGTTCCGCCCAGCCCTGCACAAACTCTTTGACCTTACGCTCTGCTGCATTAATGGTGACTGACATTAATGTAGCAGGGGAAAACATATATTTTCTCCCTCCACTAGAGTTCTTCCCCCCCCCCCCAATGCTGATGGAGGCTTTTAAGGCCACCAGTAGCATTGAGGCAAAAAATACTGGGGAAATCATGTTTCTCCCTCCCCCATGCTGATTGTGGCCTTAAAGGCCCTCTTATTAAGAGGGGCTTTAAGGCCATGATTGGTGTGGGGAGGGGTGTGTGCCTGGGAAATTGCATACTTTCCGGAGGCCCCATAATATGTGCTTTGCTGAGCACTCAGCCAGGCTGGCTCCTGGAATAGGGCTTCCTGAGAGGTGCTCGGCGAACTCGTGGAGTGAGTGTCCTGTGAGTTCTCTGTCCTATAGATCTACTAGTAGATCTCTCAGTTAGTTGACATAGGCCACAGCTAGACCCAAGGTTTATCCTGGGATCATCCAGGGTTCGCCCCTGCCTGAGCACTGGATCCCCTGTGTGTCACCTAGATGAACAGGTTTGACCCCTGGATGATCCAGGGATAAACCTTAGGTCTAGCTATGGCCATAGATCAAGAAGGATTTCTGACTTCCATTTACTTAACAAGAGCAGCAACAAAATGACCTCCCATCTGCCCTAAATTATACCACTGAAATGAAAAAGATATATATTCTGTAACCAGGAGTAGTTTTATGTGTGGAAGAGCTGTGAGATCCATTTGGTCCTGGTACTCAAAACAAATTCCTGGGTTTAGAATTCTTTAATTCTATGTATTATGTATTTTGTACCAGTCCCTGACTGGTGGATCTCAGGGTTCTGGTCAAAAAGCAAAGTAGTTCTCACAAGCCTGATGTCTACCAATCTCTTTCCTGGATGACCTGTGGCATGAATAGAGGGGGGTGGACACAGAGGGAAGCCCTCCATTACAGAAAGAAAAAAATAAGATTTGCCATAGATACACACTTCACATTAAAATATCACTTTGTCACTTTGAGAACTGGCTTATCTTCTCCTTCCCAGTTTGTTTGGGGAAATATTAAGGATGAATTTGTGGGGATACTTGCCATAAACAAGACTCATGGAGTTAACACTGTCATACTATCTGTTTTGAATATTAGGTGGACAGCAGGGACTGGGCTTTGAATGGAAATACAATATCCCTTGATGATGAAACAGTCATAGATGTGCCAGAACCCTATAACCATGCAGCCAAATACAGTGCCTCATCAGGGCACAAGGCAAACCACTCATTCACACCTAACTGTGTTTATGAGACGTAAGTATTAAACTTCTATTAGATACCAGATGCTGCTTTTGAAATGTTGGAACTTAGCCCAATAATACACTGTTCTATGCATAACTTGTGATAACAGACAAAATCCAAGCATCATTAATTCAATTGCATTAGAAATTGCTGCAGTGTACAATTGAAAGCATGGAAAGCATTCCTGGAAAAGGACACTGTCTTGCCAAGATACCCTCGTGCTCTAAACATGAAGGCTTTGCTGTCCCCAAATGGTGACAGTGTACAGTAGCAGAGGTAGGTCTCAAGATCTTTTTTCTGAAGATGCTGAGATGCATTTCAACATGCATTTGAAATAAGTTTTACCCCAACAACTTCTGTGACATTGCAGGAAATTCTGGGGAATGCCTTATGTCACTTTATTGGTGCTCTTAAAACTATATTGGTATCCGAGCAAACTTCTTAGGCTACTTGTGCAATTAAACTAACCCCGGGATAGACAGCCATTCAGATGAGACAGTCCACAATTATTCCTGTTAACTGTGTGAACGGGCGTGGCCTTTGTATGTCCCTGCATGACAAAACCTCTGACTTCTTTAAATGGAGCTGTATAAATTAGGCACGAGCAAGATGGTTTGATGGGAAAATATGGTTAGGCATCTACAGAGAAGGGGAGAAGAGAGCCCAGGAGCAATTGACTGCAGTAGGAGGTTTTTCAATTTTAGACCTTTGGGGTGCTGTTGAATATAGGTTGTGGTGGATAAGTAGAAAGACAAGCCACGTGGTCATTTGGAAGAACAATGCAATATGTTTTGGACTATCCACAGTACTTGTAATATGTTGAATTTCCAGAATACTTCTGTTACTCCAGCATCAACCTGGGAAATTCACGCAAATAATTTTTTACAAGTTTGCTTTTAGAAGGTCAGTGTTTTGCAGGAATATTCAGAATAGCCTAGCACTGCAAACATGTTTTAATGAAACTTAAGGCAACACTTCAAGTGAATTCTGCTGGGCTCAAAGACATTGGTTGTTCTTGGTTGGCATCCAAAGAACTGCACAACTTTTGTGTGTCCAGTGGAGTCTGCAGCTTCTATCTTTAGAATGGCAGCCTCCCATTCTGCATAGTAAATCACTGTTGAAGCTGAGTGGACTTTCCAAAGCAGGTTGTGACTTGCCATGGGGATCTTCTTCTTCTAAAAATAGGCTGACATGGCTACCACTGTGATTCATCCAAACATATTGGATGTTCTCAATAAAGGTTTTTAATTCCGGGGAGTGAATTTGCATAGGGTTGCACTGGTCATAAATAGAAGTGTGAGACTTGCTAAAGCAATTTTATCAAGAAGTAATGTGTTTTATGTATTTTTATGTGCATTGTTGTATGCCACCTTGGTGATATCTGTAGAAAAGCAGTATATAAGTATTATAAATAAATCAATAAAATGCATAAAGAGCCAAATAAACATTTTGAAGAAATGCATGGGATAGATTTAAAATGTTCATGGAAACAAGTAAATGGTTTTCTTTTCCTGGTAATAACAGTATATGCCTCCTTACTTTCTAGGTTTGTTCATCCTCGATTTGGGCTGATTAAATGTATTCGCACTACTAGGGCTGTGGAGAAGGATGAAGAATTAACAGTGGCTTATGGATATGATCACAGTTCCACTGGACAAAATGGGCCAGAAGCACCAGAATGGTATCTGGTGCAACTGAAAGCCTTCCAGGCTTCCCAGAAAAAGTGAAATGCAAGCAGCGTCTCAGTTCAGAAAACTGGATCTATGCACTACCCTTGATACTGGAATCAGGACAGTCAGGGATTGTTTATACTGATGTTCTGGAACCCTTCACTCTGTGTCAGAGAAGGGTGGTTTGGAGTTGGGTTTTGTTATTGTTGTTGCATACTAACAAGTTTTAACCATTACCTTAGAGCACCTGTTAAAACTTTAGCTAGTGTTATGAAATAACTATTTAAAATGGTATAGAAAGAAATGGATTTATTTGGCAACCATTCTGTATCATATGCAAAGTTGTCAACATCTAGCAGAAGGGTATAAAAAGATTGGGGTTTTACCAACTGTACAGTCTAGTTGTTACTGTGCAACTGCATTTTGTACACATACCATTTTGTTAATGGTAATAGAACTGTGCTGTTTTTTATATTCTAGAAAAGTAGCATAATTTGTGCTCTTAAAACCTTTGACAATATTTAGAACTGTTTCTATGTTGGTGCCCAGGAGGTTGGCCTTTGTAGCTCCTCTCTTCTCTCTCTCTCTCTCTGTCTCTCTGTCCACTGTCACTTCCTTAAAAGACAAAGACTGCACAAAGGTTTTAACAACAATATTATATGTAGGTTTTTATGGCTCTGTGTACAAATGAATTTTAGAAATGTGCCTAGGAAAATCAGAGCTGGTGCAACTTTAATTATGATAATCGTACTTGAATAACTTCTAGTCATTGTGGTGTGTGTGTGTGTGTGTGTTTACAAAGACAAAAAACCCTTGAAAACAAGAGAATTATAATTGGTGTGGAAACAAGTGATTCAACATTGTATCAAGAGATTGCTTGCTTGTGAAATCCTCTTCCTTCTACTCTTCCCTTTACTGCTTCTAAATGGTGGATTCTAGGGATCCTGAGAGAGAAGTATATTAATCAGAGGCAGGGTTGTTTGATAGATAGGGTCTCAAAAACAAGCAGAGGAGTTGGACGTTGGAACCCTGTTTGTTTTATCGTTATATTTATATGAATGGAAGAAAATGGAGAGTAATTTGAAAGGTTAAGAGCAAAAATTGTATTTCTATGGTAAAATTAATTACATTTATGTATATGTCAAATAGTTTTTATGGTGATTATAAAATACATTTATAGTTCTTAACTAGCTTTTATCTGTGATCAGTAAAACAATAATGGAAAGCAGGGTCTGCAGATCAGGTATCATGTTGGCATTTGTTTTTTTTCTGAATATGATTGCATTGTCAGTTACTCCTATAGAAAGAGACTTTTGCATATGTTCTTTATCTGCAGGTTGATCACTCAACTTGTAGATGGAGTGTGAGAGAGGTGGGCAGAATCAAATACAAAAGGGACAGGGGAGGCAAGACTCAAAATTGTATTGAAAAGCCTTACTAGAATAACTCAACAAATTGAATTCTTGTGCCCCGAGAAAGGCTTCCTCAAAACAGGTTGGGTAATTCACTATTTTATTAATGTTCCCATTACTTTTCAGTACCATTTTGAAGATCGCTTTTACCTCCCTCTCTCATCTGCTCTTTTACTTGCATTCTAACAGATCAAATCTGAAAAGGCTTTAACTATTTTTCAGGTGCTAGGTTAGGTTTTCAACATGGAAAATGTATAAGGATGAACTAAAAGAAAAAAGGTTGGTGTTTGGTATTGGAGAATCGTCATCACTGTGACTGATATTCACTGAATGTACTTACAGAGAGAATTTTATTAATTGTCCACTTTATTTCAAATAAGAGCCTTTTCTGGATGAGGATGAGGCTTGCACAGTGAATGAATTTTGCAAAAAGATTTCTTTCAATGCCTGCCTAAAGTTTTCTTTTAATGCCTGCAAAAGAACAGTGAATGGGAGCCTTGACGATTCTCCAACTTTTCACTTTCACACGTCGTTTCAGCATATTCAAGTATGGCAAACAGCCTACACAGATGAGATTTCATTAAATCAGCTGGGCTTTTTGAGGCTGAACTCATCCTCACTCCATGGAAGTAGCTGACAAAGGCTGAAATTATAATGCTGCTTCTGCAAATAGGTACAAAATGAAGAGGAAAAATGATATGCAGCTCTTACCTACAAGCATTTAAGTACAACACAAATTGCTGTTAGTTCATGAACATGTTTGCAGATAAATACTACTGATTTTGATGGAACACTCTTTGGATTTAAATGAAATTACTCAGTAGCGAGACAGGAGCCATGGTGTTTGCATGCATGGAGTTCCTTTTGAAATAGTACCTTGGATTCTAAATCTGCAATCCAAAGCACATTTATTAGGAAGTAAGTCCCATTTAGCACATTGGAACTTATTTCTTAATAAACATGCTTAGGGCCACATTGCATATCTGATATTACAACAGTTGCAGTCTGTGTAATTACTGACATCACTGTCAAGATGCAGGAGTATTAGAATAATTCCTCCTGATTATAATAATATGGTCTTACTGTTTTTCTATTCTAGAAGTACAGATATGATTCTGTAGACTTCATCATATCTGACTAATGCTCATCAATGTATTTTTAAAAAAAGACCCAGGGAAGGAAATTCTTCAGCTGCCCTGCCAGTGGGTTCCATTGCCTGTTTTTAGAAGTAGGGAGTGTTTACTGATAGTCAACCTAAGCCTGCTTTGCTGCAAGCTTAAACCTACATTCTTCAGTGAGAAGATTTCTTTGTCTGCTTTATGGCAGCCTTTTGGGTACTTGACAACTGCAGTGGAGCTTCCACTCCACTACCACCAGCTTTAATCCTTTGTCTAATGCAATACAAGTCAGACATACAATAATAATCGTCTTCTTAGGAAAACGCTTGTCCTCTTGGTGTGTGCAGATTGACTTTGCTTTCAAAAAAATTACAACTTTACTAACTATCTTGCAAAACAACACACCCCACAAGATGCATGATTTGACTATATTAGCAATAGCACTTCCTTAAAAAAAAAAAAAGAGAAAAAAAGAGGCTAGTAATGCCTAAATGGGGCAGAAGTGGATTGTTTTGATTAATGTTTGCTTTTTAAAGACAAAAACCAAGCATTTGTTTGCTGGTACGTCCTAATAAATCAGATTCATGTATTAGGGCAGAACGATATTTTTCTAAACAGGAGATATATTAATTAGAAGTTGTTTTATCTGCTGCTCTTCCTATAGTTGCCATGGCTTCCTTAAAAGAATGGCTTTCCTGGATCAGATAAAGATCCCTCCGGTCCAGCATTATGCTCTCCTTCAGAGATGAGTTAGATATTTCTGAAGGTTTATGAACAAGGAATTGAAGGCAATGGCCATTCCCACAATCTTGGATCATTAGAACTTCTGGACATGGATGTTTCAAATAACTAATTGCTAATAGCTACTGGAAGATCTAACTTTCATGAGAAAATTTTTACTTTTAAGACCAGTTCCAATCAAGCAGAATGAGTGATCTAGTCCCCTGTGTGTGGGTCGGTGGGTGGGTGGGAATACACTGGCTATTATCAAGAAGTGTGATTAGTCCAGTGGGCTCCATCCTTTTCAAAAAGGAGCTCCTCCTTGCTTTCAACTACAGTTTTTCTATAGAACAGTTTGTGTTAGGTGGTGGTATTTGTTAATATGGTGTCACAAAAGGTGATTCAGAGAAATTCAGCTAGAATTAGGTTTGGAAAACAAACTAATGGAAACTTAAAGGGTTAAAATACAGAATTCAAACTCCTTCCTCTCTCTTCTGCATGTATTTGTCCTATAATCGACCAGTAATTGGGTAAGCACTTTAAAAAGGTCACTGTAGATCTTGCTTTGAGTAAGTTATGTGTACAGCAGCTACCTCCATGTTCTGGAAAGTCAGGCTTAGAGGAATTTTCAGAGCCTTTCATAATTTCTAAACTCTATTCTGGTTTGAAATGTTGGGAGTGTTGCATGCAGTGCTTTTAATTGGTCCTACATGAGCCCAGTATCTTGTGTGTGTGGCTTGGATCTTATGAGCTATAGGTAGGATGTAAGAGTGAATCTAAATAGTTGGTGTAATATATCTGCATGTTTGTGTATCAGGGGATGGATATCATGTTTCCTAGCACATGGTAATGTTTTCCCCCAGTCTCCTTATGACTCATGTTCTTATCTGCGCTTGGGTGAAGCTGCTGTAGGCTATTTGCTTGGTTTTCATGTATTGGTGGACAATGTTCTTGAGTGGCCCCTACCATTTTGTTAACACTTTGTTTTAGTGACTGTGGCTTGATATAGTCTGTGCCTCTTTTTTATGCCCAGGAATTATATATACCTATCATTCTATGCAAAAGACTGTTCCTAGATAGTTCCTGCTACTGAATGTGTAGGCTCCTAGAGTACAATAAATTTAGTTGTACCTAAAGCCTACAAGAACCTGGAATGTCACCCACAATCCCCATTTTAGACTACAGGGGGTTCTTTCAAAGATATGAGTACATGATGATTCCATGTTTTGACTCCCAAATAACCAGGCTTCCCCAATCCTACAGATTTTTTATATTTCAACTCCCGTCAGCCACAGCCAGCATGGGCAATGGGTTACGAATGCTGGGAGTTGCAGTCCAAAACATCTGGAGAGCATCAGGTTGGGGAAGGCTGCAAATAACTATATGGAAATTAATCATTAGTTCTTTTCCTGGAGCAAATGTTCTTCTGCTTTTGACTCTTGGTGCAGAGATCTTTGACTTTAAGCCAGTGCAGATATAGTCATCATAAGGCCCATGGGCCATATTTGACCTTCCCAGATTTCCCTCTGGCCCAGTCCCAAACTAGTACTATACAGTGACTGTGTGAAAGGATGATTATGCTGCAGAAAAGGAAGGAGTCTTTGTGTGGAAAGGACCTGGCAAGTTAAACTTAGCTCTGCGTTGGGTCCTGCGTTGCCTAGCAGTGATTGGTGCAATCAGTACTAAGTAAAGTCTTCAGCATTCATTTTCTGAGCTTGTGTGTGCTGGTGAAACCAACATATCATATGTCGCTTTCCCAATGACAGAATTATGTTACAAAATATCTACATGTAAAGTTTATTAAAACTCAAATGTTTCAAAGCATCTTTATTGGAGCATAATCTTAACTTCACCTGAAAGGTTATGATTGTGCAATCTTCTGATCTATATGTTGGTGGGAAATTGTCTTTAGCCCTGTTAGCAGCAATAGAACTATTATTTAGGAATGCTAATTCACTAGCTGAAGAATAGGTCAATTGCAAGATACCTGCATAAATCAAAGGTTTTGAATGCTATCATTTCTTAATGTCATCTGTTTCTACGGCAAGATAGCTTTTTCCTTTAAAATTTTTATTAAATTTAAAACCAAAATGAAGTCTATAGTATTGCCTATTGAAAAGCAAAGAAATATCTAAGCCATAAAATCATAGATGGGATACTTTGCAAGATTTTAGACTCTGTGTGTGTGTATATGTAGATCATAGTTGTATAGAATTATTCTAATGGAAGAATGCATATGTAAAATATATGATTCAAGACTTATACTTGTAAGTCTGTTTTTAAATACAAAAGCATAGAAATTCAAACCAGATGGAACATTTTAAAAGACAGAAATTAATCAGCTGTTTAAACTGATGAAAGCGTCAGGCTGAGAGAGAACTTTATGTAGCCTTTTCATTTTTATTGTCAAATGTTAATGAAATATACAGACATCTTTGACACTTGTAAACTTTGCTTCCTACTACTTAATATTCAATGGCAACAATAAACCATATGATAATAGTTGGAGTGCTAGATATAAAAAGAAAGCAAATTGTTGTAAGAAAGCCCACTTTTGCAGGTTTGTAGATAGAGCCATTTTGGGAAATGCGTGGATTCCAATATGACAGATATATAAAATATTAACCTTCTGTTGTATTATGGAGTTTGGGTTTTTGAGGTCAGTGGTTAATGTGTAGTAGATGTCATAATCCTCTGAAACTGAAGGAAATATGCAGAGGACACCAAATCTAGTCAATCCAATTCTGGAAATTATATTGACCAATTTAGGAGTCAGAGGGTGAGGTTTTATCATGCCTTGTGGTAAAGGAGGGTAAAGAAACAGTGATTACTCAATAAACATGAGAAACCTAATATGAGTCCCATTTGTTCTGCAAGGTATTTGAGAAACTGGGATTAGGATCAGATCTAGAATGTGGAAGATAATGATAATAGATATTAAGGGTAGGGACTGAAATAAAACATTGAACCCTTTTAAACATTTTAAATTTCTATGGTTATGGCCATTTTAAAAAGGGTAAGGCTTATTTAATAGGCCATTGGGTATTCTCTAGTGACAGCGTCCTATTTTAGTTTGCTCTTTTGGAATATAGCTGGCTGATGAAAGTCATATAATTTGGAGTATCTAAAACAATTCTCCAAATTCGATGTCATTGTTCTGCAAGGAAAAAGAGTATGAAATTGCTGGAACATTCATTTTAAACTTGGTACCACCACCCCAATCTGAACCATCTTTGAATTAGGGCCATCCCTCTTTGCATGCACATATTCAAGTTAGTAAAGGACCCTGACTGAAGTCATGAAGAGATGCTGCCAGTCAGTGTTGACAATTCTGGCTTAGATGGATGAATGGTCTGACTCAGTATAAGGCAGCTTCTATATTCACATGCAATATTTTTAGTACAAATATTCAGTTTAACCTCAAGATACAGTATTGTTAATTTTTCGATGTAGGCAAAATGGTCTATCAGTGTGCAATTGAACAACAAACCAGCAAACATAGCTGCAGAGGAGCAAAGCGGTGCTTAGATCAGAACACAGGTCTTTCTAGATTGTAATGTCCCAAAGAAAGCATGCAAGGTTTGAAGAATTCCACAGAAGTGGACTACTTGGGGATTTTGTTATAAATGTCTTATACCTGTTCAGGTGTATTCAAGATAATAAGAAAGCACAGGCTTCACTGATGGGATCAACATGCACAACCCATGACAAAGCAGATAGAAAAATAATTCTTCCCCTAAGGGACATTAGTAGAAAATGGTTTCAGAAGTATTGCAATATGTACAATGCTTACTAATGTAGTTCTATCAATAATCTATTTTCTTAGGGATGTGTGAATCAGCAAAACATGACCTTGCCAGAGTTATCCAAATTCCATCTAAACGCTCGTTCCAAATTGATTGTAAACATTGTTTTTTTCTTTTTGCATGAAAATCTGCATTTTTGTGTATATTTTTCCAAATGTATGTATCAACTGTGTACAACTTTGAAAAGCACACATTCTTCTCTGATAGATTGAAGTGTATTTGTGCACATTTTTCAAATGCACAGATGCTGTCAAACACTTTTATTTTTTGGTATGTGAATCATAGTGCAAGCTCAGAAATGTTCAGACTTTGATTGCAGACTGTCCAGTCTGGAAGCTACAAACTGGCTAAACCCTGATAAAAAATGAGCTGAAACGAATTTCTCATACATCCATAATAATTGGTCTACATAAATTATGAATAACCTTTGGAAAAAAATGAATGACTAAAACCATAGGAAGGGATAAATCTGAAGCTTTGGAAAGATTCTATGCATTCACAAAATGTGATCAGGGTTAAATGTTGAAAAATTTCTCATTGAAATATATAAATGGACATATATCATATTCCAACAACATTCGCATCAGTTTTAGACCCACAAAGTCCAATTTGAAGTAGATGAAGCTAGGCAGTTTACCCACAAAAAGTCTACTCCCAGTGTCTGGCGCCCATGTTGTTGTAATGCAACATTCACTCAGTTGCTACCACAATGGCCATATTTGGAGGCCATCAATGGTGATTATATTTGGCTGCTCTGTCATGGGGACTGAAGTGGTTAAAACTTTTAGAAATTAGACTAAATGTCTTGAGTTCCATGTCTCAGGTTAAAGTATGAGTACACAACAAACCAGCCTGTGGTGGTAAACTACAGTATCAAGATTACCTTGTAATGTCCAGGAAGTGAACTGCAAAGAAGGCTATGGAATTTAATTTGTGCATCTTTTTCTCTCTCTTAAAATACAAGCCTATGTTCATGTTTACATTTTTGGAACGCACCATTCTATTAATTTGAATTCTTCAATGTAAAATAGGATGATACGCCAATATAGTTATGTAAATCCACTTCTGATTTGTGCAGAATGTATTTTAATATTTGTGAACAAATTCCTTGACCTCAGACTACAGAAATGTCACCATATGTTACAGAAATGTTTAAATACCAAAATTGAAAAAGCTATTTAAACAGAAATGTCTATATACAAAATTGGAAAATAACTGCCATATGAAATTGTGCATTTTCAAAGGTAGTGCTACATCTGAAATTGAAAGTTCAGCTAATACAATCCTGCAAAGAGGGCTGTCATATCAAATTGCATTTCTAGTTAGAATCTTAATTAGAAGTCTCACTTTTAAAATGTGTATTATAGTAACTGTTTTCTTCTCTCTTCCTATATTCTTTGTGAAACTTTCATATTGTAACTGAACTTGGTTTCAAAATATCTGTGGCTCACTTTTAAGCTTCTTGCAAAAAGCAATTTCTTTGTTGGTTGGTTGTTGTTTTTCAAAAAACGAATCCAGTTGTTTCTACTTGACGTGGTGAGATGACCCCTTTACCCTCAGATGAGATTGCATTTTGTGGTGTGTCAGAGACATATTTACAGACAATTCCACAATATTTAACATGTATCCAGTACTTGACAACATAAAATAGGTATTTTACTAGAACGATGAGCCTTATTGACATCCATAGGTTTTACTAATGATTTCTAAAACTATGGATAACTGCAAAGAAAAGTTTACATGAATGACAGGTGCACTTTCTGTTTATGAATGATGGTTTTTAAAGTATATATTGAATGCATGTCTGAGGAAATAGGGAAGATGTTTCCGGGGCAAAAAAATTTACTTGCTTTACATTGAGTTATAAAAATAAAACATTACATGAACAAAGCTATTAATTGCCTCTGAAAACATTTTGTTCCATTTTAAGTTGCTTCTGAGATTAAATATTGGAATGATAACATTCTTTGTGTCTGCCAAAGAAATCGTGCGACTGATGCACGATCCCAGGTTTTTGAAGGTCCATGGGGAAGAAACCCTTAACAGGCATCCTCCCTACCTTTTCACCACCATTATCACCAACTGCTGTTGCTTCTTCTCGTTCCCATCATTGCTACTACTTGCATGCTTGACTGACAGCCAGTGAGCAAGTAGGAAGTGTTATCTGCTGTTCCTCCTCCTCACCACCACCATTGTCTGGACCAAAGCAAGAGGCAGGTGAACAAGCAGGTTGCAATGGTGAAGAGGAGAAAGTTCAAGAGAAACTTGCACCTGCTGAGAGATGGGCCCTGAGCATGTGCCCAGCCAATGCCAGCCCTGCATTGATGGGAAGCAAAAGAGCCACTTGATTGAAAACAAGGACAGATTTGGTATGCTTTTAGCTACTCATTCCATTTAAAGTTATGTTTAGCTATTGGGAGCAGAACTATACACAATTTTGTAATACAATTCTGTCTTCCTCCCCCTTCTTAAAATCCATGTAAAATAGCTGCACCCAGCTTCCTGGTGAGCAGGGGAAGGAAGAAGACATTGGCAATTCTGAGCAGGCAAACTGGCTGGAAGGAAAGAGTTAAATACTTCTCCCCATCCACACCCCAGTATCTAGTCCTTAGCCCTATACCTCATGTGCATGTATTGCTATTCATTGAAGAAATGTGAAATTGAATAGACAAGCCTTTGATAATGAGGCTTCTTCCTCTTTTCCAACTTTGTTTATATTACTATTATCACATCTTGCTTTCAGCATACAGACATGAGACTGAGATACTGAGCAAAAGCTTGTGGCAGTATTATTCCAGGATTATGTCCATATAAGCTAACACAAAGAACATTAACTGATTTGAAGTAACAATTCTGTTATAACCCTACCATATCTTCCAAAAACAATTAGGTTGACATGTATGATGGACCACTAGGAAATTAACACTTAAACTGGTTAGATCATTAACCTAAATTCAATTTGGCATGTAAAGACTGTAAGTTGAAATGGAGAGATGCAAACTCCAGCCTGTAGTAATGGAGAAATGGAGAGATGCAAACTCCAGTAACAGTAAACTTGCATTACTGTTTTTCTACATGCAAAACCATATTTATCATGACGTCATCACACCCTTCCTGGTTCTCATTTTCACATTAAAACCTGTCTGTTGTGGCACTTTGTTTCATCTCTTTCCACCTTCAGAATAACTCCTTAGTGCTATCCGATGCGTATGTACTCAAACTAAACCCCACTGTATTCAATGGGCTTACTCCCTGGTAAATCTGCATAGGATTGCAGCTTAAAATGTTCATATTCATGCTGTGTTTTAATCGAATATTTTCTTCCCCATTCTCCCCTTCAACCCAACCTATTGTCTCTCCAGTTTCAGATTTCCCCTAATTTTGGAAAATGGGGATGTATAACCTCTACTGCTGTAGATGCTTGAAAAATATTGTTAGAACATGCACTCTATCTTCTGAGCAGCCTCTTTTCTACCTTCACAGCTCCTGTTAAGCTGACTATGGCTGACTGGGAATTGTAGGACTCTACGATTTCGCTCCTTATCTTCCTCTTACGATCTTAAGCTCTGCTCTGAAGCACCCACTCATTCCCTTGGATACTGTCTGGATCTTGTCCTCACTCGGAACTGCTCTGTCCTGGACTTTTCTATTGCTGACTTTCCTCTGTCAGATCATCATCTAGTCTCTTTCAATATCACTCACAATCCCCCTCCTTCACGTCCCGCTTCACGCCCTTGTCGTGACCTGCATTCTATCAACTACGAGGCTTTTTCTCAGTCTTTAGCCTCCTCTCTCCCTTCTGTCTACACAGCCGTCTCCTTGGACTCAGCCGTCTCCTCCTTTAACTCCTCCTTATCTTCAACTCTTGATAATCTTGCTCCATCTACAACTCGGATAGTTCGCCCCTCTCTACCCCAACCGTGGCTCACCTCTTTCCTCCGCTACCTTCGCTCTTGTTCCCGGGCAGCCGAACGCCTGTGGCGTAAGACCAAGGACTGGGCGGACTTTGTCCACTACAAATTTGTTCTCTCCTCCTTCTCTTCTGCCATTTCACTGGCCAAACAGCAGCACTACTCAACGTTGATCCAGTCAAATGCTAAGCACCCTCAGCGGCTCTTCAAGTCCTTCAATTCTCTTCTGAAGCCTAATCCGCCATCTCTCCCCGCCTCTCTGTCTGCCAACGACTTTGCCTCTTTCTTCAATGCTAAAATCCAAACTATACGCTCAGATCTAGCCAACTCTGCTCCGCTTCCAGCTCCTGCCCCTCACCTGTCAGTTCCTCCTTCAACTCTCTCGGCGTTCCCTTTGGTCTCAGCTGATGAACTGTCTAAAATACTGCGCTCATCGAAGCCTTCCACTTGTTCCCGTGATCCGATTCCCTCTCGCGTCTTTATTAATCTTATCCCCGCTATCCTCCCGTCCTTGCTTCACATCATTAATTCTTCTCTGTCCTCTGGTTCATTTCCTTCTGCTTTTAAACATGCTACAGTCTCTCCCATTCTCAAAAAACCCACTCTTGATCGACTATCACTGTCTAACTACCGACCTGTCTCCCTCCTGCCCTTTGTCTCAAAGATCCTGGAACGTCTGGTCTACTCTCGTTGTCTTGACTTTCTCTCTAATAACTCTGCTCTGGATCCCTTTCAATCTGGCTTCCGTCCTTTGCATTCCACTGAAACAGCCCTTACCAAGATCACCAATGATCTTCTTACTGCCAAGTCTAAAGGCCATTATTCCATTCTTATTCTCCTTGATCTAACCGCAGCCTTTGACACGGTTGATCACAATCTTCTCTTAGATTCCCTCCATGACCTTGGACTCTGTGGCTCTGTCTATAACTGGTTTGCCTCCTATCTAGAGGGTCGCTCTTTCAGCGTGTCGGCTAACGGCAGCTCGTCCTCCTCTTTTCCCCTTTTAGTTGGGGTTCCTCAAGGCTCGGTGCTTGGCCCGTTGTTGTTCTCTCTATACATGCTGCCCTTGGGCAAGCTTATTCAATCTCACGGCCTCCAATATCACCTGTATGCCGATGATACACAATTATATCTTTCATCTCCGGAACTTTCTCCAGATGTTCACGATCGTATCTCGGCATGTCTTTCAGATATCTCAGCCTGGCTGCTTCATCGTCGTTTGAAACTTAACATGGCAAAGACTGAATTGCTTGTTTTTCCTCCTAAACCTTCTCCTCACCTCTCATTCTCTCTTACTGTCAACGATGTCACGCTTACTCCGGTCAAGGAAGCTCGTAGTCTTGGCTTTATATTTGACTCCTCGCTCTCCTTTACTCCTCACATCGAGGCAGTAGCTAAATCCTGTCGTTTCTTCCTATATAATATTGCCAGGATTCGACCATTTTTGTCTGTCTCTTCTGCCAAGACTCTCGTTCACGCACTGGTTATCTCTCGGCTGGACTACTGCAACCTTCTTCTCTCTGGCCTTCCTTCGTCTCACATCAGTCCGCTGGTCTCTGTCCACCACTCTGCCGCTAAGATCATCTTCCTGGCCCGCCGCTCTGACCATGTCACTCCACTTCTGAAATCTCTTCATTGGCTTCCAATTCACTCCAGAATCCAATATAAACTTCTCCTGCTGACCTTCAATGCTCTTCACGGTCTAGCTCCTGCCTATCTCTCCTCTCTCATCTCACACTATCGCCCCGCTCGGGCTCTCCGCTCCTCTGATGCCATGCTTCTCGCCTGCCCAAGGACCTCCACTTCCCTTACTCGGCTTCGTCCTTTTTCTTCTGCTGCCCCTTACGCCTGGAACGCTCTTCCAGAACACTTGAGAACTACAAACTCAATCACTGCTTTTAAAACTCAGCTAAAAACTTTTCTTTTCCCTATAGCCTTCAAATATTGAGTTTGTTCTGACTCTATACTGTTAGCTTTACCCTACCCGGTGCCTGTTTACACTTCCCTGTGCCTGTTTGCATTCTCCTTCCCTCTTTATTGTTTACTACAACTTATTAGATTGTAAGCCTATGCGGCAGGGTCTTGCTATGTACTGTGTTATCTGTACAGCACCATGTACATTGATGGTGCTATATAAATAAATAATAATAATAATAATATCTGTCTAAATATGCATAGGATCACAACCTTAATGTCTCAAATGAGCCTCTTTCGCTTTCTATCATAATTTGGACTGTATACATTTGATGGGATTTAATGGGTACTGAATAGGGATGTAGAAGTTATTACGAGGTGTTTGTCCCTGTATCCTAGAAAGATCAAGACCTCTGGATGCTTGTGTGACAGCAGTAAACCCAAGACCTAGTCCCAAAATTTACAGAGACAGTAGTGACTGTTTCAGAGTTCACGTATGAACAAGTTTGGATCACTCATGCCAATTTTGGGTGGCACAACTCAGACCAGGAACCACTCAAATACGATGATTAGGTACCTGATTGTGACTGAAGCATTTTGTATAGCTTGAAAGCTGAAATAAAGTATGGCCTATCAAAGCTGGTGCATCAAGAGAGGCCACATTTCCTCTTTCATATCTTTATTCTCACTTGCAAATAGCCGATTCTGAACTGTTGTACTCACCACCCTCATACAAGCAGTGAGACCATCCCGGGGAACAGCAATTAGTCAGGGTTGTTTTCCTTTGGAAGGAAGTCACTGGAGGTTTATTGGCATTTTGTAATCTCTGCATTTACTTTTGCAGTACACAAGGGGCTGGTTGCAGAAGTAGAGGCATAGCTTAAACATGCCCAACAACCAGCCAAAGTCCACTGCTCCACATCAGACCTCCAGGGAGACAGCAAGAATCCTAACTGGAGTTCAAACCTAGCTCTCTGCATCTTTCTCAGTCTCTCTCGCTCAAATTGCAGTCTGCTCTTTCCTTCTGAACATCACCTAGGCTACTTCTCTCCCATGGAGGCAAATGGAATATCACAACACTCCTTGAATATCAATGGAATATCACGACAGTAGATGAATACTTCCTTCGTCAAGTCCAAGTATTGCCTCAGGGCACCCCAGAACTCTGATGGGAAACCCATAACGCTACAGATTATTTGAATGAAGGGGAGAAAAAAAATGTACTTCTGGTTCAGACTTCTAAAAGATCAGTCTCAAAAATTAAGGTATTTCCATAAGCTTAGAAATCACCCACAAAACAGTTTAAAATAAAAATTAAAGCCTCTTTTTCTGTGCAAATTTTCAGAATCTGCTGTCCATCTCGGTAAGCCCTGATAAGTAACATTTCAGTCAGTAGCTGTCATTGCTAATGGCTGGCAGGAGACTTTTAAGCATGGAGACTGACCTATTCGTTGAAATGCACCCATTGTGGGAGAGCTTCCAAGTCACCAGGGGCTGGCTCCATAACAAACAAAAGCTGCTTAACTCATAAGCGAAGTCTTAGTGCTGCAGTGTGGAAAGGAAGGGGTTAAACCCCAAGGTAGGAAGGCAACGAGGAAGGTGCCACCTGCAGAGGGATGGGCTGGCTGAGGGTAGGGCAATCCCCCATTCAGAATGCAGTGAGAAACGCATGGGGTGAGCAAAGCAGAGCCAGCCCCCAGGTGACTCATCCCTACCCCAGTGCACCTGCTGCCGGCCTAGCTGAGGGGAGTCTGGCAAAGTTGCCTGGCTGAGGTAAGTGAAGGCCCTCCACCCCACCCTCTTCTTCGCGACGAGTGTGTTTCTCTGCAGGCGCTGCCTGTCTCCCACTTCCTGTTCAGTGTCCCTTCTCTCTTGGGGGAGAGGATTGGCAGGCAACCAAAGACACCTGAGTGCTTTTTGTCATCCAGTCCTGCTTTGATAAATTGCCTTTGACTGGGCAGGTGTTGCGTACCTGAGGTTGAAAGAGCCATTCCCTATTCTAGCCTGCTTTTCCAGCATGAAGTGATTAAACTTCATGCCCACTAACCTTTCTCCCCTTCACTTACAGAACTTCCTTTTACCTGAACGTTTTCACTTTCTACACTCCATAGTCAATGCGTCATGGTCTACGGCTGCTGAATTGTCCAGGTTTCCCCAACCTGGTTGCCTGCCAGATGTTTTGGACCACAACTCCCAGGATTCTTGACCATTGGCCATGCTGGCTGGGGCTGATGGGAACTGGAGTCTGAAATATCTGAAGAGCACAAGGTTGGAAGGGCTGCTCTAAACACTGGCACAGAGAAGGTCAGCAGGCACCTGTCACCTCAGAGCCCTCTTCAAAAGCAGCCTCAAAGCAACTTAAAAGAGAATAGATACTAAAAATAAATAAAATCAATATAACATCATGCAAACTTCAGCATGTTTTTAATTGGGCATTTCTATGTTTTCTATCTCCAAATCAAAGATCGAGATGTTTAAAAGCTTTTAAATGGTCACCTTAACACCCATCTAGCTTTTGCCCTGTATTTCCATACCACATTCATATGGGATAAAAATTTTGAGGCCTCTACAAAAGCAGAAAATCCAAACGTGAATGCCATAAGCAATCCTCCATACTATTAATGGAATGGCATGTGAACCATTTGTCAGATGATGCCTTGTTGAAGTGCTAATGTGTTGTTTATGTTTTTCTTTTCTTTTTCTGATCAGAATAAGTGACAAGAGCATCTTCTCTTGAACACTCTCTGTGCTTCTTTCCAAATTGAACACACACGTTAACTTTTGGATTAGCTGGAATGGATCGCTATAGATATTTTATTTTCAACCAGAAAAGTATGGTTGTGTTAGGACTCTTCCAGATAAGCTGTGCTACAATTTGTATTGTCAGCGGATTAATGGATGGGGCTTTCAGAAGGGAATCAACACTGAGTAAATCCAGGATACCCCTCTGGGCTGGAGTGGTAAGCTATTTAACCCCCTCTTCTTTGCATTTATTGGATGGGACTATATGATTTTATATAATGCATTTTATTTTTGGCGATATAGGGGCTTTGCTGTTTGTTCTAGAAAACTTGCTACAAGCAGGTAACTGTTGTGAAAAGGTATAGAATTGGACACACTTCGGGGTCCTTCGAGAGTGCACAATGTGCTGAGCCACAATCCTAATGGAGAAGAAATTTGGCCACAGTCATCTCTTGACTCCCTTAGGGTGGCAGTTTGTTGCTTTGGCTCCAATGCTTTAGTGAACTGGAGTTCAAAAAAGATTAGCAATGTTTCCTCCCTACCTGCTCATATTGTAGATGCCAGAACATCCCATTAGTGGCTGCTTGATAGGTAGCTGTTAGGAGCTAGAAGGGATAGGGATGGACTGAGCTTCGCATTTCAATCTCATGCTGTCTTCTGAGGCCTGTCTCCTTATGTTGGAGGCAGGGGAGCAAATGATCAGGCTCTGGATAGGCACAGAAAATGTCTCTTCTTTTGAGGGGGAAGCAGAAGAGGGGGATCAATTAATTTGAAAAGGAACTGAGTTATGGGTTTTGGTGTTTGAACCTCAGAGCCCACTTCTGCCGTGGTTCATGGTCTTGGGCTAGTTGCATATGCTAGGGCCAGATCTACACCAAGTAGGATATAACACCTTGGAAATGGTTTGAAAACTGTATATGGAGTGTGTCCTGGGCCCCAACAGTTGTCCGTACTGTTATAAACCATTTTAAAGCTGTAGTGTAGATCCTGCACTATTCAAGCCCAGCATTGTTTCCAGCAGAGACCAGCCAAATATCAATAGGAAACTTACAAGCAGGCCATGAGAGCAACAGAGTTTCTGTCTCCAGTTATCAGGTATTCAGAAGCATACTGCTTCTGAACAAGAAGGTCACATTTAGGTATTATAGCTAATTGGAAGGGTTTCTGTGGGTTGTGGGTTGGAATAGACCAAGGAGGAGGGGCTTTGAGGGGGTGGAGCTTAGGAAAGACAGAGTGGTGGGACAAACTTGGCAGGGTGGGTAGTACTTGTAGCACCTCTACTTCTGGAGAGACTAAACTCTCCAGCATGGGGTGAGGAAATGGAAGAAGATAAAGCTTCCCAAGAGAAATTAGGTTGCAAAGCTCAACTTTTCTGATTCTGCTACTAGTTTCTTCTAGTAATATTCTTCCAGAAACATCTATATTTGAAGGTACATGGAGGCTGTAATAACCACATTGCAAGCAAAAAGTTGCTGACAGTGTTAGTTGTAACCTTACATACTAAGGGCAGAATCCTATACATGTTTAGAGAAAGAAACATCCTGCAACTCATAGCATACACCAGCCAGCATGGCTGTCTGGGACATGCTGACAATGCATAGCATTACACCCTAAGTAATTTAGTGGCAACACTTATTTCAATATAATAATTTCCTTAAAATGTCCTTTTATCCTCTTGCATTGTATTACATTATATTCGTTCAACCTTTTGTAATCTGTCCAAAGGACCTTTGTTATTGAATGGATTAAAAATACAATAATTAAAACAAATATATTTTCTTCTCTGAGATTCCATCCACTGTTGCTTGTATTAGTGGTAGGATGGATGGAAGCTGACATAACTTTTACTTTGAGAAGTGCATTCCCGAAAAACCTCATATAGGTGCATCACCCAGCCCATGCCCTTGCTTTAGTTCTCAGATCTATTGATCTGAGAACTAATTAGTGGATTATTCTCATGCATCAATAAAATTCCCACAAATATATAATGAAAAATCATTGAGCAAGAATCTTGGCCCCAGATTTCATTCTTTCTTTGCTGTCAAAATGCCTCTTTCTGAAATCATCTCAGAAAACAGTATAATCTGCTTACGTACAATGGAATAAAAAGTTGGTGAGCACTTGCCTGTACTTCACAGACCTGGGGCTTGTATATACACTTTGTATACCCCGTGGTGGCTGTGCATTGGCGCTGCGTTGTATCTACAATGCAGCTACCGACTTCCAGCCACCATGAGCTTTCCTCCCAGAACTGCGCTTTTAAAAATTTACTGATTAATTGGGACTTTGCTCTAAGGTCACCACATTCTTTGCTCTGTCCTCGCTTTGCAATGAGACTGGGGACATTCGGGGGTGGACTGAAGCCCAGGGTAGGTATGGGGGTGCCCACAGGAAGGCCACACTCCCTCCTGCTGTGGAGATTTGCCTCTCTCATCCTGCAGCTGTGATGCCCCAGGGCTCTGAGGGAATGAGCAGCAAATCAAGACCCTCCCCCTGCTGTCATCAAGACACCCCCCTGTTGTCTTGTTCAGGAATTGGTAGCTCGGAGACCACTTAAATCAAGCACAGCTGGTACGCATCCATTTCAAAGGCAAGGGTATTGGAGCTCCAGTGAATGGTGATTGCCCAGCATGGTGCCCTGAATCTTTTCATAGTGTAATTATGAAATATCTTGATAGTTATTTGGTCTTTGTTTGACTTATTTTTTTTATATATGCTAAAATTAACTGCAGCATAGCTTTACATGCATATTTTTTAACCTGAAATCTTTCTCCCCTCTTGTTTTCCAGTTTATGGGTATCCCTGGAGTTATGGCTATATTTTCTTCTCAGAGAAAGAATCCAGTTCTGGTATGATTCTCTTTTTATAATATAAACAATACATATTCTATGAACAATACAATTTTATAGATACTTATAATATGCTTGGATTAAAAAAAATCTTACCCTATTCTGAAAGATTTGAGTAGGTTACAGTGAAATAAGCAATGGCTGGATACAGATGTAATCATGTTTAGAGAAGACCCACTGAAATCAATGGGACTTAAGTTAATCATGACTTGTTCCATTTATTTCAGTGGATCTACTCTAAGCATGACTAAGTTTGGTTCTAACCCACTGTATTGCATGTATAAACTAAAAATCCACAAGACATCCACAGTGCAATCCTGTGCATGACTACTCAGAAGGCATTTAACACCATTTAACAACGCTAAGTTTGTTTTTTAACGGACCCCCAAAACTGTTGTTTTTAAATGGATACTGTTGTTTTTCTTTTTAAATTTTGTACCCTTTTAATGTTTACTGTTTTAACTTTTGTAAACCGCCCAGAGAGTTTCAGCTATGGGGCGGTATATAAATGTAACAAAATAAATAAATAATAAATAAATAAATAAATAGAAGTAAGTCCTGTTGAGGGCAATAGGACTTCCTCCCAGGCACATGTATATAGGACTGCTTTATAAAGCTGGGACCATCCAAACAGCAATACAAAAGTCCCTCGCTGTCTCTCCAGACACATCCAATCTTCTCTACACATCCTCCATGCTGCTGCAAATGGGTGAGTTGTAGTAAAGTAGTTCAGTTTTAAGGCAGGACATATATTTTTAAAATAAATGACACAATTAAAAAAGGGGGGGAAATAAAATATCTAACCACTTTTCCACTTGGTGCTAACAGTGCACATACATGGCAAACACAATCACTGTATTTACATGTTTCATCAAAGCTTCTGGTGCCCTCCAAATGTTTTGGACTTCAGTTCCCATCAGCACCTCCTAGCACAGCCAGTGGTTAGAAATGCTGGGAATTGTAGTTCAAAACATCTGGATGGCATTAGGTCGAGGAAGTTGGCTTTACTGTCTTAAACAGTAAGAGATTGGTTTGGGGTTTCCCTGACATGCATACGTGGGTGCTTAAAGATGCATATACATCCTCCATACTTTAGCCATCTATGAAGGGAAACACCAGTCTATATGTAGCAGTCATGTATGCTGAGGATAGTGTGACTCCTTCCCCAGGCTATGCCTCTGCTCTTTCCTAGCTACATACCCTTGCATCACATCAACTGACTTGAGGCTGCAGGAGGAACAGAGCGTTAAGCCTGTTAGTCCTGGTGGCCTGGAATGTACTAAGGAATTGTGGCAGCTTTTTCTGTAGCATTTGTGCACCACCTTCTCTATCTGGACTAGATAGGCAATATGAAGCTATCTATTCTGCAGTGTTGTGCTCTCCTTGAGTAGGTCCTTTATTCACTCAGAAATGGAATAGACCAACTCAACAGCTAGGACAGCTGATCTCCTTCCAACATATGCACTTAATCTAACCAACTGGTCCAGTAACTTTTGCCGGAAAAGTATAGAAGATTCCTATCTGCAGTATCTGCCTAGGTTTTTAGCTGTCCTGGTTCCTGTGGTCAGCTGCCGAAATCCCCATGGATATCTTCGCTATTTGCTGTTTGAACTGGGTTTTGAAAAATATTCTTCCTAGCATCCTGATTGCTTGTAAGTAAGTGCCATTAATTTAAATGAAGCTTGCTGCCACTCTGTGTGGGAATCAGGTTAAAACAGCAAACACTTCTGGATTCCTATACAAACTCCCTTGAAAACAGGGTGAAATATTTCTATAGTAAAGCAAGTTGAGTCCCACTGAAATCAGTGGGAAAGTTAAACATGGCTGGTTCATACTCGTGGCTGTATTTTATTTATTTATTTATTTATTTAGAATATTTATATACCGCTCCTCATTGAAAAAATTTCAGAGCGGTGTACAAAGTAAAATGAAAATAAAAACAGAATAAAACAGTTAAAACAAAATTTAAAAAGAAGCAAAACAACAACACAGAAATCCAAGGCTGCATGTTAAAGAAAGGCTTCTTGGAATAAAGATGTTTTCAGGAGGCGCCAAAAGGAGTACAAGGTTGGAGCCTGTCTGACCTCCAGAGGCAGGGAATTCCACAGGAGCGGTGCCACCACACTGAAGGCTCTTCCCCTGGTGGATTCCAATCGGAGGATGGATCTAGGTGGAACCACCAGGAGCAGGCCCTCGGATGACCTCAGTGACCGGGCAGGTTGGTAAGGGAGAAGGCGCTCTCTCAGGTATCCTGGTCTCAAGTTGTTTAGGGCTTTGTACACAAGTACAAGAACCTTAAACCTGGCCCGGTAGTGAATAGGCAGCCAGTGCAGTTCCCTCAGCAGAGGAGTTACATGCTGGAAAGGGGCAGCTCCACACAACAGCCGAGCTGCAGCATTCTGCACTAGCTCCAGCTTCCGGAGCAGCTTCAAGGGCAGCCCCACATAGAGCGCATTGCAGTAATCCAGTGTTGAGGTTACCAATGCCTGTACTGTATTTTGAAGATATGTTTCACCTATCTCCATCTTCTTTTGGAAAACAAATAAAATCAGTGCAGCATACAAAGGTGGCTGGCCTGGGTACTAAGGTGGCCTTTGAAGCATACTTGACTTTATTTTCACTACTGAGACACAATTTGATTTCTTGACTTGTACTTCATTTCTGCCTTCTGTTCTTGTCTTTTGTACAGGTGAATGTAATGATAGTTGCGTCTATATTTTCCTGTTTCACTACTCTACTTGTAATTGTCTATGCCTCTATAACATTAGAGTATGGTGAAAAATACAAGGGGTTCAATGATGTGTCCACTAATCATCCAGCAAAAGTAAGTATCAAACATGGTGACAAATGCGCTCTATTAAGTTCCTGCAGTTTTGTAAGCATTGCACACTATTTATTGTAAGCTCATATGCTTTGTGTGCCATTGCTACATCAAAAGGTATAACAGGTACATACCAAATAGCCCTGCATCCATTAGCCACTATTGTTGTATATAGTACAACACCGAGCATAGGATAAGCATCAAGTTCTGCTATTAGATGGAACTGAACAGCTAAATATATATATATTATAGAACTGGGGAAAATGCAGAAAAGGGAGAAATGATCAAGGGGCTGGAGCTTCTTACCTATGAAGGAAGGTTACAACAGCTGGGATTGTTTAGCATGGAAAAAAAGAGGCTAAGGGGAGTCATGACAGAGGTGTACAAAATTATGCATAGTGTAGAGAATATGGATAGGGAGACATTTTTGTCAAATAAAAAGGAAATACTTCTTCACACAGCCCATGGTTAAACTCTGGAATTCACTACCACAAGATGTAGTGATGGCCACCAATTTGGTTGGCTCTAAAAGGGGGTTGGATAAGTTCTCCCTAACAAGTTCCTGGAAGAGAAGGCTATCAATGGCTACTAGACCTGATGGCTATGTGCTACATCCAGTATCTGAGGCAGTAAGCCTATATGCACCAGTTGCTGGGGAACATGGCTGCTGCACCATGTCCTACCTGGATGACAGTTGGTTGGCTACTGTGTGAACAAAGTGCTGGACTAGATGGCCCCTTGGTCTGACCCAACATGGCACTTATGTTCTTAGCAGGTATGTGTTCCCTCCTTCTCCTGACCATTGTTAATTGCATGAGATAAGCAAACTGTATCTAATTGCCCCAAACCATCAAAGGTGATCTACACATAGCAGCAAATGCAATGCATGCAGGCGATGAGTATCCAGATATGTGAAATACAGCTTGAGGCAATGCATCCATCATGTGGTATGGATGGCAGTTGTGAATGTCCATCCACACTCCTCTGTGGGTTCTGTGCCATCCTTGCATTGCAGTACAAGACTATATCCAGGGAGGATCTACACTACTGCTTTATAATGGTTTATAGTGATGTTGACAACTGTTCGGGTCCAGGACACATTCCATATACCATTTTCAAAGTGTTATATCCTGCTTGGTGTAGATCTGGCCCAGATTGGCATCAATGTTTAATTTTTTTTTTGCCTTTTGGCTGTTTTTATTCTTGAAAAGGAAAGACTGTTCATTACCATTGATGCTAAAACACCCTTTTCAGTGCAATCCTACATGTCTACTCAGAAGCAAGCTCTACTGAGCTCAATAGGGCTTCCTCCTAGGAAATTGGGTACAGGATTTCAGAATCCATCATTTGTGAACATGAATAGATTTCAGAAACTGAAAGAGAGCAATTTTGAAATAAAAAAAACAAATTTGAAATAAAAAACAAGGAGTGATGTAACATCATTAGCTTTTTATAGTAATGGCAAAGAACATTTTTATAACTGAGTTGTCACTGAATTGTCTTCTCTACAGCAGTAATTTTACGAAAGTACTTTCATTGTTTTCTCAAGACAAAGAGTAGACTGGAACATCATAATCTGAAAAGTTTTGGGGTGATCTTCTGACATTCAAAAGAAGAAAAGATTTTTTAAAACTATATAACAATAAAGACATTTGCTATTTAAAAAAACAGGTTGAATTAAAGGTTAAATTATTATTATTTAAAACATTTATATCCTGCCCTATATCAATAAGATCTCAGGGCGGCGAACATTAAACATATGGATAAACTATGCACATTTTCTATATTTTGTGTTGCAGGTATTTCTCCTCAATAAACTCGTAGAAGGAGCCAACATCACAATGCTAGTTGCCTCTATTTTTAGTGTCTTTACTGTGCTGATTATTACTTATGTGGGCTGCCGAAGTCTTCCATGTTGTTCTTGCTATGACAGCATTACTGGACTTGTAAGTAGCAACATCATGTTTTTAACTTCTGTAAACGCCCAGAGAGCTTTGGCTATGGGGCAGTATATATATGTAATAAAATAAATATGTAATCATTAAGCAATGGTGTGTTCAGTTATTTTGTATTGTGAAGAAATCCCATTTATGATTCTGTAACAATAATTTTGGACAACTTCCTGATTTTGAAATTGTCATATTTTCTTACCCCGGTCCAAATAGTCACACCCAAAATGAACGCTTTTCCAGAATATTTTATTGACATGGCACTTTGAACTGTCCTTTGAAAATCTGTCAGCATCTAATGCAACAGCAGAATTGAAACTGGGCAGTGTGCAATAAAAATAATATCAATTATCATGATAGCATGATATGATAACATAATAAGAGGCAGCATAAACACCATAGAACAAAACAGAAACATTGCATACATTTTAAATGCCTGGGTAAATAAGTAAGAATTCCTTAACCTGGCATATAAAGGCTACAACAGCAGTCCCCACGCACACCTCTTCAAGCAGGGCACTGCAAAGCTGGCGTGCCTCTACGGAAAAGGCCCTCTCCATAGGCCGCTATGATTTAACAGATTCTTTTTATTGAGTTGTATGACCTTTATGACTGTTGAGTTTCTTATCTGTCTTCTGTTTTATTTTTATTATGATAATGAAATTACTTTTGGTTAACCGAAATGTGAAATGCAATGAAATACTAGGTTTATGTTTTAACTCTGGCGTCAGTGTGGTTCTCATGTAGGCATTCTTACATTATCTTTCTTAGGAATGGCTACAAGCTAATGAAGACCAGCTACAAACAGCTGAATTGATTTGCATTTCACCTGGTGTGTAGGTTTCTCCTTTTTTTTACTTAGTTTTGGAGTTACTAAATAAGTTCGTTACGGCATGATTACATGAAGATGACTGGGCTTTGATGCAAGTGACTTTATGTTCACTCTGTTTTCCATTCTAGGTCAAGCAGATAGAATGTTTAACGCTCCAGTAAAATTTCCAGATCTAAATATGGAAGCAGATGATGAAATGACCAAACCTCCTCCATATAGCAGACTGACTTAAACTGTATTTCAGAATTTATGCTTTTAGAGACTCCTTATAACTTCAGAATGTTGTTGAGAAGTCTGTACAATACTTTAAAAGATAATCAAAAACAGATGTATAAATAAGCAATGTATCCTTATCCTCCTCTCCTCCTCCTCCTCCCTTGAACTGGCAAAGGAGATCTGTATGCAAGAGTCTTCCACATGAAGATTCATTTGCTTCTATTGAGAACAGGTTAGGACAGAAAGAGGATTCTGCCTGACAACTGATTTCGCTGACAGCACATAACGGTTTATAACAGTATTGGCAACTGTTGGGGCCCAGAACACATTCCATATACTGTTTTCAAACCACTTTCAAAATGTTTTATCCTTTGTGCAGCTTTTTCCCTATTCGAAAAGGCTGAAATGCCTATCCTAAGGCTTAGTATTTTAAGGACTATCTGCCTATGCACTGAGATCACTGGAGGTCCACCGCTTTCTGAAATGGTTACCTATTTTGGGGATGTTCTCCCCAGGGAAGCATTTGCCTCTTACTTTTAATCCTTTTGACACTAGTTGAAGACTTTATTTTTCTAGATCTTTTAAAATGATAGCTGAAATTGTTTTAAATCTATTGCTATGGTTTTAATCCTATGATGCTTTTGTAACTTCTGGTGTAATTTAATTATTAACTTATGGTCAATTATTATCTTTACTGTTTTGATTGTTTATACTGTTAACCACCCTGAGTGTATTTATACTTATGGGAGGGGTATAAAATAAATTTAAAAAACATACATTGCTGTGAGGTCGTTCTTATACCTATACTATGTTGTCTTTACCCATACCTAAGGATCACCCATACTACATGATCTATGTTTAATACACAATTCATCGTTAATGCATTGATAGAGTTTATAATCTTTATATTTAACAGGGTGACTAGAACAAATTCAACCCTCAAAATTCCAGTAGAGTCATAGTACCAAAATGTCCCTTACCTATACCAGTTTACAGCCAATACTGCACACACAAAAACTGAAACAAGAATTTTATTTGCTAGCATTTATTAATTTAAGACAGTGGCACAGTGTGGTTATTTTGACAGACATACAAAAATCCTTCATTTTGTTTAGGAAAGGTAAAACGAAATTGACAGTTGGGGTAAAGCATTGTTAAATTGGAAAACATTGTGGATTAACATTTTATGTATGATACTACCAAAAAACTTGTATTGAAAATATGACAAAGCCAAATGTTATGTTACAGTATTATATGACGACATATATACTGTTAGTGCCAAAATAACCATTTCACATTCTTGCTATAAGCTAAAGAAGTCTGTATATCTTGCTCCTCTATGAATGACAGTGCAATCCTATGCATGTCTACACCAAAGTAACCCCCAGTAAGTTCAACAGGGCTTACTCTCAAGTAAGTCTGTATAGAATTGCAGTTATTTTTCAGCAACATCCTATTCATTGTGATTACAGAACCTTGCATTTTTGTGCTTTAAGACATGATAAAATTTACAGACATGCATTACTGTTATGTTTGCATTCAAATATATCCGTTACTTCATGTTAACTCAAAAGTAAAAGGTGAATCCTCTAAAGTGGATAAATCATGTTTTAAGAACATTCCTTTATTAAAAATCATTAAAGACACTTAGCATTAAAAACATTATTATTCCTGGAAGGTATGTAAACCAAATCAAAATTAAGGTTTAGAGCAGTTGCTTTTTTTTTTTTAAAAAAAATCCCTTTTTCAAGTGTTGTATAAAAACTAAAGAAAGCCCTGTTACAGTTGTAGTGATTAGCAAAGAAAAAGTAAAGATTATCTAAAAATTCTGGACACAATCCACTTATATATTTGGCCCACTATGCACATGGATTGTGCTCCCTGCATTTTACTCTGTTTAAGGTGCAGTCAATATATATTCTTAAACCAATAAGCTACTATTTTATATTTCACTGTACTAATCTGCAACAGAATAATGCCTATTTTTCTTTTGTTTGATAATTACATTTAACTTGATCTGCCTTCAGTCATAATACGGCCAAGGTTAAAAGCTTGATAAGACACTCATATGTAGTTTTTCAAGAGCATCAATCGGATATAGTATAAATCAACATTTAGAAAGTTGTTCTTTAAGGGTTAACATATAATACTGATATTCCATTTCCTTTTAATAAAATCCAATGGTGACTTGTGTTCCATGGCTTACTTTCCCTTTTCATGTAACCAAAAGGTTGTGCGTAATTAACATGAAATGTGAAATCTGTGAAACATCAGTTAAATAAATGAAGATGAGGAGCAAAAGGATTGCACTACCCATTAATGCTATTGAAGAACCGAGAGTTAAGACCAACTCTTGTGCAATTCATGTATATTTAGATTAATCGCATCAAGTTGCAGATTAAAACATCAAGTAGCAGGCACCATTGTAAGAAGTTGCACTCCTGTTATTGTTAGCTGCTTTGGGTTTCCTCATGGAAAGAAAAACAGGGTATGAACATTAAAATGAACATAAATCCCCATTCTCTTTCATGCAGGAAAGAACGTCTTTTCTAATATACCAAGCACAACAAATGCGTGCATCATCTAAAAAGAAAGGACTTACACTTTCCCCCTTAAGAACAGTTTTATTCCTGCACAAGCGTATGCATATTTAATCAATTCAGCTAGTTGACACAAATTAATAATTCCTTTAATGTGATGGTCTTGCTTAGTGAGGACATATCTGAATATCTGGAAGTCTATTTGTGCAGGGAGATGGAGATTGGCACCATGATTTCCACTCAGTGAAAGCTCAGTGCTGGAAGGCCTGAAGTTGGCACTTGTACAAGTAGTGCATATTCCGAAGGCCTGCCCACCCTCCTGCACCATTGCTAGGAGCAGCATAGCTCTCATAGGTTTGGGAAGTAGGAGAAAGAGGGGAAGGTGAGTTATAATAGAAGAAAGATGTCCATACAAAGTCATCAAGCCAGATCTGTCATATATCCAATCCTAAACAATTTATACTGCAAACTGATCTGAAGAGCCCCTTATATCATTATTTATTTTTTATTTATTTATTACATTTTTATACCGCCCAATAGCCGAAGCTCTCTGGGCGGTTCACAAAAAAACTTGCTGCTAAATTTACCTATGTAGGGCAGCTGCCTTTATTCATGTTTTTTAAAAAATACTATCAGATAAGAGACTGTCCCCTCCATATTTTAACAGCTAAGACACACATGTAGTAATTTGCTTACATATTGCAGTTACTGAAGTGAAGTTGTTCCTGTTTCAGTCTATTTTAAAAGCAAAAAACAGCCAGTTAACCAGCCACACTGGCAAATGTTTATTCTTCCAATGTCGTTCACATGAGCCTACGTTTGCAATTCACTGAATATTAGGATTAATTTTGCAATCCTAAACCCTTTCACCTTGAAGTTTGCTTCACAATCTTGCGTCCTATCCCTAAACATCTTTGTCTGGAATGAAGTCTCAGGTTTTGGGTAGTTTGGATGCTGTATAAGTCACTGCTAATACTGCTAATCTACCAGTGCACCATATGTTGTTAGAATGTTAAGAATACAAAGCCTACAGACTGATGCTGGTCTCAGCCTCTAGAATGTATGTACTGTCTTTTAAAAGCTCCAAAGCAAAGAGGGAAGTGTCGCCTACTGCACTTGTTCATCTTTCCCTTCACCATCCTGATCTCCAATTCTGCCCTACATCAGGCAGCATGAGGAGAGACAAAAGCCCAGTGGAGCAGCAAAGTGGGACCTCCATGGCTACATCAACTCTTGCTGCTTGGGGCTTTTAAAGATATAATGACAAGGTATGTTAATACTACTGATGACTCCGCCTCCAAAGCAATGCCACCATTGAATGTATACCATTGTTGTGGTTACAAGAGCAACATACAATACAATTTGGCTAAAAAATTCAAAGCTGCATTAGTTTTCCATGATTTTCTTCCATCTTGCAAAATATAACATGATAATATGGAACAATCCTAGATATTTTTTTCAATGTAATTTCTGTCTCTTGCTCTCTCAGATATAGAGTGCCAAGCAATTGAAATATGCTATAAAGGGAATAAAACCATAAGTTAAGGCAGAAAACACAGTGAATTATCACTTACTTCTGTAATGGATCTATAGAGTTTAAAATAAAGTTGCAAGACATAAAGACAAGAGGCTTCCTAATACCAGCACTGATGTTAAGTTTTTCTTCCAGTGCACTGATTAAAATATGAAATAGGAGTGTACATTTCACTAATCCATTTACCAAACAACTAAGATTATCACATCCTACTGCTCTTTGGGTTTTATAGAACCGTGGTCTGCTCAAATAGAATACTAAAGGCATCAGCGATTTTACCTAACAAACATTTTCATTTTTGTTTAGTGGAGAAAAGTTCTCAAAACTAAGTGATCTTAATGGGATGAGGGGTCGAGCTTCATTTGAAAAATCTAATTTCCAGCTAAACGTCATTAATTGAGATTCTACAGTTTACAAAGTGCAAATGCAAGTGTGGAACACATCTTGCTGAGGACAGTGCCCAGAAGATCCAACATAATTGCTACTAAACTGGAACATTATCAATATCACTCTCTTAAAGCACTGGCAAACATAACAAAGTGATGACCGCAAAAATACTGAGCTAACACCAACACGTCATAGCAGGTTTTGATGCAGGTTCTAAGTGAATTGTGTTAGCAGATGGCTGACTAAGCATAAGTGGCTTATGGCTCTTGAGCTTATGAGCCAGTGTCATAAATATGGCTTCCACGTGGTCATTGTCATTAGGATTTTTAGCAGAAGTTTCAAACAGTGGCATGCTATGAGTGTCAGCAAACTTCTGAGCCATGTCTGTAGGCACCTGAATTGCATTCCTTAGATCACATTTGTTTCCAACCAAAATCCGGGGTATATCATTGGTGAGCAAGTGTTGTTTGCACTCCTCAATCCACAACGGCAAGTTATGAAAACTGGCAAGATTTGTCATATCGTATACAAACACGACTGCATGTACATTTCTGTAATAGTGCTGTACCATGCTCTTCCTGAATCGTTCCTGCCCTGCTGTATCCCAGAGCTGAATCTAGAGTAGTGCCGGGGGCGGGGGGAGAGTGAAGAGAGAGAAAGAAGAAACAAGAACAGATTTCAATTTTAACTTTAACAAGACAGCACCTTTCTACAACTATGATTTCTCTTCATGAATCTTTTTAGATAGGTTTTTAAAGGAAGATGAAGTATTTAACCACTTCTTTCAGCCAAAAAATAATACAATATACATAAATGAACATTTCTACAAGGAAGTCTTTTCAAAATACTGCTTTAGATGCCAATTTTAAATGCTAATACCTGTCTGTCTTTCATATAGGTTAGGATCTTGCATCTCAGAAATGGCTCTGGTTTGCACACAATGCTAACCCATGCTTTACTTAAACCATAGTTTGTCATAAGTTGTAAATTTCATGAGGAGCAACATTAAGGTGATAATAGGCATATATAAAAGTACGGTGATAAACAGATCCCTCCAATTTCTATAGATCACAGATCTGTTTAAACATGAACAGATATTAAGAAGAGCTTGATGTCAATTAGTTATACCTGAAAAGTAGTATAAGCTGTTGGGTTTAGAAAAGAAAAACGAGGTACGCCTAGAATAGAACACATTATCCCCAAACTTTGGCCATGCACTAAGGCCTTTCCAAGCTTGGTACCCTCCAGATGTGTTGGACTACAGTTCCCAGCAGCCCTCAGCCATTGATGCTGGGCATTGCAGTCCAACACACCTGAAGGGTACCAAGCTTGGAAAGGCTGCCTTAGTGCATGGCCAAAGTTTGGGGAACCTTGTGCCAGCTCAGGGAGCGTGGAGGCTGTGAATTAACGGTCCACCGCCCCTGAGGCCAAAGGGAGGCCCTCGGGAAGAGAGGACCGGCTGCCGCACCTTGATTCGCTCCCCGTCGATGTCGACGGCGCGCTCGCGGAAATCCACCCCGATGGTGGCCTCGGTGCGCTCCGGAAAACGGCCGGCGCAGAAGCGGTAGGTGAGGCACGTTTTCCCCACGTTCGAGTCCCCGATGACGATGATCTTGAAGATGCGGGAGCGCGCCGGAGGCAGCGTCGCCGGGCCCGTGCCGCTGCTGGACAAGCTGAACTCCAGCGACGACTCCACCTCAGCCGCCATCACCGGGCCCTAAGCGGGGCCCGTCGCCGCTTCACCGAGTCCGTCAATTTTCAGGCCCACCTGGCGGAGGGATTCGCTGCGGAAGAAGCAAGGCCCGCACGCATGCTCAGCAGCTACTGCTGCTGCCGCCGCGGCCGAAGGCTTCTTTGGGGCGCGCGCGCTCATTGCTTTGAGGCGGCGGTAGAAGCGTCAACGCCGCGCGCTCGCTATTCCCGCCTTCTCCGGCCAGCGCCTGAGGAGGCGGCGGTGGCTGTTGGCCCACATGAAGCCACGTAGGAGGCATCGCTCCGCCCCTTTTCTGGCGAAGCCGAAGAGAGTGAGGTCATGGAGGGACAGGGGCGTTTCTCTCTCGCCTTGGGAGCTCGAAAGCACGCGAGAAGTGGGAAGGCGCGTGCCTGCCCACAAAACTTCCCCCCATCTACCCCTCCACATAGGACTTTTAACAGCAAGCCAACCAGTTGGCTGTGGGGCGGGGGTCAAGCTGCAATACGGCGTTGCTCTGCTCGCTATAGACACCTGCCGCGGATCTGGATCTCACTCGCCACCCCACAAAGATATGACAAAAATTGCTCTATAGTTGAGGGAAGGCGAGTGGACATGATCGAGGCCTGTGAAATTATGCGCGTCCTGAAGAAAGTGGATAATTTAGCTCTCCCTTCTCAATACTAGAGCTCAAGTTGGTGGGGCATCCAGTGAAACTGATTAACAGGCGATCTAGGGCAGGGAAAAGGAACTGCTTCTTCATACAGCACACAATTTATGGACCAATGATGCAGTGAGTTGGCCGCAAAAAGGGGATTAGGCAAATTTATTAAAAATTGGGCTATTAATCGTTATTGGCACATGATGGTTAAGTGGAATCTCCTGCATCAGAGATAGTGTTTGTATCAGCTGCTGGCCACTGCCTTCATGTCCTATCCTGAGCTTCCCCCAGAAGCACCTGGTTGGCCCCTGTGGTAAGGAGGATGCTGCCTTAATACTGCAGAAGTCCGTTCCTGCACCTAAGCAAAACCTGAGATTAGCCTGCAGGCAGGGACTTCTTGTTTTCTCTGTCTTTCCTACCAGGGAAGGAGGCCACATTTCCTCCACCCTGCCAAACATTGTTCTTACCTTGACAGTGAATTGTCTTGTCAGAACTTCTTGCTGGCAACTCCCCAAGATCATCATCTTCTAAAAATGCCTTGTACATAGCTACATTAACATGATCAAAATGTATCAGAGCTGTAGTGCAGGAATCTAAATCTGAAGCAGGGTTTTTCATATTCAGACCCCTATTAATGTCACACCCTTCCACTGAAACATTTCAAATATCCATGTTATTGTGAGAAAAATAAAAAGCATTTTAAAACATCAAAAGTGGGAATTGTTCTGTGAAAGTGTCAAGTGTGTTGCAATTCTGTATCAAGAAAAACAATTCTTTTCTTAGGCTGTGTAATTCTACACCCGTTAGGTAATTCCTAATTTAACTGATATAACTGCAGGATACCCACAGCCCCAACTGTGATGAAACATAAACCTATATACAAAGAAAATGAAAGCCACGATTGAGACAAAACTTATGTATCTGACCAACTTTAGGTTACTAAACATTATCACAAAAGGAAAAGGGGATGGCCCAAATTACCTATTCACAGTAAGCTCTACCACTCAGCAGAGCACCCTGCTTGACAAGGCTGTCTCAGTGTTGTGTCCATGACCCTTCATGGCTGCACATAGCATTTCTTGTTGGATTGCTGTACAATAATATGGCTAAGTTTGAAAAAAAATCACTAAGAAAAAAATCAGAAAATAGTAATAACCTATCTGCAGACCTTGGTGACATGGTAACTTCAAATCTTTACAGACTCTCATTTCAAATGTAACAACACAGTTGACACAATGACTGAGTTCAGACAACACAATAATCCACACTCAAGGGTTGAGTATGGGTTGTGTGGGTTGTCATTGAACTGTAGGTTGTTGTTGATTGAAACATGGGTTATCATGTTGTCTGAACCCACCTGTGCTAACAAACCATAGTTGCTAACAAACTATGAACACACAGCAAACCATGGGTTCTCTTCATGGGTTGTTCATGCTATTAACAGCAAAGTAATCATTTAGATATAGTTGCCTATTAAAATTTTGGTTAACACAAGGTCATGGCAAACTACTTTTGTTCAAAGATGTACATATGCCAAAAGAGCAAGTTTCTAGATTAATGACAAGTCAATACATTTCTTTTAAATTTTTCTTTTCACAGAAAGAGTAATGATCTCTCTTAAGAGATGTACAACAATGAAAACCACAGTGTCAACTGTCAGGTTTCTCAGATTGGCAACAATTTTTATCATTTCCTACGCTATACTTTATATTTCTATTCCCAGACTTTAGCCAATATAAGTTCTCGTTTGATTTGTATTCCTCATAGAGAGATTGTATTTTGCAGCCCTATTTAGTATTAAGTCCAGGAGCCATTACTGCAAAGTCTGAAATTAGTGACCACAACAGCAGCCATTGTGGTTAACTTTATTGGAGAAGGAGGGCAGGAAGGGGAAGTAGTGTCTCGAAGCACTGTTGCATTATGCATTGTGGGATTTCACCAACACTAATATAAACCTATTATACTAATAGTATTTTACATTGGTCTTGCACTACACCTCTTCACCTGACAGCAATTTCCAAACTCTACAGTCACACAACTCTTTTTCAAAACATTTTATTGCATTATATTTGGTACCTTATGTTTGACAAAGGAAATTACATCTGTAACTGCAGGAATAAGAAGCTGGTCTGTTATTGAAAAAAAATCTTGGGCCCGTTAAAAGTTACAAAGTCATGGGCTTGCCTGAAACAACTGAGCAAGAAATATATTCTTAGAAATGTAGGGCTTCAAGTATTACAAACCTGTGACACTGTGGAAAAGTTCCAGAGGTATCTAAACTGCAGCACTTTTTTCTGCATAACGTGAACAAGGCCTGCTGAGGTTTTAAACAATTAGTCTCTCGATCAGTTGCAAATTGGTAGCCAGGAGTTCCTCTCTTTGAAATTTCAAGCCATACTTATGTTCATTTATATTTTCACTTTACGTGAAAAATACATGCTGTCTTTCTAATTAGTTGGTGCCACATCACAGTGCATAATTTCATTTGGTTCTTGCATTACAGTTTTAAAAAGTTTAGCCAAACAATGCTGTCATACTGATCTCCTAAACAGCAGAATCGATTCCTTTTCAAATTGCAATTAAAACAGAGTGTCCTAACCAATTCCTTCATTTAAAAACTGTGGTGCAAGAACACCAAACTGATCACGTGCAGTGAATTTCGGAGACACAACAAGCTTATTGAACACCTTATGTTTCGTTATTTTGCTTCATATTTTAAATCCCAGTCTCTACAACAACATTATATATGTGTTGCAGGTTTGTTTGCAAATAATGATTCACATTGCATACTTCCAAAGGGTAGAATCAGCTCTGTATCAAAATCGGTCAGATGCTTAAGCCCCAACAACTCTTTGTGCTCAGTGAAAAGGATCCAGTGCTAAAACAGCATCTTTGCTGTCTTGAGATAGTAATCTCAACAAGACAAATTTAAAGTAATATTTCTGCCACACACCTGCTCCCATGGGTGTTAAGCCTTCAGATTCCATATAAATTAGTTTAAAAACGGGGTGTGTAGATAAGGGATACTTTTCAATTTTAGCAGTGCTTAGTTTTTCTTAAACTAAGCCACCTATATCCAGAAATATGTTACTTTATATTATATACTTCGTCAGCAGGATAAAAAAAGTAAAACTTTGAAGGCAACCATTTTTACTCCTTCCGTTTTCTGTGTAGGTTAGAACAATTCAGCAGGTGCGTGACAAAAATATTATACACCAGATACGGTCCAAAATCATTCCACTCTTTTTAAAAAGTTCATATTTCATTGGCCAGTTCTTCGGTTTCTGCAGATATATCTCCATTAACTGTGATCTTCATATCCTCTTCATATCCAGGGGGCATAAAAGCCAAAGCAAAAGGGAAAAGCTTATGACAATTTGCTCTGTACATGTCAGCTGCTTCTTTACAGTCTCCAAGGCTACCATCACTCAATGCTTCCAATACCTCCATACAAGTCTAATGGGGGGAAAAATAGTGTTACTCCTTTTAAAAGACCTTGTGTGCCAGCAATTCACATTACTAGTAGTTCCACGTTTTTAAAAATATATTTTACATATTCTTATATCAGACCAATGACCATCTACTCCAGCATTCTGTTCACACAGTGATTAACTTACCTGCTCGCAGAAAAAAAAACGAGGACATGAGCGCAACAGCATCCTCCCACCCATACTTCAATAGGCATATATTAGCATATTATGAAAAGGTGGCATTAAGTGTGTTATCAGTACCATTAACTGAGGAGCTTTTTAATACAAGAAATTGCTATATCATTTGAAAAAGTTGCACCTGGTGTCAAAGAATAATTATGTATTATCAGACACATTTACCTGAAGATTTCTGTTTGTGAGGGATACATCAAGGCAAGTTGCCAACTCCACAGCTCTTTTCTGGCTAGTAGGATCCAAATAATACACCATTTTGGCAGCTAGGAGAGCAGAAAAAAACCCCACTCAGTTCAGCATAAAACTGAAACAAAAGGTTGTGATAATTTGATTCTACTTTCAAGGTATGGATATTCTGGGCCTACTACAAGAAATCCAAGTGGACATTTCCACTGTACACACTGAAGTCTTTATAACAATTTTCCTCTCATTATTTTAAGTCCTTGATACACTCTGACCTAAGGAAGGGTTGTGTGGAATTACCCTTCCAGACTATGCCTTCTTTATATCTGGATGGGAGGTATATACAAGTTCTCATATTTCAATGTCTTTGTATATATGGGGCTCCACAAATAGAGGATATATTCATCGGTGAATTGCATGCAAGTCCCAGGAAAAGATTTCTTGCACCTGCTAGCTTTTCCTTCACCTCTATCTATAAATACTCTGTCTTGCATGCTAATGGTCCCTTCTGTGAATGGAAGGGCTTTCAATCTAGTGGAAGCTCCCAATGGTAGAAGAGGAGGAAGGCGGTTTTAGCCCATTTCCCCTGCAACCCTCCTCCCCCCTCAATGCCCTACATCTTTTCAGAGGGTCCTACTATACTCCAGAGCAGATTCAGAGCAAGGGGGTAACACAGAATTGGTGAAAATCTCCATTTCTGCCAGCAGGACTAACTTGTGAGTGGAGGTCTGCTCACAGAAACTCGGCATCAATACAATTTATTACAACAGTAAGGAGAAAGAAGCCTAATTGTATTTCTGCGTAATTCTCGTGGAAATAAAGCGACCGCTGCTAATCCCACCTGATTGTAGCTGGGAAAATTTGTAACCACCCCTTACTGAAATAAAGTCATACACTTTAATATGCTTTTTCAAGTTAAAGTAGCTTCTCCTATTCTACTAAAACCTCAAGGTAGGCCCATCATACCCAAACCAACAGTTGTCCTGGGCTTAATGGGGAGAGTTATGGCAAGGTCTTAGACAGCCTTTTGTAACACTGGTTGTAGTTACCATTTCATGAACTAAGAGTCAACCCCCCATCCCCAAAAATACTATATATAGCTAGATTTTTTGAAAGTTCTGAGAATCATCAACTTGCAACCAGGCAAAATTATATAACTTGTTTTGAATAAGTTCGCATTATGTCAGATATGATTTTGGTAGCTACTTGCTTCAAAACATTTCTCTTATTCCAAGTTTTCTTCCAACTGTTTGGATTTTCACTGTATTGTTAGACTGGCTTGTCTTTGTACTTCTTTTGTTTACCCTATGACAGGAGTTAACATCACTTTTATGTGTCTCCTCCTTTGATTGGCTACTTCGCTATAGAGAAACAGTTCCATAATTCTACAGTATTGTAATTATGACATGATTCTGTATGTTTAGAAAATGGAACACTTGATACAATTAAGCAGTAGTTTCATGTGGGGGATCAAATTGCTAAAAAAATCTGGCTAATTTAATTTGCACAGGGAGGTTTTTATTTTTATTATTTATATACACTGTATTTTATTTTATGGGTGAGCATTCTAACATCCCCTCTCTAACCTTTTGAAAGTAGTCACTACTAATGTGCTCTGAATGATGAATGACATCTTGCCATCAATACAATTGAAATGTTGGACAAGGTTGCATGTGTAGAACTGTGAGTGGAAGTTTAAGACAGAGCAATATAAAATGCTTAAGGTAAGCTTTGAATATAGAGCAAATTACATACCAGATAATCTGTGTGGTAGTGAATCATAGTTCTGTTTAAGGAAAGTTTCATTGAAGTTCTTTGGATTAGTTGCCCCAAAAAGCCGATTCATTTCTTGATTCAACACTGTCCTGACTGTTTCTTGTAGATCTTTGCTTTCAGAAACTATAGCATTAAAGACAATTAAATGCAAAATTTGTTAAGCGTTAATATGCTTTCTCAAGTTATAGTTGCATCTCCTATTGTACTAAATCTTCAAGGTGGCCCTATCATACCCAAACCAATAGTTGTCCTGTATACTATTGTGAGAAACAGATACCCACATATCTTACAATCCAGTTTTGTTTTATTTGCCTAAAAATGAAGGAATCATATGAACACATACAATTACCTTATACTGAGCCATATCACTGACCCATGTAGCCCAGTATTTATTCTGGCAGGCAATGGCTCTCCAAGGTGTCAGTTCTATCCCAGCTACTCAGAGCCTTTAACAGAAGATACTAGGCCACTGCATCTGGGTTTTTCTGCATGCTAATGTGCTTCATCACTGAGCAATGGCTTCTCTACATCTAAATATACCAATTCATCTATGTAACTTTAATTCACCCAGAGAGCTTCGGCTATGGGGCGGTATATAAATGTAATAAATAAATAACTACTATTTGTTGCTAATACAATATTCTTTGTGTCTGTAATGTACACAGCTTTGGACATGGTAGATGTTACGGATAACCTGAGGTAGAGCTAGTTTACACATCTTCACTTAGCACAGAAACTAGTATAGAATTGGACTATGAGAGAATGAATTTTGAGAAATATCTGAGAGTACATAGCCTGCTTTAGGGTTGAGGAACCAAAGAGGATTGTAGACAGAGCTTTCCAGCAATCTATCTGTATACCTCCAAAAACACTGCCCGTGTCCCAATTCCAGCCCAGCTGTCCCTGCCTTCATGTACATGGTCAAAATACTCCAGTTCAGCAAAACCCTAAGTATTGCCCCCCCTTCTCTGAAGACCGCCGTATTTATAAAACATGAACTGTACTATTTTATATACTGATCAAGCTATTAAAAATTACTACACAGTACTTCATCTGAAAAGATAAATTGGGGAAAGTAGGAAATGTGGAGACAGTAAGGATTTCTTTTGCTAAATGGGGTTTAGTTACATCCAGTTACACAGTAGACTGCATCTTCATTTATAACAGAGATTGTTTATAGCATGTGGCACTCACACTAAGGAAATCCAACTACTCCTTTTAAAGAAATCTTATGAACAGAAAATATGCATGTTTTGCCATACGTATTTGAGTGAATTTTCAGAGCCAAATCAAATGCAAGAGGTAACTACAAAGCATGATTGCTATGTCACATAAATTAGATTCATACCACTGCTGAAAAGATGAATCATACACTCATGAAGCCATGGATGACTGGGGTCAATAGTAAATGCTCTCTTCACAGATTGCAGCATAAGAAGAAATTTTTCTGTAGGGGATAACACAGATTACAAAACTGGATTACAAAATACTCTCATTTACGAGGAAAGTTAGACAAAGCACATGAATCTGAGAAGAGCACCCAATTATGCTTTAGATGTTATCATCAAGATAATTACATCTGAAATCATAATAACTAGAATAAATGAGATGGTAATTAACTTTTAGCTTCTACATTTTCAGCAAAGAGATATGATAAAAAAAACTAACAATCAATAGAAGAAATGTAAGTTTTATTCAATTTAAATACAGTCAGTTCTGGCAACTATTAAACCAAACAAGTTGGTTTGGATCCAACGTTCCCCATGTACAAATTGATTGCTAGTAAACTAGGGCATTTTTCCAGCATCTCAACCCTACCTGCAAAGACTGCTCCTGAAGGGCGGAAGACTATCCTGAGCAACATGTGTTAATGGCGCTCGGAATGCCTTCTTCACCCACAGGTTCTTTGGATCAAACCTTAGCATTGTGATACAGTTTAGCTGCCCAAAACTTTGGAAATTCAAATGTTCGTAAGCAACACTATTTAATTTGTAGCATTACTAAATTAAAAATAAAGGCACCACTTAGCCAGATTAAGATTGTTGGAGGAGCTGCTGTGTGCATATTAAGTTCTATGAAATTATTTAATAGCTTGGTAGATCCATATCATAGTATTTTGTTTTTAACTGAGGATTAACCACACTTGTTCTGACAATTTTTCAGTGTCAAGTGATAGATGAGATATGGGTAGATTAGGCCAACACAATGTAAGGCCTGCAGGTCAATTCTCTTTATATTTATGGATGAATTACAAATTACCCATCATTTGTGGCCTTTTCATACATTTTGTGGGAATATTTAAAGCCCAAACTTGCCCCTCAAAATTCAGGATCAGCACAGCATGGAAGAAACTGTTAGGGCTCATGTTCTTCCCAGCACCTCCATGTGTCTCCTTAAAGAGCCAACCTTACACTTGGGAGACATGTGCCTGTTTGTTGGTGCGTGCAGAATTATTCACTTACCTTTCCTGAAGTAAATTTCAAAGGCAAAAAGATGGGTTTCTATTTTGTTCTTTACCAAATTCTTCAATGGAGTTAAAAACTTAATAGCTTCTTCCAAAGGTGCTTCAACCTAAAAAAAAATCCCGCAAAATATATTTGCCAAAATAAAAAAGTTGCAAGAGGACTACAATATTTGTCAGAAAGAATATCTATAAAGATAATCTTGATTCTTAGTGTCTGAAAGTTACCAGGTGGGAAGGAAAAGATTTAGCCATAGACCCAAATCTAACCCTCTTCTAAGTGAATGGCTGCCATTCATTGCTATGGAGAAATGTAAAGCACAGGATACCATGTTGTGTTGGGGGCAAAATCTGGCCTCCTGATATGGGTAGTCTGGATCTCAATTACAGGGATTCCACAGATTAAGGGGATGGGAGTGGGGGAATGTGCAGTGTCTCTATAAAGGGCTCCTTGTAATATACAAGGTTGTCCTCCATACTCAACATAGGTGTTATGTTATGTTGTGGAACTTCAAATGCTGATAAATCTGAATAATTGTTTTACTGTCTTTCCAGCTGACAAATAAAGTGATAAGAATATAGGTGATCCAGAAAAAAATCATAGCGATTAAAAATCAAGGTGTTGTCAAAGTTTTCTCTTGCTAAAATCAGTTTATTGGTTTTTATCTTCCCTTTCTGTTTTGTATCCACTACAAGTTGAAAGAAGGGGCATTGCTTGATCATGCAGGGATAGCAGTAGCTCATGGCAGAAATCAAATGGCTCCGTATGCCTCTCAAACTGCTTTTCATTTTTATAGGAATCCAAGAATGGCACTGACCTGGTTTACATGTCACGGCACCAAACCACGATTTACAATAATATGCATGCCACTTTCAGTTTTCAGAAACAACCTACGAATAATCTGTTCATAGGTTATTAGCATGACATCCGAAATCAGACATTTTGGATTGTTCAGGGGTAAACAGCACGAAGTTAACATATGATTTGTTCTCAGATTAAATTTGGGTTGTTTAACCCACAGATAACCTGAAGTGTCTGGGTTTGGGCACCATGCTAACAATAATATATATTGTTTCTGAAAATTGGAGCAGTGCACCCACAAATTGTGGGTTAATTAATCCATGATTTGCCACCAAGATCAAGTTGGTTTCCCTTGAAAGGAAAAGTATGTTAGAGGTACAGCAAAAGCAAATATCTACTCTTGTGGTAAGAGACTTCAAACCTATCTCACTATACAACTAAATACTGATAGATCCTGTGAGCCAACATCCTGGTGCATGTGAGAGCAGCCAAGTACCAGATCAGCTAGAGAAGCAAGTCATTGTTCTGAAATGAGTAAAGTCTCTAATATCCACATATTAGAGACTTTATGTTTGATTATAGATTTCTGCTTCATGTAGTTATTTTTAAAAGGAGATCACTTTTAAAAAATAGCATGTAACTAGTAAAGCATGTGCCAGTTCCAACATGGATTTTGCCATAATTCCTAAGGTATCTGCAAGCTTAATCACAAGTAGTAGCTTCTATGAGGGACTTGACACTCACCATGAATATATTCATTTCTTGTTTTGAGGGTTTTCAGATGCCAAAGTCCCCAGTTATTTCTTTGCTGCTTACTTTTTGGTTTGCAGCCAGCATCTGGGAGGACATAGGATTGGTTGGCTTCCTGGGCTCCAACCTCATATCTAGGAAACCGCACTCTCTGCCACCTAGCCCTCATAGCCAGCACTGAAAGAGCCACATTGGCTACCTCCCCACGCTCGATAAATGGAGCATGGAAACAGACGTTCCTGGGAGCGGGGCGTATCAAGGCCCTGATAGAAACTACTACTTCTAACTGAGTAAGCTGCAAATACCTTGACAAAGGATTATGGAAAAATTACTTTTGAAGTGGTATAATTTGAAGTGGAATTCTCTTTGAATAGTTCCATTAAATGTACTGTTGGAATTGGTCAATGACCGTAATAAAATATATTCATTCATTCATTCATTCATGTTCAAACAATTTACATTCTACAATTTGAATACCTTTGCTAGCTTCTCAGGAATAAGCTCTTCCTTTGGTCCTCCTATTTCTTCATCATCATCATCTTTCTTCTTTTTCTGGTTTCGTTGCTGCTTCTCCTTTTCAGCATTCTTTTTCTCCTCTTCTAGTTGAGCTTTTTTCTGAGCTCTCCTCTGCTTATTGCGTAGCTTCTTTAGCTCCTTATCAGACATGTTTGCTATATATAAAAAGCCCACTTGATTATGCATAGAAGATCCAATTTTTATCAACCTAGTTTCTTACAGCTTAAATTATTCGTCTATTATTTCAATCTTCTAGCTCAACTTTTAGTCTCCAAATTATGCCCACAAACTGGTTGGCTTATAAAGGCCCACTGTGGCCCATCTAACTCGCCCTCAACCAGAACTATATGCATTGCCACAATATAAGTTTTGTAGCTTCTTATGATACAAAAGGTCAAAGTATCTGCAGAACCTTTAATTCTGCATTTAACTGTGCTTTGAATCATCCATGTAAATTTCAAACAAATACTGGAGGCCCAGTATACTGCACTGTAACTCAGCGGTGGGCGTAACGTAGATCTCCAGATGTTTAGGATTTCAACTCCCAGCAGCTCCTGCCAGCATGACCAATAGTCAGTCCAAAATGGAGGTGTACTTTCTGCTCGCCATAAGGAGATCTACTTTTGGCTCGCCCACCCCTGCTGTAACTCCTAAATATTAACTGCATATTTAGGTTTCTGAACTGGGAAGAACTTTTCTTTTAAATACAGTGCAGTATGCACTTTTTATTGCAAGGCAACTCTATCTACCATTTTTCCCCTCTTGTGAACCGCCCAGGGAGCTTCAGCTATTGGGCAGTATAGCAATGCAAATAATAATAATAATAATAATAATAATAATAATAATAATAATAATAATAAAAATAGGCTTGTAGCCAACATTGTATGAGTGGACATCCATTTGCAGAACAAGACTTTTCCAGACTCTCCTCCTACTGCAGCCCTCCCAAACCTGCTCCAGGGGGCCTCTGGAGCAGATGTGGGGAGCAAGGGGAGGGGAAATCTCTTCTTCCACCCGTCTCCCTTCGAGAGGCAGAATGACACCACTAGATACAAACCATAGTAACAAAGGTAACACAGTAAAGAAAAGTACATAGTAGGCACTTAGCACATACACAAACCTAAGACTAACTATATTGCATATGATGAATACCTGTATCGGCCTCGTGTTCTTTGTTCTCATCTGTCAGAGGGTTATCATGAAGCTTCAAGTATATTTCTATGGCAATTCTTGCTGCCTTAAAATAAAATGGGTGCTGCCGAAGTACATCTTCTAGTTTCAACAAGTCCACATATGATCGAAGTGTAATTTTCCTCATACAGTATGTGTGGAAGTCAAACTGATCATCTGTGATTTCTACAAAATGCTAACACAATATTATGTTATTTAGCAAACACCAGAAATCACAAGTACCTTAGAAACAATTATCAAGCTTCTGAAATGAAACTTTAGCATCATAATGGCAAATGTTGCTAACACAACATATCAGAAAGCGGTAACAAAAGTTTAGCACTTGAAGTGGATCTACAAAACATGGTTTGGAAACAAAGAACCATAGTTTACCAGTTCTGCTGTCATGACACGATTATGATTACCTAAGATCACAAGCGGATAAAAGAGAAGCTGCATGGGAAGAGGGAGAGCGTGTCGGCCCAGAGGTGCTTCCCAATCACCAAACCATGGTTTGATATTAAACCTGAATTGAGCTTGTGTGTGACATAATTTTAAAGATTCATGTAGTTCTAACTTTATAGCGGTTTTAAATGGAAAAACACACAGGCAACTTAAGTATATTACAAAATTTTGGACTTAAGCAGTATAATGGGAAATAAAGTGCAGCCTACAGTTAGATTCCAATATGAGTTAAAATAAAAATATACAAGTCTTATATTATCACATTGGAAGGAAAAATTCACACCTCCCATAATGCAATGGATTGAGGACCTAATAACATCAACTTTTGAACGAGTGTTATATAGACGCAACTTGCAAGTGGATAAATATAGAAATATTTGGTCTGCTTTTTTTGAAACCTTTGTATAACTCTCTCCCTTTTTTTTTTAAACAGTTCATACGATGGAAATGATAATTCTATATACACAATGTATGGGGTCCCCCCCGTTTTCATGATGTATTTTCTGTTTTGTTTGTTGATATTCACAATAAAGTTTAAATACACACACACACACACACACACACACACACACACACACTGTAACACATACAGACAAAACACTTAAGGTCCTAAACAAAACACTTAAGATTTGTCAAACATGATTCCTGAAAACAACAACAAAGAAATATTAAACTGAAGTCATTAGATACATACTCTCTCAATTTCATGGCATTTTTTAAGTGCTTCTCCAAATTTATTCATTGCTTTATAAGCTTGGGCGCATTCTGTCTGGAACCACATGCACTGCATTTCATTCAAGTTTTCTACTGCTGATGTTCCTTCCTAGAAGAGATTTTAGAAAGATTTCAAAACACGGTAAGTTGTTACAAATATTCATCTTATACTCACAGTTGCTCAGAAAAGTAAGTAATTTTGATTCTGAAGGGTATCTTTAATTAACATTTATTAATTCTCAGCACAATAGAAATATGCTATTAAAAGCTGAGGTGATTGTCAGCAACAATGGCTAGGTTATGTAACAGACATCAATACTGTATCCAAATGCAAAGGATTCAGAAGTTTAAACTTGCCAAGAACATTCTAGTTATATGTTCAATTCTGTGGTAACAATCTTGGGATGGGGGGAGAGCCAACATGGAAAAAATGTTCATCTACAAATTGAAATGCTTATGGTCACTTCAGGACATATGAAAGGAGCACCCCTCTAATTCTGGCATGCTTTTAACAAGAGCTCATCTTTTGGCACCCAACAAGCTCCTAAAGAAATAAATAATTGATCAATAAGACAATTCTTTCCAACTGAATAGCTGACGTTCTTTAATTTAAAAAAGTCAGAAGTTTAAACCTGCTAAGAAATAGAAAAGCAAGCTGAACAAACCCTTGTAAACTTCGAACACATTTCTTCTGCTTCTTTTATCAAGTTGGCTTTCAACATGTATTTTGCACATTTTGAGTTGATAAACCTGTCTGCCGTGTCCAGCGCTTGAGCCTCATCCATCCATCTTGCAGCTTCTTTTATGTTTCCAGCATGCTTGAAAAGACAAAATAAAAGAAAACTAGATAAATGTAATTAACTGTAGTTTGCCATGGTGTACTCTGATGTGAGTTATAAACAATACAAAGGTTAGCTAAGGAAGTTACAGGCAACAATACTCAGCACTATGCCTACAAAAATCAGCAATGCAATCAGTACGCATGTTTACTCAGAAGCAAGTCCCACTGTGTTCAATGGTTTACCCCCTGTCATTTTCTTATTCAGTTATTCTTCCAAGAATTTTATCCAGATCCTCTAAAATTATACGGAAACTAATTATAGCTGGCTAATAGAACTTAATTCTAAAAGGACAACAAACGGTACAATACACTGAAGTCCAACTCAATGACTATTTGCAGCCTATTTCTTTTCCGATGTGCAATCTTTGCCAGATACTCTTGCCAAAAACTTCCTGACTGTTAGAGCAGTATGACAATGGAACCAGTTACCTAGGGAGGTTGTGGGCTCTCCCACACTAGAGGCATTCAAGAGGCAGCTGGACAACCACCTGTCAGGGATGCTTTAGGGTGGATTCCTGCATTGAACAGGGGGTTGGACTCGATGGCCTTTTAGGCCTCTTCCAACTCTATTATTCTATGATTCTATGACACATTTTCAAATTTCTACAACTATGATGGCTAGGGAATGATAGGACAAATGATGCTGCTAATAGCTGTAAATGTGTTAGCAGTAATTGAAAATGTAATGTCCTGCTTTGGATCTTCCCATAGACAACTGGTTGACTACTGTGGGAAAAAGGATGCTTTTTGGTTTAGTTGGTCTGGGCTTGTATATTTTTAAGAATACCTTCATTAAACTGTGAACATGCAGGTTCAGGGGACATGTATGCAGCCCTGATTTACAGCAAAGCATCTCTTGATTCTTTAATACAAGAAAGTAGTACAGTCATGAAGTGTAGCATTGTATGTTGCAAGTCTGTTGCAATAATAAAAACTTACCTTATAGATTTTAGCTTTCACAAGGAATAGTTCTATCAAGGTGGGTGTGCTTTCTATTGCAGCATTTATATATTCCAGAGCTATGGATGGTTGCCCAATTTTGTCATAGTGCTGTGCCAAATAGTACTGGACCCAGAGTAAAGTTGTTGGAGGTTCTTCTTTACCATCATCTATTTGGAGAAAATTGTACAGGTTTTTCTCCATTTAGTAGCAGATTGCACAAGAAAAATCCAGAGGTAGTGCTTCCAATGTCCAACCAGCTATTTGGGAAATGGGTGGATCGGTTGGCAAAGCTAATTAGATGAGGAGGTTAATAGTATCCCATTTCATGTACATGCTCTCCATTATTTCTTTTAAGAGGATCACACGCAAGATATCTAGAGAGCTCCACACCCCTTCTACATAGGTATTCCACAAACCATACTTTGAAGAATGTCTTAATTCAAGTTTGGGAAGGAGCTGTACATCACAGCTGTCATTCAAAATAGGAATGAAGGGTAGGCCCAAGTCATCAGGTACAGCACCACCAGTCATATGCATCACAGTAGGACAGAGAAAAGATGGTGAATGTGTATACATATGAATGACGTAGCCGTTAATTTAATCCAGGGATAGATAACCTGGTGCCCTCCAGATGTTTGGATTACAACTCCCATTAAGTCCCAACCAGCATGACCAATCTTCATGAATTATGGGAGTTGTAGTCCAAAACATCTGGAGGGCACCAGGTTGCATACCCCAGGTTGCATTGAACAGAATTATCTTGGCAATCCAAACCAGGCCTCATCCAAATGAAGCAAGAGTATCAATCAGCACATATCTTGAATTCAGTTTGTCCCAGGACTAGACAAGTTTGCAGTAGAGGAATCTATGGATGCAGTACAGGAATGGGTAAAGGGAGGAGAAGGGATGGAAGCCAGGTCACATAATCCAAGGGCTATTTGATGTCTACTTCGCATCCTCATGTAGTACTCACCATTTGGATTAAATAATCTGCAACTTTTCAGAGACGTTTCATAACCTACTACCAACTCTTCTATAATTGCCACCTATATATACACAAAACAAATGTATAAACTGATTGCTAATATTTTAATTCAACACACTAGAGAATTACAAGTCAGACCTGTTTCCACAAAATCTTAAATCATGAGCTCACTGTATACATCAGAAGTAGAAGCAAGAAAAGTTATGATTTTTAACTTGACAGCCTGCATATTAGCCTGGTCAGCAACTACTCTCACAGGAGGACCATGTTTGTCCCTCATCAATGTAATGGGCACAAACATACCACAAGTGGACTAGAGTAAGCCTCACTGCCATAGCCAAGACTCTCGATATACTTCTCTTGCCTCTACTTTAACCACCAGGGATCCAAAAGGTATTCCCCAGAAGATCATATCTGACACAGGTCCCTACTCATTATACTAGACAACACTTCATGATTGAATTTATAACCAAGTGCTTTAGCAGGAGTTACTTTATACAACGACTGTAACGTTACAGTTTTGTTTTCAAGATATGAAGCCATACCCAATCAATATATGACTAGTTTCATGTTAAGTACTGACAGAAGAGGAGCTGAATGTGTAAACTGAAGGGAAATTACCAGTCCTGGACAACACATACAGCTTTGTGAAGCTAACGCTTTCTGAGTAGTACCTTCTTACTGTAGAAGCACACACAGCCATATTTTACAACCCACAATCTACTTTCTTATCTAGAACATGTTTGATACAAGTGCTTAGTAAACCCAGTCTTCCTATTTCAGATATAAAATATATATTCCTTGATTAGTACCTGGAGTGTGCATGCATCTAGGGCCCTTTTGCTGAAACTCAAACCATGTGGGCAGCAAAAGACTGCCAGACTACTGTTCTTTCCCCACCCATATACTTTCCCACCTGCAGCAAATTTACTCCCTTACCTAGGATCTATGAACATTAACATTTATACAGGATACAACTGTGAATCTCTCTACAGATTTTGTTAAGGCCCCATGAGTTTGAATAGTTTCAGTAAGAAAACAGAATTACACACACTAAGTAGTTTATTGATAATGGTCCAGTACAAAAACCTAAACTCTTCAAAGTTCATACATGTTAGAATTACCTTTTCTTTATCTTTGTATAAGGATCGCAATGTATTGAAGACTGGTGGACAGCCTTTGCTGAAATTCATCCTCAGAAATTTGTCCAAACATTCCTTAAATTTCTCACCTACATCAGAAAAACCAAAAGGACTGTATCAATCACTGCCTACTCTCAGGACTATATGAGAAATGAGATGCAACATCCATGATTAAAATCTGTTTAAGATCTTAAAGTCTAAAAAATCATGAACTTCCATCTTTGATCTATGTTTTGGGAGCCCTGAGGAAACAGACACCAGGTAGCCAAATCTCAGCAAAAAAGTCCAGTTTTCTACATTATCTCTTATAAGCAGCTGTTGGTTTTATTTATTTATTACATTTATATACCACCCCATAGCCAAAGCTTTCTGGGCGGTTTATAAAAGTTAAAAACAGTGAATATTAACAAGAGATAGAGCATCAAAATATCCAGGAAATCTAATCTACAGAGATAGGAACTGTCAGTCGAATACTTTGTTATGTTTATGAGTGGGTTAAAGAAGGCAAAATTTTGATGTCCTTTCTAAGGGACTGATGAAAAGGCGATGTGGCATCAAAAGGAGTCTCGAAGGTTGCAACTAATTTTACTAAATACAGAAACGCAACTCACCAGATAAAAAGTTTAATGGCAGTCTCCTTGGGACCAGCCCCCTTGGGTACTTAGTCCAGGCTTCCTCATAGATCTTGAACCGCTCTAACATATTAGCTAGGAGAACAAAAAACATGTTACTTATGAATGTTCCTTTGAGATTTAAGTTGCCAACAAAACCCTGCAATAACTGCCATATATTACAAAATATTACCAAAACTGCATTAATTTTGATAACGTCCATGGATACAACTCCCACAGAGCCCTTTTGGTGCTCCCAACCATGTTAAACATTTTTTTTTTGTAAATAGCTGCTTCTCATGCCAAATTTTAAAATTCCCCTGTATTTAAAAAGCAGGATCCTATTAAAAAAAAAGATTGCATCATTGAGCATGAGTTTAAAAAATAGATGCTATCTGTTGGTTCCCCTTGTCATGGATTTTTAATTTTTTTAAACTTGAAGCAAACTTTGATTTTATAGAAACGTTTTTCAGGTACAACAGGGGTGCACTAACTTTTTGGTCCTCAAGAGCCATATGTGATACTGATGTCAGGGTAGGGGGCTACACACATATACACCAGTGATCTTGATGCAGATAGCTCTTTCTTTGCTCCTAGCTGCAGTGAGTGACAGCAATCTATATGAAGATTTCTGGAGGAAGGAATGGAGAGCCTTCTACAGGGACCCGAAAATTCAGCAGCAACGGGGTCAGGGCAAACTGGGGTGGGGGCACAGATTGTCCACGCCTGAGCTACAATAGCGTAAAACAGAACTACAAGTGATGGATGGCATATAGAAGAGAAGAAACCAAAATAATCTTGGCTTGCAAATTGTCATGCAAGGATTATGCATTACATGTTCCCCTAAGTCATGTCACTGTCTCACCCGCAACATATTCAACATATAAACAGTCATGAAACAGGTTTAGATTAATAAACCTTTCATAGCAACAGAGGAAGCAATGCTATGGCCTCTAGGCAGCATCTGACTTCCAATGCTGAGCAATACTTAGTCTGGCAGCACTAAGTCCTTTTAGGTGAAATTGCTCAAGGTCCTAGACCCCAAAGAGGAGGTTTGAGCTTGAACTTTAAAAAATCCCTAAAAATCAAGGCATGGACAAATCTGCTTCCAACTTGGCATGCCTGCTTAAGGGCTACCATGGTGACAAGTTTCATCTCTTTATCTTTTAAAAAGGCAGAGCTGTACGCATTTTGGTTAATTTCCATAACCTATAATGGCTGTTTTTTCCAACTTTAAAAAAAGCCCTAAAAATATAGGCATGAACACAACTGCTTTCAACTTGGCATGGCTAAAGCCCTTCTTAAGAGCTGTCACAGTGCCAAGTTTCATCTCTTTTAAAATGATGAAGCAGTAAGCATTTTGATTAATTTCTATTGACAATAATAGAGTGGTTATTCAAAAATGGAGCGGTTCTCCAATGGATAATCCAAGAGGGCGGAGCAAGGGAGCTGTTCCGAAAATCAGAGTGGAGACCCCTGTCATTGGAGCTCTGCTCCGAATTTCGGAGTGGACCAGGCCCGCTCTGAACACCCCTAGATACACACACACATACACAGTGCATTTCACATCCATCACAATGTTTTCCTTCAAACAAAACTACTGCAATTCAGCTCGCTGTGAAAGGTAATCCAAGATAATGCAAAACATCTGTTCCTATTACATATAAAAAAATTAGGGCTTCATGCTTTACAGGGCCACACCTATCTTTGTCAAAGCTGTTACCTGGTTTAAGTGCCTTTTCTAAGCCTTTGTAATAAGCCCAGTTTTCAGGATTTCTTTCTTGCAATCCTCTATATATCTCAGCTGCTTCTTCCAGTTTGCAGAGTTGTAACAGAAGCTCTCCTGTTAAAAATACAAAGTTATAAATCACTGAGATAGGGTACTGAATATAAATTATATATTTGCTTCATTGACACAATGTATTTCTAATCACTATTATGTTGAAACTGGCCACAGTTCTCTTCTCCCCTCTGGCCTGTGTGCTTTCCTTACAATCTATTTAACTACTGGCATTATTTGCTGCTGCACATTCTCTATCATATCTAGTTATATAAGCTTTAACAAGGATAGATCCAGACTATCTGTGAGCAGAACTCCACACACAGGGCACCCTACCTGACGAAGGGGGAGAACTCCCAATTTTCACCAGTTCTCCCTTTTCCCTATCTTCTGTGTACCTCAAAAAGTCGCTTGGGAGGGTCAGGACACCCCATCTGCAGCTGGAAGGGGGAATCAGCAAAAAATCACCCCACTTTTTGTCCAGCTGGAGGCCTCCACTAGATCTTTGTCTGTTTCAAAAAATCGAAGAAGCACTTTCATTTGCCAAAGGGTAAGTCTGATCTAACACACTATGTTTCGCATGCACCCAGTCAGAAGATTAAGATCATTCTTCTCACCATGAAAACATGGCATTTTTAAGATCAAAGTAACTCTTGAACAGAACTGACACCAGAATACAAATATTTTTATTTTCTTAGTGCTCTCTTTAGAATACTGCTTGCAACCTTACTGCTTAAGGTGTAAGAAGCTATTATGGGTGTTTATGGAAGACATGCTATTAAGTGTTACTACTGAGCAATGCTATTAAGGGTAATTTTTAAAGGAAATTTAGTGTGCAATCCTATGTTGATAGTTGGCAGCTTCCAAACTTGGAGGCTATTGAGTATCCTTGGCAATGGCCATGGGTGACTTTCCCATCTAGCACCACCACTTTGGAGGGGGAGGGAAACACGCTGGAACGGCCATAGGATTCAGCATACAGCAGCCGCCCTGGTCTCCTCCCCTACCCACTCCTGAGAATGTCCCCTCTCCCTATCTCTACACCCCATTTACTGACGGTGGAGAGGTAGCCAGTGCAGTTCTTTCCGCACCAGCTATGGGGTGTGGAGCATGTTTTTCTGGCTTTAACCTTATAGCCAGGAAAGTGACAAATCATATGGCCCCCTCCAGATGCTGTCTAAGGGCCATAGGATTGCTCTCTCCAATATAGAGTTAGGTAGAACTATATTTGATTCTTTGTTTGCATTTAAAGATCTAAAAAGTCATCTAACTACAGCACATTCCTTGAAGAATCTTTCTTGTCAACATGTGCAACCATAACATATTGCATTGCTAATCTATTGGTTATAAATTTATTAAAGCTTAAGCCCAAAGAAACTTCACATGAGCATGAACTAACTTCAAGGGTTTAAGGATATCAAGTGACTTGCAACGGAGCAGTTAAACATTACATGTTTGGATCAACTTGGTCAGCTACCACTATAATATTAGGATGCTTTAGAAAGCAACTGAGCAAAGCTCTACCTATTGAATGTTCCATAAACCCTGTCTGCCTAATACATTCTGCATGTATAAAATAAAAACAACAACCATATTTTGAACCAATGCAACCTAATCTACTTTTTCGCAAAGGAAATACTGCCTATATTTCAAAACATTTCGCCACAGCATGAGCACAAAATAGTATTTAATTTTTTTAAACCAGGGAACTCAGGATGCTGAATTCTGTTCTGTACGTGTGTCTCTCTTACACAACCACTGAACAGACAGTGCTGTTTTTCCAGTTTCAAGCTATTTGTCTAAAACTAAAGTCCACCTGCATGGCAACATTAACCCTCCAGCGCTGTTAAGATGACTTTTGTCTATGTCACATTGCTATTTCATTTTTGTGAAGAAAACAGAGGGAGCAGGTTTTCTACTGAACAGTGGCAAATGAAAGCATTTTAAAGAGATCTCTCTAAAAAGCGTGCGGGGGAGGTAGAGAACATGACACTGTTTCTACTCTGGGAGCCAGATTGCCTTCTGATCCAACCCTGCAAGGGGAAGATGATGTCATGTGGTGCCCCCTCCCTATGAAATCATAGGGGTTCTTTTCTCCATGCAGAGAGCACACGGTGTAATTGCTTCTGCCTCTCTCTACATGAAGAAAAGGACTGCCATCTTTTCTGTGCAGAGGGCCTCAAAGTGATCACTCCGGCCTCTCTCTGGATGTAGAAAGGAAAGTCCTCTCAGGGCTAGAGATGTGAAAGCTCGGGGGGGGGGGATGGAAAAATTTGGGGGGGGGAGTTTTTCCCCCATTTTTTCCAAAGCCCCTTTTGGGGTTTTTTCAGAACAATTGGAAAAATGGAAAAAAATGGCAAAAAATGGATTATGGTATGTTTTATTTTAGCATGATGAATAAAATGTTTAAGACAAGGTGTTCAGATATTTACCACTCCAAATGATTTCTAAAAACTGTACAGTATCAGATTATTATAATACCTGTGCACCAAGGACAAGCAAGTCCTAGTTTGCAAACTCAGACTACAACTCTCAAATGCATTTCTGCCTCTAGGGGGCACTGCCACTGAAGCAGAGACTGAAACTAATAGTGATATCTATAGCTCAGAAAATGAGTCTGATTAAATTTCATGCATATTCACTGAATCTTGCTTCCCCCTTTTTTCTCAGTTCTTTTTATGGGAATGGGTGCTTTATGTCTTTAAGTATGTAGTGAATTGACAAGTGACCTCCTATTCCTCAGACATTTAAATAAATATTAAACAACAAAAATATTTCTCACTGCAAAGAGTTTTAGGCACAAATGAATTCTGATGGCTCAGTTACCTTTTGTTTCTTCAACTGCTAATTTGTCACAGATTTGCTTTTCATAGGTGCCAAGATGATCCAAAGCTTCTTTATAGAGTCCTGCTTCCCGGAGGACTTGATTCTGATATAAGAGTAGCTCACTATACTCATAGTCTACTTTATCAGGAGATGTCTGCATAAGCAAGAAAATAATTTGAAGCATTCAACCCTTTAACTTCAACAATGCTACTTAAAATACAAAAAAAGTTAGTGCCAATCCAGCAAAGATTATCTGTAAGAGGAAACAAACTTGAAGACCTGAATTGTCAGTCGTCAACTATGTGAATAAAAAAATATGATGAGCTGATTAGGCCGTCTACATATAGCTATAGCTATCAGAGCTGAAAATGTAGTCAGTGTCCCTTGCTGAATCACATGCAGCTACAAGACACATGGTTAGCATTAACTCTGATAGCAATGATCACCTTTGGTAAGAAGGAAGCATTCCTTCTTTTTCCTGAACAAGTATTTGGCAAAGTCAAAGCAGATGGTACCAGTTATCAGTTCCAGTTTCTGATACGCAGATGCATTTACAAACCCATCACTACACACAAAATCTCTAGATCTGGATATTATATTTAACTTTTCATTTCCTGTTCTGATCATTGATTCATTTTGTTATCTATAAATGTGAGTTTTTCCTCATTTCCCCCTTCATGATACCTGTTGAGTCTTCCTAAATTCCTCCAAAATCTTTGCTGCCATTTCATAGTCTTCCAGCAGATGATAAGCTATAGCATAGCCAATCCATGATGCTCGTTGTGCAGGTCGAAGTTGAAGTAACTGATATCTAGTTTCCTGCATGAGAATAATAAAATGCCAATGCTCACATTTAGTCTTCTGGATTCATTATTGAAATAAACAATACTTATAAGGAAATCCATGAAGAAATTTTCTATTTTAAAGAAGTTGTCATCATGCAAAAGCCCTTAATATGAAGCTGGTACAGAATCTTTGTACAATAGTTTGATGAATTAGATTATCTAGCCCAGCCTTCCTGAACCTGGTGCCCTCCAGAAGTTTTGGACTTCGATTCCCATCAATCCTGGTTAGCATAGCCAAGGGTCAGGGATGCTGTCTGGAGGGTGCCAGGGTGTTGAAGGCTGCTTGACTGTGACTTTAAATAAAGGTGAATGGTGTTGATGTTGATGTTAAGCACTACCAATTAGGCCACCAACATAGTGAAGGATAGCCATGACTAATTCCCATTGAAAGCAATGGAACAAGTTAGTTGTGGCTAAGTTATTCCAGTGGTTTTAATGAGAATTGACCATTATTAACCATAGCTGGATTGAGGTTCATGGTATCAGCAGACATTGGTCTACTCTAGAAATATGAACAAATTTGTTGACAGCAGCAAGGTTAATTATATCTAGGAACTGGAAGGTTCAAGGAGATTATCATATTGAAGAGTGGTATAAGGAAGTTTGGGATATAGCTTTTAATGATAAACTGACATGTAATATAAAGTTAAGAAAAGGTATTATAAAGGTAAATGAATTTGATGGAATTTGGAAACAGTTCCTAGAATATGTATTCTCTAAGGGGAGTGGAAAACCACCACCACAAGAAACAATGAGATTTTGGAAGCAAGAATAGATCCCGAAGGGTGGAGGGGAGCACTTATGTTATGTTATGTGAATAGGTAAAAATGATAATTATAAATGTGGAATTGTAAGCAATTTATGTGTTGATTTATGTGTTTTAATCAGTATTATGTTGCTGTATTTTAAAAAATAAAAATATTTTTTTAAAAAGAAAAGAAATATGAACAGAACAAACTATCGATTTAAATAGCCTCTATACTCTCTAGTACAGTGACACTCGCAGTAGCCAGATCAACACAAAAATACTCTAGGATGATGAGTACTGATCATCATTATTTACATATGCAGAAACTAATACAAAACATTAATATTTAGCAATTTCAATACTACCCAGGCAGAAAGAAAGAAAGACACTGAGAACAGTCAGTAAACAATGACACACAGCAACAACAACTTGATAAAAGACGGAAATACAGATTATGAAGAAAATACTTTAGAATTGAAGCAAGTCAGTCAAAATGAGACCACCACTAATATCGCATTGCACTATACTTTCTTTGTGCAGAATTATTGCAGTTATCTTTGGTGATCCGGAAATAGCATTTTAAAATCTGGACACAGTTCTACTAGAACAATATCTGGGCAAAACGTTCAAGAACGTATGATGTGCATCATTCCAAAAATTGTTAGTTAAAGAGTTCTGTATTAAATAAATCATTACCCAATATTATAAAGGCAGAAAGTGAGGTGAAGAGGTTTTGCTATCTTCAGACTTCTCTAGTATGAACACTAACTAAATTTGAAAGGCATGCTTCAGGTTTGTTCCTGGACTCACCCTGTAACCTTCTAGATCCCTCATTTGAATTTGTAGCAGAGAGAGGTCCCTCAAGATTTGGAGATTGTCCTTATCCCATTTCAGTGCATTCCTGTAACATTTGATGGCTTCATCATATTTCTTGTCAGATCTCTGGAGGAGACCATAGACATGCCAGCCTGGAAACTTTAGTTAAGGGCATCAGTTTTGAAGCAACTGAGAACAAAAACAACTACTTAACTATTCCATAAAAGACTACTGCAAGTGTTTTTCTCAACTAGAAAAAAACTCGCATCTAGTCTACCAAAGTGAACTAGCTCAATACTTAACAATGACAGGTTTATCAACATACATTAAAGTCAGGACTTAAATACAGGTAAGCATGTGGCCTAAATATTTCTAGGACTATTAATTGTGTTGGCATATGATTAGGCACTCACCTTACTCTGGTCTGCAGTGATAAAAATTAAGCTGTCAAGTAGGTTTTACTTTCATGCTTATTCTAAAAGAATTCTGTAATATGACTGTTCAAACATTTCACCAAAATGCCTTTTAGACTGTACACAACAAGTGTTCTAGTTCTTCACTTAAGAAAAAAAGGAATAGATAAAAGTTTACATTCTACAATATAGTTATTATAAACTGTTCTTTAGCAAAACAAATTCATAACTTTAAAAGGATACAGACATGACTCTTCAAGTCGTTTCTTAAGCCCCTACGCACCAACTCATATGCCTCCTCTTTTTTACCTAAGCAATTTAATGTTAATCCTTTCATAGCCAGAGTTTCTATAAATAAAAAACATAAATATCAATGGTGTCAATCATAAATAAGTAAAACTATTTTCATACACTGAAGTTTGCTGAACAGAGAACCTGGTAATACTGATGTTTACATTTAGGCATACATACTAAACTTAGAAATCAGTAGATTCTAAATTGCAAGCCACATTCCAATTGAATCTGAAAGCAGAGTTTTAGGATTTAAATACAAGCTAAATTTCTATTAAATCTCAAAGCAGAAAATGTTTTGTATTAAGTACAAAGAACTTCTTTAACTGAGAGCTTAGCATATTTAAAAATCTAAGCAAACTTATAAAGTTCTATGATGAAATGTGATTTTATACACCCAAGTGCTTATGACTGGCAAATTTGAGTGGAACAAAATTGGTGCAAGCACTCTGAGACCCCCCAAGGGTAAATTCCACACTTCAAAACTTAAGGATAACTGTGCTAAGGGACTGATCTAGGCCCCTATCCCCACTGACCTGTCGGCTGTCAAACTATAGTATATGCAGCTTGATCTTGTCAAGTACCTAGTATGCTTACATTTTGACAGCTGAAATTTGGAAGGCAATAGGCAAGGCTATACATATTTGACAGCTGCAATTCCACACCTTTACAATTGAGAAAAACTGACACACACACCTCCAAAAAATTACAAAGACATTCCTGGGGCAGGGGGAATAAATTTGGCCCCGTTTGTGCAAATGTCAGGGCACATTTTTTAAAACACACACACACACAAAACAAAAAACTGTGAAACAGTGACAGTCCTCCAAAATGCCACGGCAGTCTGGCTGCAATTACAGCCATGCTAACGAAGAATGCTAGGGGTTTCTGCTGCTCCTGATGAGCAGCTCACTCACAGATGCCTACAATGGGTTGGCAGTGCCAAGTTTGGACAACGCGCCAACCCATCGTGGAAGCAGTGCATTGTGTGAACCCAATGTGTTATATTGTTTTTATTCAATTTCAATCTTATATATAATTTAAAATATTGTTACTTTTCCTGAACCCTCAGGATGAGGCAGACTATAAAATTAAGTCAACTGTAGAACCTAACGTTTAAAACAAGTAGTTTATGAATAAAACTGAAGACTCACCTCCATGTTCTGCAAACTTTGGATTAGAAAGGATTTGCTTGCAAAATTTCAGACCATTTCTGTACTGTTTATGTTCATAACACCTCTGTAAGGAGACAACAATCCAAGTTCTGTTAATGTCTTATAACTGCTACAAATGTGATAGAAATAAACTATGTACAGGCATACCACCTTATATCTACCTAACTGTATCTAGCTATTAATCATTTCTAGTGTAAGTTTCCTGTTCCCATTGCATTCTACACACAGTTAAATATCAGGAGAAACTTCAGGAGATAAAAATGTGATTTCTCCAAGCTATCCTGCAAAATGATAAAATTAAATAAATACAAATTAGAAAAATATGTTCCTCATTATTCCCTGAAAAATGCTTGAATTGCAATTCACTATTTATGTCCAATGATTTATTGAATATGAAGAGTTTTACAGAGTTTTTGTAGTTATATTAACAAGGCTTGATCACAAGTTTTGCTTTATTACAAAATTTGATGGAAAACTTTCATTTTCCTGAAAACAATGGTATTTTTAATTTGCAAGCTATCTAGTATTCACCAATGGTAATGGTGCCAACCATCAAAGTCTAAGTTAAGAATCTTGACTGGGAATGGGGGTGGGGAAGAAAAAGATTAATCATTGCCAAAATCCTAAATTGATACTGGTGGGGTTCCCTACTCCTTTCTGCAAGTTTAAATCTGGCACACAATGGTTTGTATGTCACAACAACCCAGAATTTTTAAAAATCCTGGCTTACTGTGAACACAGCAGCATACTTGCACATACTGCTCAATTGCTCACACTGAAAGAGGGAGTTGCTAAACATCCCATGGATCTTCCGGTTATTTACTGTGCGAACCAGGAGCTCTGACTTCTCTCCCAACTGACAAGATAAATAACCCATGGGTTGGGTTATAGGGGATCCTTCAGTCCACTTGTTGTAGCCCAGCCCACTGAGGACCTCCTGACTCTCAGGAGAGGCTTTTAAGTGGGCATGGTGGCTTATGGGGGAACCACCTTCTGCTCACACGTTTCCAAAAGTCCTTCTCTGAATCCAAGATTATTATAAAATGTAATTACAATTAATGCATACAAGACCTACAGTTCCTAATGCTCAAAAGTGTTTCTGGCACAGTAGAACTTCCTTTTCACAAAATGGGGCTATGCACATGTTAACGTTAAGCCATCCTGGCAACGATGGCTAATAAACCATCCTGAGTAATTACCCCCCGGCAGTGAAGTTTAGAGGCCCAGGGTGGCCTACCTTGTCATCTGTTGGGCTCCCCATGGTTAAAAAAGGCCATTCTGCAAACAAACACTGACTATAGAGTCAGTTGCCTAGAGCAGCTGCAACTTTTAGTAGTGCTCTAGCCAGCATGGACTTTTTTGATGGTTGAGATCGTTCCATGCCAGTTATGAAGTCCGCACAACCCAATTCCACCATGGTGGCAGCTGGGATTCCCGACCTTGGCAGCAAGATGACAATGGACTATCCACAGTATGGATAGGGAACCATGTGGTGCTGCATGGTTCTGAGGTTGTGTGATGGGCGTGTGCGCCATGGTTTTGTTAACCCTTCCCACTCCGTAGTTACCCTGACCACCCTCTCCTCTATTGCATGTGAATAGCGCCACTTCCTCTGAAACTTGCAAAGTGTTACTGTGTGTTGTGTATTTTTCCGCAATTTCTGTTCCTGATGTTTAGTTGTTACTAGAAAAAAGAATAAATAATCTCTAATTACAGTGTCATTAATTAATAAACCTTTGTTACTGGGTACAAGTAATTTATTCCCTCTCATGGCTAATTAAGAAGATCGCATTAGCTGCTCCTGCAGCTTAACTAGAAATTTATTTACACAATCAGAATTCAAAAGTTCACTATCCTACATGAAACCCTTCAAACCACCTTTCCTCTTTTCACATACAGCTTTGATCACATCAAATATATATGTGTGTGTGATATATATATAAATATAACTAAGTCTTGTGACACCTTAAAGTCTTACACATGTATTACGTAGTCTATGAAAGTTCATGCTTTAATAAATTGGGTAGTCCTTAAGGCAGGGGTGTCAAATCTCTTTCAGTCCGAAGGTAGGGTTCAATTTTGAAGAAGATTTTGGGGCTGAATTCCAGTCGTGGCCAAGGCCAAAGGCAAAAAGCACAGGCATAAATATATTTTAGCTTGAAGTTCTTTAGGGCCAGTAACTAAACCTTAGGAGCGACATTTCAACCCTTAAAAATAGAAAAACTGCATTAAACCAGATTAGCCTTTGGAGAAAAGAGGATGGGTCCAACTAGAACCCTCAGTGGGCTGAATCTGGCCCATGGGCCTGAGGTCTGATACCCCTGATTTAAGGTAACACAAGATTCTTTGTTGTTTTTAATGGAACAGATTAACATGGCTACCCCTCTGAAAAATATATAGGCTCTCATTGTTATTGAAATTTACCCTGTATAATAATTATATCCATCAACATTTAGTCTATGTCTGATCTTGCATAGCTAAACAGCAATAACCTGAATAAGAATAAGATGCTTTGTGATCCTGTTGAATAGAGCACTATCCCAGAGATTCCATCAGTGACTCTCCAGGGTGTGCCCTAAAGTATCAGGCTCAGCTGGATTAACAGCCGCATGTTTCCAAATGTGTAGTCAGTGCAATAAATACATTGAGAGTATGTCATCTTAATCATGGACATACAAACCATGGAAAAAGACAAATACTGTGAAGGGAACACTTTTAGGCACTGACTAATTTAATTTGCTCTCCATATAGACCAGGGGTGCACAACCTTTACGGACCTGAGGGTAATACCGGCTTGATACACGTGTGCAGACACATACACATATCTCAGTAATCTCAATACAGATTGTGCTTTCCTCGCTGCTAGCATCAATGAGGAAAGAGCAATCTGGATGAGGATTTATGGGGGAGGGAATGGAGAGTATAGGCCAGAAGAGCAATTTGGTGGTGAGATCAGGGTACCCTGGGAGGGCAAAGTAATGGTCTTGGGGGACAGAAGACAGCCCTAGGCCACAGGCTGTACACCCTGGTATAGATAGATAGCAACTTCAACCCAATCATTCACTCCAAGAACATTTGGACCATCAGGTATTTTGTGTCCCTGCAGAATGTTCTATAACCATTTAAATAGCAAAGCAAAACAATTTGTAGCTAGCTTTGTATATAATATTATGGGCTGGATCCAGAGAAAAGTCAATGGAAGGGTAAGGCTGCCCCCCCCCACAAGCATCTCTCAAGGGATAGGGGTACCCAAATGAATGAGGTGGGTTCTGGTGCACACAGTGCTGAGGGAGAAGGGGGTTGGGAATCCTCAAAAATTAGGTGGAGGCATATTCTTATACTGGTAGTCTACCAGACTTGATTCTAGCCAATAGCACACTAAAAATTTCAGAAATTTAAAGAGTAGCAATTATTATATGAAACATTATTCTTCAACTGATGGACTGGGACCTACATTTGGGTCACATCCCAGCTTGAGGGATAGTACCAGTAGTAGCACCATTTTTTTTAATCTTACAAGTGGAGTGAGAGTGAAGAGAGAGGGACTGTGAGTGATAGAACATGTGCTTTGCATTCAGAAGGTCTCAGAAATGTCTTAAAAAACAGTCCCTACACTACACCACACCAGATCGTAAAGCACTAAAATACAGCACTGGCATCTAGCATGGAATGTTTCTGGAAAGTCTTGCTAGAACCAAGAATGCTTCAGGAATAAAAAAAATTGAACATCAGACTGAATGCAACTTCTACCACTAACCACAACCAATGTTGTTTTGTAGAAGAAATAGTATTCATATTTTGTAAATCTTTCTGGAATGCTTTTTGAGGTGCTACAACTTTAGATGTGCATAATAGTCTTATTTATTGATCTCTTGCTATTACACTGAAATAAGCATGCAATTCATTGTTGAAAATGTGGACACTGTTGAAAACCTATTCCTTTTTTAAATGGCTAGAGTAGGCAAGTGTGAACTGAAACCTCAAACTAAGGATCAATTAAGGATTTGCATCTTGCTTTCTTCTCATGGCTTCTGTTAAATACATGTTAAGGAAAACATGTATTTGAATCTAGTTTAATATGGTAATAATGGGATGAGGAACAGTACAGACAGTTTAGTAACATATTGTAAATAGTCATGTTGTTCAACAATTCCTCTTAGCTGAACATGTTTATTTCAAAACAAGCCTTATTTCATTGTTTGCTACTTATGTGTAACTCAGTGAAACAGACATTATACTGTCATATATAGTTTAGATTTCCTGTGATCAGACATTCCAAGTAATTTCTCCCAATACAGCAACTCTAATCTAAGTAGACATCAAGTCTTTCAGTGCACCCCCCTAGATTGATGAGTCAGTGACAGTTTCCCTCTGGATGCAATAAGATATATCTCTGCTCAACAACAGTTGGATACTATATTCAGACATTACCTTAACAGTGCAATCCTATACAGACACCTGGAAGAAAGCTCCATTTAATTCAATGGGACTTAAGATTGCGCTATTCGTATCTGTGATGTTTTGCTGTTTTATGCCTGTTCTAGATGTAAGTATGTGAAATGTTTTAAAGAATGTTTATTGTTTAAAGATGTACTTACTGTGTTTATACTGGGACCAGGATGTAGAGTGCGGATTGGCTGGTGTGTCAAAGGTCTGGATTGGCTGCTGGCGAGAGTGTAGGAGGAGGTAGATGAGTGGGTCTGTGTATGAAGTGCTGTGTAAGTGAGAGTTTGGTTTTGGGTCTGTCAGAGATAGGAAGGGTCTAGGATAGTGTAGGATCTATGTGGGTTGTTGTTTTGGGAGAGTAGACAGAGGGAGGAGTGATAGTGTGGCCTAGAGGGTAGAATAGGCAGGGTTGAAACTGAAACATTTTTGAAACCATTTAAAGAAATTGTACTGAACCCATTACGCTTTGTGCCTGAGGAAACCATTATGCTTCTACAACTGCAGTGTTTTATTACTTGTTATAAAACTTATTTTGTTTCACTCTGGTGTGGTTTGTGAGGTTCCTATGGTGGAAGTGGAAGGGAAGGTGAGAGAATAGGGGGCTGGGCTGCCGTGAGGCCAGACAAGGCAGCGAGTCACAGAGCCAGAGTGCAGCATTCTGAGGAACCACCCCAGGGCTGGGATCCTGTGATTTATAGCAGAAATAAAGGAGTCTCAAAGGGCTGAATCTCACAGTACTGATAAAGTCATCATATTCCTATTAAGTTCAATTTCCAAACAGACCTCCAATTTTCTTTACAATTACATGCCACATCTATATTCATTCTGCATTGTTGTAATATGCTCTCAGTTCTTTCACACTGTGCTTCACATACCCTGAAATTCTTCCCATATCAGCACAACTGGTCACACTAGTGAATCCTCTTTCTAAATACAACCATACATTGAAATCTGCTCATGGAATCACTTCTGGAAAAGTTAGGTGAGCAATTCCTACGGAATTTTTCCACATGCACGCACCCAAAATGTCATTCGGAAAAGATCCTTTGAGTTGCAAATGTTTTGGATGAAGAGACACCTCCTTTCCAACAGTTATTTTGATAGCAGAGATGACAACTTCTAATATGATATGTTCAGGCAGATGATCAGTACTAGAGAATGCCAACCATGAAGAACCTATTTAGCTTTCTATACAACGTATAACACTTTCCTTGCAATAGACATTATACTCCTGCATCCACAGCCGTTTTGACACAGCAATGATGCAAAATCATATGGAAAGCAAGACGTTTCTCTGTGCAATAAATGACCCAAATTTTTTTTTAGAGTTTGCAAAGAGCAATGCCATATATTAAAGGAAGTATTTTACAATCATGCTTTTTGAAGTTTTCTAAAAACATATTTTCATTATTTTTCTTCTTGTTTCTTAGATCCATCTTACAGGTAAGATGGATGACATGCATTAATAGCTTTTCCTTTATCTATTCAAAACTGTTGTATTGACACATCTACAAGGCAAGGAAATGTATTGCTACAACATATGACACTGCTTCTCATTAACGTAACAAAAATAAGAAACCAAGATTTTACCATCTGCTCCATCATCTCTAGATTTATATAAGTAGTTTCTGAAGATGACTAATAAGTTTGTAAGCTGTAAACCTCTCCACCGTGCCTGGGTCCAGCTCCAGCTGAGAGCCCCCTCCCTCCTGCTGTCAACTGTAACTGCTGAACTTTGCAACTAAGATTTTAGTGCCTGAATTTGCTTTCCTTTCCCCCCTCCTCCTCCTCCCTCCCAATCCCCTTTCCTTTTGTGTCATGTCTTTTAGATTGTAAGCCTGTGAGCAGGGACTGTCAAGAAACACTTTTGTAAGCCGCCGTGAGAGCCTTTTTTGGCTGAATGGCGGCATAAAAATCCTTAAATAAAATAAGTAAAATCAGTCTCTAGTTTTCTGAACGTGGAAGGCAATACTAACTAATAAAGCCCACCAATCCTCTTGCCTTTCACTAGAAATTCTCCAGTGTCCACTTGATATGAACTGGTGATATACCACTCTAGAAAAGAAATCTGATGGTAAGGAATCATAATTTAGGCTTGTGAATCCTTATTTTATAATTATTTCTACTATCATGACACATGCAAAACTCTATAAGCAACAAGGTCTTCTAAAAAAAAAAGATGCCAAAAGATTATATTCGTATGTTTTCTTCTTATGGTACATATGGCAAATAAATCTTTATTTACTTTCTGGTCAACTCACCACTATTCAAGCAGGGAAGATTGGAGATGCCCAAACCCTCAGTTTTATTAATACATGAAAATTGAAAGATACCTTTCAAAATAAAAGTATGAATGTGCAGTGAGTGGACCTCATTTCACCTTACATTTGATTTAATGCCTAAATATGGCAAAAGCAAGTGCATGCCAACATGCAAGCATCTAATTTCTGCAATATTTACATTATGAGCATGCAAGATGGTGGGGAAGACTGCGCAAATGTCAAGGGACTTATTATTATTATTTATTTATTTATATAGCACCATCAGTGTACATAGTGCTGTACAGAGTAAAACAATAAAATAGCAAAACCCTGCCGCATAGGCTTACATTCTAATAAAATCATAATAAAACAATAAGAAGGGAAGAGAATGCACCAAACAGGCACAGGGTAGAGTAAAACTAACAGTATAAAAGTCAGATCAAAATCAAGTTTTAAAAGCTTTAGAAAAAAGAAAAGTTTTTAGCTGAGCTTTAAAAGCTGCGATTCAACTTGTAGTTCGCAAATGTTCTGGAAGAGCGTTCCAGGTGTAAGGGGCAGCAGAAGAAAATGGACGAAGCCGAGCAAGGGAAGTAGAGACCCTTGGGCAGGTGAGAAACATGGCATTAGAGGAGCGAAGAGCACGAGCGGGGCAATAGTGTGAGATGAGAGAGGAAAGATAGGAAGGAGCTAGACCGTGAAAAGCTTTGAAGGTCAACAGGAGAAGTTTATATTGGATTCTGAGGTGAATTGGAAGCCAATGAAGAGATTTCAGAAGTGGAGTAACATGGTCAGAGCGGCGAGCCAAGAAGATGATCTTAGCAGCAGAGTGGTGAACAGAAACCAATGAACTGATGTGAGAAGAAGGAAGGCCAGTGAGAAGAAGGTTGCAGTAGTCCAACCGAGAAATAACCAATGCATGAACAAGAGTCTTGGCAGAAGAGACAGACAAAAATGATTGAATCCTGGCAATATTATACAGGAAAAAACGACAGGATGTATGTTACTCACATTTAAATATTCTATTAAATGTGAGGAGCACACTAGGTGTGAAGGGCCAGGGAAAAAAGTGTGCCTTTCTCCTTTTTATGTTAACCCAGCCATTGAATTGTCTTTCTCCTCTTCAAATGCATACTATTGTATTGCCAGGTATCCTGTGCTCAGAACATGTTTCACTTTCACAGTTTCCTAAAGTTATGAGCCTACATAACTTTATGTTATGGAAATGGAATGCATTTCCATTCCAATTATTACTCTAAGTGGTACACTGATAATAAATAAATAAAAGTCCTAGAAAGAAAGGCTACAGGTTCAATGGTCTAGATGAACAAAGCAACCGGCTTTAACTGGCTGTAAACTAGAATGATGACAACTTATCTTAAGACAGAGTTGCATTTGCTTAATTTGCCTTGCATTTGAAAAGTGTTTACAAACCTCAGGATAAGAAATTAGACATGTTCAGCATTTTCAACAGAATAAGGACTCATCTGGGAGAGTCCGTGAAATGTGCTTGATAAAAGCATTTTACAGACCAGTTTATTTGCATAATTGTATTAAGATATACACAAACAAGCTGGGACAAGTAACTAACACTGAAGTAAGTTCCTCACCTTAGGTTTAACTGGTTGTTCCAAAGCCTACTCCCAATTGCAACAGTGGAGCAATTATCGCTCTCTATATTAACTATTACCTGGTGTGGTCTTTAGGATAGAGTCAGCATGGAAGTGACTGCCTTTGCACGTAATGACAAGCCAGAAATTCTAGATTAAATCACAATGTGCACAACCTGCATGCTACTTCACACCGCTTGTTCACTCCTATTTTATTCCTCCCGCTTACATGAATGGACAAATAAAACAAGCATGAATACCCTAGTTATGTCCAAACCTAGGATTATGCTGCCCAAACAAACCAGGATTCATAAGCCAACAACAAACCCTAGTTTAAAGCTAACTTATGATTCAGGCTTGTATGCACACTATCATTTAAGCAACTGGGCAGGTGCAAGCACTCTCCCACCCCCTCCTCCCAACAGCAGCCCCTCCAGCCCCATGAAAATGCCATACTGAGTCCCAGCTGAATGGAGTGAGCTGTGGTATGTGTGAGGAAGAGTGGATTCCCACCCCCCTCAAATAGGGCAGAGGCACCTTCTGTGAGTAGAGCCCTTCCATCAATAAAAGGCAGATCCTGGGTTCAATCCAATAAAACATAATCCTGGGTTCAGAAATAGCACTAAGCTTTCCATACCTTTACACACTTTCACAAGAAACAAATGGTTTGTGTGCACACTGTGAAGTAATAAGATAGGATTCCTGGTTTATTATATGCAAATATGGCAAAAAAAATCAGCCATTGAATTGTCTGCAAAACCCCCCACTGCATTACTGTAACTATGCATGTTTGGACTTGGACCTGTACCAATCACTGACCACTGGGAGCACTACATGGCTGGATTTAGACAATACAACCCACACTCAAGTACTGAGTATGGGTTGTCGTTGAACTGTGGGCTATTGTGTTGTCTGAATGCAGACCCAGTAATAAACCATGGTGAAGAACCCCCAGTTCACAACCCAAGAACATACCATGGATTCTTTTCATGGATTGTTTGTGATTAACAAACTATGGTTTGTTAGCATGGCTAGGTTCAGACAACACTCAACCCATATTTCAACAATCCACACTCAACCCATATTCAACCTTTCAATGTAGGTTATTGTGTTGTCTCAACCCTGCCCATGTAAAATGCTCTGAACAATCCAGGGAAGCATTGAATAAAAGCATAAATAAAACTGTTAGTTTGTATACATATGTCGCACTAAATATGTCATTAAATATTCTACCTGTGTAACTTATGAGAGCAAGGCAGTTAATAAAAGGAAGAAACGTTTTCCCTTATCAATTTCATATTGTTCATAATGCATTTGTGCCACAATCATCTTCAGAGAGACTACGGTTCGATATTCATGTTACATATGTAACTTTTCAAAACTGTAGGCTTAATATGTTCAAACTCTGAAAATTAAAACACTATGGGCGCAATCCAGCACATGTTTAACAGTCTTCCAATAGACTTAAAAATAATTATCTATCCCCGACATTAAAATCACTCCACTGGCTGCCAATTAGTTTCCGGGCAAAGTACAAAGTGTTGGTTATTACCTTTAAAGCCCTAAATGGTTTTGGTCCAGGTTACCTGGACTTGTGTGCCATGTCTTTATTAGACTGTAAGCCTGAGGGCAGGGACTGTCTTTTTTGCTAAGTGTAAGCCGCTCTGAGAGCCTTTTTTGGCTGAGGAGCGGGGTATAAGTATGATAAATAAATAATAATAAATAATACCTGCGGGATCACCTTCTCCCATATAGTCGCCCCACACACTCAGGTCCTCTGGGGTGAACTTACTTCAGTCAGCTAAAACTAGGCTAACATCAGTTTCCCAGAGGACCTTTTCTTTTGTCGCCCCCAGATTGTGGAGATTCGTAAAATTAACTGTGTGATTTTAAGGCAGCTTTAAAGACTAGCTTTTTCTGGCAGGCCTATCCAGATCAATGTAAAATCAAGAATTTTTAAGATGTATTGATTCCTGTTCTAATGTTGTTCCCCGCCTCGATCCAAAGGGAGAAATAAATAAATATATTATTATTATTATTATTATTATTATTATTATTATATATTATAGCTGAATTATGCCTTGTGTTATTTACTATTCATTAAATGCATACCATTTTAATATTAAGTACTTGGGAACAAAGCACATGTATTTTCCTTAAGTTGTTTCTTTAATACAGATTGTTCCAGACAAATGTTTTAAAATGCTTTAAATGCTTAGATATTAAATGCTTAGATATTATTAAGAAAGAATCTCATCACCTCTGTGGCTCCAGTTACTATTTCTGTAACCTAAAGCAGTGATACTAATCCAAATGACTGCAGTATTTTGGGTATAACATTCTCTACCAAAAACAATCAGACAAGCAGATGCATACTAGTAATCAACACATGAGCAGCCTGTACAAGTTTCAAGAAAGAAATCTACTTGTTTAAGTAAATAAGATAGTGAATCTAAAACCAGTGCTTGCTAGCAGATCAGTGTTTTCACAGTTCTCACCTCACCAATTGTTTTACAAGGAAAAGAGCTGATCTGCAAAATATTGGTGTTTTAGGTTATTTATTGTCAGCCATTTAAAAAGGATTAAAGCAGTTTGAAAGACTTGGCTGATTATATTTCTATATTATTTATTTCCATTAAACACTGTATTACATTATTATGTGGACTTAACCACTAATGTTTCACTGGCATAAAGAACAAACATGTCACCAACATTAGGAAACATCAAACAACTAGCAAAGCCTGTTCTCTCTTAATGACTTAATTATTCTCAAACTTAAGAAAAAGAGTGCAATTGCTTGGGAATCTGAAGTAGTCTGCCATGATCACTGACACGCTATTTTCAGAGTGTTCTGCGCTCAGAGGAAGGGCGGAATTACTATTTCGGCGTTAACCCTTACCTCCCTTGAAGTGCAAACAACCCACCCCCGCAGCCCACCTTCTCTGTAACTTTCCTTCAGTAACTAGAGCCTAGTTGAACACGAGCCCTTTCGCTCCTTCCTCGCCTCACAACTTTTTCGCCAACGGAGTCCATGTTCCCAGGTTATTTTTAAGACTACCCACCCCCTAAAACCTGGCCTCCACGGCCCAGAGATTGTCCCTAACTTGCGCCGAGAGGCTTTCTGAAACAAGGAATGCCCGATGCATTCTGCGGATCGGTTCTCGAACAAGGAACGCTGCCTTGGCCAAAGGGCATCTGTCAGTGCAGCCCGCAGAGCATGGGGCATTCAGGTCCCGGCCTCTTTAAAGGGGCTGACCCAGAGGAAGGCGGGAGAAAGCGCTTCTCGCCCGCGGGTTGCAGAAAGCTGAAAAGCACCGCCACGGGGCGAGGGGGGCAGTTTCAGGGGAAAGCGAGCGCGGAGCTTCCTCACAATCCCCGACTAAAGAGAGCGAGAGGACGAGCGGGGGGGGGGTGGCGGGCAGGCAGGCAGGCAGGCAGGCTCTGCCGACAGGCCTCCCTCACTTACCAGGATGCGCTTGAAAAGCGCGTTTTCCTTCGGCGGGAGGCTCACTGACGGCATCCTCTCCGCTGCTATTACTGCCGCTGGCGCCGCCCCCGCCCTTCTTTCTGCTACCGGGCCGGTGAAGCAGCTCCCTTCTGCCGCGGCTTGATCACCGCCGCTCCTACTACCGCCGCCTCCCGGGAGGGACTCCCCGCCAGGCCGCCTCCGCCGCTACCACCAGCCCAGCCGTCGTTTGCTACTGCTGCTCCCCCTTCTACTCCGCGCGGCCTCTCCGAGCCGCCGTGCTGCCTGCGCCCGGTTACCCCTGCCCCGCAGCGAGCCCCAGGCGGCGGGCGGTTCACGTGGTAACTGAACAGGCCGGAGAGAGGAGGCGCCGCCAAAATGGCCGCCACTGAGGGCTTCCCCAGCCGGGTCAGCAAGGCCCGCGCGCATGCGCCACGACCCCATTTTTTTCCCCCTGTTCTCTTTCCCCTATTGACTTAATAGTCCCTACAAGGTAAGTCGGGAAATCGGAACATCCTCCCCACTCTCGTGCGGTGCATTATGGAAGGACTGCGCTTGCGCGCTGGGTAGGGGCAACGGAGGCTGAGCAATACCTTTATTAGGACCAAGCTTTTGAGTTCTGCAGAAGTCTTCATTAGGCTAGATGGCACTGAAAAGGGGGTTGACAACAACAACAGATTTATGCCAGATGTTAGCCCCTTACTTGAGAGCAAGCCTCATTTAGTGCAATAGGTTCCAACTCTTGTTTTCACTCAGAATATCCTAAGTTTTGGCAAATGTAATGTTAAGATTTATTTGTAACACAATAAGAGCCCTGCTGGATCAGAACAAAGGTATATTCTACTCCATTGTCTTGTTTCCCACTCAGTGGCCCACCTGATGCCTCTGGAAAGCCCACAAAGCTGTACCCCTTCCCTGTTATTTTTCTTCAACATCTGATACAACCTTGAAGGTTCATCCAGGTGCTTGAAGGTTCATTCAGCCCATGAATCTGTCTTATCCCTTTTTAAAACCAATGGTAATTAGACACCACATCCTGTGACAGTGAATTCCATAAATTAATTTCTTTCATCTGCCTGCTGACTTCCTGCTTCTCTTTCACCATCAATGCAAAATAAAAGCCAGACTGTGTTTTGACACCTCTTGCAGTACTGAAATCAAAACACTGGAAGAACCAACTGTGAAGCAACATTCCTTCAACAGTGGAGATGTCTGATTGGTTTGTAGCATATGTATTCTGGTATATTACCATGGTTAAGAAATAATAAATTGGTTCAAAGAAGTCAGGCATCTTTCAAATTGTGAGGAACCACCTTATGGGATTGAAGAAGCCTGAAACTTTGTGTCCTATGCATGTTTACTCAGAAGTAAGTCCTGCTGTGACCAATGGTGCTTAATCCCAGGTAAGTGTGCATAGGATTGCTTATAGCACAATCCTGTGCATGTTTACTCAGAAGTAAGTCCCAGTGTATTATGCACATTGTAAGAATGCAGGCATAGGAACAGAACATTAGGGTAGCAATCCTATGGCCCCCTAGGCCCAACCTAGATCTGAGGTTGGACACAAGACACTGATCTTGAATCAAAGAATCTGTGCTTTTCTCCCCCTCTCCTGCACCCTTGCAGCTGGCATGGAGAGAACTGCACCAGCTGCCACTCCAAGGTCGCAAATGTGAAGTGGGTATTCGAAGGGGAAGGGACTGGATAGGCCAGTTTATGTGGTAACCCAAGGCCTCTTCAGCTTCCTTCCCTGTCCCTCCATGATGCCCCAGCTAGATGGGCAAAAGAGTCCATCTAGCTGAAATACAGAATGGAAAGAATGGTGGAAGTGAGGATTGCCTCTGCTGGGCTTGCTGCTTTGCATTGGATACTCCTAAACCTCTGAGTTTGGAGGCTTATGAGCATCAATGGTGCAAGCGATAGGATTGCGCCCTAGGTGGTTTTGAGTTCCAGGCTTCAGTCCTGCAGGCTTAGCTGGCAGTAAGTCCCATTGACATGCATAGGATTGCATCATTAAGGTATCAAACACACCAGTAAAATCAAAGAAAGCCTTCATGTATGTTGCAGTGGTTCTCCAATGTTTTGACAGAAACTTTGATCTTCAGTAGATTTCAGTATGAGCCCTCTGATCTACTTGTTTTTAGCTTTATAGTCTGTAGTACTTATTCTGAAACAGACCTATCAACTTTTGTAAGTGTATTCTAGAATAAGCAAGTTCAGGGCCGACGTTAAAGGTAGGCATCATTGGGCACCTACCATGGGCCCCACACCCTTGGGACTTGGTCTTCCTTTTCATCATTGCTACCTGCTTGTTCACCTGCCTCTCACTCTGGTCCAGACAACAGAGTTGGTGTGAAGAAGGAGCAGTAGATATCACTGCCTACTTGTTCGCTGACTCTCTGTGTGCCAAGCAAGCAAGTGGCAAACAAGGAAGAGCAATATTAGCCGTTGACAGTGGTAGTGGAAAAGGTAGGGTGTTTGCCTGAAGGCCTTCAAAAACAGTTGGAACATAAGAAAAGCGACTGGATCTGACCAAGGGTGCATCTAGTTCAGCATTCTGTTTACATAGCTGCCCATGGGAAACCCACAAGCAGGAGATAAGTGTAATGCCCACGTTCCCCAGCAACTGATTGAGTTATATAGATTTTGGCCTGTAGTTTAGTTCTCACAACATTCCTAGTACAGACACAGTGCATCAATCTTCAGGCTGTTAATTTACAAGGTTTACACAATGAAAGCTGTGATAAAGTCACAATCTCAAATTTGTTAATGGGCATTATTCTAGTACAACAATTTCAGGAAAAAAGCTTCAACATGCTGTTCCAATAGTATGTGTTCTGAAGTCGCAGAAACACGAAAACACCCTTGTATGTGAGTTTTTTAAAAAAAAAAAAACCACGACTCTAAGCGATCAATCTCATTAATTTAAAGTTTATTTCGTTGCCATTGTCGCAGCCTCTAGTTTAGCAATTACCCACTCGGCCTGCGGTCAAATTGCCAATAGATGGCGCTCTTCTCGCCCAAAGCCTTTTCCCCGATCACGATAGTAGCCCCGCCCCTTGTGCGGTTTGATTGGTGCGTTTGCTCCGTCAATCCAAGAACCCCCCTAGAGCAGAAAAAGACAAATCCGAAATCGACATGGCGGCGCCCTTGCAGGTTGTGAGGCGTTTTTTGCGGTTATCAGGAAATCCGACCCCGAGTGAGTTATTTGGGGCCGAGTGGGGCTTACTGTCATTTCTTAATCTGGGCGGGATAGAGAAATGGGCTCCTTCCTCATGAGAACCTCTTTCTCGGCGCCCACCCTTTCGTTGAGTGAACGTGTGAGTTGTCTACCCGAGTCTCCTACGTGTAACCTTGGCTTCTTTCCCTGTCGTAGCACTGCTTCGCTTTCTCTTTGCTGAGTGTGACTAAGTCAACCGGAGTCCTTCCTTTGATAGCCCCTGGGTGTGCTCAGTTAGGGGGACCATATGAGAAGGAGGACAGGGCATCTGTATCTTTAACAGTTGTATCTGGTCAAGAGGGCAGGGCTCCTGCAGCTTTAACTGTTGCGATGAAGAGGGAATTTCACCAGGTGCTGCATGTATACGAATGACACCTGCTGAAATTTCCTTTTTTATGCAACTGTTAAAGAGACAGGAGCCCTGTCCTCCGTTTCATACGGTCAACTTAGCTCCATAGCACCAGGTTAGGACAGCCCATTGTAGCAGAGGCATTGGTGCGGGGGAATGATGAGCATGGAGTGCGGTTGTTAATTACTTGAATGAGCATTCGGGGACATCGGTGAGGTAGTGCAGTCCCTAACCATAGCTGATTAATGTAAACTTTCACATTCTACCTGATAGATTATTATTCTCTCGCTTACAAAGCCATGGGCTTGAATCTAATGTTATTCTAATATTAAGTTCCATTCATTTCAATGGGTCTGCGTTAAGTAGAACTTACACTGGATGCAACCCTGAGAATTGATTTTTATGTCTTTCGTGGATAACTTGTCCAATGCACAGATGTTACATTTGTACAGCTTTCCCTCGTGTTGGAAGCCAGTGGGGGCTTGGGCCTTTAACTTCTTGTTAGAATGTATGCTTTGCTTGTGGGAGTTAACACATTCATTTCCTGGAACCTCCTATTTCTGCTGTTTTCAAAATATATGGAAATAGTCAAGAAGAAGGATGACTTGATCAAATCTTTATCAGCTTGAATAGTGTTAGACATTAGGAAACAACTGGAATTGATTTTTTCCAGAACATTTAGGCATTAAACATTAGAGAAGCTTAGTACTGGCCCATTTCCTTTCTCTTTCTCCCTGTGTTCCATCTCCCCTTTAAATATTCAAGTGTATATTTCATTTACAAAAGCCTTGTTGCATAGGCTTGTCTGATACAAAGGAGTTATCTGTATGGTGAGCTGTTCTTTAGAAAGTACTAATTCATATAGTAACTGCTATACATACTCGCTATTATGTCACTTCATTAACTGAAATTAATGTTACCAATTTGTATAGTCTTTCTTGCCTTTCCCATGAGTCCATGTGTTCAACTGAGGAATTATTCTCCCTGCATAATACAGGGAAAACCCATTTTCATAAGTAAACAGAACTCTCTTCTCCAAAGTTTCCTTTGCACCCATTTCAGAATTAATATGTTTCTAAACTCCTTTATTTCAGCCCTGTCTCGTTCTGCGTTCACTGCAAAGAAGGATGATCCAAATAATCCTAATTGGGTGAAAGTTGGTCTGAGTTTTGCTTCAACAATAGCAATATGGATGCTGGTAAGGATAAACTTGGGGTTGTGGAGGACAGCTCAATGAAAATGTTGATCCAGTGTGTGGCTGCTGTGAAAAAGGCATAATTAGAAGAGGAATCAAGAATAAAACTGCCAAGATCTTACACAAATCTATAGTGCAGCCACACTCCGAATACTATGTACAGTTCTAATTGTATATTGTAGAGAAAAGAGCAACTCCCTTATGAGGAAAGGTTACAACATCTGGGACTGTTGAGCTTAGAGAAAGTGAGGGGAGACATTATAGAGATGTACAGAATTATGTATGTTTTGGAGAAAGTAGATAGGGAGATCCCCCCCTCCCCTCTCAATAATAGAACCAGGAGTCATCCCATGAAACTGATTGGTGGAAGATTCAGAACAGATGAAACAAAGTACTTCTCCACACAGTTCATAGTTAAGCTATGGAATTCACTACACAAGATGTATTGATGTCCACCAATTTGGATAGGGATTGGAAATATTCATGGAAGATAAGGCTATCAGTGGATTTTAGACCTGATGGCTATATGCTCCAGTATCAGAAACAGTATGCCTATGTACACCAGTTCCTGGGGAACATGGGCAGGAGGGTACTATTCTACTTAAGACCTGCTTGTGGGCAGCTGGTTGGCCATTGTGTGAACAGAGTGCTGGACTATGTAGATGCTTAGTCTGATCCAGGATGGCTCTTCCTATGCTCTTATATCATGTGTGAGACAGAGACAGATGAACAACATTTTTGGTAACTATTTTTAGTCAGTGATTGTCTCAATAAAGGAATTATAATAGTATCTAAAATTAATTCAGGTCCATCTCATCCTTGATTCCTAATAATGGCCCCGTTCAGACGATGCCGTTAACTGTTTTGTGATTAAGCAGCATGGTTAACAGTGTCGTATGACACGCATGTTCCCTAATCATGCACACCTGTTAACCCCATTGTGGTCAGCCTCACTAACCAAGTTATGCAGTATGGTTAGTGGAACTAAATTTGGTTAAAGGTATTGTCTAACACACACCTGTGGTTAATGGGGCTAAATCATAGAGCTTCCAGTACAGAGTGGGAGGAATTGCCCTGGCTGCTCTAGCTTGGGGGCTTGATTGCTGCTCCAGACTGCTGCTTTGCTTAAACATTCACTTCAGAGCAGTCGTCCCTCTCAAAATGGCCAATGGCATCACCTGGAGCTGCCTGATCCTCTCAAAATGTCCGTGGAGTGGGATGGCAGCGGCGTGCCTTCGGATGACAACGTTAAAACTGACAGAAGTCCTGGCTTCTGAAACTACAGCATTTCATACATACTGCATAATGATCGGACGGTGAAGCCAAGAGCACAGGAATCGCTCACCAAATGGGCCTATTTATATAAGAACTTGCTGCTGACATTTTAGCCTGCACTAAAATGGCGGGCGCAACTGCCAGGGCTCCTAGCACAAGGACTGCTGGGATATGGGGTAAGGGAGCCAGTGGACTTAAGAGCTCCTCTAACCAGTATGTTATGGTTAAGGAACACTTAACCACAAAAGGGTTAATGTTGTTGTCTGCTAGCATGCCACATGTGGTTAGTGTTAACCACAGCTGAACATGGTTAAGCTAACCACAAAGCCCTGAGTGTCCTCTGAGCAGGGCCAATGTGAGCAATTCTAGTCCCATTTCTATAGCATACCTTGTATTACTGGAAACATGTTATCTCACACCCCTTTCAAGTATAGGAATGGGTAAGCTGTTCTTGTTACAGATTTTCAAGCCAGAAGCTAAACATTTAGGGATCATGATTTTTAACATTTGTATAGGCATAACTCCACAGAAAGTGAAGCTCTACTGGTGCAAGTGCATTGCCTTGACTCTACTAGGCCAATAGGCAAGTAATCTAAAGAGAGCTAAGCTTCAGTTATCCAAGGATAATTGATAGCTAGTCATTGGCAAGACTGGATAAAGTTCTTTAGTCTAATATCAGTCTCAGAAGTAAGGAAAAGGTGGAAATTGTCACTTGAATTCAATCATTTTGTCAAAGCCATTCTCTGCTTTTTCTCTTCAGTCCATTTAAATTTATTTGTTGTTAATGAAGTCACTAAAGGCCTGACAACAATAAAACAACCATTTTGAATTAGTGTGCCTCATGCTTTTAAACCATGTGTATTTATCTTTCAGCTCTTCAAGCAGTATAATGACGATTTAATAGAATACAAAAGGAGAAAAGCAGAGGGAGGATCTTAATGAAGATTCTAAATTACTATGGTCAGTGTGCAAATAAAACTGTATGCTTCATATAAGATTTCATTGCCTTATCATATAAAATGTGTTGCCTTTCATGAACAGTGGAGATTGTGAATGTTGCTGTTTTTCTCTTCAGCCTTTTCTCATGTCCTGTCCCTTCTTCCTGACCTAAAAGTAATACATTTCTGCTATTTTTTAAAACAAGTGTCTTTGTTTCTTATTGACCACATGTAATGGAGGCATGTAATGTGTTTTATATTGTTTCTAAATCAAGAGGTATTGATCTGTGGTTATTTTCCATTTGCCAGCTAACTGTGTATTCAGGTATCAGATCCACATACCCCTGTACTCTTCTGTTCCTCATCACAGCCTTCACTGCCATACCATGTAATCAGATGTAATGATATTGACTTATTACATGAGCCAGCGTAGGTGAGCCTTAGCCTAGCAGACTCCATAGGCGAATGATGGGTTCACCTTCAGTGCACCTTTTGCTTCATGTTAGTCAAACTGTTCATGCTAGACAAACTGTTTAGTCTTAAGTATGGTGGAAGCAAGCAAATTTCAAACAATGGATTAGGAAGCTGTATTGTTGCAACTAACCACAATTAAGATTAACCACAGTGTAGGATTTGAATGTAATGCTAAGCTCTGGTTAACTAAAATTGTAATGGAGATCTCTTTCTTATAGCCTTACTAGGGTAGCCTAGGGGAAGCCTAGGCCTGTTCTCATAATTCTCATAATTATAATTATGAGAATTATAAATAATTCTCATAGTTCTCATAATTATAAATCATTGTGTATCGTTACGTCTGAACATGGCATATATGTTTGGAGTTCTTGTTCCCCATCTTTCCAAATGATAGAGTGGGAGAAGAAAGAAGCTTCCATCTCACAGCATTAGCAGTTGTATAGCAGTGGTATTAAGATGTATAGATATACTCCTGGCCGCCTCTTCTGTCATCACTTACCATGTTTCTGGATTAAAAATTTCCCAAGAATAGTAGGCAGGATAGCGATGGTAATTATAGCCCCAGCTTTGGGAGTTGCAAATGACTAATTTGTAATAGTGCTTGCATCCTGTACGCCCCAAATATACTGTTATTTGCACTAAAGAATGCTTGTTTGACATTCATATAGGACAGCCCCTGTAGAATATGCTGATGTTGGCACTTTAGATGAGGCGTAGTATGTTGCCCCATTCATCATTAAGCTGCATTTCTATAGCAACCATGCCAATCCTGGGAATAATTTGTCCATTACTTGCCTGTTAGTCTGGTTTTAGACTGGAATAGTTATGGTCTGATATACTAAGATGTGAGCATATTAAAGATCAAGTACTGATCAGTTAAAAGTAGATGTGCTTTCTTTTGACAGTAAAATAGGTGGCCATTGTTTTGTTATGACATAAAGTGTACAAAGAATTCTCAAGGATGAGGGCAATCACTGCCCACTCCTAACTTTCATCAGCCTGTAAGACTGCTATGTTACTTGATTTCACAGGAGGGTATTATTTTCAATATACTGTGTTGTGGACTCTGTAATTGCTATTCTGTACAGTTTTAAAGTATGTTTTGATCTTTAAATCTCTCTTCTAGGTTGAAGATGTGCTTTTAGCTGATCTCTGCAACAACATTATTAAACCATTAGTTGTTGGATCCATTCCTCATTAATATTAATATTCCTGAAATAAAACAATGTTAAGTATGGAAATGGCTGAAATTGTCGTGCTTTTTATGGTTGCTTCTAAGAGCACTAAATAAATACATCAGCTTAAAACTTTTGTATATTTTGTTCTTCCGATTTGGAATAGAAAAGTAACTGTCAGTGTATACCTGTCTACTTGGAAATAAGTCACATTGAGTTCAGGGGAGCTTGTGTAACTTCTCTGTATTCCTTCTTCAACTTCTTTGTATTCCTTCTCAGGGTTTTTTTTTAAACTGCAGCCCTAATTATTTATTTATTTATTTATTTAAGGATTTTTATGCCGCCATTCAGCCAAAAAAGGCTCTCATGGCGGCTTACAAAAGTATTTCTTGACAGTCCCTGCCCACAGGCTTATTTTGATGAGGCTTCCATTGTGGCAATGATTTAATTATAGTCTGTAGGACTGCTTACTGAAAAAGTAGCATAGTGATCAAGAGCATAAGTTAGAAATTCCAGGTTCATATTTGGCTCAGTATTTAACTATTTGCCTTTTTCGTTCTTATAAGAGAAAGTAGTGCTTCTCTTATCATGCTTGGTTATCAAGAATCATGAGCTTTTGCAGAATTTCTCAAAAGATTTCTTCCGCACATGATAATCTGACAGTGAATTGAGCTACACTTAACATTCTTTATCTACTAGTGTAAAGTCCGTGTTGCCATGGGCACTAGTAGTCGGAGGATGAAACATACTGTTTTTTGTCTCTTGCTATGTCAGTCCTCCAGAAGCTGTATGGAGCTTACTTTCCTTCAACACAATTGAGGATGTGTGGCTCACTTCCTCACACCTGACGCCACTGAATGACATTCACTTTTCCCTCAAACCCACCTCTTTCCCATTTCCCCCACATCTTAAAACCTGGCTTTTCCTAGGGCTGCTTCTTTTTCTCCACTGCCTCAGAGCATTTGCTGCCACCTCCACCACCATCCCTGCGGCCAATTTGGCCACTACAAGAATGGCCTTGACTTGCAAAACTCAAGGCATTCCCTCCATTCCCACTTTTGTGTTTTTCTCCCTGCATGGGATGGAGTTACATGGGAGCTGTAGTTCCCTGGCAAGGGCATGGAAACATTGTTTGGTTATTAAAGCTCAAGCTTTGTACTTCTCAAGCTTCAGTTTAAAACAAAAATTGGTCTGATAGATCTTTGAGTAAGTAATAAGCCTTACATTACCATATTCTTATATAAGATTAGAGTTGGCCCTAGAACTGACTTTTGTGGCCTGTTTAGTTTCAGCACAGTTTTGTAACTTTTATCAAGTTGGTAAGTAATGGCTGAGATTGCAGCCTCCTGAACCCATACAACTTGAGAGTATATTCTGATTTATTTCAAGGCTTTCTAATTTTTGAGAAATATAGCAGCTTTAGTGTCCCTTCCACCACATTTCTTCCTCATATTACCACAGAATTTGTTCAACTTCTATATTTTTTGAACAGAATTGAAACACAGAGAAGAAAAAAGAACCACATATTCAGGAGGTAAAGAAGGTCAGAAGTAGAATAACCAGATAGTTTTGTGCAGAATTGTTTGCTCTATGGAGTTAGCTGGAGCTTCAGTTTCTCAAACAAGGGATACCTAATTTTTTTTATCATGCTGTGAAATGCAGTTAAAGACAAAACCATTTAAAGTAGGGGAAGGGGGAGCTTTTGTCACATATGGGAGCTTTTGCATCTTTGGCTAAACACGCATGGTTGCACAAGGAACTGAACAAGGTTTGGCTAAATCAACAACACCCTTCAGTCTGTAGTGTCAGAGTAGTGGTGTTAACCTAATATTAATTTGTTACTAAAGTGCCTAGATGGTGGAGGAATAGCTCCAGTTGCTTACTCAGTGAGCAAAGGGGGGAAAAACCTCTGCTCAGAGGCCTACTCCTATTTATTTGACTTGTATCCCACCTTTCCATTAAAAAAAGGCACTCAAGTCGGCTTATAGTAATAATTAAAATTCATTAAAACTTGTTTTACACGAGATCTGACAATTAGCCGATTTTAAAGCTTGGTGTCTTGGGTCTAATTAAGCCATAATTGCCATCTAACTAAACTGTGCAAGCCTGTTCAGCCTATTAGCTCATTGGGTTGGCAGTATTTTTCTGTACACAATCGGAGAGCTGTGCTCCACTATTGGAAGGGATCCTGCATGATAACCACGTCCTGAGGCAAAGGCCTAACCGGTAGGTATTGTAGGAGTTTCCTTTGGCCAAAGCCTACTCGAGCAGATGCATTCTAGCACCTCCCTGGTCCAGTGCATGCAATTCTGCAGTATCAAGCTCCGGTGGCTGCTTTTGTTTGCCCTTGCTTGAGGCTGCTCTGCTTAAGGTTTCCCACCCCGTAGCTTTTACAACAGCTAGGACTAAAATATGCGAAGGTAGCCCCAGGGCAGACTGTGCGCAGGCAGGGAGGAGCGGCCGGCCTGGATTGGCCGAACCCTGCTCCGCCTCCGCCTCGTTCTTCGCCACTCGCGCAAAAGAGGGCGGGACCGGCTGTCATTCTCTCCTGCGCTGTCCGACGTAGCTTGAACCTTGCGGGGGGAGTCCGCGGGTGCTCGGCCGCCACTTCTCCACGGACCTCTCGGCGCTGCCACACAATGTACCTCTGCAGAGTGGCTTGGCAGACTGTAGCCTCTCGCCTCGCGCGGGCTGCTCCCCTCCTCCGCGGGCACGGTGAGTTGAAGAAGGGCATTGGCGCGGCGGAGCGCTGCACGGATAGACGCTGCTGCGCCGGGCTAAAAGCCTTGCGTCGCAGCAGGGCGAGCGGTTGCCATTGGGCCAGCGGGCCGGCCAGCCAGTGTCTATCCGTGCAGAGGAGAGGACGCTACTTTTATTTGCGTTGGCGGCCGAGCGTGCCTGGCAAAGGAGACGTGAAGGTCACCGAGCTGAGGCAACGGCGGGAGCCTGACCCGGGGCGCTAATAAAACTCTGTTTGCCTTCGCCCAACTCTCAGCGCCGACGAGGCAACGGCAGTACTTGTCGATATCGCGGTCCGAATGCAACCTTAGGTCCAGTGCCTTGAGGCGGAAGGAGGAGCGCAGCTCCCGGACCCTCTGGTGAAGCCCGCCCCAAGTCCAAATTCCTTCGGAGTTAGTTGTTATGAGCGATGGGGAGTGGGCAAGGCTGTTCACTGGAGGGGGAGAGAGGGGCCTCGTCGCTGCCAAACGGCCCCAGTCAAGGCTTCTGTTGGGCCAATGTGGAGCTGAGTGCACACGGGCTCGAACCAAGCACAGGTCCATGCCCATGGGAGAAAAACGGGGTTGGGGCGGGGGGGGGATGTCTTGAAAATAAAGGGCTAGGTTTTCCTGCCCAGGTTTTCCTTCTGCAGTGCAGCTGAGAACACATTAAGAGAGAATCCATATTGCTTTGCCTACTGGTGGACTTCAACTGGTCCAGCTCCGAAACCCACCTCAGATTCCCAACCTGCATGATGGGACCCACTTTCACAATTGCTGAACATGGCGGCAATAGCTTTCCTGCGACCCATCTGGACTGATCTCGCGACCTACTTTTAGGTCGTGACCCACTTGCCTAATCGAAGAGAATTTGCTGGTAGTTTCTGTTTAGTACGGACATACACCCCCAGATACACACACCTCTCCCCCACTGTTATTCTTGCACATTCTAGATTCATAGCAAGGACTGATTTTTCTGGACCTTTCTGGGTTATAAAAAAAAATCTTTATATAACCTAGAAAGGCCCAGAAAAGCCCGTCATTGCTATGAATCTAGAATGTACAAGAATCAAATCCATTACATTCTATCCCAGGAGTTTGTCTTGTCCTCATGTAATGAATGTTAAGGTAAACGTGCTTCAGGTGATGTTTCCTTTTGCTGCTTTTTGAGCTCCTGGTATGTGTCTGTGGGGCTAGATGACTGCACTGACAGTGATTTTGCCCAAGCAACAATTATTTTCTCATCCCTAACATTTTTCAAAAATGGTGGAGTAAGATTGCTGCTATGTAAACCTAAAAAAAGAGGACTGGATAGATCAATGTTAATAAGATTTAAAAAGAAAAGAAAAGAAATAAAACCACACATATACAGACATAACAAAGTAACCCAGGGAACAGAGAAGAGTAGGATGCAGCTATGTGAGTGGTATCAAACAATCACCAATATTTGCCTATGGTCATATTCTACTTGATAGTGCATTTTTCTGATGATGTGAGATTGTTTGTGTACCTTGAAAGATGAAGTGGCCTTGAGAGGGTTTTACTCTTAAAGGAGGCCTAAAATTGATGATAATAAATACAGGAAATGATTCCACAGTTATCCAAACCAAATTACTTACGGTTGTAGACTTATTGTGTGAAAGCCAGTATATGGAAATGCTATGAATAAATGTGCTTATATGGGACACAGCAGGAACTGTGTGAATAGGCATTATTAATTTCAAGACAGGATGGATAAAAAGACTAATGAAGGGTTATTTGGGAGAGGAGTAAAACTAGGTTACTACAAATTGTTGTTGCTTTTAAAAACAAAAATCAGTTACTTTGTGTCCTTTTAAAAACAACAGTTTAAAATTTAAATCTGCTAGCATATTTAAATCTACATTCACTATCTCTTAAAACCAAATCTAACCTATAGCAAATATATTCTCCAAGTGTAGATCATTATGTAGCCGAAATGACACAATCCATGCACATCAACATGCCTAGGTAAACCCCAAGCTTTGCATACATCTAAAAAACCTTTGGGGGGGGGAACCCTAAAGGGGTGGGGGGATGAATTAGTACGTATCCTTATTTAGGAAATAATGAATTAGGAAGCTGGAGATTTTATTTGAAATCACCAAGAAAAATATTTGATTAAAATCAATTTGTTCTGTTTGAGAGTGTTTCAAAGCACAATTAGAAACGTTCTTAGTAATATCTGTCTGGTTGCCCTGGTAATTCAGCTTTGATAAAATATTGGTCTGCTAGCCATAGACAAAGTATTGCAACTCATAACAGCACTGTGCTCTGGAATAATAAAATAAGTTCCACTCAAAAATAAGCTTATGTAATCATCCTGCCCTCAAAACATGAAAAAAATGATGGGCTTTGAAGCAGGAAACATCTTTGGAACAAGAGTCTGTGAATTGCAAAACTAAGGCTGTCATCCTATACCTCCTTTTCTGGGAGCAAGTCCCACTAAACTAAAACTTACTTTTGAGTAGAAGATTTGTATAAAACTGTGGTGGAAGATGGCTTAGAATTATACTTCTCTTCTAGAATGCCTGCTTATTCCACTGTGTTTATCAGGTGCAGAATTTTCCTTTGGGAGTCGTTTTCCCACAGGAAGGGACCTATTATTATTTTTTAAATCATGCAAGTCAAGATAAATTAGTTAACACACATAAAGTGTATTGTTTAAATTATTAGCAAAATTAGTTCATTAATTCTATACTTGTGTATCATCTCCCCTCCCGCATCAGTCTTAACATGTTAGGGCAGAATCACTTTGTTAGATCAGTAAACACAGATCCAAATTTTTGCTGAATAATGAAAATGTGGAGTGGGGCATTTTCATGCACATTTCTTCTCAGCTAGTCTCTGAGACCACAACTAAGCCTAGCTTGGAGTAAATGGCCTGGAAGGGGAGCAAGCAGGCAGAGGAAAAAGTTACATGCTGTACCCATTCCACTTGAGGTTTCTACCTTCTCCACCTCAATGTACTGGTTATTTGGCATCTGAGTTTGTTGAATGATATGCAGCTCCGCCCTCGGTTAAAACTTTATAACGTTTTATTTTTATTTTATTTATTAATAATACTTATATACTGCTCAATATCATACAATCTCTCTCTGTGTTTTTGTATCTCTTTATGACCTTTATTGTGTATAAGTTTTCATATGTGAGAACTTGAATAACTACTTTGCTTGGTTAGTTTATAAAAATGCTAAGTGAAAGTGCAATCTTGGATTTGCATTGCTCTTATTATTCCTTTTTTATTCTCATTTTATCTACTTCTAATATTATTGAACTTGCTGTTTAATGTTGTCTATGGATTGTCTCAATCATAACATTTTAATCTTACTGTTAAGTTTCTTAGTATTATAATTTTTATTTTTGTAGTACCTTTCCGCCAGATGTCATCTGGAAATGTTCCTGGATCTTCTGGGGAAAATATGATTTACTATCTGTTTTTATTTGGTGCTGCAACCACAGGTGGCATTTATGTGAGTACCTGACTTTGTTTTCACATACGTTTACATTGTCCAAAGGCTTTCAATCATATCAACAGGATTCAAAAACGGTAATGTGTACTCAAACAGGGATTTCGATTGGAATGTCTCTGCCAATGTTTATGCCAGTGAACTTAAAAAGGTTTATGAACTTTTAATTTTTTTCTTTAAAATGTGGATATTAAGGGATAACTCTTAGAATACTTCCAAGACAACGTTTTGAATAAAAGATCCCAAATGACACAATTTTTAGAAGATAAACCTCTAAAGGTAGGGCCTTACATGGGATGCGTTGGGAGGGGAGGAGGGGAATGGGATGTGTCATTTTTTCTGTTTATCGTTATAGGACAATAATATAAAAGAACATTTGTGCTTAAGAACAGACTGAGGAACTGGGATGTTTGCCCCAAAAGAAAATACTAGATGTAAAGTTCTACCCTGTGCATGTTCACTCAGAAGTAAATCCCATTGAGTTAAATGGAGCCTACTCCCAAGCATGTATAGAATTGCAGCCTGAAGCAGTTGTTATGGTTCATGATGAATAGTAGACATATACTAAGTGTAAAGCTGACTGGATATTATAATAGGTTGTTTAGAGGGATTTTAAAATGCATTCTGATGCTCTAAGTGTGGCGTAGTGGCTAAAGTGTTGAACTGGGAGTCGGGAGATCTGGGTTCTAGTTCCCACTTGGCCATGGAAACCCATTGGGTGACTTTGGGCCAGTCACAGACTCTCAGCCCAGCCTACCTCACAGGATTGTTGTTGTGAGGATAAAATGGAGAGGAGAAAGATTATGGGTCTTCCTGGGTCCCTTGGAGGAAAAAAGTCAGGATATAAATGCAATCAATCAATTAATCAAATAAAAGTTTTCAAGGAATGCAGGGACAAATGTCAGAGGCAGTTTTGGTATAATCTTGTTTCAGAGGTGGATATAAAAATGCCAAAGCATTCTTCCTTCCAAAGGAAATGAGCTTTATTTAGGGCTGGATTGAGTTTCTCATCACAAGAAAGCAACAATATATTGGATGTTCACTTCTATGTAGCCTTTATAATCATTTGAGAGGCTTTCCCCAATTATATTTTGAATATGTTTAGGGTACAACTGTTCTCCAACTCTTTTAACTGGTACTGAGAATTAACAAGTTATTGAAAAAAGCTAGTCAAGCATTAAACTGCATTAATCCATGATTTAATTCCAAGTACATATGTTTACATAGCAATGTTGGTTTAACTATTTTTATAGCTGCTGTAAGTTGTTTTATTATAAAATATATAGTTATAGTTAAAATGTTATCTCAGACACAAGCTATATAAATACTGGAAGACATACCATAAAATTTTCTGTAGGGCATACTTATAGAAATCATTTCTATCTATTTAAGAAAATAGAAAACTAACTATAAAAATAGCATTATATTGCTGTAACCCTGCCTTTAACATAATGATAAATAAATAAAAGAACGTTCTTCATATGGTCAGTAAAAGCGTGTTTTCTTAAACTTCGTGTTGGCTATTTAAAGTTGACTTCCAGTTGTTGTCCGATCACTGTTAAAAATAACTTTGAATCTGACTCCATTTAATCATCCTTTGATCAGCTTTTCTTATATGAAATAGTTTTGAGAGCAATCCTATTGTCATTTGGTCCAAATGACAGAGGGCTCCAGCCTCAAAGACCTCTATCCATCCAAATCTTTGCCAGGCTCCTGCTAGGCTTTGTTCCACGCATGCACAGGATTGCACTGTATTGCAGTGGTTTCTCATCTTTTAATATTCTATCCTCTTGCTTTTATGGTTTACAGGGTTTTTAAATTTATTTTTCAAGGTTTTTATTATATATCATTTTAAGCATTTTTAATGGAGAAGCAATTCATAGATAATAAAAAGAACAAAAAACATTTCCATGTAGCAGTGCTTATATGTGCCTATGGGACCCTTTGGAGCCCAGCTGTGGTGTATGGAGATAAATACAGTTATATAATTTTATTTTTAGGCCTACAGAACTGTTACTTCTGACAAAGCTAGGTACAATGAACGTATTAATGATATGCAACAAAGAAATACAGCAGAATGGAAACCAAAACCCTGGCCTCCTCAATGTAAGTTGACTATTCTTATCTATACAAACGTTGGCTTGAAGTTGTTTGTCCTCGGAACATGATAAAAGTAGAAAGCCCATTTCAAAACACAACAGTAAAGAGAGAAGTAGGGAGGAAAATACAGAAGCAAAATACATTTTGGTTTATATTATTATTATTATTATTATTATCATCATCATCATCATTTTAAGTGACTATGTATTGAGAATTCTGTAACTGTTTTACGGAAGACTGGAGTTGTTCTTATTTAACACCATGTCGGTGTAGATGGGACATATATCTGCTATAGAAGCATACATTTCTCCTGTTATCTTACTCATATTGTTTAGATCATTGTGTTGCAACTAAGATGTAGAGATCTGGAAAAGTGATACAATTGATGTAGCTGATATTCACAGAGAAAAAGAGAATGAATTTACAAATTAGACAAAATAGATACTGGAAATGGAACGTTTAATTAAACATGACTACGCACAATGTAACCAAAACCAGTTTTGTATTTTAGTGAGATGAGTCAGCATACATTGGGCACTTTCCAAAAAGTGTATATTGTACTCTGCTAAGCTATTGAAAGTGGCAGCAGCAATCCACATACAAAACAACACAATTGTTCTCTACTACTATTTATTATAGTGAAATGTGCACATGAATCCCCTTACTTACCCATGGATTCCTGAAATGGCTCTTTTAAAAAAATATCTACAGATTGCTAAAAGTGCAATCTTATGCATCTCTACTCAGAAGTAAGTCCTACTGAATTCAGTGGGGCTTTCTCCCAAGTTTGTGTGTATAGGATCACAGCCTAAATATTTTAAATATGTGAAAATACTAGCTAGAGTGAGGTGCAGACACAACAATGGAGTTGCAGACATGACAATTAATTTGAAATGTGGTTTAGCTCAAGAATCTGTTTTACCACTATAAATTGGGAACATACGAATGATTATCAACATAGTGCCCCTGCCATTTATGTATTTATGTATTCATTAATTAATTTATTATATTTAATAGATTTATATACCACTTACCATTTTTTTTAAAAAAAAATCTCTACGCTATGAGCATATGTGCTAAATACTGTGTCAGTGATCAATTTAATAATCTAACTGAATAAACAACGGGTAGGATCCAAAGGTTCTCTTTCTCGAATGAAAGGACTTCCCTCTGTTGAAGGAAGGGAGCTCTTGGATCCTCCCAACAAATTGTCCCATTTTGTTGGGAGAAGAGAGGGATAAAGGTTCTAAATGGTTTTCCAACATTATACTGAGGACTCGGGATCAGTATCTCCTGTATTTTATATTTAATTAATCTGCAGCTCCATGTATCGGTTTTGAAGATAAGATAGTGTTGGGGAAAGAGTAGGTTGAGCCCTTCCTTATTATGACCCCAATCTACATCGTTTATGTAGCTGTCTTATTCAAATTTATGTATTCCTTTTAATACTTAAATGGTTCATGAAAATAATATTTTTGATTCCCTAGAAACAGCTAGAGATGCCCCCCCCTTTTTTTCTGAATTAATACTTGGAGAAAAGGGTGATTTTATAAATCACATAATGTTCTCCTGAAATGTAGGGCTTAAATTTTATTTTTAAATTGCCACTTCATTATTTGAGCTTAGTTTAGTTGTTTATCAGACTGTTTATTCCCTTCTATTGTTTCCAATTATAGCTGCAGTTTTGAAAGCACTCCAAGGAGTCCCACAATCCCAAGGCTCTCTGGCTGTACAAGTGATTTTAGAATCTCAAGGTGCTATCCTATGCATGTTTGACAGAAAAACAGCCTACAATCCCCAGCATGCCTGCTTTCTGTCTAAACATGCATAGGATTGTGCCCTGCAATTGCATGAGGACTGAGTGTTTAGGTGGGGAAAATATCCATCAAGGGTCCTTTGGGTAGAAAGATAGGGTAAAAAAATACCAGGGACTGAATGAAGAAATTGTTTCCAGCTTTTTATTTAAAGATCATACCCTTTCTCTCAGAAATGTGTCATTTCCTTCTCTTTGTAATCACACTAAAGGTTTTAATGGAATCCTGCAGAAATTGCTTGCACTAATTGAAATACAATGCACAGTACATCCCATTGCATTTAATGGAACTTTCTTTCAAATATGAACACTGAAGATAGGGCTTAGAGGCCCGTTGGTTTCAATGGAACTTAGGTGGAACTAACTTTTGCTGGATTGAGCCATTATCACAAATTACTTCATAGCACAATCATTTAAATCATTCACATACTTCTGCTAATTTTCTTTTTCCCCTACCTAAATACAATAAATGCAAAAACCCTTTCTTGCATTTCCCCTTACCTGATTTCTATTCCCTTCTGTTTTATAATTCTTTAATATATTTGGATTTGGAAAAGTATTGTAGTGTTATCTATTTCTCTCTCTTCCTGCCTTATTTTATGTGGCTTTTCATGAGAAGAGTGTTGAATATTCTTCTTCCTCTTTCCTGGGCCACTTATTCATTCTTAGAAATGATGTTGCCCCCAACTAAATTCTGTATTCAAATTATCTTACTTTAAAGATGAAACATTCAGAAAAATTAAATATTAGATTTCCCTTTAGTTTTAAATATTCTGAAGTATTTCAGATTTTCTTATAATTTGGTATCCCTTCACTAGATCTTCGTAATATATTTTTATTCTATATTTGATTGTTCTTCAGCAAAATTAGATAAAATTCTGAACCTCTCAACAAACAGACTTTGGGGTGTTTCACACTTTATTCTACTTTAGAGGTCACAAACATGAATGTTACAGCAATCCCCCTCTTACAACCCTTGGTCCATAATGCAATAGATCGAGGAGTTAATAACATTATAAACTTTTGAATGGGTGTTATATAGATGCAACTTGCAAGTGGACCAATACACAGATATCTGGTCTGCTTTGCTTGAAACCTTTGTATAACTCTCTCTCTCCCCCCCCTTTTTTTTTAATGAACGATACACATGAAAATTGATGATAATCCTATATACTTAATGTATGTTTCCCCCCATTTTCACAATGTATTTTTTGGTATATTTTGCCAATATTCACAATAAAAAAGGAAAGTTGAATTTTACAGCAGAATACATTTCAAGAGCAAAGATTGGCTACAGCTTTCTACTGCAGGATTCCCCAACGTTTTGGAACCCATAGTCACATTAAGGAACTTGAGAAACTCATGTGGGCACCACCACAACATGTTTCCCACAGAGAATGTGGCTAGTCACATAATGCCTGCCAGGGGACTAGTCAAAAGTGAGCTAAAGAAGTGTTGGCAAGGTGTGTATATGTGAAATAGTGAGGGTAGAGACTGTGCAGGAGGATGCTATTGCACTCATGTCCTGCTTGTGGGTTTCCCGTGGACGGCTGGTAGGCCACTGAACGCTGGACTGGATGGATCCTTGGTCTGATCCAGCAGGGCTCTTCTTGTGTTCTTATGGGGAAATAGCAAGGCAAAGGGGGTTCAGGAGAGAGAAAGAGCAAGGCTAGGGACTGGGAGGCAGGAGAAACAGCAAGATAAAGAGGTGGGCAACAAACCCAAGCGAAGGCAGAGGCTGGCAGGAGAGGAGAGGGAAACGGCAAAGTAGAGAGGAGAGAAAGGGGAGGAGCAAGGCTAGGGCTAGAAAGGGAGAGAAAGAAGACTACTCAAACATTTTCCAAGGTTTTTATTAAAAAACAGCAACGTGAAGGGGACAGAGAGTGAAGAGCTTTATGAGTGCTGCTGGAGGTCCCCGCAGGTGCAGTGGCATCCATGGGCACTGTATTGATGCCCCTTGCTCTAATGAGTATACATTCAATGGCAAACTTGGGTATACATTCAATAGAATGAGTATACATTCATTGCCATGTGTGAAACAGAACTTTGTTGACGGGTTGCAGCAACAAAAGTAAAGAGAAACAACTTGTGAAATTCCAATATTGTGTTTATACTATGTGACACATACTATAGCAAATTACTATATGTTAACTGTCTAAGCTTTTAGAATAATTAGTTTTTGCAATTTTCTCTGTGAGTTCATATAATTCCTATTTCCATTTTTCCTTCCCTTCCCTTCCCTCCTCTCCCCTCAAACTTGTTTCTGATCTCCTTTGCCGTCTTAATCTTTCTTGCATTGGAAAGGTTGAATTAACATCTTTCTAACTGTTCTTCTGCTTTTACACTTTCAGAATAAAAAACAAAGGAAATCTCTTTCCAAATCCGAGGAAATAATTTTTTTGAAAGGACAGTCCATCATTATATACTTCGCAGCTTACCTTGAGAAAATTATCTATTTTGACATTTGTGAGATTTCCCCCCGATGATTATATCTTTGCAACAACAAGATATAACACTATTTAATTGCTTCCTGTAGAAGATAACCTGGCACTCTTAAGACACTGGCTGTTCTGTAACTCACTGTCCAACAAAGCACACTGAACACTGATCTTGCCTGTAAAATCTCTTATTTGCGGGAACAGGTTAGCTGGCAGGAAATTTATTATATCCCCTGGGGAGACACAGTTGTGTGTAGTGACCTTGGATTTTCTGATATACTGGCAAGCTGGATTTTTAAAAACAACTGCAGCTGCTATTATTATTACTATTATTATTATTCATAATAAATTGCTGTACCAGTGCATGAGTGTACGAAGTAACCTAACACGAAAACTGAAATAACTGCCCTGTGCTTTTCATTATTTAAAACAAATGAAAGGTAAGAATATAAGGGATTGGTGGCAATTTTTGAAGAGAGCATCATTTTTCAACTTCACGGCATCTTGTTTCCTCTGTTCATATACCTTGTTTTTGCATGTGATTGTTCCCTAAATTTCTTTCCATCTTTGTTTGTCAGTTGTTCGTCAATTAACAAAGCTTGCGGGGCACTGTTTCATCTGTATGGTGCTGTTCCTGTTCTATTATACCTTCTTCAATTGCATGCTTCCTTATCTAGAACATTTAAAATCCCTATTACAAAATGGGTCCTCCAGTTTTCAGACTGAAGTATATATTTCTATTCTATTTCAGTATTTCTTACCGAATGTCATGCAATGATTAAATCACTTCATAAATAGAGGGAGAAAACATTTGTCAATTCCTGCATTAACATTTACAGTTATTTATATAGTACCTAAAAGCTGCAAGTGGTTAAATATAAAGTGCAGCCCATCATCTTCAATGGAGGGAGTAAATCTGTTTGTCATGAGCAGAATTGTCACCTCCAGTGAAGTGAATGGACAATTCGTTGCATTATGGCAGCCCAGTATGCTCACTAATGCCTTTATGTGTGCAAATTGTTCCTAGAGCCAGGTGATAGCATGGTTTGGTTTATAGTCCCCAATACATGGAGCAATGTTGCTTTTGTTTCTTAATTTGCAACTTTATGACATGATGCTATGCTACAAAATACCATCTAAAGAAAGTAGCCTGTTAAGATTGATTTTAATAATACGAGACTAATATGAATATAAGCTCAGTTTGTTTTCAGACTCATCACTACTGGGTATAGGTTTTAACCTCTGATTTGTATGTTCATAAATGATAGTCCATATATAGCATGTTTCTCCTTATTTTGTTACATTCCTCATAGTAATCTTTTGCTTCAAGTTACATAATCCATTACATTGAGATGGCATCAAGTCAGTTTTGTGAGAAAATCTGACATAGTACTAAGAAGTGTTTTAATGTAGCTTTAACAAGTGCAGATGGCAGAAACAGGGCTAAGCTGTTTCACATTGCATAGTAGTCGCTTCATGATTTCTCTATTACGTTAAATGAAGCTTTAGAAAGTGATGAAACAGACGAAGTTACTGAAGGAAGTGAAGAAGAAAAGGATGCAGACAAAGAGACTGAAACAGTAACTACTGATGAATCTGAAGTACAGCATAAAACAAGTACTGAATCTACTGAAGTGCAGAGTGGAGAAGAATCGCCTGTTGAGGAGGCATCCTCTAGTGTGCAAGAAGAGAAAGATGCTGCTTCCAGCTCAGAAACAGCCCAAACTCAAGGTTAATGTTACAAATGGAATCGCTTAACATGTTGCTTTTAACACTACTGTGCTTGTAGTGTTAAAAAACAAAAAGTATTCCAAACTGAATGAGCTTGCATTTTAAAACTTTAATTAAAACTTAATTTAAATGTTTTGAGATTTTATTTCAAGCGTAGATACAAGGTTTGTACATCACGAACAAGCCGTGGTTAAAAAGAAAAAGTGGGTTGTTGGAAATGCAGCAGAACTAGTGTGTGCACCCACGTGCTTCTGCTGCACTGAACATCCTGGGGTCCAGTCTCTGGATTCTTCACTCCCAACAACCCAGAGTTCTGGGCTTGCATGTCACATAAACAAGCCAAGGATGAGGCAACTCTGGGTTGTTTATCACAGTGGATGTGGGCACTAGAACCAGCATGCACAGTCACTCCTGTTGCATTTCAGTTCTCTGTTTAGAAGCTTTTACCTTATTGTGAGAAATAGTTTTTATATCTCAATACACTCAACCCATTTATAGAAATATATTATCTTATACTGAGTAAGACTATTAGTCCATAAAGCTCAGTTCTATTTACCAACAACTGTCCATGATATCAGGAGCAGTTTCCTGAGTTCTCCCCTAATTATGTTAACTAGACATACCAACTTTGAACTTTGAATCTTATATATGAAAATCATGTTCTACCACTGCACTGTGGTTTCACCCTTGCTTCACGAGAACCTCAATATTAGAAAATCTTCCCATTCTGCTCAGTGTAGTGGCTCTGTGTTCACAATAAGGTTGTGTAGACATTGGTGTCACTGATATTAAAATGGGGATGGAAACACTTGATAGGATGAGGTGTGCACAAGTTAGAGTTTCCATGTGTGCAAAGAATTACTGAATCATGATTGGTATATTGTTTGAGCCTTCACCTTACAATAAAAATAAAGGTATAAATTGTATAAATGCCAAGCTGAATGTTTAAAATACTCAACATGGCACAAATAAGCTACATTAATTGCATTTTTGTAACATTTCTGATTTAGTAGGTGAGAACTACTGAAATGTATGCTCCCTTCTCCAAATGGAGCTGTTGAATGCATTCAAGAATGTGAATGAATTGAGAGAGAGGGAGATGTATTCCTCTGCTTTTATTTTTATTTTGCAAAAGCTAAACAGTTCTCAGTCTTCTTTGCAGTACATCTTCCACTTTGGAGGGAAAACACCTTATACATATATACCTGGAACAAATTGTTAGCTCAGTCTTAATGTAATATTGCACTGAAATTTTTTGTCTTAACTGATTTGAAGGCAATCTTTCTCTCACAGATTTTAAAGACAGGCAAACAGAATGCTGAGTTGTATCTTCTCTACCTCTTACTAAATAAATGGTCTAATTGTACAATGTTAGCTTGTATTATTGTGAAATGTGTAGTACTTCTTGGAATCTATTCTGTTACTTTTCTACTGACGACTTTTTTTTTTTTTAGAAAAGTGACCTATTATATGTTTGAGAGAGAATATTGTAGTTTAAAATACAGTGAAGGTCAACAGAGGTATGCATAGGGGTTAGAACTATGCAGGTAGCTGGAGATGTCTTTGAAATCTTTATTGCAGCTACTAGCATAGCTTAACACACAAGCATTTTCACTTTGAAATTTGTTGGAGTTGAGCCATACAAGCAGCTGCAGCAGGAACTACAAATATCTCTGCTGTGTGCATTGTTCTCTGCAAGTCTGGAATTAGAGGCTGCTAGAATTGGGCAAACCTGCTGGGGCCCATATGCTACCAATGGACCAGTGTCCACCTCCCTCCCTCCCTCATCATGTAGTTTGAAGATCCATAAGTTGAACACTGCTCCCTTCTCCTCCTCCATGTATTCTAGGCATGTGAACTCACATAGCCATCTAGATGCTTGCTGTCTTTACTAGTCCTGATATATGTTCCCTATTCCTGTGAAGGGAAATTGGGGATAAGCAACACTTAGAGCACCCACTGCTTTTAGGCACATGTGTCCACACACACACAGTGCCCCTCCTGTTTATCTTTCACTCTTTTCTCATAAACATGAATCCCCCTGCTACACTCTGCCCACTAAGATTATGCTGTTCCTGATAATAGTGACTGTAGGCCTTGCTAGACCTACCTGGGAATCCATGCTGGAGGAACAGTGAGCCTGCGCTACAAGTAGTGTGGGCCGTCACTCCAGTCCAGATGTCAGACGCAACGGGCTGAGGAAAGCCCCGTCGCGTCCTCCATTTTGTTTATTCCTTAAAGGGCCAGGTGCGCAGGAGTGCACCATCAGCAAAGGTAGGTGGTTTTTTTTAAAAAAATAAAGGGTTCCCCGCTCCCCCTGATTCCCCCCCCCAGCTATAATCCCCCCCACCCGCAATCTCCCATCCCCCTGGCTCCGGTTTCCCCCCATCCCCACTGGCTCTGGTTTACTCCCCATCCTGCCCTGATGGCCGCAGCGCTCCTGTGGAGCGCCGCCTGCCGCTTTTCCCAGCTACTCGCGAGTAAATGTGGTAGCTGGGAAAAGCGGCAGAACGGGCTACACGCCCACGGTCTTGGGCTCAGTCCGAGACCACGGGAAATACCGGGCCACAACCGGTGCTGGTTATCTCAGGCCAAGGGAAGGTTACCCTTGCCTGAGCCCAGGATCCCCTGTGTGTCATCTGGATGCACAGGGGCCAGGCCGGGACTCACACTGGGCTAAACCCTGGTCTAGCAAGGGCCTGTGGTACACAGAGCAGGCTCCTGTCCTCAACAGTGCCTGTTCATCTATGCCATAGAAGCAATGTATGAACAGGTGAGTGTGTGAGAGTAGTGACTGGCCTGTGTCAGACATAATGCTAAGGCATTGTTTTAACTGTGGTTTGTTAAACAAACCAGGATCTGGATAATAGACACAGAACCAAATTATGGGCCTGGTTCAGACAACACGCTAAACCATGCTGCTTAACCACAAAATGGTTAATTGAATGTATTAAGGTTAATGCATTCCCTTAATCATTTTGTGGTTAAGCAGCATGGTTTAGCATGTTGTCTGAATCAGGCCATGGTTTGTTTTGCCTAATGATATGTTTGTTTCCCCCCACCCCTCTGAACACCTGGCTGCTACTTGAAAGCCCGCTTTATTGTCTGAGGACTAACAAGATGTTACTACATTACTACATTGGCTAATTGCACAAATGGGTGAAACATGAACGCTGTGGTTATTCTTTCAATAAAGATACATGTTCACCCCTCCATCCCCCAGTACTAAAACTTGACTAGTGAGCAAGCAGAATAACAGGTTTAGCAATAACTTTGATCCTTGAGATACAAAAGGGGTGGGGGTTCCTTGTTTCTTCCTCCCCTCCATTTTTAAATTTTTATTATCTGTATCCGTGCAGCTGCATAGATACTGACAATAAAATAAAAAAGGGGGGAGGAACAGCCCCATTCTTCCCCACATATTTATTTTTGTTACTTTTAAAGGCCAGGAAAGTTTGCACTTGTGTTCCTTCCCATGCAGATGCGCAAGTGCGGGAGCAAGGCACCTCGCAGCATCAAAGTGCCGCTATAAAGACAGGGGCTTGGTGTGTTTGATATAAAGTGATTACGCCAGAGGATAGGGGTGACAAGGCGGAAGATCTTGCTATTTCCTGAGGCTCCTTTAAAGGTTTGAATCAAAGGAGTGCCTCCCTTCCTTCCTGGCATGCGTGCAAAGGAGGGAAGGGAAAGTCTTGTTTTCTTAGGTTAACTGTGCTGTACGGTTTCCTCAGAGCCCCCAGGAAATAGGCTGACCATATGAAAAGGAGGACAGGGCTCCTGTCTCTTTAACATCTGCATAGAAAAGGGAATTTCAGCAGGTGTCATTTGTATGCATCACCTGGTGAAATTCCCTCATCATCAGGCTCAGGCTCCTGCAGCTTTAACTGTTGTGGTGAAGAGGGAATTTCACCAGGTGCTGCATGCATACAAATGACACCTGCTGAAATTCCCTTTTTTTATGCAACTGTTAAAGAGACAGGAGCCCTGTCGTCCTTTCTATATAGTCACCCTATGCATACATTGTACTGTAACACACAGTGCAGGAGTACCACTACCTTAGACTTTGGATATCATTGAAAACCTGTTGACTAGAATAATTTTAACCTGCCACTTAAACGATGCTAGAGCAGGAACCTCCTTCACTTATCCAAAGTAGGTATTAAAAAAAGAGAGAGAGAGGCCTCTCTGGTGAGAAGCCTCTCAGTTCTGAATTTGAGAATACTCAGAGAAGAGCCTCATATTTTAATGACAGTGTAGGTACAGATAAGATCGTTATGTTGGAAATGCAGATTTAAAACATTTTGGAGGATGTATAATAAAATCTAATAGAATATCTATCATATCTAATAGGATATCTTAGACATTAAGCTGATTTGTGGAAGACCAAAAGGCATTGTCAGGATGTAGCCTTTTATGTGAACCATTCTAGCCCTGCTGAACTGGCTCAGCCCCAACAGTTGTTCATCAACTAGCCACAGACTGATTTTGGCAATTGGGGAGTGTTGCTCTTTATTTTCAACAATGTGTTATCTATCCAGCTTGTGCATTAGAATTCCCTGCTTTTTGGACTTCTCCAGCCTGTCCAAATCTTGGAATGTCTGAACCCTGTGTTCTAGTCCTTGAGGTGTTTATACCTGGAATCTCCCTATTTTTATCCCAGTTGTTTGTTCATTTGGAGACTTGAAACCCTTACAGCTTCTATAAGCCCAATTCAGACGTTGTTGGATTCTTAACTCCCATCAACCTCAGCCGACATGGTCAATGATCAGGGATGATGGAAGAAGTAGTCCAGCAACATCTGAAGGATCACAGGTTCCCCATGCTTAGTCCAAGTCCTGATCTTCAGTCGCTTTATAAACTATTGTGACTCTGAGGATATAGATTGTATCAGGTACACCAATGGGACTGCTCGTAGCTTTCAGTTTCTGCCAACATAGGAGAAGATTCTTTCCTTCAGTTTGACCAAATTAAAATACCATAAACTATGCAGAAAATTCAACGTTCAGATTTGAAAATAATCAAAGTTTTGGATATATGTTAGTAAAAACAAACTATCACTATAGTTGAAAATAGAAAAGAAACTTTCTGTGTGTGTGTGTTTAAATTGCTGATTAGTGCTGATTTACCACGCATAATTTAGGATATGAAGGAAATTACATTGGACGCTGGCTTTTGTTCATGCTGCTCCCATAGCTCCAGGCAAATTCCAGTTGTGTTATGCTAGCCATCTGCTATTATTTTAGCTTCATAGTTTTGAGGGAAATCTCTTCAGAAGTATTTGAACATGACATTTGGTATTAGGAAGAACAATGTCTTGATGGCTGGGTTAGCTAATAAAATAGTTCATTAAATAGTCCCATTCACAGAGATCACTTTGTTTTCTAAACACAGCTCTGAAGCCTTAGGCAGTGTAAATAGTTTATTGTAAATGTTTATGAGAAACAAGCTCTTCCTCATAGAAGTCCACAAACATTAGGGTGACCATATTTGGGAAACCAAAAAAGAGGACACCTAGTGTGTGTGTGGGGAAGCAGCTTTCTGAGTCCTGCAAAAAGTACGTTATTCCCCCGCCACCTTAAAGAACCCGATTGGAGTGGAGGAGGGGAAAGGATTTCATTCTGCACCACCACCATCCACTCCAATTGGGGCCTTTTCTATAATGTCCACGAATGACCCACTTTCCCCTTTAAGACCTCAATTGGAGCTCGGAGTGGGGGAATGATGTGCCTCAAGAAAGCATGTCACTCCCTCCTGCCATGCTAATGGCAGCCTTAAAGGGGAAGGTGTGTCATTCCAGGACATTATTGAAAATTATAGAAAATCCCCCCTGACACTATGGAAAGAACAAAAACCAGGACAAATCAGGGGAAATCCTGACAGTTGGTTACCCTAACAAACATATATTTCACCTAAACATAAAAAATTGGAAATATTAACCAATTAAAACCTCTGATTAAAAGGACAGGACTTTCAAATTTTACACAGTTAAGTTTGGAAAATGAAATATTCCTGGTTCATTCTTAATTACAAACTTTCTGAATGTCCAGTTCATCCCTGCAATGAAAATCCCATTACTTTTGTCTTGGTGGGAGGCAAGTTTGAATATGCTGCCATCTGCATGGGAAGAAATTCAAAACATGTTGATATAGGGTATATTTAAGGTTGCAACCCCATGCATATTGTCCTAGGACTTACTACGGAGTAAACACGCAAATGAGTCAGAGTGAAAGATGTAGAGTCAAGTAAGTAGCTTGGACATAGAGGGCCAGAGACAAAGGCCTAGTGGGCAAGTAGGGCGTTTTCCATCAGATTTTTATGTGCTTCATTGCAGCCTGATAGCTGAGCTCTTTCTAAAATTCCACTCACCTACTCCACTTCAAACCAGTGGCCTATGACATTATAATCTACAATAATACTGTATGCTAAGTAAAAGGGTCAGAAGTCAATGATTGCTGCCCCATCTAGAGTAACACTGCCCAAATACCCTGTCTCAGTTGCTGATAAAACATTCTGGGATTATTAAAAACTTTGAGAACTCAGGATTTTACAAGTTCGCCCATGCTCCCAAAAGCATGGGATTTATAATATAAATGTTAGACCCCACGTACTAGAAACTTGCATAATTTATCTATTTTTAATCAGATTTTTATAATAGAAAAATAGAAATTTTATTTTAATCAATCTAACCATAATATTCAGCTATATAGAGCATGTAGTATCTAATGGATTCCATCCAACCACAGAATGGATACCACTGAGCCTCCAGAGCAGATGGGGGGGGGCACGGAGGATGAGAGGAATGGGAGGTTTTATTGAATAAGTGGAAGTTCTTTGCTTGACATTGCATGTTAGCCATAATTTTTAATAATTCATCAGCCATTTTCAGTTAGTTTCCTGAGAATATAACCAGTTACTAAAGTTAGCATTAAACACAGTTACACACCAAGACAGTAGTTCTAAACATTAAGCTCTTTTTTGTGCTGCAATGTAATGGTTGTTTACATTTCCAGGCTCTGAAATAGTCATTGAGTTTCTCTACATGAGCGATTTATTGCACACTCATGATTGACCACTCATGGAAGTTTGCAGGTCCTTTACATGATGTTGTCAACCTCTAGGTCATCTCTTGTGCCTTTCTCTGGCAATCTTTCTTTTAAAAAAGAGGAGACAATCCAGTATTTAAATTATCACGAGATTTCCCTAGCGTGTAAATTTAGCATAGAGCTATAATTCTGCCACTAGTTGGCACAGTTTTATTTAACAGAATAGCATTGTCCAGAGGGGAGGTTTCAATTTGAAATCACGTGGTTGCCGCCTGAAGGAGCCTGTAGTGAACGTGGAAAGGCCCAAGAAAAAGAAAGCCTGGTAAGGATGCAGGTTTTCCCTTTAATTTAGAGACTCCCATTGTTAAGTGTAGAGAAGACTGAAGAGTAACAGCATTGCAATCAGTGAGAAATAACGTCTCAGAGAGATCATAGCTAATATGTTTGATAATAAGATATTTAACATTGCCCCAATCCAGCCCCCTGCCCTGAAGTATTCACTTCTTTCTTTGACAATTGCTTTGTTAAAATTTATTACAAGACTCACCCCTCCTTCAGATGTGTCACTGTCACCATTTTATCCTTCACTTCAGCCTGTCCCTTGCTATTCCACATATAGAAGCCAACCTGGCAGTTGAATATTACTTCAACACTGGTGATGGAGCAATCTCTATCACACCTGAAGATAGTAAGCTAGCTTAGGGGGTACAGTGCAGACTGTGTACCATGCAATAGCTCTGTTTTCAAACACCTCACTGCCATTCCTGGCCTTCCAGCATCTGTTGCCCCTCCCAGCCTAATGACAGCACTTTAGAAATCTGGGGATTTTTTTTTATCAGAGTGGTGTAATGGCTAAGGTGTTGAACTGGGAGTCGGTTCTAGTCTCCACACAGCCATGGAAACCCACTGGGTGACTATGGACCAGTCGCAGACTCTCAGCCTAACCTACCTCACAGGTTGTTGTTGTGAGGATAACATGGAGAGGAGTACGCTGCCTTGGGTTCCCTGGAGGAAAAAAGGCGGGATATAAATGTAATAAATAATTTTTTTAAAAAAATCATGGATTTTTGTCCGACCTGCAAGAAATAAGTTCTATGTAGTTCATTGAGACTTACTGCCAGGTAGGTTTTTATAGGAATGTGGTTCAAAAGATTTCACTGGGGAACAGATTGTTGTTCTCAGTTTCAGTAATGGAAAGGAGAAATAAGAGGTGAAATAAGGAGACACACAACAGAAAGTGGAACAAGATGGAGCAACTATGAGGACTGGTTAGAAACTAGTTCCATCTCTTTCTCAAGGTATTTGTCCTATCATTCCACCAAGTACCTTGCTACTATTCCCAGTACCTATAGCTTCTTCCTGTACTTTCATCCATTCCACTTGTTCTTCATGGTTCCACCCCCCTCATTATTGTATACCATGTTGGATCCTGCCCTCAAGTCCTACAAATACTGCTCCATTGTAGTCTTTCACAAATACATAGGATCTGCAAAAAGGCATAAGATTTATTTCCAAATTGGTCTTACTTTTGCTTCCATTCTTTCCAATGGACATTCCATGTCATTAATTTTAACGTGTAATCAAATTCTTAATGAACATTTATATAGCACCAGCTTCAGTTTTGCTACTCCATATATTTGTATTTGCAGATGTATAGGACAGTAAACATAAATGCCTCTTCATAAAGTGGGAATTATTCTGAACATACATTTTCTTGAATGCAAAACAGATTAACTGTACAGTAAATGCTATTGTTTGCTTCCAGTGGAATTAACTTTTAAGATCAGTCTTTTAGCTCCCTGTAAAGAGTTCCTCCCCTCTTTTAACAAAGCCATTTATCAAAGCACAGCTAGACTTTAGGGGTGTGCTGCATTCAGTCTACTAGCAATACATCGGAGGTTCATAGTTTGTTCCCTTGGGCACATTGATAGTAATCTACAGTTTTCCTTTGCTTTCAAATGTAATATCCTGTGGATCATATAACCTGGTATGAACTCAGTAGAGAAGAATGTCTCCATAATTCAAGGAGCCCACTGTCATGTGCATCAATACGTTTTGTTGACACATGACGAATTCTCCTTGTTTTGAGCAATCATTATTAGCCTGATATTACATTGTTAGTCAACACACTAAACACTATCTTGGTTTGTATTTGCATCTGTCCCCATATTACTTTCTTTCAGAGTTCGTCTGAAAGAATCTGTGCCCTGGATCCATGAAGCAGTAGATTATGTAGTCTATGAATGTGAGATATGTTTTCTTGGTTGGTTATTGTCTGAAGACTTGGCCATGGCAACTCATTCAATCCAGTAACATTTCTAAATGTCTACTTAAAACCAAAACAGGTGTAGATCATGGTTTTTTGTTTTTTTAAAAAATATCTCGTTTAACTTAATTGTCAATAAGCAAAAGGAGTACTTCACACAGGGAACTTACTAACACAAGATGTACTAATGGCCACCAACTTGGATTGCTTTAAAGAGGGATTAGACAAATTCATGGGGGATGAGGCTGTTAAAAAACACTGCTCATGCCTGTATTATATATTACTTCAAGTATCAGAGGCAATAGCGTTCTGTATACCAGGGGAGCAGGATCAAGAGGGTGCTGTTGCACTTGCGTCCTGCTTGCTAATCTTCTATAGAGATCTGGTTGGCCACTGTGGTAACTGAATGCTGGACTAAATAGACCTTTGGTTTGATCTGGCACAGTAGTTCTTATGTTCAAGCTTCTACAAAGAAAAACACTGAGGCTTAAACTACTCAGAACATTGATCACGTGTAGCCTGTCCACAAAAAAGTTGACCTTATAATGCTGAAGTGTGAGCACATCAATAGATACGTTGGGAATTATTTGCACAGCTGTTCTTACTGCACTGTTGCTGCTGATCTCTTCCACCTTCAGAGCCATGTGTCTTCTTGCAAGAACTATGCAAAACAGAGGTATAAGTAGAACTTTTAAAATTGAGACCTGGGCATCTTAATGAACCAATACCACCTTATACACAGAAACTCCGGAAGATGGCCTGGATACCCAAGATCTATCTCCACAAGAAGAAATCCCAGAAGGAACACCACCTCCAGCAGCACAGGAAAGGCCAAATACACCAGTGGTGGATGCAGAAGCTGGTGAGGATCCATCTCCAGAGGCCAAAGGTGCAAAGATAGCAATGCCTTTGATGTTTGCTATGGAACAATCATGTGCTCACCAGAGACACTGAAATTGTCTGAAATTAAAATGAAAAGCAGAATATATATATTTCTAGATCTGGTAAATAAATAGCTTAATTTTGCTGTTACCAGCATCCAGTTGCAGGTTATAATACTTACATAGTACAAAAACACAAACACTATCAAGAGATATGTTAGGCGGCCCCATGACTCGCACATAGTCAGTGGGACTTTGCATTTTTCTTTGAATAGCAGACATTTATTCTGTATCACAACCTGATTCTGAAATCCCTGAGTTTCAAATGTAGCTTGCCATGCATCACAGGCAGGTGAGCAAATGGTTGTTGAAGAAATATAATTCTAAAACTACACACATTCTGTAATCCTTCAGACTATGAGTGCTTCCAGATCAAGACTTTTATTATCACACTATCCAACTGCATCATTCACATAATTTTGCAGGGGTCCAGACAACATCATCTTCCACTTGTAACCCTCTCATGTTTTCTCATTGCTTCTGTCTTCTTTGTTACCACAGAAAATTTACCAAGGGTGCAATCCTATGTATGTTTGGATGGTGGGGGGGAAGCCCTACAACTCCTACTGTTACCTAGCTAGCCTTGCATGCTGGGAGTTGTATCACTACTTCTAAGCATGCCTAGGATTGCACCTTTAGGAAGAAAAGATGGAATAGCTGCATAATGGCTTCTGATTGGTAATGCTAGGAGCCCTCTGTCTGGAAGCACTCTGTGTAACGATTTTGATGAGAATTTATCATGCCAACCCTTTGCAGAATTTGGTGCACCTAGGCCTATTAAAACAGGCTTAGATATGCCTAGGTTTGTGTAGGATAAAATGCTTTAAACTCAACCCACCTTTTAAACCCAAGTCCCTCTTGATAGGTCAAGATTGTTCTGCAAAACTGATAAATCTATATATTGGTCTTTTGCCTAATGTTTAACAAGCGTATTTGTGATAAAAAAATGCCAAGCATGTTCCATAACCGAAAGTCCAATACTAGGCACATTTACTTAGAAATAAACCTCACTGAGTTCAATGGGACTTACTCCCATGTAACAGTGTATAGGATTTCTGCCCAAGGCACACAGAACTGCCTAATGTTCTATTCCTATGACTTGTTGAACTAATAAAGCTTCATATAATTCAAGTGCCACACCAGCACAAAATGATTTTATTCTGCTGGCATTGTAAAGGCATGATTGTGATAATGAAGGTATGGGTACAAATATCTTAAACTGGGATCCCTATGCTTCAGACTAGCATTTCCTAGCCTGGTACCCTCCAAATGTTTTGGACTACGCTCTCAGCATTCCTGACCTTTGGCCATGCTGAGTGGGGCATGGATGTCCAAACCATCTAGGGTAGTGATCAATGTTAGTCCTTCACAGAATAGACCCATACAAATGAATGTGACTTAAGTGAGTCACAATTAACTTAGGCCCTGTTCATTTCAATGGCTCTACTCTACGTAGGACTAAAATTGGATACTATCCCTTGAGGGCAATAGGTTGGGGGAGGCTGCTTTAAACTCATGCCTTTTAGAGTGAATTTAAGGTGCAATCCTATGGGTTGCGCCTTCATGAGACGGAAGCCTCCAAACTTGGAGGCTTCCATATATCTAACGCTTGCTGTGGGAGAGAGGAGTGAAGTGACAGAGGCAGTTTTCGACACTCGGTCCTCTATGTTCAGTGGTTGTCTCTAGTTGGGCCTCTGAGCCCATCTAGAGTGGGTGCACTGACAGAGGTGGGGCTGGGGCTTTGGAGATTCCTAGTATCCTGGCCTTTTCTCTGCCCTCTATGTCCACCAGAACACTGCCTTAAGGCCTCTCTGAGGCTGCTTTTGTGACCTTTGAAAGCAGCCAGCATGAGGGGGCAGCTGTGAGGGAGTGGGGGCAGGGATTGAATACTGGAGTCTCCTTCCAAGGTCATCACAGTGTCTCTGGGACACTTTCACAGGACCAGACGATTCCTTTCCGCATTTCATAGAAGCCATGTCCAAATCTGGCCCTTTCTTAAACAACTTCCAGTTGTCACCTTTCAAGTCTAGAATAACTATTTAATCTTTCTTTTCACAATTTGGGTTTGATTGTTTCAGGAGGTTACATTGGGAAATATGTCAATTTCCTAAAAAATCTCATTATCATATATTTGTCTTTTTTGTCTTCCTCTTTAGTTCCTGAATCAAATGGCACTGGCTGAGGCTTTTGGGAGGTAACAGCTGTGAATCTGGCTTTACATTTGATAACTGCTGTTTTCTGCTTTTGCTCAGCAGGATATAACTGCTAATCTCTATGCTCAATTTTCATACATGCTTAAGGTATCTGGGAAATTATAGACCAATGTTCCAGTACAGTAAATTAAAGAGTCAGACACTATTAGCACATTGATCTGTATGAAATATTATTGCAGCTTGAGACCATGGTCCTTTAGCATAACAGTGATAAAATTCATAAATAATGTTTTCCCTCTCCTAGTTCTCAGGCTGGTATAGGCCAAATGTCTAAATACATAAATAAAATACATCTTTAACACATTTAGTTCATTTACTTGTGACAGGGTCCCCAACCTTTTTGGAATGTTTGGTAGATTTGGAATGTTGGAGTGGTGGGGGCTTTCACAAAATGGCTGCCATAGTCACTAAACACTCAGAAGGCAAACTGGTGAGACTAAAAGAAAAATAACTTGTCCAAAACCCTAATAAATAAAAATCAGGAGGGACAGGGAACCTGGTGGATACCAGGAGAGGCATCTGTGGGCACCTTGATTCACCCCAGACTTATGTACATGCAACTGTCTTTGGGACTAGGGCCTTAGAGCATTTCTACATGAGGCTTTCCTCTGCACCTTTACCAAGGCTTCTGCTTCTGGATTCTTTGTGGGATAATATCAATTTCTCTACACGTGCTTGTTTTCAGGGTTTGCTTTTTCTGCCGTTTTATATATTTCATTATACAGCCACTAGATGGCAATGTCATTTAGTAAAATTGTGCAAATCTATGGAGTGTTTCATATCATCTTTCAGGATATACTAGACTTTCCTCGATCTAAGTATGAGAGAGGCCTTGGAGGATGACCACATCATGTAAAGGACGCACAAACTACCGTGAGTGAGCATTCAGGAGCACACAATAAAAGCCTCATGTAGAAAGACTCTTATTCAGAACCTTACTATTTTTGCTTGAGGACATGAACCTTGCACAGAGCCTAAGAGCAAAAAGGGGCTGTGTGTTGCATGGGGGTTGAGGAAACCATAGGCTTGAGGGGCAGGCATCTAAGGATCAGGGAACCAAATAGGTAGGTGTGGGGAAAAAGAAATCTTAACACAAAGTCCAAGCACTGGGGGAATTTAAGGAACTGGTAGTGAGCATTAAAAAGTAAAATGTTTTGCTTGCAGGTATCTAATTATGACCTCTGATTTTCCTTAACTCTTTTCTCTCCCATAGCACAAACACTTCTAAAGCATTCTACAGCAGTTTAAGATGAGCAACTCAATGAATTACTATCTGAAGCCTGTGTTTTCTTATGTGGCGCCCCTTGTGTATTTTGCAAAATACAAGTATTATGTCTATTGGTCAAGAAAAGCAGATGCCATGATGATATTCAAACCATAATCTTGCCACTCTTTCATTAGGAAGAACTCTCTAATACTTAAAAAAAAAAATCCATAAACTTATTATCTTTCGTGGCTAAATTCAAAGTACAATTTGAGTTATTTTGTATATTTAAGAGGGACTCCTTGAAATCAGACAATCTCATTATATCTGGAACCACATGTATTAAAAATAGTCAGCATCGATATGCATTGCAACATTTGCTGTGTAAAAATATTGCTGAATACCACTTGAAAAAGAGAGACAGAGTTATGGTTTGTGTAGGTATATTTTTTCAAGTGTTGTAAAACCATGAAAGAATCTGTACCAATGTGTATAATTGTTGTGTAATGTATTAACTCAGTAGAGTAATGAAATTTATTTCCAAACTACAACCAAAATTATTTTGGTCCATTGGCTGGGATCGAAACTGAGTCCTTCTGAGCATGAGTAGAAAGAATTTATGCACACATGTTTGTGGGAATATTTCCTTCCAGTGGCAACTGCTTGCATGTCATTGGATGTTGCTTTGGAAAACTTCCTGATTGGTTGTAGGGGGAGGCTTTGGGGTGTTTACCATTATAAGGGGGGAGATTATGAAAACCAAACAATACTGGGTGTGTTTCTTTAGATCTTGCTATTGGTTATACTGGATTTGGACCTGTAAAATCTGAAATTAAAGCACATAGAATCATATCATAAAACAGCTGAGTTGAAGGGTCCAATCCCCTGCTCAGTGTAGGAATTCAGCTTAAAGCATACCTGCATCATGAATGCCTCTAGTGAGGGAGAGCCCATTACCTCCCTAGGTAATTGATTCCATTGTCATACTGCTCTAACAGGCAGGAAGTTTTTCCTGATGTTCTGCTGGAATCTGGCTTCCTGTAACTTGAGCCCATTATTCCGTGACCTGCACTCTGGGAAGATCAAGAAGAGATCCTGGCCCTCCTCTGTGTGACAATCTTTCAAGGGTTTGAAGAGTGCTATCATGTCTCCCCTCAGTCTTCTCTTCTCAGGGTTAAACATGCCCAGTTCTTCCAGTCTCTCCTCATAGGGCTTTGTTTCCAGACCCCTGATCATCCTCGTTGCCCTCCTCTAAACACTCTCCAGCATGTCTGCTTCCTTCTTGAAGTGTGGTGCCTAGAACTGGATGCAGTAGTCAAGATGAGGCCTCACCTGTGCCGAATACAGGCAACCAGTATCTTGTGCAATTTGAAAGCTATACTTCTATTAATGCAGCCCAAAAAAGCATTTGCTTTTCTCTTTTTGCAGTCATGTCACACTGTTGGCTCATATTCAGCTTGTTACCTACAACTATTCCAAGATCTGTCTGATTTGTAGTATTGCTGAGCCAAATATCCCCCTCTTGTAGCTGTGCATTTGGGTTCCCCCCTTGGTGTAGAACTTGGCATTTATCGCTGTTAAATTTCATTCTGTCATTTTCAGCCCAGCGGTCCAGCCTATCAAGATCACTTTGAACTATGTTTCTGTGTTCCAGGGTATTCGCTATCCCACCCAATTTTGTGTCATCTACAAATTTGATAGGCATTCCCTGCACCTCCTCATCCAAGTCATTAATAAAAATGTTGAGGAGCACTGGGCCGAGGACTGAGCCCTGCGGTACCCGGCTTGTTCCCCCAGTTTGAGAATTTACCATTGATAAGCACTCTTTGAGACCAATTCTGTAGCCAACTGTGGATCCACCTAATAGTTGTTCAACCTAACCCATTTTAGCAAGTTTGCTAACGTATCCAGGGCTGTTTCTAACATTTTGGTGGAGGGAAAGGGCAATTTATATGGTTAGAAGTTTGTTAGTAGTATGCAGTTAGTGGCAGTCAGCTGGTTTTCACGTGACTTCCTCCACATTATAGCTACATACATTTCCTTACACCTGATTATTATTGCTTGCTCCCAACTCCGACAGGTGGTGAAATGTTCCAGGCAAGCACTACCCAGGATTTGGTTTCCTTTGGAGGAGAGAGCACTGGAGACTTGTGACATTTTTGTAACACTTTCTTTATTTACAAATATACAGGTAGAATATAGCACAGAACAATATCATACTTGTGTACTATACACTGAAGGAATTCCAAAGAACTCTGTGGGTTCAGAGACCTTGCCAGAGTGAGGAGAAAGATCTACACCTTTGCAGACAAAATTGTAGCTCAAAAGAGGAAAGCCAAGATCAGTTCCAAAGAATAGTCCAGGGAGATGCCAAGAGAGAAGCAGGTAGTGAGGTTGGCACAGGTGAAAAACCAGTTAATGGCTTATAGGAGCAAAACAGGAGGTGGCAGACAAAGCGATATGTGCACATATGTGTTTTGGTGCTCCAAATTTGCCAGAGCTTTTTTTTCTTTTTTAAATAATCCCAATAATGGCCATACTTACATTTTCCTCTTTCATACAAAAAGAAATAAAAAGACAGTTCCTTCATTGAACAGAAGAGGGCACTAAGTCAAAGACTTCAAGGTTGATGGAAGCTCCTGAATTAGAAACCCATCCAGCTGGCAACAGACCTGACAATCAACAACACAGACAGGAATGCTTAATGTATTTTTCTTTCAATGAAAAATAGTTGCTTGATTAAATTTACCTTAAAGGACACCTACAGCCTAATAATTCTTTTCCAGTGTCATAGCATGATTTGCAACATAACTGGTTAGTCAGGGTTAGGGCGACTGAGGTTCATTGTTCTCTGAATTCTCCTGTTCTTACAGTGACAAGTCCTGGTAATTCAAAAGACACTTATGCCTTTTCTACCCATTTAGTGAGCTCATGAAATGTATTGCCACTACTATTTATTCTCTTACAACCCACACTGCAACATTTACTGTTTGCAGAAATCTCTAAAACATACACATTTAATGAAACACAACTATGGCTTGCTCAGATTTTTTATCCTTTCACTTTAAAAGGATATGGCTGAAAGCAAACTAAATAGACTGCATGTTCCTAATGAAAGGCTCTTTGTACGGTAGCATCATATAACCACTGAAGATTTTTTTTTCTGCAATCCCTCCTGAGAAAGAAGGATGTCACCAAAATAATCTGAATGCGGAAATGTTAAAATGATGATTATTTTACTGTAAATCACCCAGAGAACTTTGGCTATTGGACAGTATATAAATATATAATATGTATTGCAGCTGTGAAGCTTACAATGAAGAATGTGGAAATTTAGGCATTAATTAAAATGGTGAATAAAATACATCCCTGTCCCCATCTCTCAACATAAGCTGATTGGAAGCAAACAGGGAAGCGTTCTTGGACCTTTAAAAACTGTGTAGATCACTCAAAGTTGTTTTTAGATGTACATTGTCTTTGTGTATATTGTCTGTTGTATGCTTTTTTGTTTTTAAATTTTGTATATTGTTTTCGGTGTTTTTGCCTTTGGTAAACCACTCAGAGAACTTCAGCTATGGGGCGATATAGAAATGTAGATGATGATGATGATGATGATGATGATGATAATAATGGATTTTCAGCTTGTTTCACACCGGAATGGCAAGTTGCATTTGCCAGAATATTCTGTCCCAAGCAACCATCAAAGGTACAAGAGCCCTCGTTTGGAACTTATCACCGTATCTGAAGATAATTTCATTTCCGAGCCTTGAACACTTTAGCAGCTGATGAAGTTGCCAGATCTGGAGTCCTGAGGCAAAAAGATTTCTGTACTTTTTAACAGCTTAGCACCCCCTGGTTGCTTTCAGCTCCTCTAATTATTGTTTAGAAGAACAATATGAAAGACCCCTTATAATTTTGCTGCCTGAGGCAAAGGACAAAATGGCCCTCCCTTCATTGTGCAGGAGCCCATTGGACCTTCAACTGAATCTTACTTCAGCACTGGTGATGGGATAGCATCCTTCACTGCAACTGAATATAGCTCTATGGCTGGCCTGAAGAGCACAGGGCAGTTGAGTGACACCACAAAGCTGTTTGCTGCCTGAGGCAGACCTCTCACTCTGCCTAGGGATAGGGCTGCCCCTTATAATCCTCTCTCCCCTGTTTTTCATTTGGACTTGGGCAAGGAAGGAGGGGGCCTGATGACAGGACAGAGAAAGTCAGGTGGTGAAAATGTAACAAAGGGGATCTGGTTTCACTCCTGGCACTGGAGTCTGGCTTGCCTTGTGTAATCAGAGTCAACTGGGAGATGATTCTGAGTGGGTCAACTTTGCCAGATAACCAGAGATGCTCAGGGTCTGAAAGCCGCAGTCAGGTTCCAGAAAGGCCATCTGAGGAGAGGACATAGAAGGATGGATATACTCGAGCTGGATCAGGCCCAACCAACAGCAATGGTCTGGCCCAGAATCTAGGGAAAGAGAGCAAGGTGGGGTAGTAAAGTATTTAGCTTACAGAGCCAAAGGCTAACCGCTTGATTAGATTTAAGGCAAAATATGTGGCCTACACATCTTTAGATACTCCCACCTCCTGCCCATTCCCTTAGGGGATGGAGTAAAGAGGAGAGGACCCATCAAGGCATGGGGGCAATGAAGCACAGCAGCTGCACTACCTACATTTTGGGAGAAAGGACCCAGGTTCAATCCCTAGCACTTGATAAAACAGGGAAGGCTGATTAAAATATGGGATTTTGTGTTCATGGTAAAAATTATAAACTTTATAAGAGGGCGGGCAGGCAGTTGTATAATTCATTGTTTTAAAAATGGACCTTTTTATTATGTACTGGTCCAATGAAGTGCAAGAGAGTGCTAATTCACTTTCCCTATTAGAGATATTATGAGGTTGTATAGACTGCATTTTATATCTGACAAGTGGACATTTTTCTTTTGACTTGTAAATGGAACATGAATTATTCCTTATTCCCTAACTAGTTGTATGATCGAATACTTGTAAAAATTAATAATTAATTTAAAAAAAATACATGGGTAGGCAACCTGGTGCTCTCCAGATGTATTGGACTAAAACTCCTATAATCTTTGACCACTGGCCATGCTGGCTGGGGCTGATGGAAGTTATAGTCTAAAATAGCTGCAGAGCACCAGGTTGCTTAACCTTGTTAAACGATCTTGTGCAGCTTTCCCTAAACTGGTGGCCTCCAGATGTTTGGACTACAACTCCTATCATACCTGACAATGCTGACTGGGACTGTGGCAAGGCTGGGAAAGATATCTGCTTGAGGCTTTGGAGAGCTGCTGTCCTGGCTCAGTGTAAGTCAGCTTCATATATTCATCTATGTATGGTTTAGGTAGGGTTGCCAACTGTCCAGACCAAAACAACAACAACCTATCCTGGCCTGCTCTTGCATCTTTAAAGGTAATTGTATCTGCAGATATCAGCCAGTGAAACTTTTCCTGACAGGAAAAAGCGCATTACCATCTGCTAAAGTCTACAAAAAAGTTGGTGTTAAAAGCATAGGAAAGAGGCTGAGAAAAATTTGGCAGCTTGAGTTTAGGATGGTTGGGATTTGACTTAAAATAGTACTTATGTGCAATTGCTAATTGGTAATAGACTAGTTACAAAGGATTTTACATACAGAGCTGACACTCAAATCTTCTGTGTACACTTAAATGGGAATAAGTCCTATTGAATTTAGTCGATCAGGCTGCATGGCTGCTGCACCATCTGACCAAAGTTGACCAGTAGTGAAATCTTGCTGACTCATTGACAGTTGGACATTCATATTTAGAGAGAGAGAGAATGGGTGGGCAACCCAGCAATAATGTAATTTAATAGTTTGAAGTAAAGCAAAGAAACCGACCCATCCCACCACAGCCAATCCACAGCTCCTTAGAAAACAGGCATGAGCACCCAGGAGTCTTTGATCAATGACCTTGACACATTATCAATGATGGCTTAAAGAGACTGATGAAATATTGAATCGGCACTAGGCAGTCAGAAAGTAGGCATTTAACATACAAGGTCACAGACAGCAGTTGAACCGTCATGGCTGCCAGGTCATTGCCCTGAAACCGTACCTGATTATATATGCCTTTAAATGCACCAATGCACTAAGCAAGGCTGCCAGCTAAAGAGAGGCACCTAGGACTCTGTTCTTGAAGTGAAGAACACAATCTTCAGAGAGTCAGTGTGGAATAGTAGAGTATTATACTAGGACTGGGGAGACTCAAATTCAAATCTCTGCTAGGCCATGAATCTCTCTGTGACCACCTATCTCACTGGGTGATTGTGAGGATAAAGGGGAGGGAGGAAGAATCACCTTTAACAGTTGCCTGACCTACAAGAAATGATGCAGGTGATGCTTTCCTCCTCACTTTATCTTCCTACCAGCTAACTGGGGAAAGCCAGATGGCTGCGGTGTCCAAGAGTGCATTCTACCAGCTTAGGGTGGTCTGCCCTGAAAGGCGGCCAAGAAATGTTTTAAATAAATAAATAAATAAGGAACAGCTTCATCTGCTTCTTATATGATAGGCTGTTGTTAAAGGCACAGGAACAGTGCCAGAAGATAGGAGGCAACCCTTCTTCCAGCATGACATCACTTTCTCTATTGACCTCCACTTTTGATCCTTTCCCCAAAAAGGCTTTGATCAAAAATCATAGGGTATGAAATGTTAATGAAAATAGTTTGTTCTGTTACTTTCTAAGTTGCCGCTTGCCTGTACCTGCTTTCCTCCTTCTCTGCATATGACTCCATTAGTCACCCCAAAGGAGTCTTTTAGAGGCTGCCTTTGTTGGGACTCTCTTGATGCTTCCAGATTAAATTCTTATTGTGCAAATTTCCTTGCCTCATTTTCAGAAGTGTATGACAGGTCCAAATGACATCATATTTTCACTTGTAACCCTCACATGTTTTGCCACCGCTGTTTCCATCTTTTTTCTTACCACAAAATTGGAATAACTGCACATTGCCTTTTGATTGGTAGAGCTAGGTGTCACCTTTCTGGAAGTATCCTCAAAAACTCTACCTGCCTCCGCCTCCTTGGTTTCACCATTTGCTTCTTCTCTATTCCACACCAGTGGTTATTTTATTATTTCCTTAGAGAGAGAGAGAGAGAGAGAGAGAGAGAGAGAGAGAGAGAGAGAGAGAGAGAGAGAGAGACTTACTTTGGAACATTATTTATTTAGTAGATATATAAACCACTTTTTGACTAGAGCAGTTTAAGGCATAATCCTGTAGCGTTGCCTATAAACCTCCGAACTTATGGGCATCCTATTCAGAGCAGGAGTGGTGGAGGCATTCTTTACCTCCCTACTCCTCACATTCTACATTTCGGCTAGCTGGCCTTTTTCGCCTCTCTAGCTGGTATATGTCAGAGTGAGAGGGAAGGAAGCTGCCCCCCCCCTCAAGACACAAGTACCATCTCCTCCCCACCCACCAGTTCCCCCTGTCTGAGGTCACCTTTGGGATCTTGGAAAGGGAGCTGGCATGGTTCTCTCTGCACCTGCTGTGAAGGGGGAATATGGGTTCCTGGATCTGTGGTCAGAGCACTGTCTCTGACCTTGGATCTAGGAATCCAAATTATCCTATCCCCCCTCCCCCAACTCTGTCTAGGGGCCATGGGATTGCTCCATTACAATATTTATAAAATGCAATAGCATTTTACCACATGCTCAAGATACAAAACTGAACAACCCAACCAGCTCCACTTGAGTGGGAGCCATAATCTAATGTTCTTTCCCACAGGGCAATTTGGTTCTGGGTGTGTGCTGTCCAATGGATGTTCACTTTACCTGCTCATGCTTCCCTCACTCTGTCTTTACCGCTTGACAGTTCTGTGGAGCGGCTGTTCAATTGGAGAATATATAGTGATAATTCAGGTGGCATCTGAATATGTCTTTGCGCATGCTCAAGATAGGGTATTAAAAAAATAGCAGGCCCTGGTGCCTTAACAGATGAATAGCAGGTTGAAATCCAAGAGATGAAGCACTAGCAAGAGCTCTGGTATCTTTTCGCAGAAGAGACCTGAAAGACCTGGGACATAAGTGAGTAGACGTGTATAGAATTGCACCGTTAGCGAAACAGACATAAATTATCCATTTCATAGACAGAGAGGCAGACACAAATTGCCCTTTTCTTAGGCAGTTGTTCTTCAGCGTGCCACAAAACGGAGCCAGGTCAGTTGCTGCTGTGAGAGACAGCAATAAGAGCAGCCGTAGTAGTAGTAGTAGTAGTAGAAGTACTCTTCGCAGCAGTAGCAGCTTCTCCTTGCGAATGGGCATGTGCCAGCCTCCTGTGCGCACATGCCTATTGAGCGAAGGCGCTTCAGGTGCGCGAGCATGTGCAGAAACAGAGGCTGAGGGCCGGAGTCGCGCAGTTTGCCTGGCAGCCTCTGAGCGAGCAGGCGACTGAGTGAATGAGGCAAGCAAGGAGGGCGGCCAGCCAGCCAGCCACGGCTATCGCATGGGCCCAGCTCCCTCCCTCCTCCTCCTCCTCGTGTCTCCTCCCACAGCGTTGGGCGGCTGCTGCTGCTGCTGCTGCTAGCGAGGAGCCTCCCTCATCGCCCCCCCTTCCCTCCCCGAGCTGGTTCTCCCCCGGCTGTTGCTGCCGCTGCCGGCTGTTTTCCTCCCGCCGCTACTCGGCCTGAGAGAAGAAGGAGAGAGACGTGACGCTTCCCTTTGACACATAAACAAGGTAAGGAAGAGGGGTGGGGGGTCACTCCGCTGTTCCCCGGCCCGGCCCGCTTCACTCCGTCGGAGGCGACGTACCGAGCTTTTTGGCCCATAGAGAAATGGCAGCGGCCGCTCCGGGGCTGAACCCGGCCTCAGCGGCGGTGGCTAAAGAAGCGGAGGTGGACGAGCCTCGTCTCTCTGCGTTTGCCTCTCAGTGCAGCCGATGGGCCCTCAGATAAGGCTGGCGTGGGGTGCGGTGTGTGTGTGGGGGGGCGCTACCCTCCCGTCATCCGGAGGGAGAGAACACATTTATGTCTATTCCCCATATATGTAATATCTCTGTGTTTATGATCGTGAAGTACTATATGTGAGGCTAATCGTGGACGGGCAGGGGACGCTGGTCTCAGGCTAGAAAGTCCCAGAGGGTTGGGGACCATTTTAGTTGCGGGGGGGGGGGAGATTGGCAGATCCTGTTCTCCTCCCCATCTGTGCCCCTCCATCGGTTTATATAAGTGTGTGTATTTGTTATGGAAGTCTTCACTAGTCAAGGGAGGCTGGGAATAAACTGGCCCTGGAAAGTCCCCCTGAGTCCCCAGAACTATAATTTCCCTCCCTTCCTAGATAAAGATTGTGCAATTTGTGTGTGTGTAGTTAGGGGAATGGGGATGGGTAAAGAAATCGTATGAGGTGTGTGTGGCGAAAGCTGGTCTGTCAGGTTTTTGTCTTGGGGGTGGAAAGCAGGAGTACAGGAGAAAGCAGGAGAAGCGTCTCTCCCCCCCCCCCCCCCCATCTACTATCCGAATTTTCGTGGAATATACATTATTCGCTGGGGAAAGCATCTGAAAGAATGATCTGCAAACCGCAAAGGGAAATTTGTGAAAATGCCAGAAAGTCTCTCATCGACCCCCGCTCCCCATCAGCGTTGGCTTGGCTTTGTTGATGAATCCTGGAAAGGGAAGGGAGGTGTAAGTGGGCTAAGCGAGGCCATCGTCGCTGCTGGGAAGTGAAGCAGCTTTAATCCGTTCCCTGTCAATTGGGATGACTCTACTTGCCTCCTAGCCCTCCCCCCCCCCCTCCCGCAAGCCTTTACTTTCAGTTTCTTGTGTATCTATTGCCTCCTTTCCCGGATGAGACTTGCATATGCAAATCCTTGGTCGAACGTCGGTTAAGCTGTTTCTGTTATCAGACTGCGTTTCTTCGTGGCTGTGAAAGATAGCGTTCCCCATCTCCCCCCCTTCTTAAAAAATAAATAAATAAAAAGGCCGAACAACAAAAACCTTGTACCCGCGTGGCTTACACATATTTTCCACGTCTACTAAGAAAAGATGTGGATCACTGGCCTTCGCACGTGACTGTTTTTGAAGGGAGGGGTGTTGTAAATGTGCCCTAACATGTTCCCTTTGCTGTTGGATATACGTTCTGAATTAGTCCAGTTTCACTGAGGGATTGCTCTACTTAGTGCTTGTGTTTTTTCCCTTTTTTAAAAAAACTGGTCATGAGATCTGAATGGGGATTCCCGCTTCTTCTAATTGACCTAGTAACTAAAAGGAACCGCGGGCTGATAGTTTCTGGAAGGGGAAGGGGTGATTCGCCTCTCATGGTTACAGCTCTCTTTAGCTGTCATGGGTTTTTGTAATTTGTTCCATGGAAGTACGTGCTCATACATTGTTGAAGTCAACTGCGAGTGTCTGAGACAAAAAGTCATAACTAAATGGGCCTCTATATTGTATCTTTCAGCACAGGGACTTCTACAAAAAACAAGCTATGCAAGAGTTGTATGAACAATGGGACAAGCACACAATTACCTAGTTTTAAATTTCATGGTAGTTGTGTTTGGGGTGTTTAAGATAGCATTGATCTATATGATTTTAATTTTGTATGTATTATGGGAACATTTGGAGAGAACAAGGTGCATCTGGGTGTTAGGATATTCCACAAAATTGTTTGTAGGCATATGTATGGAGCTAGATTGGCCAGGGTAATTTATTAAAAGAATTAGAGCCTGTATTAGATTGTAAGCCTATGCGGCAGAGTCTTGCTATTTACTGTTTTACTCTGTACAGCACCATGTACATTGATGGTGCTATATAAATAAATAATAATAATAATAATAATAATAGAGACACTACATTTTTTTTGTAGAGACATGGAAACTTTCCTCCTTTTAACCTGTGATTTACATGTATTCTTTTCCTGTTGATCTTGCACTTAGATTACTATGTGATGTTTTATTATTATAACTCAGTGTTTCATGTACATTGCCTTTTTATCTTTGGTAGAAATGGAACAAATTATTTAAATTTTGAAGATATAGCATTTTAGTAGTGTTTTAGTAGGATAGAACTCCCCTGCTAAAACCAGAAACCTCTGCTCCCCAAGTACATCCAGCATTATTATGATAGAGGTGTATGTATATGTTTTGTCAATATCAAAGTAACCTTTTGGATAGTGTCCAACAATATTGAGAGAAAATTCTCTCTGTTTTGGCTTGAAATAAAGTTTATATTAGCTTGGTATTTAACTTGTGGCAGTAGTCTTCAGATCCAGGACCTACCTTTAATCTCAACCTGAAACATGAGATTTAATTTAAATTATTAATTGGTTATGTCTATCCTCCTTTTTCTAGAATGATCAACTGCTAAGGAGGACAGTAGAGTTCCTGCAATTTTAAGACGGCCTGTGCAGAAGAGGGAATTTCAGCAAATGCAGCTTGCCATGCAGGGGTGAGAAAAGCTGCACTGCTGAAATTAGTTATGCTAAGCAACTATTGGAGGTGGGGGAGTCCGGTCTTACTCTGTTTTTAAAAGTAATCAGCAAAAATGGAAATGGTAGAGGTGCCACTGGAGTGCAACCCACCAATCATCTGTGGGAGTGAGTTTAGTAATTATTTGCTTGAGTAGCCTGCATTTAGGAATGAAAAAGAGAAGGCCACAAATGGGCCTTAAATGTATATAGATGTTTGGACAGTTTTATATTAAATTTGTTGTCAAAGTCTGATACTGTGTGTGTACTTTAAAATACAATGAGTTTCTTCACACACAACAATAAGTCAGATCTTCAGAATTTTGGCTTATAAGTCTAGGATCCTGATTTGGATGTAACACTAACTACAAGTGGAGGTTTTCTGGTTTGTTTAGTCTTCTCGGTGTCAGGAGGACCCAAGCAGGAGTGATCAGGCAGTGTGCACCAGCATGTTTGCTAGTTCCTGATAAGCTCAATTTCAGAAGAATTCTGGTTTATCATTACATGCAAACTGGCCTGATAAGTGGCTAAGACTGATTTGATCTTGTGCTTGTCCAGTACATTATGACTGTTTGGTTTGTATAAACCCAGCTTTAGTGTTTTCATAAAATCTGATTAGTTATATAGATAATAAAAATGAAGTCACTTTTATCTTTGTCCCACCATCCTAAAATAGCAACTACCGTATTTCTTCGATTCTAAGACGCCATCGATTCTAAGACGCACCCCATTTTTAGAGAAGTTTATTTGGGAAAAAAGGGCATCTTAGAATCGAAGAAATACTTCCCTCACCGCCCAGCCAACCTCCTCCCCCCCCCCCGTGCTTTCTTCTAATGGTTGTGTCCTTTTCTTTTTTCCCTCTGTGAGAGAAGAAACCACTGTTTGCGCGGGAAGAAGGGGGGGCATTGAAACAAAGAGTAAACAATATTTTAGGGCGGAGAGAGAGAGAGGAGAAGACGCAATTAAGGAGCTAAAATGCTTAACTCTCCAGTCCCGCTCTTTACTTGTCTGTGCACCAGGGGACGACGACACGTGAGTAAGTCCCATGGAAATCGATGGGACTTACGAATAAATTTGAATAACAAAAAACCAGGCGCTTACCCTCCCAGCTCCTCCTCGCTCGCATGGCTCGAGGCTGCTGTAGGGGTTCCTCTTTTCCTCTTACCGTATTGCTTCGATTCAAAGACGCCATCGATTCTAAGACGCACTCCATTTTTAGAGCTGTTTATTTAGAGGAAAAAGTGTGTCATAGAATCGAAGAAATACGGTACTTTATCTTTTTGGAAAATGTATATAAATTAAGGAAGGGTGATTTCTATAGATTTTATATGAACTTCCATGTCACTTTCCCTGCTTTTTCCACATTAAGATTGTAGTGATTTCAATTTAACTACAGATTTCAATTTAATTTACTCTTTGTCTGACTTACACTGCAATCCTATACATGTCTACTGAGAAGTAAAATCCTTTGATTTGAGTGGGACTTAACTCACAAATAAGTGTGTATAGAATTATGGAAAGTTTTGAATGAATTAAGATACTTTTTCGGAGGGGGAGTCAGTATATATGCAAATAATCAACATCAGACTGAAATCTTTACTACCTTAAGGATATGAAATGCATTGTCATAACTTAGTAATTAGTATATTAGATAGTATATGTCTGGTTCTGGTATGTCTTTGGTATGTTTGGTTTGATGTATTTGTGAATCACAGTGTAATATATGAATCTTACTGATTGTAAGGTGCATCCGGTAAGTTGTCATATACCTGCCAACTTAGAATATTAGTTATTGCATCTGATGAAGTGGACTCTAGTCTACAAAAGTTTATGCCATAATATATTGGTAAGTCTTTAAGGCTTCAGTCCTATACTCCCTTATCTGAGAGTATGTTTGATGGAGTTCAATGGGACTTTGGAATAGACATACATAGGGATTGTACTGTAATGTAGTGCTAAATCCACTTTAGCTAAGCGTATGGAAAGAATTTTGAATATAAAGTCAGTGCTTCAGTTGTGACCTACTGGGGTAACAATGACATTTGTCTTGAAATATGAGGCTTTGAGATCAGAGTTGGACATAACAATGTTGTAGAATTAAAAATTGTGGTGCCTTCCAGATGCTGACTAAACCCATAACTATAATCAGCTGCAGCCAACATTGTCAATGATTAGATGATTGGAGTTATGGTGCCCTCAGATGTTTTGGACCACAATTCCCATCAACTGCAGCTAGCATGGTCAATAATCAGATGATGAGAATTGTGGTTCAAAACACCTGGAGGGCACCAGGTTGGGGAAGGCTGGGCTTAGTCAAGAATGCTAAGAATACTTCCTTGGCATTCTGAGCTCAGAGGATGGACTTTGTATCCATGCTTGGGAACAGCTGTTCATGTTAGTGAAGAAATTTCACTCCAAACCAGCAATTACTATTACAAATACCATCTGAAAGGAGTAGGCTCTTGCCTACAAAAGCTCATGCCTTTGTCTTTAAGGTGTCAAAAGGCACTCTTGGTTTTCGCTTTAACAGATTTAACACAGTTACTTTTTCTAGAACAAAATACTAGTTATACTTCAAAAGTGCCAGTTTGGTTTAAGTTTCTTAAGAACATAAGAAGAGTCATGCTGGATAGACCAAAGCCCTATCCAGCATTCTGTTTTCCCAGTGGCCAACTAGATGTCTATGGAAAGCAGAACAGGAATGCAATAGTGCCCTGCTGTTTCTGTTCCCTGGCAACTGGTATACTGGAGGTAATATATAGCCAGCATGACTAGTAGCCATTGACAGCCTTATCCTCCATGAATTTGTCTAATCCCTTTTAAAGCCATTCAAGTTCATGGTCCTCACTGCATCTTGTAGTGAGGAACATTCCTGCAATGAGCAGCGTGTTGGACTTGATGGCCATATAGGCCCCTTCCAACTCTACTATTCTATGATTATCTGTCCTGAATCTCTCAGCATCATTCAATGCCCCAGGTTCTAGTATTATGAGAGAGGGAGAAAAACTTCTCCCTATCCACTTTTTGCGCACCATGCATACTTCTATACACCTCCATATCCTCACGTACTCACTTTTTTAAAAGCTAAAAAAGCCCCAAACGTTGCAACCTTTTCTCAAAGGGAGGTGCTCCAGTCTTTGATAATTTTGGTTGCCCTTTCTGCAGCTTTTGCAGAACTATGTTACCTTTTTGAGGTACGGTGACCAGAACTGTACACAGTATACCAAGTGCAGCTACATCATAGGTTTTTATAAAGGCAGTATGATATTGGCAGTTCTATTGGCAGTTCCTTTACTAATGATCCTCAACAACGTGGAATTTGCCTTCTTCACAGCAGCTACATGCTGGGTCAACATTCTCACTGAGATGTCCAGCAAAACCCCAAGATTCCTTTCCTGGTCAATCACCATGAGCTTAGGCCCATGTGTATATATGAATTTAGGCATTTTTTCTATTCAACTAAAATTGTTCCTTCCTCACAGGTGCTTTTTGCATAATGTACTTTCATCCTGCTTGTGTTACCTGAGATTCTGAATGACATGGTCTAAACTGGTAGGGCCAAACATGGGCCACTTTTGGCTTTTCTAGCTAATAGCTCTGTCTTGAAGATAATATTTAGAGGTGGCTCCCGTTTTGTTGCTTTCACTGGCCTGTCCATGGTATTTGCTGTTAAAAGTCATTGCTGGCAAGATTGGAGGCAACCTGTTAGTGCCTCCAACTCAGAAAGTAGGCACAGCTCAATGTTGACTGTATATGTGGCACTCCCAGAGGCCCTCTAAGGGAAGAGAAGAGAGCTATGTTCGCGTTTCCAGGCTAGAAACACACTTCTGTGCTCTGACTGTGTGCTAATCTGACAGCTGTGTGGAGCACGCACACTAGGGCAGCTGCTTACTCTGATTTCCTCTCTGACTGGAAAAGTGTTTGTTAATTTCCACCATTTTGTTTCCTGTTGATGCTTGGGAGGAGGGATTTATTGGAATCACGATGATTGCTAGAGTTATATCTCTGTGTGTACAAAACACATGTTAAAAGAGCACTTGCTGGGTGAGTTCATATTCATCTCATCTGTTGTTTTTTTAATGTATATTTTAGCATTGCAATGTTGATTTGGTCCTCTCTTTTATCCCATTGCTTCAGGTGGGGTGCCAACTTTGTATTTATATCTTTATATTAGCATTTATTTCCCGCATATTTTCCTCAAAGGAACTCAAGGTGGTGTACATAATCCTCCTCCTTTCCATCCTTGCAACAACAGTCCTGTAAGGTAGGTTGGGCTGAGAGTCTGTGACTGGCCCAAAGTCACCCAGTGAGCTTCTATGGTTGGGTGGGAACTGGAACCCAGATCTCCTGACTCCCAATCCAGCACTTTAACCGCTACACCACACTGCTTCTCATATATTTATGGTCAGGGCACCACAAATTGTGGCTGAACATCATTATATAGTAGCCAGCTTAAAGTTCGATCCTACTACAATTTCAGTGAGCCTTAACTTCTGAGTAAGTGTGATTAGGATTACATCACAAATGGATTGCTTGGGTTGCATCCAATGGTGTCTCTCCATCAGTAAATCATCCATCAATGGAATAGATTCTCCCTCCCACTGTAGCCTTCACACCCCCTGAAATCTGTTCCAGAGGGTTTGGGGACCCCCTAAAGCAGATTTCAGAGGTGCAGTGTGCTGCAGGTGGGAAGGGAAGCTCCACTGTGTGAGCAGATGTTCACTTGCGCAACATGGTCACCCATAATATTACCGTGAAGTCAGAAGTACTCTACTCAGAAGCAAGTCCCCCTGGGTTCAGTGGGGCATACTCCCAAGTAAGTAGTTTTGGCTATTGGGCAGTATAGAAATGTAATAAATAAATGTGTATAGGACTGTAGCTATAGTATCTGAATAAAGAGCTTTGCTTTCCCTTCACTGGTGTTTACTCTGCACAATGCTCATATAACAGGAGGGATTGACCCCGAGTCCCTAGCTTTTGTGAGCCCCCCATTAGGTACTATTTTAAAAGATTTCAGGTAGACCATGATTTGCCCCCCCCATCTCTATTCAAGGACCCATCAACTATGCCCCCCCCCCATTCTGTCTTCCATGTGTCTGTGTGCCCTGCTGAGGTTGGCAGTCTAATCTTTAAGTCTGCATTGTTTTAACTCAGGCTGTCTATTCAGATATACCCACATTAGGTTCCCAGGCAGGGTCTCTCTTAAGCTGTCTGTCTGCTTGGTAGAATACTTCCTCCTATCAGAGTCCAGTTCATTCCAATGGTCCCAACTGCCTTAGATTCTATGCACAGATTGGCTAAGAAAACTTTCCAGCCAAGTCAACTGTCTCGCTAACTACTTAAAAAAATGTCTTCTATCTGGGGCAGTCCCAGCCATTGCTTCTTTGTTCCAGAATGCTAGGTTTAATCTGATACCTGCAAATCTGATCCAGAAGGTGAGTATTTTCTTGAACTCTGGGATGAGCAGGAAGGCTTAGAGTTAAATTCAAATGGCCAACAGGAACCACATAGGTGAAGACTGGGTCCCTTATTTTGGGGTTGGAGGCCCTGCTGGGGTAGGGATAGAACTGCTGCTACAGAATAAATTTTTAGGCCTAGCTGGCCTCTTTGCTTGGTGGAGGTCTGGAATGAGGACATGAAAGTGATGAACAAATTCCTGAAAATTCCCTTTTGGAATGAAGAGGGTTATAAAAGGATAGATTCCAGCCCAGAACAGGATGAAACCCTGGGGTTGTTTTGTCACAATATAGAAAGAGGCTGGTGCATAGATTTTACTGGTTAAGGCGAGTGAAAAAAATAATCTACTGTGAGTTTCTTCCATTATGTGCCATGCATCCTATATCTCAGTTCATAGCATTTTTCTGGGGGATTCGTTTTTTGGTGAACCCAGCATTTGGGATATTTCCTCTTCTGGACTCCATCCTCTCTCTCAAGCGTGAAAACAAAGGGGGAGAAGGTCATTGCTGCAGCTTCTGAGAGATGGTTTTGTATAATGATTATGAAAAAATGCTTTTAAGAAAATAGACTTTCTCCATTTCAGTGCAGTTAACCAGGAGGAAGGGGTGTGCATTAAATGACCAGTGAGGGAGGCTAAAATGGGTGTCTAGCAGCCAGGAGATGAGACTTGTGGATTTTGTTAAGACCTTCCCTGTTCCCCCTTCCCCATAATTTTTGCACCAAACCCAATCTTAGATCCTCAGCTAAGCAATGCTTTTATTAGGACCAACTGAAATGTCACAAAAGAGTGTGCAAACTTTTGAATTGTCCGGAACTCTTCATCAGGCTGGGTCTGATGACCCAGGGAATGGGGGAAGGGAGTGAAGACACAAACAAATCCAAAAATTAGGCCCGATGTTGTGGCCATGAAGTCTGCAGTTTGTACCCAATCTCAAGATGGAGACTTCAGGCTTAAAGAATTGGTCGCTGCTGGGTCTTGCAGGTATCAAATTAAACCTAGTATTCTGGGACAAAGAAGCAATGGCTGACAATTGTGTATATTACCTAGTGGTTGGAGGGAATGGAACCCTCAAAATGCAAAGTCCCTCTTCAGGTGGTAGAAAATCTTCTGCCCTAAATGGCTAAATAGGGTAACAATCATGTAGTTTTTAAAACAATTATTAAAGTTACTCTTAATGTTCTGTATGCAATCCTTTTTTTTTTAGTTTAATACCCACCTAGAATTTATACCATTTTTTAATGCTCATGTGTGAGCAAGTTGCTCTAAAAAGGATGCAGCCTTCAAGTTAGTCACAACAATTTGAGGCATTTCCCCACAATTGCTAACTATACCTGCAACTGACTTTGAGTGCATCTGACACAACTTGGATTTTGCACGGGTCTAGGCAACCCAAAACAAGAAAGGACATGTTGTTTGGGTGCATGGGGGTGTCTAATCCTCCATGCAAATAATTAAATGATCTTAAAAAAATGATTAAACCTGCCAGCAAGGAATCCTCATGTAAGGCAGGAAAGTGAGGCTTCCAACTCTAATTGAGCCACAGATAGTCAAATAAAAATTGGGAGCTCCACTCTACACAGTGAGACTCAAATGACAACAGCTTGGTTAGCTTATTAGGCAAGCCTCAGAAAAGCCCTCCAGTAAGGATTGACGTCACACAGCTTCCTGTTTTCTACACACTCTGCTTGGACTTTGCTGTTCTCTTCCCATTCACTTGCCTGGGAGTGCTGCTAAGCAGAAGCACTTTATGAAAGGAGATTAAATGCCCTTATTGCTACCATATTTTCTGCAATTCATGGAGAACTTGAGTGAGGGATGGAGCTCACTAAAGTGGGGCAGGGGAAGCTCTTGTGGTTGGCATACTGGTGAGGGGAATTGTGGAGATGTGTATAATTATACAATTAGTACTATGTCTGAACTGGGCTTGTAAATGAATAGAGTAGGGTTTTGTTGTTACCATTTCTTCGATTCTAAGACGCCATCGATTGTAAGGTGCACACTAATTTCAGTACCATCAACAGAAAAAAAGCTTTGATTCTAAGAAATAATAAACGCACCCGCGATTCTAAGACACACCCCGTTTTTAGAGATGTTTATATGGGGAAAAAAGTGCGTCTTAGAATCGAAGAAATACAGTATATCTTTCCCTTTTGGTTTGCTCTTTGAGCTTAGTTGTTCCTTTCCCCTGATCAGTTCAGATGCAGAGGGTGGCTACCTCCCTCTGCTGCTATTGCAATTGCAGTGTGAAGGGTTTGGTGTTGGAGTCTTTTATTTCTCCCCCTTGTTCCTTTTGCAATTCCTTGTGGGTTTCGGCTTGTAATTAGAGTTTCATAATTCAGCTTGGTATGGATGGTATCAAAGTATGGAAACCTTATGAAGCAAACCATGGGTTTATTCAGTTCAACGTTCTACAATGAATACTGGCTAGATCAAATGCTTGGGTTCATGGGTACAGAATGCTAAAAGTTCTGTCTGTTTATCTATCTCTCAACCCTCCCACTGGTGGTGCTGTTGTTTAAATACCAAGTCTGTTCACAAAACATCACTCATCCATGATTTGATCATAGATAAGGGGCTGATCTGGCAACATGCATAACTAAGAACTGAGTGGAAGAGGGTGGGCTAGACTTTACCCAGGTCTGTCTGCTTGGATTCATAGTGCAGTACCAGTCCTGATTGGAGCATTGTAGGGAGTGGGTGAGTGTTTGTTGCAGTCATCCACAAGAACTCCTTCTCACCAGGATACTAGTCCACCTAGAAGCTGGATGTAAGGGTTTGTATCTAGTGTTGGGTCACAGCGACAGAGCAGTGTATTATTGATGGACTAATCACCCTGATGCCCAACAACCTTTCTGGCTGAGCTGGCAGAGGCGATTTCCAGTATGGTGTTGGGGAACTCCAAATTTGGCTTGGTTGGGCCAGCTCTGGACTTCACAGTCACCTTGTCAACCACGGTTCTATCTCAGTACATCACTGATTCAACACGTGTTGCAGGATCTGGTGTTTGTTGTAGGGTGGATTGGGAGTCAGCTGAAGGTGGTGAATGTGACCACATTGTCATAAATAGATCACTCCCTGGTGAAGTTTGGAAGGGCTGTGACAAACTTCCCCTGCAGGTGTGGGAGACCAGTTAGGATGCTCCACACCCCAGAGACTTATAGGGTCCAAAGGATTCCTGAATACTCTGACGAGTTTTCTTATCGACATGACTGGTGCTCCTGCCAATGCTCTTCTCTTCCTGTGAGATGAGTAGGACTACTATCACATCAGAGTGCTGTCTCCAGCTGTGTGGAGTGTGGAAAGCTCCCTTGTTCTCTGAAGACCTCAGAGCAATGAAATGGACTGGATGGCAGCTATAGCTCACGTGGCGTTAGTCTTGATCCAAAATTAACAGATAAGAACACAGCATCACGCCTGTCGTGGCATTGGTGGCAGTGAAGACAGCTTACTATTTCATGACCATTGTGTCCTCGACAAATCACCTCACAGAGCTCTTTTGGGTGTTGATTGGATTGTTGAGATTTGAATGGGACCAGCTAGGCTCTTGGAAAAGCTCTGCGATGGTTTTGTGAAGAATATTAAGGATGGAAAAAATCTCTTCCATCCATGATGAAGCATTGGGAGACTTCTGCTCAGCTCCATGGCAGTTAGGATGCTGGTGGTATCATTATGTCATCCACATATTATCACTAATATGTGGATGACACCCAGTTCTATCTCCCCATTCCATCTAAATCAAGAGAGGGTGTGTACATGCTGGAATAGTGGTGGGTTTGATGAGGGCCAATAAACTGAAGTTAAATCTGATGAAATGAAGGCTCTGTGGCCGGCCGGTTCCTGGGTTTGGGAATTAGGTATACAGCCTTTTTGGATGGAATAGTGCTCCCCCTCCCCCTGATGGAGCAGGTATGTAATCTAGCTGTCATTAGAGGCTCAAGGGACATCAGTAAAAAGGAGTGCTTATGGCAAGGTACGGATGGCTTGTCAGCTATGGCTGCTCCTGGATTGAGATAAACTGGCAACTATAGCCCATATTCTGATAACTTCTGATTGGATATTACAATTTAAGATCAGCCAGAAAGGCTTTACTTGTAGTGTCCTTGAATAATGTGGCTTATGGGGCTACAGCACATGGCAAGCCCTTTTTAGTTGTGGCACCTTAGCTGTGGAACTCCCTTCTGGTAGAGATTCAGCTATCCCCATACTGCTGTCATTTAGGCACCAGTTAAAGATGTTTTTATTTGTACAAGCTTTGGAGTATAGGCAAGTACTCTATCTGATTTTGGGTTGTGTGTGTGTATTGATGGTTTATTGCATCATGTATTTGTAATTTTGAAATTATAATTTTAATGGTGTTGATGTGCTGTATTGTTTTATATAGATTGTTGGCAGCCCTGGGCTTCTTGTGAGGAAGGCTACGATATTTTTAATTTTTATTACTATTTTCTATTATTATCTAGGCCATTTTTTTACTCTACTGTCCTCCAAATAGTTAATAGTTACAACATTAATAAAAACTATTTATGAATAATATGTAGCTCCTGAATTAATAATGCAACCACTAAAAACATGAAAGATGAACTAAAACTGACTGAAATTGAAGTAAATGTGTGTAATTAAACTAATTCTAGGAGAATGGGCCCTCCACAAATTAAGTGTAAGTTTATTCATCAAATGTTGGCAAACCAGCAACTCTTTATAGTATTACAAGTGATTCATATAAATTGTTTTCATTACTGTTAAGTGATGGACTAGTTTGATGTACGGTTGTACACATTTCTTAAACAGTTATTAAACCTTGTTGAATATATCCAATGTTCTTTACTTATGCTTTCTCTTTCAGGACTTCTGATCCCAGTATTGGACAAGTTGGATTTTGGAAATAATTTACTCCATTTACAAACTTCTCATTTCTCAAACATTCAGCATTGCCATCGTTGGGAATATCAGCCTTGACTATCAGCCTTGTAATCCTTCAAGGGAATGCACAATGACATCAGCAGTAGTTGATAGTGGAGGTTCAAGTCTAGAGTTTGACAGCAATGGAGTACAAATCCAAGGCAAGGTCAGAAAATGATGTGCAACCTTTTTTTTTTTTTAATGCAGTCTTTGTAAATATTGATTGTGGACACTAGGGGTGCATGTTGTAAGGGAGAGAGGACATTCCTTACTCAGAATTCCTCACTGCAGTAAAGCAGTAGTGCCTGGTAAATCACAGGCTTGACTGGGGGAAATTTATATATCAGTGCAGTTATTTTGGAGGTTTTAGTGTTTGATTAATTAAAGTAACTCAATTTATTTTAAATTAACTTTGTTTTTAGAACAGGGTTAGATAAGATACAGCTCCCATGCTATATATTTATTATGTGAATTGTGGACTTCTTTCTTCCAAAGTAAGTTTTGTAATGGCAACTATCTAGTAAACATTCAAATACAAGAGCAAACACAGGAATACTCAGTAATGAACAGTCCAAATCTTGCGCACATGTTTAACTATCACATTGAAATCAGCCTGTAATTCTGGACAGTGTTCTTAATTATTGAAATTCTAATTATTTCTGTAATCATGTACCTTGGCAACTGCCAGGTTCATGAAAATGACATGCTGCTTGTTAATTACATGAAACAATGTATATTTTAAGCTATATTTTTATTTCTCCAGTTGATGGTGTTTCTGATGTGGCCTTAGTGCTGCTTACATTTTTTTACCTCTGCTTTAGTAGTTGACACATTCAAACACATAAAAATACATCCATATTATATTTTAATGTTCAGTTAAACACATAAAATTATAAAGGGGAAAGAAGAAGGTTTAGATTAGAATGGTGAACTGTTAACTCTGTCTCACTGTGTCCTACAGGAAAATGAGCCAGTCTCTGAGTATCCAGCAGTGATTGTAGAGCCAGTACCAAGTGCCAGAATAGAACAAGGATATGCTGCACAGATCTTTGTTTACGATGATGAAACTTACCTGCTACAAGATGTTGCAGAAGAACAAGAAGTCGAGACGGAAACCGTGAAAACAGGTAGACCTTTAAAAAATGAAAAACTTTGCTAGGACTGTGAACTTTAACCAATTAGTGTGCTTCACTGATGTTTTAATTGCAGATTAACTCCCCCTCAATTAAATAGCAGCTAATAGGAAAAAAAACCTGTAAGGGTCTGCTGCTATGCATGTTCTACAATTGTACCAGCTCTTATCTTTCTTGCATAAAATTTGAAGAAGCTTTTGCTTTTAGTTTGTGTCCCAAGCAATAGATCACTTGTCCTTTGGGGTAAGATTACTATTTTCCTCTTAATGATAATAATAAAAAAATAGCTGGCAGTGCTCAGTTAAGATTGGTGTCAATGTGTATTTAAACCAGATTTTCCCCAATAGTGATGTCTTTGAAGAATTAACTATTTTAGTGTGTTACTATAGTAGGAATTTATTTATTTATTTATTTAAGCATTTTTATGCCGCCATTCAGCCAAAAAAGGCTCTCACGGCGGCTTACAAAAGTATTTCTTGACACTGCCTAATAATATATGAATATATATTATATGAATCTATAATATATATATGAATTACTTCATATATCCAAATAGGATGAAATGTAAATATCAAATATGAACTTTCTTTGAACAGTGAGTGGTAACCTGTTTCAAAAAGAAAAATGACTTTAAATCTGTCTCCCTCAGGATCCGCAGGACACCTTCTATGGCCTGGTTCAGACAACACACTAAACCATGCTGCTTAACCACTAACCATTTTGTGGTTAAGCAGCATGGTTTAGCATGTCTGAGCCAGGTCATTGAGGCTTTGTTGTGTGTAATCAAGACTTAAATTGATCAACTTATTTTATTTTATTTATTTATTTATTACATTTTTATACCGCCCAATAGCTGAAGCTCTCTGGGTGGTTTACAAAAATTAAAAATTTCGGATGTAATCTTATGCCTGTTTAGAAAGGAAAATGTCCTATAACTTCTAGAGTGCTTCAGTCAGCCAAGCTGGCCTGGGGATGCTAGGAGTTGTAGGACTCTTTTCTGTCTAAACATGCATAAGATTGCACCGTAATGTATTGATTTAAAGAAAAAGAGTGAATTGATTAGTATTGTAAACTAAATTTTAATGGGAGATTTTTTATCTTTGCTGTGCTCTGAACATTCATAATTGGCCATGACTAAATTCCACTGAAATATTTTGGACTTCTAACATGTGCTTTTAGTTTAAATGTCTGAAGAGTATTTTTTTCATAGGTATGTTTGGGTCATAGAGTAATTAACACTTAATACAGTGAGACTATCAATCAGCATCTATCGTCTATATATACATAAAACGCTTAGGTTTGTTTCCGTAAAGGCTTCCGCTGATACAGGTTGCTAAGCAACAGTAACAACGTGTAATGTCAACTGATACAGGTTGCTAAGCCCCTCGCCCAACTCCTCCGGGCTTTCCAAGGTAATCCTACCCCCCTTTCTGCCTCTTCACTCCCCACCCCCACGAAGGGGGCAGCACCACAGTCTGGAGCATGAGCGAGGCACAGCCGGGGCCCTTGGTGGCCGGGTGGGAGGCCGCTCGCCTGCTGCGAGCCCCGGCCCCAGCCTAATCTCATGTGAGCTGGGCGGGCAGCCCAAGGCTGACAGGAACCCCGGGGAGAGAGGGACACTTGCTCCCCCTCTCCCCGACCTCCCTCCCCCTCAGGTCTGCCAGACGGCGCTGTATCGGTGGCCTCCAAGCAGCCTCCACCCCCACGATATTTAATTAATAAACTTTAAGATATGCTACAACGGCATATGTTACGCCGGGTACAGCTAGTTAGTAAGATTTGGATTTGTTCTAGTACAACAGGCAAAAGTGCCAAGAATTTATTGGAAAGAGCTCCATTTAATTCCTCATTAGTAGTGTGATAGGTTATGGACTATTGATAAAATAGTGGACTTCAGACTTGACAGTTAAGTGGGTGATGTCTGTGGCCTAATGATTTGCCCAAGATCCAGCAAGCCCAGTCCCAAACAATACTTCCCTGTGTCTGGAAGGCCTTTACAATTTATAATATAAATTACTGAAGTTCTACCCATTTATGCTGTGCATTTTAGACAGGCTTGCGAGAATCCTGCAGTTAAAAGCTTATAGTTGAACAAAACAAAAAACAAAAAAACCCACCATATATTTCAAAGTAAACAGTGTTTTCACCTAAAAGAATCAATTATGTTGCTTATTTACTCAAAAATTCTGACCCTGTCCAGCACCTTGTAAGATACAGAGTAGAGAATATCAAAGTGGTGATACGGCATAGAGGGTGGGCTGTTTTTCAAAGGAAAAGTCTCAGGAATTCCATTGGGTGTGAACAAATGTTTGAGTAAGCTGGGAGTCTATATAATTAGTCAGTAAATCTCTGTTCTGGCTAATGCATATTCAGTGTTGAAGGTAAGTGTGTGTGTATCTTTTCCTACAGAAGGCTTTCTAAAAATACTTTCTGATACTTAAGCAAGAGCTATTTTTAAAGTTGTTCCTGTAGAAGTGTTTAATGTAATATTTTATTGTAATAAAGGTGCATTTAGTAGCATACTTCCAAAAGGCTTGTTGCTTTTAAGCCTTGACAGTGCAAATTATTTACCCTTAAGGCTTTAAAGCCTTGATGGTAAATAATTCGTTAGCCATTAAAAAATGTTTTGAGATATATATTTTTATTATTGATACTAGTATCTCCCTTTTAGCTGGCTGAACATAAAGTAGTGGTTTGATAGTGAAATGTAGTATGCTAATATTTGAATGAAGGTGGGTAACTTTGTGGACCTTTCTACTTGAAGCTGCCTTTATCCTCCACTTATACTGCAAGCAAATTTTGCTGCTTGGGGCTTGAATGCAGGGGTGCTTCTAGACAGAATGCTCCTAGTAATATCAATCAAAAACTTTGTATGGCCATTCCAGCCTTCCCTCCCTAACATATTTTTTGTGGTAAGGATAAGGATTGACCAGAAGACTTCTGGATCTCCTGGAAATTTACATGAATGAGGCAAAGTAATTGCATAATAAAAGCCTCCTCTGGAAACACTCAGGGTGGTTTTGGCTTTCAAAGTAGATCTGAGAATCCCAGAAATCAGTTTTAGAAGTCTTTAGCATTCATAGCTGAAGTGAACTATTTGAAATAATTGTGGGAAGTGTTTCTTTAGAGCTGCCCTGCCCCAACCTGTCACCCTCTAGATGTGCTGGATTCCAGCTCCTAGCATCCTCCAGCCAGCAGGGGGCTGGTAGGGTTATTGTGGGTGTTAAAAGTCCAATACATTTGAAGAACAGTTTGGGGAAAGGTGTTTTAGAGACTCTGAAACCAGAGGATAGTTCAGGGTGATACAAAACTTGTGTCCTTGTAGCTCTTTATAACTTCCTGTGAACCTGATTTAACTCTTCATCCCCTTTACACTACAAATAACAACAAAATCCAAAAGTAATTCAAGTATTTTTGTGGAAAGCTGTGTATAATTCTGAGTAATAAAGAACATAAAATCACTATCCTAATGTGTCTATTCAGAATTAAATTCCATGGAGTTTAAGGAGGCTTATTTACAGATGTTATAGAATTGCATCCTAATTATGTATATAGCAATGGATCCTTAACTTCCATTATTTTGTTAATTTATTGAATGACAGCTTGCGGTTTCATTTGAACTTTCTTGTAGCTCTCATTGATAGCAAGGATATGCATATTTTCTTTTTACCAATTCCTCCTTTCGCCTGCAAAGCTGCTTTGGAGGGCTGTGAAACCCTCTGGAATAGTGTGGGAGGTAGCACAAGGGGCTCCACAAGGAAGGGGAAATGGGAGAAAATGGCCTTTTCCTTTCCTCCAGCAGGAGCCTTCGCTAGGCCTCAGTCACTTCCTTAACAGGCAGGAACACAATGGATCCAATCCACTGTAACTTTTCATGACAAGAGGGATACTTCTTGAATATTTATTGAAATTTCTATTCAAGCTGCTAATGGATCAATCCTATAGTCCCTGGGAGGAGAGCATCCCAAGGACCATAGGAAATGTGTGTAATCCCTCATGAGACTGTAGACAGTCTTATGACCTCAGGAGGAGGAATCCCACATTCGGGCTGTTACCCCTCCCCCTCCCATATGCTGCAGAAAGCCCTGCTTTTTTTTCTTTTTAAGAGGAGCAGGAGGCAAAATTGCCTTCGTCCTTCTTCTGCCTTGCCTGGGTCTTGCTGGCAGGGCATAGGATAGACGGTGGTCCCTAATCTTAAAGGGCTGAGTCTTCCTTCCTCAGATGAAATAAGGGTAATCTTTGTTTTTTTAGAAAATGTTCCTGATTAAGCAGATGCTGGAGTACAGCTTTCTATTTCAGGCGTTTCAGATGGAATACACTACATGTTTCTCCACTAATTGTGCCAGTATTAGTGCCAATTTGATCTTTTCAGGACAATGAGATCAGTGAGGTGATTTCCTTTTAGATACACTGATAACATTAAGATGTTCGTACTTTTCCGTGTTCTTGTCGTCACATCAGAAATCCTCCCTGTGGCAGAAGAGAAGACTCCTTTTAATTTTAAAAATATTGTTGCCACAGGGAGGTAGAAGACCTTCATGAAAAATGGAGATCTAAACAGGAGCACCTCCATGTGAAGGGAAAAAACTGATCCAGAAGTGTTGGTATGTATACTTTTTCTGTAAAATTATGCATAACTGGTGGGAGAAAGGTGTAGATCTAGAAATACCCTTGACCCCTTCCATAAAAAGTGGTAACTTACATATTCTAAAATAAGATTTCTTTCTTTTTTCCAGATTACTACTTATACAACTATTATGGAAAACAAATCTTACAACCACTTCAAAGTTTCGTTTGTTTGCCAGTTACATAAGCATAAATTTAAGATGTTTTCCTCTGGATTTTACATCTTGTTAGAAATAATGGTTTATACCCTATGTAAATTATTTGTTGTCTTTGCCTTAAACATTAGATCTGCTGTCAAATCCTGAAGATAAAATTACACTGTAGGTGCTTGAGAAATAAACAATTATAAATACCATACTTACTTTGAACGCCTAATGAAAAGCTTTTTTGGCAGGTATATAGAATATGGTAATATGATTATAAACTTTTTTTTTAAAAAAAAACTTGCTTCACCATTATAACTACTAAATCTGCCCTCACCCCTAGGCAGTAATCCTATACTCCCTGAAAAGGAAGTTAGAAAGAGATTTACTCCTCATTAAAGTTGTATACTCATGAACTGTACTTGTTATGTGGACCTCAGCCATGATCTACAGGACTACATAATTAGATTCTTCCTTTCCATATGCTGATTTTCAACACATCACAAGCTGCTTTTGAAAACAGCTGTGGAATTTCAAAAGCACCTTGTTTCTCGTGTGTGTTTGGAAGTAGTAGAAGAATATGAGAAAGGCAAATCCTTGCTCACATTTATTACCAGTCCTTAGTCTGGTGTGTGTGGGGAAGAGAATCGTGAGATCATCATCATAATTTCTATTCTTATCTATCTGATTTAATTGCTGAACTTTAAATATAGTAAAGAGAAACCAGGAGAGCTTTGAAAACAGATACCCACTGTGGAATTGAGCCACTGTTTAATTTTCTGAATTTACTTGTAGAGTTTGTATTATCTGAAACATGTTTCTAACACACACAATTGAAGTGTTACTTAGACTTTTAACATGGTGCATGTTTTTTTAGTCAAATCCTGACTGGTGTCATGTAAGACCTACAAAGGAACTTTGCTGATTCTTGTAGTTGACTGTGACATTAAGACAATTGGAGGCTGCATTTAATAAATACAATGTTGTGTGTGTTTATGGATATTGCATCCCATACTTCTAGTTTAACTGTAATAAGTGAGAACAGGCAGTAGTACTGAAAGTTATAGTGTGGAGATGTTTTTATGGCTTATGTATGTTTGCTCTGAAGTTAAGTCCCACTGAATTCAGTATGACTTACTTTCAGGTAGATGTTCTTTTGTTTGCAACCTTCACCTACTATTGGGCTCTAATTGTTGCTGACTTTGAAAAGTAATTTTAATAAATTTCAACCTATAACCTTCATTCGCAATCGGTGACTATTAGTCATAACAGATCAACTGAATCTCCAATTTGAATGTAATTTGCCAATAGTGCACGAGCATAGTCCAAAAATAAACTTCTTGTTAGCAGCTGCATATTACAGATACAAGTTGTATATGCAGAGACATTTGTAAATCACCAGCATGAAACCCACTCATCTATTCCAATGGAGTTGGTAAGATACATTGACATCATTAGGATTATGTACGAGCAGTAATCAACATGGGAGAAAAAAAGTGGGAAGGTGTCTGCCTGAAAACAAGTAGGATGGCACCACATTCTGAGCACTGCTTGTGAGTAAATTTTCATATTGTGGTGAAAGTTCCAAAAGCTGCATGATAAATATCCCATATTTTTATTGGACTTTGCTGTCTTTGACAGGACTTCCTCCTGCCCCATGATTGTATAGGAGGGAGGGCCTTGCAGGTGCTTTGCTGTCTGCAATGTGCAACTGGTAAGCTCTTCCACTGGAAGTATCAAATGCTATGGAGAAACAGCAAGGAACAAGTGCCTTCATGCCATACTTGTGAGATAATAAGCATAATGCTGAACTAGATGGATGGTCCTTGGATTTGTATGAAAAGTCAAGCCTTTGGTTCTTAACATCTGATCAGTAGAACTGTGGAACAAGTAAATCTAGTACACTAGAAGAGCACTGAACTGTGTTGAACCTAAAGTTATGAAGATAAAATTATGAATTCTTCGTTCAGTTTGTCGTATGAGTTGATATTTATCCACTGCAGTGATCAATATTAATATGAGCAGCTCTGTGGAAAGACATCAGTGATTTGCTGAGGTATTTTTGTGTTAGCTTGTTTTTACCCTGGTGTAGACGAGACTGGGACTGCTGCATATAATAACATTTCTACAAAATGTGGTTGGGATTAGAGCAGTAGTTCCTTAGTTCCCATGACATGGTATTTTAATCAACGGTCGGTCGGTCTCCTTGAGCAGCACTTTCAGAACTGGAGGACAAACGGGCAAGATCGCGTTTCTGGCCGATGCTCACCAAAGGCACTCCGTGACTCAAGAGGCACCTTATAAAGGAATACGTTCAAGTAGGAGGGGGACGCGCTGATGGCAACGAGTTTTTAATAGCAGTGAAGAAGAGGCTGCGTCTCACACCGGAGCAAGAATGAAAAGCAGGTACGGCAGTGGATTCTCCAGCCGCGGGCGCCTTTTTCCTCACCTGGGCGGCCGTTTGGCTTCATGGAAGAAGAGAAAAAGAAGGGGAAGCGAGTAGCGGCGGCTTGTTTTTCCTCCGGCTGGACTGCCTCGAATGGGATTGTGTGACGCCGGGGAGCCTCTGTACGAAGGGCCACTGCAGCCTCGCCTGCTGCCGCTCGGTTTCCGAGCTCTGCCTGAAGAATGGAAGAGGAGGAAGGAAGGAGGGAGGGAGAGCGAGCGAGCGGGAGGGCGAGCGTCCGCCCGGCACTTCCTGTCTGCGAGGCTCGCGGCGGAAGGATCGCGTGCGCCCCGCTCGAGGAGGAAGCGCTTCTTCGCCGTCGCTGCTGCTGCTGCACCAGCGGGCGGGAGAGGGGGAAGCCGCGCGTCGCCCTCTGCGTGGCTGGCCGGGAACGAGCGTGCAGAGGAAGATCCGGCCGAGCTGCGTTGGCTCTTGTGTGTGTGGGAGAGCGCCCGTGCGTGCGTGCGCGCCGACGAGTCGGGGGCCCGCGCCTGCGCGCGCGGCCGAGCGCCAGGGAGCCCCTGCGGGTCAATGCGAAGCCGCCGCCGCCGCCACTGCTGCTCGCTCCAGCGGCATAAACATGGCGACTTCCCTGCATGAGGGGCCCACGAATCAGCTCGATCTGCTCATCCGCGCCGGTAAGCGGCGACGCGAGATGGCGGAGGGGGTCGGGAACAGCGAGGGGAAAGCCGAGGGTGGGCTACGCGGAGGGAGGTGCGCACGCTGCTCCCTCGCTCTTCCCGGGGGCGGCACTGGCGCTGCGCTGGAGTAATGGAGGGAGGACGAATCCAGGAAGTGATCACCTTGGCGTGCTGTAGGCGTTAGCAACCTGGCCGCGCTGCGCCCGTGGAGAGCGGGCAGCGGCCACAGTGGCGCGGGGTGCGTGTTCCGTGCGTGCGCCGCTGGTGGAGCGTGTGTGTGCGCCTTCGCCGCGGCTCCTCCTTTCGGAGCCAAAACCAGGAAGAGAGCGGCGATTGTTGTGCCCGCCCGCCACGCCACGCTGCCTGAGGAACGGAAAGAAGGCTTCCTTTTAGCGCTTTTTAGGCAGAAGCCTCTTGCCTGCCTCCTCCGAGGATCCCTTGTGCTGAAGTGCCTTTGGCGGGCGGTGGTGCAAGGTCCTCCTTGTTAGAGGTGCTTCTTGCCCTCTAAACTTTGTTTGGGGCTGGGGAAAATATAGGACCACAGGCTGAGGCAGAGGGAGGGGGAGAGGTGGTAACGGCGGCTCACTGAGCCCGGGGCTGTTCCGGGGGCGAACAGCGCGTGCCGTCCCCAGCGAGGGTATCGAGCCCATTTGCCCCCCTTCTCCCCCCCTTCTATATAGCGGAAGCGCGGAGCTCCCTCAGGAGCCCCAGTGCGCGGGGTGGGGGAGTGACGGGCGTCCTCGGCCAATCAACTGCCAAAGATGTTCGAAATCGGAACGCTATGGTCTTCATTGGGCGGGGCTAGCCCCCGTCAGGCCAATAAGAGTGAGGAAGAGATTGAGTGGCGGGTCCCTGTGGCGCTGACAGTGCAAGCACGGAATTGGAGGGAACAGGAAGGATTGTAAATACGGAAGCGAGGGCGGGGCTGTTGTGAGCGAAGGTGGGGGGGGGGATTTGCACTGCGTTTCAGAGCTTTCATAAATGTCCTGTGCGGAGCAGTGGTGCCCGTGGCTCGTATGCAGATATTGATATCGTTGCACACCTTGTAGCAGCGCATTCCTGCCTCCTACTTACCGTTTGGATATATAAATACAAAGAGAGTTTTAGTAACTGCTGCTCTGCTTCTTTCTCTTACCCTTTACAGACTTTTAAAAAGCGTCCTTATCCCCATAACCCCGCGGTTTCTATGGCGGTATTCCCGCACTGCTTCCCTTGCCCACAAATTTCCGTTTGTTTTAACACTAGTAGTTCAGACCGCTCTTGTTCGTAATAAGTATGTGAATAATAGGTCCATCAAAGACATGAATGGTCTTCCTTTAATGCTGGGATAAGTTTGGAATGCCTAGTTAAGATCTCACTGGTTAATTTTTCGTTTTGAAGGATTGAAAAGTTTTGTTATTTCAAAGTAAGAGTCCATTATTTGAACCCTGACGTTGTCATGCAGCTTTCTTTCCTATGTTACTTTATATTTCTATTTTATTGGGGATAGCATTGCAAAACTTTAAAGTGTTGCTGAGTTTCAAGGATGAACAGGCTCTCTTTATAGTGCTTCGAGTGAGGTTGTGTGGATATGTCACTCTCCCTTTTTATGTTGGTTGATAGGTGTGATACATTTCCTCACAGTATCAATTTGTTTTGGTAAGATTTTGCACCATCTGTTGGAGATTTTAAAACAGCCCGTTGGTCTATGGTGCTGGTCTCTTGGAGAACTCAATCTCAGTAACTTCAGTCTAACAAATCACTGCGAAACCTGCTGGAGCATGGTCACCTTTCTAGTTGCCCTTTTCAACGTGGGGCACCCTTCTTTACAACTGGTCCTTGGGAACAATTTGAGAGCACATGATATAGCAACCACTCTGAAAATTAAATAGGTGTGATCAGTGCCTAGATGGGAGCCTGATTGGGGATCCTGTTTATGGTACCTTGAATTCATTGGAAGAGTTTCTGCACTGATTTTTCACATACTAGAAAACAGAATGGGTAGGATCCAACACGTTTTTGGAAGGGGCAGGTTGCACCGTCTAGAAATGTCTGTTTCTGGTTGTTTGGGGTTTTGCCCCTAGAAACTCAATATTCCTGCTGCCGGCGGTAGGAGCGCCCCGCGTGCCACCTGCCATGCGTGTACACTGGGAACCAGTAGTGTTCGCCGCTGTTTGGTAGGCCATCGTTGAATCTTACCCTTTATCTTATAGGCTGCAATCTTATGCATATTAACTTGGGACTAAGTCCCATTGCAATCAGTGCAGCTTCTGAATAGACTTGTATAGGATTGTTTTTTGTGAACCGCCCAGAGAGCTCCGGCTATTGGGCGGTATAGAAATGTAATAAATAAATAAAATAAATTATTAATTCACACAAGAACAGATCTATGAGAATTTCAGAACTTGGATACACACCACAGGGCACAAATCCTCTGAGGTAAATTTCTTCTCTTGATCCTTCCTGCTTAGAAAATAATTGAGGTGGAAATGGGCTCTGAGGAAGTAATGTACGTATTCCAAGCCAAGTTCCGTAGTTGCCTTACGCCCAAGGTGGAAGAGAAATATATGGCAAATTGCTTTCTTTCAGCATGTCTAATTCTTATCCCCAGCTGGCTAAGGTCTTGCACCTCTGCACTGTTTTCTGCTCTCAAGAGTTCCCTGGCAGAAAGAGAGCACTTTGCATACACAGACCTCATGCCTACCATTTTCTGGATTTGGGGAGAGGGTAACCCCCCTTCTAGTATGTTTTTCTCAAAGTTAGGAGGTCTTTCCGCTGTCTCTCTCCAGTTTAGGATCAAAGTGCATTTACATGAAGCATACCCACTTACAGGGAGTGATATGTGAATATAATAAGTTACCTGCCTGTTATTTCACTTTGCTGCTTGTTACCTGTGAACTCTTCTAGCTATTGGCTGAACTATTGTGATGCTGCTGTATATATTCTATCTGCTATGGGAAAAGGATAACATGTACAGAATGATGTGGTTTAAGTGAGGGAAGTAATAGGTAACTTTCACTGGAGAAAACCTTACATGTGTTCTAAATATAGAAGGATCTGTGTACTGTTATGAGAAAAGAGAAGAAAGGGTGTTTGAAAGGAAGTGGGTGGAGGGGAGAAGTTGGAATCACAAGGAAAGAATGAAGGAAATGGCAGCGGATAGGAGGAAAGGAGTTGAGGAAATGAGGGGCCATGAAGAAAGAAACTGGGGGAGAACCTTACACAGGAACAGGAATTGCTATATATTGGGGGAAGCTGTATCGTAAGTAGTGGGGGCAGGACTGCTGTGTACTAGGGAAGAAAGATCAGTGCTGGGGAAGGTAGTAGTAGAGCTCTGGCTATAAATGGAGAACCACAGACAGATATTGAAGAGCACAAACCTGCACTCAAGGGCTAGCTAGAAAAGTTCATGGCTGGGGCAAGATTTGAGTCATGGGCTTTTTGCACTAGACCTGTTTTCCTGACCCAGGTTCTGTTCCTGCTGTTTACTGAATTGCTCCATTTGTCTTACTGTATATGCCAATAACCTTAAATATAGACTTTTAAAAAAACGTTATGGGTGTGTATGTTGACTGTGGCCAAGTTTGGAGCCAAGGAGAGAGGTGTGTATGTTAGTATCTACCAGGGCAGAATTTAAACTTACATTGCCTGGTTCCTTAACATAGCAGCCTTGACCTTGAGCTTCTACCTCACGTCAGAGTTTCTTTGTATTGCTCTGGCCTGCTTGTTTTCAGCGACCATGTCTCATGTGTCCAGAATTTCCCACTGCAAGATAGTTCTTATTGTACAAAAATACTGCATTTGGACAGGTGTTATAGCTGGTAATAGGGAATGGTGCCATCTGCTGGGGAGCAGGATTTGAATATATCTTTTGCCTCCTGCAGCATCCCCTAAACTAGAACATGGGGCCAATTGTCACAGAAGAGATAGCTGCTCTTCTTTATCTCTGCAAATCTGACTAGTTATGATTGAGGGGGAAAGATGAGGAATGGGTTGAGCAAATTATAGTCATATACATGTGACATTGCTGTGTAGTAGCTGGTGCTATGTAGATTAGCTATACATACTGTCCATGGATGATGTGATATCATGATTGGTAGGGAAATCATGCAGTTGCTGTGGATGCTTTGCACTTATTAATTTTAAAGTTATTGATAGGATGTCATAATTGGACACCCTCTACATTTTGGTAGCTTATGTTAGTTTGTGGTAACTGTCTTTCAAGACAGTAAAATTAGGCTATAAATGTACCTAAATAACACTGTTCACTCTTTCCACTTTTTGAGACATTGAAGTCATGTATAACAAGGCCATGAATGCTTGAGAATTCAGTGGAATCAATTAAATCACAGCTTTTATTCAAAATTAAAATTCAATTTAAGTTTTAAAATTGGACTAATTTTAGCTGCAATATAGTAAAAGGAAAAGCTATTATAATCAGACACTAATGGTTCTTTACTATGCCGTGGAATTTTTGTATTATGCCAGAACGGTAGCAAAGGAGGTAAAACCAGGCAATTTTTATAGACCTGCTTTTCAGTGGTGCACCTGTGGGTCCAGTTAGGCAGATCATACCTGTGCCTCCTTTCTCTTGTTCTTCAAAGTGGCAGTGCCCTTGTGTGTTTCCTTCTAACAGTCCTAATTGTCATGCTTTGAATACTGCACATTTCTGGGTAGATGCTAAAATATGGCCACTGCATCTGAACAAACCTGGCACAGGTCATAGAATATCTATAAACATCAGTGTGATTACATAACAGCTATACTGTGCAGATGTGTGTTTTGTACTTTAAAATTTGGGTGCATAGTTGTTGGGACTATCAGAAAAATGACAGTGCCAGAGCGACTCAAGAGCAGGACTATGGGAGAAGAACTGTGGACTATGGCCCTATCCAGCAATTGAATAACATACTACTGCTGTGTTTTATATGTTTTTGTTAGAAATTTAGCTTTAATAAGTTTTTGTTAGAAATTTAGCTTTATCCATGCTTAAATAAAATTGTGGAACAATTTGAGGTTAACTAAAATGAACATTATTGTAGACTTGAATGCTGACAGCATTGTATTATGCTGAAGTTCAGCTCTGCTGGCGGGTAGTAGTTGAGGCTTCTTTTTTTAAGCGGTTTTAATAGTTTCCACTCATCTTAAAACTTGAAAGAGTAAGTTGTTGCTTAACATGTCTTTAAAATGTTTTTGGACTTTTGAGTTTGTGGTGCTTGTCATATCAAAATAATTAATTTTTGAATAATGTTCATATTATTTTAGAAAACAACAACATTGATATACAACTCCCCCCCCCAATTTATTTATATCAGCTTATTCTTTGCTTCCAGAAAATTAGTCTGTATTCTCTCAATTCTTTCAGGTTTGTACACTCAACTGGGTACTCAGATACTAATTCTATAGAATATGTTGCTAACACAGACAAGGTATTAGGTTGTGTTTGACAAGTAATTCAGAATTCTTAGTTCATTGCTGGGGAACCTTTAATGCTTACATTATGAGAGTCAGTGTAGCATGGTAGCTAAGCTTGAGTGGGAAGTTCTTTGTTTTAATTAGTTAGGGGTGTGTGTGTGTGTGCGGGGGGAGTAGTGAATTTGAATTTCCAACGTTGTAAGATTTGCTGTGAGTAGTGTAATTGTAAATATCCAGATTTGTTGCCCCAAATAAAGCATTTCTGTACTGAATAATTAATCTTTAAGACAGTTAGCTAGATACATTGCACATTGAATGTTATGATGACAACAAAAAATATTGTTCAATTTTAATAAATATGAATGTTACGATGACAACATTTTTTTTTGTCTAATTTCAATAAACATCAGATTTATTAGGACAAATGCGAGTAATACGGCCAACATAAGAGTCTGGTTAATAACCTAGAGCTGGCCTGAAATGCCCTCCCTTTTTTGCTGTCCCATTTGTGGATGGCAAAATGGATGGGACCATTTTGACCAATTTTGTGGGAGGATTTAAGGATTGGATAGTTAAACTTGCTGCTGCCCAGAGCTCTTGGTGATCATCTTTCCTTTCCTGGAGCAATGCTACAGGATGATGTATCATTTATCTGCCAAAGCTTCTGGGAGAAAATAGCCTCCCTCATCCCATAGAACTGCTCAGGTTTTTTTGTGTGGGGAAAAATGGCAGCTTCCAGGAAAAAAGTCTGAGTAGCAGCAAGTTTAGCATCCCCCCCCCCCCCATTTGCCAGATTTCTCCCCCATAATTATGAAATTCAAGCTGAATTCCCCACAAAGAACCTTTGGCTCAGGCCTAAAAGAATGGTGTAACTTGAAAATAAATAGTTGCTAAACTTTCTGAAACATTTTAATGGCTGCATTTAGATCATCACAAGTTAGAACAAGAAGCCATGGTTTAAAGTTGGCTTAATATTCTGGCTTGTGTGATGGCTGTTAACCATAGTTTCCCAATTCAGATGTAGTGGAAAACAAACTGTGGTCCAGGCTTGCTTATATGAAGGAAGAAGTGAATTGGGTGCTATAGGCTTGTTCATATTTTTGTTTATTAAGCCGAGATTTGATCTCCTGAATGCAACCGCTTTTTGCACGGAGAGAGGGATACTGCTGTGATGCACGTTGCAGCTGGAAGATATAAAGTAACTTGTAAAAATAAATTATACAGATTAAGGAAGTGAAGATGATAACTGCAAGGACAGAAAGAGGTGGTAAGAAAGGTTGTTTTGTCTTTCATGTCATTGGTATGCATTGACCACAAGATTTGGTTCAGATTTGTTGATTTGGAAAATAGCTGAAAGAGAAAGGAAACCCCAGGTAATGAATGAGCAGAGGAAAAAAAAAGCCAAAGGCAAGGGGTGGAACCAGGAGTTGTGTTCTGAAAGGATTTATTATTGCTGATGTGTTTCGGACTAAATCCAGTCCTTCATCAAGGCAATTCTTATAACAATGAGAAATTTTGGGGGTGGGAGAAAGTGATCCACTTCCCCTTGTCCTGCTCCCTGGTGTGCGTGTTTTTGGCCATTTGTATGAAAATATCACAGTGTCCCTAGGTAAGAAACCTGCAAAATTTATTTATTTATTTATTACATTTCTATACTGCCCAATAGCCGGAGCTCTCTGGACGGTTCACAGAAATTAAAAACATTCAAAGTATAAAACAACAGTATAAAACCATAGTATAAAATACAATATAAAAGCTCAACCAGATAAAAACAGCAGCAATGCAAAATTACAAATTTAAAACACCAAGTTAAAATTTATTTATAGACTGTTAAAATGCTGGGAGAATAAAAAGGTCTTCACCTGGCATCTAAAAGCATATAATGTAGGTGCCAAGCGAACCTCCTTAGGGAGCTCATTCCACAGCCGGGGTGCCACAGCAGGGAAGGCCCTCCTCCTGGTAGCCACCTGCCTCACTTCCTTTGGCAGGGGCTCGCGGAGAAGGACCCCTGAGGATGACCTTAGGGTCCGGGGAGGTACATATGGGAGGAGGCGTTCCTTCAGATAACCTGGCCCCAAGCCGTTTAGGGCTTTAAATGTTAATACCAGCACTTTGAATCAGGCCCGGACCTGGACTGGCAGCCAACGAAGCTGGAAAAGGACTGGCGTAATGTGGTCTTGCCGGCCAGTCCCTGTTAGTAAACGTGCTGCCCTGTTTTGTACCAGTTGAAGTTTCCGGACCGTTTTCAAAGGCAGCCCCACGTATAACGCATTGCAGTAATCCAAACGAGAGGTTATCAGAGCATGGATAACTGTAGCTGGGCTATCTCTGTCCAGATAAGGGCGTAGTTGGTATATCAGCCTAAGCTGATAAAAGGTGCTCTTTGCCACTGAGTTCACCTGTGCCTCAAGTGACAGTTCTGGATCCAAGAGCACCCCCAAACTACGGACCCGATCCTTCAGGGGGAGTGTAACCCCGTCCAGGACAGGGCAAACATCACCTTGCCAGACAGATGAACCACCCGCTAACAGTACCTCCGTCTTGTCTGGACTGAGTCTCAGTTTATTAGCCCTCATCCATTCCATTACCGTGCCCAGGCACTGGTTCAGAACGGCCACTGCCTCACCTGGGTTTGATGAAAAGGAAAAGTAGAGCTGGGTATCATCCGCATATTGATGACACCTCAGTCCACATCTCCAGATAACCTCCCCCAGCGGCTTCATGTATATGTTAAACATACATAACATGTATATGCTAAACAACAAAATTTCACAAGGAATATTGCAAACGATAGGGAATTTAACATTTAAATGTAACAGTCTAAGATTTGTTTTTGTTTTTTTGCTCTGTCACAGAAAGTGAAGTAGGATAGGGGTGGATGATGGATGTGGAGCATACAGTGGCAGAGAGAAAAGGACTTGAGCTTCCATCATTTTCCAAGCAAGCAAGCATTGCTGTACTCTCCCAAGTTCCGTCAGATGTCTTTTAACATTCCTGCTCCTGGGAGAGATGTAGCAAAGAGCACTGAACACTAGATCAGTCCTGCGATATGTTACTTCAGAATCCATCTTCCAAAGCACTAGGATTGGAGAGCACTGGTAAAAACTGTTCACTGCAGTTAGAAGCTTGAGCTGCCAGTCACAAAACTAGACCCCATTCTCTCCACCCTGATGTTTTCCTCATATGAAAGTACGTTCAAATTTGAATTCAATCTGCTTCAGAGGAGTCCCAGTTTGATTTGGACATCTCCTGATTAAGTTTGGGATTTATCTGAATCCAAAGCATATTCATGACAGGCTGCAAATATCGTTTGAAAGGGCCTTTGTGGATTGTAGAGGGTGACATTCTTCAGTGAGAAGAATGATCACTTACAGGATTATTGCATGGCATGGGTTCATCCATGATGTTATATGCATCGTGGACTTTGAAATCTGACACAAAGACTTTCAGTAATCTAAATTCTTTTTTTTTTAAGTGTCTAATCGTAATAGCATTGAAGGAATAAAATGAAAGTGTTCATTATATCTGCATATTGGTTTGACTTCATAAAGAGGCTTTTTCTGGGTTCGGAAGATCAGCAGGAGAAACAATGTACTGTCTGTTGTTTCCCCTGCCCCCATGTGTGCCAGTAGTGCGACTGGGATTACCCTAATTGCCTGTGCCGCGTTACCTAGACCCGTCCCATGGCACAGCTGTGGTGATTTTTCACCCACCCTATAACCCCTACCACGAGCCATGGGTTGTAGGGTGGGTGAAAAATCACCACAGCTGCAGTATGCGCAGGGTTCAGACAGCACGTCAGCCTGTGGCATGGGTAATTAGGGCAATCCCAGTCATGCAAATGGCACATGCGGGGAGGGGAGGAAACCACCAAGACTGCATTGTTTCCCCACTGATAGTCCAAACCCAGCCAGGGAGTAGTAGATCTGTAGTAAAGGAATAGTCCTGTGTTGCTCTAGTCCCTTCCCGTGACTCTGTATTTCCACCCGTTTTCTTTACATTTTGTCACTCCACTCTGTGACAGATTCTGCAGACAAATCTGTGCATATGCTTTTGTTGGTGCAGAATTAGGACTGGGGGTGAGCATAGTATAGCTGATCCCAAGTAATGCTGTCAAAATGTTATTTACAAAATTGTTTTGGCAATGCTGTCTAGTGAAAACCTTTCAAAGTACAATAACCTGTAGCCTGGTAGACTTGAGGATGGCAGATAGCATCAAACATTGCTGTATACCAGAAGTGGGCATCAAATATCACTATAAGGCAAGAGTGGGCAACTTGTGGCCCTCCAGATGTTTTGACCTGTGTCTAAGGGTACTGTATGTTAGACATTTGTGTTATCCCCTTAATTGCTAATTACCTCTAGGTACACAGGAGACTCCATTAATTCATTTTTCCTCCAGTACTTTGAGAAATATTTTGTAATCCTTGTAAGCATCTCATTTTAAACATGGGAGACTCAAGCCACTGTCTTACCTCATCCAAGCTCTTTAGTAAGGCATGATATTTATCTGACAATGCAGGTATGTATCCCTGGCTACTCTCCATATTTTGCCCAAAAAACTTGATTGTTGTGGATGGGTAGCTTGCGTTAATGTTTTTCAAGCCTTGCCTTTTGGGCCTGATTCACACCTCATGGGTAGCTGCTGGCTTTGGTAAAAATCTGTTCAACTGTGTGGTGAGTTACTTTGGAAAAGTACCTTGCCAAAAGGGGTAGTCTTGACATTATTTCATGTCAAGTAGGGGGTCTTAGCGTCTTTTTTAAAAAAAGATTTTTTTTCCTTTTCCTATATTTAATTTAGAATATTGAAGGAACAACAAGATAGCTCTTTTCAAGTCCCAGTAGAGAAGCACTAGTTGAATCCTCATTAGCTTCCTGGCACTGCAGATAGGTGACCCTGCTTATTCTAAAGATAGATTTAGATGCTGGCAGCTCAGCTGGAATGGTTTAGCTTTGAGTAGATTTCCATAAATGGAAAGAGCAACTGGAGGAAATCTTTGTGTGTGTATACACCTTCATGTGTGTGGACGATATGCAGCAGGTGGCTGTTTACTGTTGCTATTACAAAAAACCTTCACAGGGAAAAGAAGAGAGAAACTGCCTTTAATTTGATATAATATAAATCTACTTAAAAGAATTCAGACATGATCAGTTGTTTGTTAAATAAAGACTGTCAGAACTAACCTTTTTTTCTCTAATGGATTCCTACTACAAAGATAATAGTATCTAGTACTAATTTGGACGAGAAATTCAAATCTAGTAGTCATCAACCATTCCCCCCCCCCTTTAAGAAGAAAAAAAAATCTTGTATGAAGTACAATATTGGGCCAGACATTAAAGTTGTAAAAATGGAACTACACATATCTACTTCTATGCAAAATAGGACTAAAAACTCTAGCTAGGTAAGTGACTTACAACAGGGTAGTAATTGATTGCATGGTTAAAAGTTACTGCTTTGTGTGGACTTGGATTAAACTGTAACTAGTGAGGCTATATCAGCTGATTGTTCAGGCAATTAACTACTTGGCTTTCAACTAGTTAATAAACTGGTTGTGTTTACATATCTCAAAATATCAGTTAAAGTGCATTTTAGAAGATTCTGAATGAAGAAGTTTTTCATTTAAGAAAAGAAAACTCTATCTTGGAAAATCTTCCAAATTGGAAAGAAGTGGGTGGAAAGGACAAAAGTGGGTCAAAGTCAAAGGGAGGGGAAATAGGCAGCAGAAGGTGAAAGCTGGCAGTAAGAGAAGGTGAGGAAGGTTTGGCCATTCATATAGGAAAGTTTGGGATCTTTTGTCACCTGTTGTAGCCACGTTTTATTTAATGCATCTCAATACTGCTTGTCAAATTATGACTCCCAAAACAATTAAGAATAAAACCACATAATAAAGTGAAAACAATCCAAAGGCAAAACCAAACATGTGCTCAAATTTCAACTTCCCCCATTTCATAGTAATGAGTGGCATTTTTTAACCTTTTCTCCTGTGCTGCTTTCTGTTCTTGTTAAACTTGGGCAAGTCATGTTGAGAGACACACTGACTGGGGTTTGGACAATCAACAAAGGAAGAGAATCCACAGTGGCTTCTTTTTCCTGCCTCACACATACTGTTCGTGCTCTTGCCATTTCCCTAATTACTTGCTGTGGCTTATTTTCCCCATTGATCATCTGAACCTGGCTACTGACTGGGTTCACACAACATGACAGCTCACACGCTTGGTTGTGTTGTGTGAACCCATTTGCGTTTACAAATCATGGTTTGTAGTGTGGCTATATTCACACAACACAACTACCCACGTTTCAACAACAACCCACGCCCAACCTGTACTCAACCTTGAGTGTGGGTTGTCATTTTGTGTGAACCCAGCCACCAAGTTACCTCACAGGTTTGTGAAAATAAAGTGAGTGTGGGAGAACCATGTATACTATCCTGACCGTTGGTAGGTAGTCTAGCCTATTCACTGCAACAACTGTTAGTCAGTTTCTCTGCTCTTCACATTCTAGATGTAGACTAGTACTTCAGGAATGCTCTCTCTGCATGTTTTTTGTAAGCACAATTTCTGGTTTCAGGGGCAAATTCCCTATCCTGTGATAGGGAATTTGTAAGGGCGGGCAGATGTAATTTAGATTACTAAAACTAATTTCTTTGGCTTCAAGAACTTCAATTTGGTACCCAACATGACCTAGTTAAATTCTGATGACTGTGGGCTGGTATGGGTTAGATATTGAACCTCCCATGGACATTTTTTTACTTGGATTTTTAAAATTTAGTACCCCATCATGAGTCAAACAGTACCCTGTAAAATAATCAGAAATTGCCATGGATTATTTTCCCTTCCTTCCTTCCTTCCTTCTTTTTTTTTTTTTACTAGATATGTTCATGGATCAATAACATAGCATTTTTTTTACCTCTTTCCTGGGTTTTCCTATCAGAAGTGTGTTCTGGTAATGGATGGGATAAGATGATAAATTGAATCCTGGGTCTGTGTTTATCACTTGATTGCTGAATGTTCAACGTTTATTTTAAAAAGGGAGAGAAATGGCTACTGAGAAGGAGGATTCCTCAGTCGATGAGGTTATTCCATAGTGTACATTCTTGTACATAGTGTACATTCTGGTTTGCTCAGAAGAAAAAAATGACTCCGTTTTTCAAACTGACATTAATCAGTTTTGATTAATCATTAATCAGTCTTGATTAATGTTAATTGATTGAATATACTAGTTAATTTGTTAAAATGTAAGGGTATACAGTCTTAATGGAAACACAGTTGTTCTAATGTGACATAAAGGCAAGATCAAATCTGAAGTTCCTATCCCTGTCTCTAAGCACACATTGACAGTAATGTATGTTTTCAACAAATCTATGGCCATAAAATGGAAAGAATTAAATTTTCATCTCAGATATACCTAATATTTTCCCACCCCAAAAACATTTCTTGCAATGGGATGTGTTTCTCTGGGGTTATTGGCCCATATAGAGCTATTGATTCAGAATGCCTGTTAATCAGATGTATTTGTGTGATGGATTTATTTATGTATTTGTTTATTTATGCAGTGGAAGCATCTGTACACGGCAGCAATGTGCACTGTTCAGATAAGACAATTGAAGCAGCAGAGGCCTTGCTTCATATGGAATCTCCAACCTGTTTAAGAGATGCTAGAACACCTGGTATGTCAATAATGCATTTTTTTTTAAAAAAATAGTGGCTTATTTTGCATTAGGGCCTTTACTACATTTGAGGTTTTATTTGGGAGTAAGCTCCTTCCAAGCTGAATAGCTGTCTACTCTGAAGAGAATATTTTCCTTATTTTTACAATTTTTACTCCTTAGGGGTGGTCTACATGTTACAGACTGCATTTGGTGTGCTAAGGTACACATTGCAATGATGTTTATTTTAAACAACAGGGATACTCCAGATAGAGAACTATTGTATGGTTTGCTGTTGCTATACAGTTGCATTTACAATTGATGTTGCAAGTAATTTCAGTATAGTAAGCATAACTTTTAGATGCTCTCTAATTGACCTAAAAGGGAAAAACATATAGGTCACTTATAAACTACTTCATTGGTATTGCTTAACTGTGCTCACAACTTTATTATTATGATTATTTGTAAATATGTTCCAGTTGCATAAAATGGTGGAGCATTAAAATTGCCACTCCAGACTTGAGTGTGTGGATGTATTTGCACATAACGCTAAGCCACCCCTGTGAATAAGTTATGCAATGTGGGTTGTTACTGAGCAACCCATGGTTCGACTGACAGAAGATTGGGCTTGCTGTGGGTTGTTCTCCCCCTCCTTTCTCCTCAGTCTTCTCTCCTGTGTGTAACCTGTGGGACTTCGTGGCAAAAATTGTCTTGTCTCCTCCATGCTTGGATTTTCATCCCCCCTCAAAAATGCACAGCTGGGGTCGCTCCAATTGATACTCCTTTTTGTTAATTGTACTTTTGGGGGAGTGTCTTAAAATGTGCATTTGGGGTTAAAGTTTGCAAGTGCACATTTATAGCTGTTTGATATGTGTAGTTTTGCCTGGTCTATTTCAGCTGTGAAAAGCAGCCATGAAGGGGAGTAGGTAATATACAAAGAAATTGACAAGATGAGGTTGCATATTGGCTAATTTTCAGAACACTAACTGCTGTGGTTACTGTGGTTTCCTGACAGTTTAAAACACACACTCTCAGAAATCAAATTTAATGTCTGGGAAGTAAATGGAGGAGAAATTTGCATAAATTTTTGGGCTGATAAGTAGATGAGGGGAAATTTGCAGACATGCACTAAGGGAGCAGTTCATGCAGGTGTATAAATCTCTCCTCTATTTACTTTCCAGCACTTAAATTTGCCTGAATTTCACATTCATTAACTTTCCAGCCATGAAATTTGCATACATTTCCCTTACATTTACTTTCCAGTCCCCAAAAATGCAGGCATTTCCATGACATTTTTTTAGAGGTTGGCAAAACAGGACAGAGCAAATGTGGTGCCATCAGTATCGAACCCGCCCCCCATGGGGCCTCATTCACTCCATCCCATGCAGCTGCCTTCTCAGGGTTTTTTAAAGAACTGTCAGGGAACTGCAGTAAACATAAAAATAAGTGCTCTGAAAAAGGGCTGTGAAAAGTGTGTGTGTGTGGGGGGGGGCGAGAGTTAAGATCTCCCCCAACACTTAAAATTAAGAGGATCATATAGCCAATGGGGAGGTATTGCCCCTCCCCTTTGGTGCAGTTATTTCTTTGGCTCCCCCCCCCCCCCATTTTTGGTGCTTCTTCTTTGTAGCACCGGGTTCCTCTTTTCCCTTAGTATTATTTCTCCCTTGGTCCTTTGCAACTATAAGCAAATTGGCCAATATGCAACCTTGTCCTGTCGATTTCCTTATATGTTACCTATCAGGTCCCTTTGACAGCTGAAACAGACAAGGAAATTGACCAGACAAGACTATGCGGATAGCTGGAAGAGCGGACTTAATACACTTGCAAAAGACTTACACCCCCCCTCCCCATTACAACTCCAATTGCACATTTTTGAGGCATTGAAATTTTTAAAAAGAAATGCTAGGGAATGTGCTCCCCAGCGTTTCCAGAGTGCTCTTTCTGCACTTTGGGAGGACAGTAACTGGCAGGATCATGAAAAGTAAGTAGCATGGGCTTCTTTTGCTGGTCTTGCTGAACAGCTCTGTAACGGATCGCTGCAACCCACAATAAAATTAGTCTCCTGCATTCGGATGACACAACAACCCATTGTGGGTGAAAATAACCCTACAAAAAGCCATTGGTTCTTAGTGTGCCTTGTACATGAAAAATAAGCCACCCTGCAGAAAGGACTCTGGGTTCGGATGACAAGACAACCAACCATGGATGCCTGCCTCTGATGGATTGTTGTGTGTTGTGCTAACCCAGTCTATAAAAATTCTTGAAGGCAGTTGGGAAAATGGAATGTTTTCAGATACCTTGGTTTTAATTTTATTCCACTTGTAGAAAGTGCTTTTGTTTCAACATGTTTAAATTGTCCAGATTAACTGCAGATTTGATTATTGTCTTCTGAACTTTCATTCTTAAAGTGCAAAATTTTTCTTTGGAACTAAAATTGCATGAACTTATAAAAATCATGGAAATGGCTTATTGCTGAGAAGCCATCAAACTATGCTTTACAAGACTAAAGCCTAACCTATGTAATAAGAACAGGATTTCATTCTGAAAGCAAAATTCTAATTGTTTTCTCTTTGTACAAAGTTGTTGAATGTCATATAGAAAAATACAGGACCTAGTGATTTCCAGAGTTAAATGTTATATGAACATTTAATTTCAGGAAGCAAATATTGGGCTGATTTGCATGATCAGACAAGCCACCACGGCTTAAATAACTCTACAACAGTTCATACATTATTTGAGGGTTCCCCCCCCCCCCCCCATCAAACAAGCCATGCCGCCTGGGTTTGAATGACATAAGAAGTCACGCCTGGTAATTAGGGAAATGGTGGGTCAGCACACATATTGGGGATTAAAACAAGCCACCATTTTGATCATGTGAACTGGGTCATTATTTGCTTCTTCTTTACAAAAGCAGTCAGGCTGGATTTGTATCATAATAAAGACTATCTTATCCTGCACTGTGATACATATATTCAAGAGTGATTGAATGATGAAGCAGCATTGTGTTTGAAGACAATCAATGCCCTCTAGATGCTTAGGACAACAACTTCCATAATCCCTACTGATTTGCCATACTGGCTGGGGTTTAGGGGAATTATAGTTTAACACACCTGGTGGTCACCAAGTTTTTAAGCCCCTCTTGGGATATTTCCAGAAACATTGTTTGTTTTTGTTTTTGCAATTTAGAACATAATAGGTTGAATATTAAAAGCCTTAATTTCTTCATTTGCTTTCTTTAGTGGAAGTTTTTGTCCCACCTTGTGTGTCAACTCCAGAATTCATCCATGCTGCGATGAGGCCAGATGTGATTACAGAAACTGTAGTGGAAGTATCAACGGAGGAGTCTGAACCAATGGACACATCTCCTATACCAACATCTCCAGAAATCCATGAGCCAATGAAAAAAAAGAAAGGTATTTAGGAGTGGGTGTGGGATACCAAATAGAAGCAATAAAACAGCAACAAATGCTTTGGCAAGGCACAACAGAGTTTGTGTTTGGTTTTGTATGCGGCTTTGGACTGAGAAGCCAATTTAAAATTGTGTACATAAATATTAACAGTAGACGTTCCATAGAATAGTATATCAATATAAAGTTGTAAACTGTTGTTAAAAACTGATGTACTTTTAAAAATAAACTCATGCTTTTAATTAGTAAACGATCCTGGTGATTGAACATACTGACCAAAATCAGTACTGACCAAAAGAATGAGATGGCTCATTCTTTATTTTGAAGTGACAGACGTGATAGATTGTTGCAATTATGATTCAAGTTTCCACTCTACCATGAGCATTCTGAGTTTCAAAAAGAGGTTTGTTGTGAGGTTGGATGAGATTAGTTATATATTACTTTGCTTGCTCAGAGGTTCTATGGAAGGGATTTTGTATTATAGAAATAGTATTGTTGTCTATAGATGGGTCAAATACATAATCAATTTCCCATAATGTAAATTGTCAAGTTTCTGTTGGTATGTTTAAATGAAGTAGATACTCCTAATAATAAAAAAGTCAGATAAAATTGTGACTTATGACACGTTGCTTATATTGTCAGCCTCTTAGTTTAGCAGATAGTTGTCTATTTATTCAGATTTGGATAAAAACCATGTGAAGTGTTATTTCTATACACACATTTCAGTCTTTCAAATTGTTCTTTGCAGCTGGCCGTAAGCCAAAAACCCAAGTGCCATCAGCCATTTCCAGTGCAGCTCCAGACTTGGGTATAAAAAAGAAGTCAAGAGAAGGCAAAGGTAGTGCTGAAAATATATTTTCTTTCATATTGTGAAATACCTAGAAAAATAACTGAATTCTTCCATATTGTAATTAATCTAATAACAATGATTGTAGCTTGTCTTTTTAGAATTTGTATGGATTTTACTACAAATGTGTCGATTTGCCTTGTGTGCGCACTTGAAATTATTTAGTAGCTGCTAGATTTCTGCTTATTTATTTATTTATTTTGCACCTACTCAGCATGTTAGACCAATGTGATACTCAGTTCAGATTTGCTACTGCAGCTGGAAATCTGGCATCTTGGTGATTCTTGATGCCTGCACAACGTTCTAGGTGACATCAATTTTGTCATATCCTCTTAGAATGGATACACGAGAGAAAAACACACACACACACACACACACACACACACACACGTAGTATTGGCCTAAATGAGCCTTCAGGTTTAGCATTTAGTTAATATGTTCCAAAATACATTTGCTTTCTCAGTTGGACTCCTAAGACTGAAACTAAGTGTATTCTAAAAGATTTTTTTGCTAACATGTCTCCAGTAGTAGGTTTTTTATTTAATTAATTTATTAAGTATGGGCTGTGTATGGGTATCAATATATTTAATATAAATCAGTTATTTTAAAGACACAAGTTTATGGTTTTGTCAGATTTTTTCCTAGTAATCTGTATGTGTAAAGACCCTAGAACTGCAAGTCTCTTTCTTTTAGATCAGAGGTGAACATTGGGTATCTTAAACTTATACTTATTCTTCCTGCTGCTTAGAAGTCTTAGTTAAAGTAAGATGGAATACTCTTTGTTTTTTGCAGATACAAGTTTTGTAGACTATATGTTACTTTGTGAAAGCAAGTATGCATTTGCTTGATTTTGCAAAAAATACTTACACATACATGTTAGTGATGTCCAATACTCTTCAGAGGTCTGTCCTTGCAAATATATTTAATTTTTTAAAAAGAATATTCTTCAGGCTGTCTGGTTAAAATTGTTCAAGAGAAGACCCTTACAGATTCACTATTGTCTTAAGGCAGGGGTACAGAAGCTCTGGCCTCAATCCTAATCTGGCCCATGGTACACCTCAATCTATCCCATATCAGGGTTCATTCAGGGGTGGGGCTTAGGCTGCAAGCCTTCAGAGGGCATCTCTGCTGTTATCTCCGATCTGAGGTCACAGATAAACAGTGGGGATTCCCCTGCTGGCGTGCACCAGCGGTGAAACACCCTACCCCCAATTATCTCCGATCCAACATAGATAGCAGTGGGGGTGAGAGAGGAGGGGGGATGAGTAGCTAACTGTTCCCTGCATGGGCAAGTCCCAGCGCCCAGGCTGTCCCGCACCCCCACTGTAGCAGCGGGGGTGTAGGGAGGACTGGGCTTTCTCCGTGACTCCTTCCAGTGCAAAGAAAAAAAGGATAGTGGTGTCAGGGGGTGCGGCCACATCCTTGATGTGACCGCCCCCACCCCAAAAGAATTCTGCACAGTGTCTTAAGGAGACTATTCATGTTGGTTGAACATTCAAATAGGAAACAGTTTCAGCATGCTGGTGATCGAATTCTTCAGTACTTCTTTAGCATTGCCAAAAACTTGTGTTCAGTTTACTTTGTCCTCCATCTATTACTTTTTCTTCATATTATAGCTATGCTTTTCTTTTCTTTATTTGAAGTAGGTATTTGAGGTGGAATAAGCAATTATGAGTGTCTGTGCTAGGACTGTAAGAAACAGGATTGGCTGAGGCAATGGCATGCTAACCAATGGTCTGTTTTGATGTCCATTTGAAAAATAAGTGCCCTAAAACTAGAAGATCCAGTTTAAAGATCACAGATTGGGGAGAGAAGAGTTCACAGCTTAGAAGGGATCTTGGGTTAGCGTTCTGTGGAAACTTTTGACACACGAACCCCGCTCTTTACTTCCTCTTTCCCCAGAGTTGAGATTTTTTTAAAAAGTTGAAATTGACTTTAATCCTGCTTCGACAGCTGTTTCCCTCAAAAAATTGGGTTGCACCTATTTAGAAAATTAAATTAATATGTATGTTCCCATCATAAAAAGAATGGCATGGATAAATCTAATAATCCCACATTATTTCAGTAGCTGGTCGTGGAAGGACATCTTGCACGTTTTTGTTTGGATATTTTTAAATATGTTGAATTACCTTGAAATTATATTTTTTATTGTAGGAAACACGACCTACTTGTGGGAATTCCTTCTAGATCTACTTCAGGACAAAAACACTTGTCCTCGATATATCAAGTGGACCCAGCGGGAAAAAGGCATCTTTAAGCTTGTGGACTCAAAAGCAGTTTCCAAACTATGGGGGAAACACAAGAACAAGCCTGACATGAACTATGAAACAATGGGAAGAGCTCTGAGGTAAAGAAAGAAAGGGGGGGAAAGAAAGAGGGGTGAAAGGACGGGGTGGGGGGAAGAAGACTGTTGTAGGTTGTGTGTTTTTTAAACAGATTGCCAAGTGTTATGCTTGATTTGAAGCTTCAGAATAAACTTTTCTGAGTTTTATTTGATTACGTGATCATATGCTATTAAGGCAGTGGTGGTCCATTTTTTTTCATTCTTTACAGAAACATTATTAAGTATTACATTCTAATGCTCCATTTTTAAATACAGTATGCACAGGTTATTTTAATTAACATATATTGGCCATTCCAACAAAGTAATTTGGTGGTTGGAACCTTGAAAGTAAAGGGAGAAGGTTGTTTATTTTCATGTTACATACACTTTTCTTGTACTTTTTCTTGCAGATACTACTATCAAAGAGGAATTCTGGCAAAAGTTGAAGGACAAAGGCTTGTGTATCAGTTTAAGGAAATGCCCAAAAACATAGTAGTTATTGATGACAAAAGCGAATGTGGCACTGAAGATTTATCAATCCCCACAGATGAGAAATCCTTGGAACGAGTGTCATTGTCAGCAGAAAACCTCTTAAAAGCAGCAACCTCTGCTCGTGCAGGAAAAAACACTTCTCAGTTGAACTGCGCAAGAGCAGAGAAGCCTGTTACCAGAGTGGTGAACATCTCCTCATCCGGGCATGAAATCTCAACTTGTTCTACCACCACTACTGTTCCAGTGACGACCGCTCCCAGGTTAGCACTGCATGATCTGCCTGTTGGATAAGCTGACTTTGAAGGAGTTGGTGAAGCACCATTTACTGCAGTTGGATCTGTCTTTCTAAAAGTAATTATTTAGACTGAGAACACAAAGATATATAAACAGTTCTCAGTGCAACACCTTGTAAATCAAGGAGTCTGTATTTGGATGTGGTGCTCTTTCGAGAAATCAGGCTGTTCACTTGGTAGCTTTCTTGTTCTTTAATTTCCAAAGCTTAGCTTTACTACTGGCTATGGCTTAGAAAACTTAAATCCAGCTGTTAAGCTAGTGTAGTCTTTATTTATTTATTTATTACATTTCTATACCGCCCAATAGCCGGAGCTCTCTGGGCGGTTCACAAAAATTAAAACCATTCAAAATGTAAAACAACAGTATAAAACCATAATATAAAATACAATATAAAAGCTCAACTAGATAAAAACAGCAGCAATGCAAAATTACAAATTTAAAACACTAAGTTAAAATTTATTTATAGACTGTTAAAATGCTGGGAGAATAAAAAGGTCTTCACCTGGCGTCCAAAAGCATATAATGTAGGTGTCAAGCGAACCTCCTTAGGGAGCTCATTCCACAGCTGGGGTGCCACAGCAGAGAAGGTCCTCCTCCTGGTAGCCACCTGCCTCACTTCCTTTGGCAGGGGCTCGCAGAGAAGGACCCCTGAGGATGCTTAGGGTCCAGGCAGGTACATATGGGAGGAGGCGTTCCTTCAGATAGCCTGGCCCCAAGCCATTTAGGGCTTTAAATGTTAATACCAGCACTTTGAATCGGGCCCGGACCTGAACTGGCAGCCAGTGAAGCTGGAAAAGGACTGGCGTGATGTGGTCTCGTTGGTTTAAAACTCATCTTTTTTGCATTTTTATTGTAATTGTCAAAGCAGTAGCAGTAAGGAGAGACAGCTTAAGTTCTGAAACTTTAAGAAACAAATATTAGTGTGAGACTGGGGTTGGGAAGTCTATAGTTGTCAATTCAGATTTATATGGGAATATATCTGCATGTATCAGGGACAAATCTGTGGCATTAGCCACAGGGAGGAGATGCAGTTAGATCACAATTACAACATATTCTGCAATGTGCTCTACATAGGGCTACGTTTGTGCCTAGTCCGGAAACTTCAACTAGTTCAAAATATGGCAGCCAGGTTGGTCACTGGAACATCTAGGGGTGATCACATCACACCAGTCCTAAAATCTCTTCATTGGCTGCCAATTAGTTTCCGGGCGAAGTATAAAATGTTGGATATCACCTTTAAAGCCCTACATGGTTTGGGTCCAGGCTACCTGCGGGATCGCCTTCTCCCATACAATCCGCCCCGCACACTCAGGTCCTCAGGGAAGAATCTACTTCAGTCAGCAAAGACTAGGCTGGCAACCATTACCCAGAGGACCTTCTCTTCTGCTGCTCCCAGACTGTGGAATGGCCTGCCAGAGGAGACTCGTCAGCTTGCCAGTCTTTTAGCATTCAAGAAAGCTATCAAGACTGATCTCTTCTGGCAGGCCTATCCAGTGGAATTTTAGGATATTTTTAGTATGATTTTAGGATGCTTTTAGGATGTTTTTAAACAGCGTATACCATGTTTTTAATCAGTATTTTATGTATTTTGTGCTTGATGTTGTTCCCCGCCTCAATCCAATTGGAGAGGCGGGTAAGAAATATTATTATTATTATTATTATTATTATTATTATTATTATTATTATTATTAAGATCGTTTGTCCATATTGCTTGTTTGGTCTTAATACAATATTTGTCTTCACATAACAGAACTGTTCGTGTGGCCATGCAAGTGCCTGTTGTAATGACATCTCTGGGACAGAAAATATCGACTGTTGCAGTGCAGTCAGTAAATGCAGGGTCACCACTGATTACCAGCACAAGCCCAACAACAGCAGCAACCCCAAAGGTAGTAATCCAGACAATCCCTACAGTGATGCCAGCATCTGCCGAAAATGGAGAGAAAATCACAATGCAACCTACAAAAATAATTACCATCCCTGCTACGCAACTTGCGCAGTGCCAGTTGCAAACAAAAACTGGTTTGCCTGGGACAGGAAGTATTAACATAGTTGGAACGCCTCTGGCCGTGAGAGCACTTACTCCAGTGTCTATAGCCCATGGGACCCCAGTGATGAGACTGTCCATGCCTGCCCAGCAGGCAGGTAGCCATACTCCTCCAAGAGTTATTAGTGCAGTCATAAAAGGTCCAGAGGTCAAATCTGAAACAGTAGCGATAAAGCAGGAACGAGAGCTTAAGACGCTGCAGCTTGTACAAGAAGAAAAACCAGCAGATGGAACCAAGACGGTTACCCATGTAGTTGTCGTCAGTACACCTTCAGCCATTGCCCTCCCTGTAACAGTGAAAACGGAGGGCATAGTAACATGTGAAAAATGAAGACAAGGCAGCCATGAACATTAATTACATAGACCATTGTGGAATTAAGCAAACTGACATATTTAGGGAGGCAGGGAAATGGATACAATCAAGAAGTTCAAAAACTGCATTTTTTTAAAAAAAATTGTTAATAGTTATGCATATGTTTGAATCTTACTGGAAATGAAATAATGTCCCATGTTTCAGTGGGAATTGAACCACATCCACACACTGACACAACTGCCTCTTGCAAATTGGGAAACTACTAAGCTGATGAAGAAGGACAATTCCTGGGACTGATGGGGGTACAAGAGGCTCACTGCATTATCAAGTTACACTAAGACATGGAACACTAAGCTGATTCTGTGAGGGGTTCTTGGTTTATGTGTATTGGGGGGCGGGGAGTGTAGAAAGAGTCTCACTGTTACAGAAGACAAATTTGATGCATTTTAATGTGCATACCAGCAATTACTACTGTGTACTCACAGTAATCTACTGGTGCTATGTGAAAAACTCTGCTACTAGGTATTCTAGAATGTGAATTAAAAGAGTGGATTTAAAGAGCTTCTAAAAGATGGATCTAGAGGGATTTCTGTATCATACAGCTTAAGCAGATTTTAAAATGAAAGCCTTAGACTGATTTTCAGTTATCTTTCTTGAAATAAGCTAATGGCTTGTTTATGTAAAGCATTTTTTTATTAAAACAATTTTTTAAAAATCTTATACCTAGCACAGTATTGTTATAGAATTACATGTAACATATTTTGTATGGTAGTCAAGTCTGTCAGGTTCTTAATTGTGGGCAAAGTGGCCATAGGGTTGTTTCGGCCTTTTGCTGCACCAGGCTTAGGTCACCCACTTAGCCTCAACATCTGTGCATACATTTCAATTTCAGCTTCTACTCTGTCACTTGAAAGGTCACGCTTGGCTTGAACTCTTGTCAGGTAGTTAAAGCCTGTAAATTTTTTTAGTTGAAGTTAGAGGGAAGTACCAGTGTTCAGAATGAACTATAATAGTTTGTATATTCAACATTTAAAGTATATTCTATTTTGTTGTACTCTTGTTTCAAAGTGTATTCAAGTAGGTTTTACTGAAATACAAAGATGAAATTTAAGCTTAGTCTCTTCCTTTTTTTTAAAAAAAAAGTCTTCATATGCCCTCTGGTGTTCATCCAGATACACAATACTGCATAGCTTCATTCTTCAGTGTCCTGCACATCTAGTTTCAGAAGCAGAACTAGGGCAGATTTGAAAAAAAAATCAAGCAGTGTAGTATCTTGTCTCACTCACTGTGCTACGAAAAAGTGGAAGAAGCAATCACTTCCTGCTTCTGAAATGTGCCTTATGCAACAGTGTGTTCATATGCTTGGCTTGATTATCCAAAGAGAGGTAACACAGGGTGATGGAGGGAAGAAAAACTGGCAAGTGTGTTGGAGGCAGACTGGAATTGCACTAGTAATATCAGTACAGCAGCGTTGTATCAGTACACCAACATTGTATGGTTCATATAGTGAGCAAGAGAAATGAATGGAAAACAGTTGTAAAACATTTAACTAAAATTAAATAATAAATAGCAGGAATTACATAACCAGCATCTTTCTGACACCTTCCTGCTTTGTCATCTTATATTATACTTTCTGAATGAATTAGCACAGCAATAACCAGCTTCCTAAGAAGGGGAGGGGGGCAGAGGTAGAACTGGGGGGACATTGCTAGATTCAAAGGTAGCAGAAGTGCCTTGTTTTGCTATGGCAACCAGCTTCAGTGAAGGTAGACAATGTCTCTTTTCTCATTCTTCATACTCCAGGCCAGCAGTTAAGACTAAGACTAAAAGCAGACAGCCCTGTCATTCTTTCCCCCCCTCCCCTCTTGAGATATGGGTTGAACAGGCCAGAACAAAAATCACAGATGGTCAACTGGTTGGCTTTGATGTTGCCATGTGAATTCATTTCAAATTTGGGGACCGCCTTCTGATGAAAGTTTCAATCCATTCAGGGTATCATGTTTCTCTGATGTTTGTCTAAATCAACACAGAAGGCTTTTTCAAATGTTACATGTATCCATCCATTTTAGAAACAAAGGCTGCATTCAGGCCACACGATAGGCAATGGTGGAGTAATAATCAATTCAACAGTTGTTTATTTAAGGCGTACTCCCCATACAACATGACGATAATCAACCGTGTTGTGGATTAGGATATGCGTTGAGTTGACCATTAGTCCATGCTGAGTTGACTTACTCACCCCTGCCCTCTCTCCGTCAGTCCTCCCACTAGTATCCCATCAGCCATTGCTGCCGAAAATTATCCTGCTGGCTGGACTAGAGCAGCAGCCACTGCTTTGACCGCTTTTGCCTTGTAACTCTGTGGCTGAGGAAATAACCAATAGTGGCTGAGGAAATAACCAACAGTGCCCTCCACACAATATGATAACCAATGGTGGTTCAAATAGCCAACTCTGCAGTGTTGGTTATTTGCTTTGATTATTTTAGCCAAATAACCAACAGTTGGTTAAAAAAGTCCCTCCACACAACACGATAACCCATGGTGGGTTAAATAACCAACTGTTGACTTAACCACCATTGGCTATCATGTCTGAACCCAGTCTCTTCTTGGCACAAGAAAGCAAACACAATTAAATTATCTCAAGAGTGGCAACAAGTGCATGATTGGAGAAACTCCATTAATGCCAGCTCCACACATGTCCAAACAGCAAGATACATGTGACAATTATATGCCTTTACTTGTGGGTTTTCTGCATTCATCTACACTGAAGTGCTTTATATGTTTCAATAGCCCTATCAAACATGGATTAGTAAATATTTTCATTGCAGATAGATTTACTGAACTTTTTTGTTCTGGGAAGGGATTGCAGCTGAACGCATGCTTTGCATGCATATGTTCCCAGGTTTGATCCTCAGGTAAAATGATCAGGCAGCAGATGAACAGAAACCGCTTTCTCTGCTGAAGATGCTGGAGTCACTGTCGGCCAGTTCTGTACTAGGTGGACAAATAGCCTGAGCTTCTACATGGCAGCTTCACATGTTTCTTTGCTTTTCCTTGGCGAATATAACCGAGAAGTCTCACTCTAGGAAAACTGAATCCATTTCTAAAATGTAGTGTGGAGCTAAAATTTCAGAACTCTTTGTGAGTTTGTTAGCCCCTTCATTTCAGAATCTTTTGAGGGGCAAAAATCACCCTCTTTTGAATTGGTTATTACTTTAAAGGAAGTAAAGGTTATTACTTTAAAGGAACCCTGCAGTCCAACCACTATGTACAACTTCTCTATCTTGGCAAGTAAGAAGAAGAGGATTGTGTTCGAGATAACACGTCCACAATGAATTATCTAAGGTGATATATCCCTCTCATCTTGGCATGCAGTTTTTCAAGTCAGGCAGGGATTCAGATTTTGCAGTAAGAAATGAACTCCCTAAGTGAGGGTTAGATTTTTGAGGAAAACACCATTTCCTTCAGAACTTCAGCACTGCAAATACAAACTATAAAATTCAGCTCATGCCTAAACAGACTTAGAAAATAGTGCAAGCCAATTCCTTAAATGGGAATAGTTTAATATGGCAATATTTGCAATCTGAAGAATGTATATGATTGTCCTTCCGCTCTTGCTTGTCTTTGTGTAAGATCTACCACATTCATACTTTTATATCATAGAACAGAGGAGCCTTCTGGTGTTTCCCCATTTTATCTTGTATCTGTTTCTTTTACAGCAAGCTTGATGTCACAGTTAATGTTTATTTCATAATACACCTTTGAAGGGAAATCATTTGGGAGTAAAAGTATCATTTATGTTGACAGCACCTAAATAATTGTGTGTGAGCTGTTCATAATTGTGTGTGAGTTTCAGAGGCTTCAGTAGTTTTCTTTTGCAATTAACTTGATAAAAGTAGATCTGAAAATAGTACTTGACTCGATTTGATGATCCAAAAGGTGCCCTTCTGCTGAGAAATGTGTCGTATGCTTGTGGAAGAGCTGTTTCACATCTTGTGCTGTGGACTACTATGTGAAAATCTGCCTATGTTTTCCCCACAGATACTTGCAGATGCACTAGGTTTGTTACAGTACCTGCTTTGCACTGCAACTTTGTAAGGTCTTGCACAAGTGTTTGCAAAACAGTGTGAGCAGTCATTTCCCTTTTGTTCACAAGTCTTCACCAGGCAACAGTAGAGGAAGAGATGGGAGCAGTTGCTTTTGCACTTTTAGCTCAAGAAGTGATTTCAGCCACCCAGCACACAAGAGTAGGACTTCCATTAACTCTGGACATTTTAATAATTCATTTTTTGTGAAAAGAAGAAAGGTGTTCATGTGGTGTGCCATTTATGGAGTCTTTCCCAATGGATGGCCTTTTTGAACCAAACACAATGGTATAATTCCCCTGTTCAAAGTCCAGAGCCTTCCTGGAGGCCAGGCCCTCGACATGAGAACAACTGTTCGGTATCATAATAGAATTCATCCAGAAAACAAGAAGAGATTTTCATGTCCTTTGTTTTAAAGCAGGGATATAGAACCTCTTTCAGCCCATGGGCCAAATTCAATTTTGGAGAAGCATTTTGGGAGCTGCCTTCCAGTGTTGGGAGGAGCCAAAAGCAAAGTGAGCAGGATGGGTCCAAAATGCCAGCATCTACCAGCAATGAAGCCTTAGGAGAGAACGCATTTCGGTGTTTTTGTATGGCAACAACTGTGCACAAAATACAGCAAACCACCAAATGATCGGGGGGGGGGCAGGGGAAGGAGGCATGGCCCTCTGGGGACTTCTGGAGGGCTGGATTTGACTCCTGAGCCTGAGGTTCTGCCTTACTGTTTTAAATGCACAGGGACCAGCTCCATTTCTTCTGACCACTAAAATCCATGCTTGACTTTCCTAAATATATCCTAGAATTTCTGAAGACTACAAATGCATCAAACCTATTTAAATCGGAGGCAACATCTGTGACTTAAAGGGAATTCAATAAAAGATTTAGGTGTGTTTTTTTTAATTGGATACATCCACAGCAGGAGTGGGGCACATGCAGTCCCCCTCCCCTGAATTCAGTTGTGGAGGGGGGAAAAAGAGGCTTTTAGCACTGCAAAATGCTAAACACAAGAACCCAGATCTCTCCCCCCTCCCATTTTTTTTCTGGGGGTGGGGCACAGCCTTCCAAAATTGTCCACCCATGAGTGTGGCTGTATACATGCCCACAATTGTGTTGGGAAACAGGATGAAACTAGGCTGTAGGCTGGCATTATAATGTGAAGGATTTTGTAGTGCTTGATGAAGCCTTTAGCAGTTATTGGCTCAATTACTTGTCTGTCAGAGGGGCTGAGCAGTCAGCAAGGCCCCTTGGCATTCTAAGCATTGCTATTTGCCTTTGACAAAGCTATTCTGGGGCAGAACAGGTGAAGGGAAATTTGAGAAAGTGTAGTGGTCAAGGAGAATGAGGGGGAAGGTAAGAGGTAGGAAGCTGAAAGGAACCCAATGGTGAGGGGGTAGAAGGAACAACTACTCATGAGGAAGAGCTGTAAAGGCTAGAGGTGAGGAAAGATGAAATCCACATATCATGATTTACATGGCAATCCTACACATACCAATTAAGTAACATTGAGTTCAGTGAGACTCCCAGGTAAGTGTGTACAGAATGGGCACCCTTAAAATATCCAGACCTCTGGTTAGTCATACGCCCATAGGTTTGATTAATTTTAAAGTTAACCTATAAGAATAGTTAACTACGACTGAGGTTCTCTTAAATTGTAGGGGGTTGAACAGGGATTACCTTTTACAGCCATAGTTGTTTAGCCAGTTCTGGAGATAGTAGGTTTACAACCCATTCCTATAGATGTTAACACAGAAGGAAGAGTTTCACCACTCTCCCCAACTTAAGGCAAAGTAGACATCAGACGGGAAATCTATGGGTGACATCTCTCAGTTTTAGAAAATGGCACTAGCCACTGGAGGAGCCTTGATTCAGATCCGGGTTGTGGTGTCAAAGGAACTCTTTCTGCCCTGGTGATTTCCTACCCCCCATCCCTAAGCCATTATTTGTCCAACCAGGCAAAACTTATTACTATAGATGTTTTGTACCATGTTGAATTAGGCCCTTACTCCCCATGGGTTGTACCCAATTGTGAAGGCTTCTGGGTATCCAACACTTTGCCTGGCTGTTGCTGGCAGGCAGGTGGAAGATGGAGGTGATTTTTGCCTCAGTCCTCTTTACATTTCCCTCCTCTAGACAGGTCTCTGAACCCATCTAAAGAGGCACAATGGCAGGGACTTGGCCAGGGCAGGAGAGACCATAGGATTTATCATATCCTGGCCTCTCCAAGGCCGTATTTGCAACCTCAGGAAGCAGCCGGCACTGTTCTTTCAGCAGCGGTTGCAAGGTGATGGTGGGATTGGATTGGATTCTGGAATCCCCCTTCCAAAGTTGTAGCAGTGTCTATAGCATCGACTCCAAAGATGCTCTCCCAGGACTGTAGGGTTGCAGGTTTAGAAATACTATCCGCTGAAGCGGGAGGAACTCCAGAGCTCTGCTATGTTTTCTAGATATTGACTTAATTTACTCAGGAAAGTGATGAAATTCAAGGCAAGTTCAGGTATATTTTACAGCATGTCTTTGTATGTTTAAAATTAAATGGGTCACACACTAAATTACTAAAATTTGGTCATTTAGCAAAACTGCCATTGCTGTATAGGGAGAAACCCACCTACGGTGTATTCTCGCCCCTTTTTATATCTGGTCTTAGATATAAAATCTGCACATTTGTTATGGAATTGGGTCTTCAATACAGGAAATAAGGTCAGAGCCTCACTCCAGCCTCAAAACCAAGAGATGACAAAAACACACACAAATAAGTAGTCAGGCTTTTTGCTTGTTTTTGTTTTGCTTTTCTTTTTACTGTCACAGCAAGGTGTTAATGACAAAAGCATCTTTCAAGGTTATAGTTGAAAATGAATAATTAGTTCTCCATTCATAAATAACCCTAACCCTTCCCCAAGTCTTCAGGAGCTGACTTTTAAAGGCCACTGCCTGCATAAACACAGTACATTGAACTCTCTTCTAATTACACCTCATTATAAAAGCCTGTCCGGATCTTCATTGAAGGTGAAGTCACATACTAAAGACAGATGGTCTGAAGGGTAATTGTAAGATGGTAGCCTGTTGGGTCCAATTTGCTCCTCAGTCAGAAGACCAAGGGCAGCATTCACTTTCCAGGCATGTTGCGAATACCAGATATAATCCAGTGTGTGCCTGCACTCGCCTGAGGGACGGATTTTCCACGTCGTGTATGGAGGTTCCGACTGTCTGTCAGTACTCAGCATCTTGTAAGCACTGTTCAGGTTCAGACTGGAGTTTGAGAATTCCTTGTACACCTCTTCCATGGGCTCGGCGTTGAAATCACCACAAACAATGAGAGGGATCTCTGCCTCCCGGGTGATCTGTTTCAGATTTTCCAGAAGATCGGCACCTTGCGCAGATCTAAATCGTTCCCAGCCGTTACGAGCTTTCAAGTGAGTAACAGCAACACAGAACAGCTTGCCAGTTTCGTTACACTTCAGGATCTGAGCGATGGCCACTTGGTTCGTTTTTAACTTCATTGCGGTCAACCTGATGTTGGTGCTGTTGATGAGAGAAAATCTGTCTTTAAGGAAGAACAAGGCACAGCCGTCTGGCCCGTTGTTACATTCCACATCTAAACATGGAGACCAAGGTTTAGGGAAGAAAGTACATTGGTAGCCCAGCCGACTGAGTAATGGCTTAAAGGTATCAAAGTAGTGATCAACTTCCTGTAGGCACATGATGTCTGGCTGATAGGCAAGGATCTCTTCTAGAATGAGGCATTTCCTTTCTTCCCACCTCAGGGCTTCCATAGGGCATTGCACAAAGTTGTCCTTGCCTTCCCCGAGAGCTGGAATGAAAACAATAAATCCATAGCAGTTAAAGCTTCCTTTAGCAGTTAATTTAACCTTCTATAAAGCTCGTGCGAATTAAGTAACCTAATCCTCATCTCGTTAACAAACAGGGTCTCTAGAAAAACAGCTCATCTCATGGTGAAACTATTCCTACGGTAACCAGTCCAGACTATAAGTGGGGAATTGCATGACTGAATCCCTCCTCAGAGTACTGGCATGTGTTGACTTGCCCAGCTGTTTGGTGTGTCTATTGGACAACCATCTTGGAATTCTAATGTTGCTGAGTTTCAAAATGGAGCCCAGAGTCAGATTTTTTTTAAGCATAAACACTCTTAAGTCACCCTAGTTTCTAAAATAACACCCACAAGTTTCTGCACTACGTTACCCAAGTTCATATACTTGCAGTAGAGTAAAAACATTCAACTGTAATGGCCAGTTGCGGGGAAAAGATGTTACTTCATCTATGCCCCAGATATAGAACTAGATACTGGTCCTCATTTGATGACACTCATTTAATGTTGACCCTTTTCACCTTTCAGGGGCAACTTAGCCATTTGAAAATCTCATGCACAGCTGTGCAATTATCTAAGAAATAATTTTTCCTATGATTTTTAGCAATAAATTAAAGACTAATTAGTTCACTCTGCCAGCATTCTGTGTATTAATTATTCTCCATTCTATTCAAGAAAACACAACATGCAGAGGCAATTGGAAAAATTAGCAAAAATTCCTCCACCTGCAACCCTCTGTATACACCCCCACCCAAATCTATTCCAGAAGGTTACGGGGCCCTCAAGAGCAAATTTGGGTGGGGGGACACAGGGGAAGTTGAATTACTCCCTTCTCAGTTCCATAGGCACATGAACAGCACCGGACGCAACCCACAGAACTACATTTTGATTCCACAATGACTCAAGAACAGTTTCCAGACTAAGGTTTATACCTTGTGCAAGTATGTTCCACTGCATGACTCTAATGGGTCGGTCATTGCTGGCAAAGTTGGTCCTCAGATCCACAAAGTCTCTCTGGAGTCGGGCAGGACGTTTCTGAAGAACAATCTGGCATTCTTCAAGCAGATCTTTGGGGTCTATGGGATCCAGGAGCTCAGGGTCTGTCTGGTCCAAATACTCCTGATGTTTGGAGGCAGCACCACTACTCAAAGTCTTTGCCAGAGCACTATACAGCCTGCTTGTACTGTTGCCCATGGAATACACTGCAAAAGAAGCAAGAAAAGCAACATTCAGCATGGAAACCAAGCATGAGCAACTCCCTTTCCAATTTGCCAGTAGAGTGAGGTTTTCCTTACATGGATCAAAGCAACTAAATTCACCACTGAACTTCCATGCAATATGACCTAGATAGATACATAGATAGGAAAGCCAGGGTGTGTAGTGGTTAAGAGTGTAGGACAAGGACAAGGGAGACTCTGGTTCAAATCCCCACTCAGCCAATATGCTCCCGGGCTGACCTCAGGTCACTCAGTATCGCCTCAGCCTAGTTTGCCTCGCAAGTTTGTTGTGAGGATAAAACAGAAAAGAGAGGGGGGAGCAGGAAGAGAACCATGTAAGCTGCCTTGAGTTACTTGGAGGAATGGCAGGATATAACTGTAATAAATAAATAAACAAATAAATATTTAGTAAGAAGCATGTTGGGTGCTTGCAGAAATATTTAGGCCAGCTTCCCCAAGCCTGATGCTCTCCAGGTATTTTGGACTACAACTCCCAGCATCCCTGACCATACTGGCTAGAGCAATAATTCATGAGTTGCTTTTGGGTTGGTGGGCCACAGTGAGCAGTGGTTGTACAAACCAGTCCATTGTGTCTAAACCCACCCCTCCAAACAAACCATAGTTTAGCCAGCTACAAATAGAAGCCATGGTTTATTGTTGGCTTATTATTCATTTATTTATTTATTTTATATACCACCCCATAGCCGAAGCTCTCTGGGTGGTTTACAAAAGTTAAACAATAAACATTATTACATCTGGCTTGTATAAACCATGGCTTGTCATGATCTCTGAACCCAGAACAGTGGCTTATTCCTGGCTTTTTTGCACTGCTGTCCATCCTGAAACAGAGGCACCCAGCACGAGCAGCCAGAAAATGAAACTGCTTTGAAGGCTGGCAAAATGGCCAGGAAAGAACCAACCCAGAAATAGGGAAAACAAGTCATGGTTTGTTTTCTCATCTGCAAAACAATTCATGGCTGAAACTGCAAGTCATGGTTGACATAAACCTTAGCTTAGTGTTATGTGCTAGGGTTTGGCTGGCTGACTTTGAAAAAAATCATGCAGAATATAGTTTTAACTTTTGACATGCCTTCATTATATAAAATAGTGGATATTTTTATTGGTTCTTTCAAGGGTAAATCTCTCTTGAACTGGAAAGTGTCAATCTATTAGAATGTAAGCCTATGTGGCAGGGTTTTGCTATTTTATTGTTTTACTCTGTACAGCACCATGTACACTGATGGTGCTATATAAATAAATAAATAATATTAATTTATAAATAGAGAATCAATACACATTACAATATGGGCATGAAGCGCCTCAATTCTTTAGCATGAAGGTTACAAAGCTATGCACATTTCCCCCTCTTCAATCTTGTAATCTAGGCTCCCCATTTTATGGTTTTCACTTATGGATCGTCACTTCGAAGTTGTTAACCATTTTCCCAAGGCTAAAGTTTCTGTCCTCAGAATCCACCGAGTCATGGGACCCCAATGGAGTTCCAAGTACTGCAGCTTTCTTCCAGTTGTCTGCTAAGCCTTTCAGCTTATTTGACTCAAACCCAGAAGTGACTTATCACATGTCAGACATTTTCCATTAAGACTGTATAATGCAACTATTTATGCCAATAATAGAAGCAACCAGAAGTGTGACAGAACAAAAACGCTTCTTACTAAACTGGCTTGCTTCTTACGTAATCTCTCACACTTGCTAAGTTCTGCAACGCCAGAGTTTACTTCCCACCACCAGCAGAAGGCCAAATCGATCATGAATGTTGCGTTTGTTTATGCATCATCGACATTTCCCAAAGAGGTATAAACTTGTGGCAGATGCAGTTCACTTTTACCCACTAAAGGAAAAAAAAGTGTGTGTGTGTGTGGGGGGGGTTTCCTCTGGATAATAAAGAAAACGCTTCTCACAAAATGTTACCATTACACATATTTGCAATGCTGTGCGGGGAAGGGATGGTTCCCAACGTGTTAGAGCCAGTATTTAGTGGTGGTAGAACACTGTTTGATTGTACAGTATCTGCTATAGACCTTAAGGGCACAATTCTGCGTATGTTTAGACAGCTTTGACTTTCAAAAACGAGTTTAATCTAGGGAGCAGGGAGTTAGAACCACATGATCCAATTTGACACAAAAAGAGCTGCAAACTACTAAGAGAAGGACTGATCTGACCTTTAATTATTTATCTGAAAGGAGGCAGTGTCCATTAACCACTTCTCAAAAATATCTTTTCCCTCAACGAAGAGAGAATACACCATAATTCTCAAGAAACTACCATTATGATTGTGACTGAGGGTGCAATCCTACGCATGTTTAGACAGAAAAGCATCCTACAACTCCCAGCATTCCCTAGCCTGCTTTCACTTTCTACCACCAGGTACTAGTGCTAACACATTGGGAACCATTATCAATCACCTGCAGAACTGGCTAACATTTTGTACCAAAAGAAGAGGAAGACAGACTTTCCCAGCAGCTCCCAAGTATCATCTCAGTAATCGCAAAATAGCTGCACAAGCTTGAATTAAAATCACACTATATTTTCAGGGCCCTCCCCGTCACAACCTCCCAGCCCTTCTAAAACAGGGAAGAAAGATTTTGCTGCCTATTTATAACCATGTTTCCTAAGACAGACTGAGACGGTTCTCCTTTGTTAATTCTATTTCTGTTCGACAGTTGCTAGTTAAGATTGTATGGAGAAGGATCACCACAGCTCAGCCGTTCAAATGCATAAATGCTTTCCAAGGCTGCTAAAGTCTTCTGTGTTCCAGAAAACAGGCTCTGCAACCAACTGAGGAAAGAAGACAACACGGAATGAAGCTGCTAATTTAGAATACACACCTGATAAGCTCGACGAATACATCAGCGTGTGGAGTAAACAAGTCGAATGGGGAATCGCACACAGCATTGCCAGCTGCCCAAGTCATGTGACCATTTTGCATAGGCGATCCTGGTCCACAGGGGACACCTAGTGGCCTCTTGCAGAAGCGTTTCCAATGGAACACTTGGTTTTTGTTTTTTTTGCCTTTTGGTTGCTCCACTCACAATTAACTGTTACCTAGCAACTCTAGAAAAATCTAGACCTAAACCAATTCTTGCATGATGAGCAATGAATGACGTCCCCACATGCTGAAGCTCCCATGGGACTGATCACCACTTCCACCCACAAAAGCCAACCCAGCGTAGCTTGATCATGTGAAATATGTAAATGTTAATGCATTTTTCCTTTTCCTTTTGTTGTTGTTGAAAGAAGCTATTTTTTCTGTCTCTTTCACCTAAGCAACCCATTGGGAGGCTGAATGCTGTCCCTTTTGTGAGAGAAGACACAGGCTGCACTCAACATTAGCCTCCTTCCCAAGAAATGCACAGTTTGCTGTTTGGACAGTGCAACCCAGATCTTTGTCCTGTACCACGGGACATACACTCTTGTCCAAACGTCTTACCAACACCTCTTGCTCCCTTACGCAACCAGCCTCTGACATGCCTTTCCCCTCTGACTTGCTTCAATGGGTAAGCAGATTTTCTCTTATCTATGCCCTTTCGGCCAGATAACTAGAAGTTCATCATATCCTAGCTGACACAGCAGTAATAAACACTAGTGAAAATAGACTTACAGCAACACACCCAGAAATGGAATGCCTGCTTTGGAAGCACATGCTGGTTGAAAAAGTCTTCAACCTTTCCAGATGTACAACTTCTTTGTGACCAAACTTGCAATACAGGACCCACATTTAATTTTTAATTTTTTTAAAAAAAAGTTTTTACATTATGTGTCCACCTTTCTCTCATCAGAAGAGTTTTAAAAATGCCACCACAACCACCCAGATGAAAAAAGTAGTAGCAGCACCCAAGGTGCAACCCACTTTAAAGGGGAACAAAACACACTTCTGGGCCCAAAACCAAACAGCTCAAGATTAGGGGTCGAAATGGCAGACTGCTTTTATTCTGCTCAAGGAAAGAGATCTAGAACTTGGAGGGAATTCCCTAGAACCCAAGCCTCCATGCATCATCTCAGGAAGCAAATAAAATTATTCTGGATTAAAGGAAATCCAGATATAATTTTCCGTACAACATGCAAGCACACTAGCTAAATATCCAGTTATAGGCTTGAATGGGTGTATGCTATACAGTGGAGACAGGGAGCCCTTTTCACCCCCAGGGTCAAGTTCCATTTTGGGGAAACTCTCAGGGCTACATTCCAGTGGTGGGCATGGCTGAAAAATCCAGCCTCCCCCAAATTCTAGTGTTATAGTACAAAGAATGTTTACTTAGAAGCAAAAACAAGCAGCCTGTCTACTCACATGTAGGCAGGACTGAATCATTCAGCACCTTCTTCCTCTGCAACCACCACCCTCTGTCCCACAGAGGAAATCTCTTGTCTCCAATTAGCTGCTAATTGGAAATAAATGCTTTCCCCTGCTAAGCATTGAAAAAGGGAACCTTTTTCAGTGCTAAGTGCTGACCTATTTCCAGTCAGCTGCTGATTAAAAAGAAGAGTTTTTTTACTCCATGGTTGAAGGGGTGAGATCAGATTGTTTCCTACCCGTCATACAGGAAGTGCAAACCTACCATGAAGCAGGAAGATGTGGGTGCAGCAAGTGGTGGAATATAGAAAGATGGGTGCTCTCTCCCACCGAAGGGTCTGCTGCTTCTTGGTCCTCCAAGCAGCCAGCAGGACCAAGGAGTGCCTACTCGCCCCCACTCCGCTTGGCCAGCTGGTGATAATTTGCCCGACCTCTCGCAAGTACTGCACAGATTCTGAAGATGGGAACACCTTATGGAAAGTGTGCTAGTAAGGTGGGCACACATACGTGTACCAAGAAAAGTAAGCTAGCTAACAGGCATGCTAGAGAGGTGGGCACGTGTATGCGTGCCAAGAAAAGTAAGCAGATTGGGTGTGTGTGTGTGAGAGACCTGCCTTGGACCGGGCCTGATTAAAACTTTTGCTTTTCTGTTGGGATTATGTAGCACCCCAGAGGTAAATCTCTTGCAAAACCTTGCAAGATATTAGGTTGTAACATTGTCCTGTAAAGACACTGCCTCAGGACTTTGTTACGCAGTGTATGAAAGTTACATTTACTGTTTATTTTCAGTGAATAAAATGCACCCCAGAGTACAAATGTATTCCAGACACAGCAGACATCTGTATTCCAGGTACTTGCCGAATATGCAAAACAACTCTAACTTATTTACAACTCTGAAGGGACATTGAAAGGCATCACCTGCTTAAATAATTTAATGGGGGGGGGGGAGATAACACACCTAGAAAGCCTGATCCTAGGAATACCTGCAATGGATTGTAGCCACAAGTATATCTCTCAGGGCAAAGACAAATACAGAAAAATATGGGGCCTGCAGAGAGCATGCATATTGTATAGATATTTTATTTGATGCTCCATTGTCCTTTCTCTGTCCCCTTCTTTCCCAAAGGGTCTGGAGTTCACATTCATGTTTTTTGGCAGCAGTGTTGCAAAATCAAAGAGAGGGTTCTCAGAACTGCCAACATAAAGAAGATTGAAGTAAGTGGCCCAGCTATCCTTCCTTATCCCACCAGCCTAAGGTTTTACACCCGCAACTGCTGTTACTGGGTCATGCCTCTTGGTTGTTGCAATGTCCTGGGTGCTGGTGTAACTACACAGCTTGCAACCTGACTCCTATGTGCATTTTGCCTTACATGGCAGTCCACGGAGCTCAGTTCAATTGTGTAAACTGTTTGGATTACTGCATTGCAACAGAATATTCTGCTGCAGCAGCAGCAACAAGCGCAGTAGCATATCCTCAAGAAGCACAGCTATCTTCCTAAGAACAGGTAAATTCCCTTAATGGATCAGGCAATAATCAGCCAGATATGCCTTGGGAACCCTGAATACCCCAGCATTTTAAAATTTTCTTCATTCCATTTCTAGTTAGTTTAAAGTAGCATATCCTAGAGGGCCAATTGCTTCTGATGTACTGTTAATGAGTACTATGCACAACTTCTGCCCTCAGCCAGAAGATGTGCTTTTTTTGGCTTTCAGAGTTATAAAGTTCTGGTAAAGCTTGAGCGAGACCACATGCAGAGGCTAGAAAATAAATGGTGTGAAAGTCTATTAGCCTCTTCTATCTAACCTTGATGCGGAATATGGCAGCTTCCCACATGTTGCTTAATCACACCAATTGAGTAACTTACAGCAAGTTACTCAATGCTTATGCAAAGAGAGTAGCATTGCTCAACACAGACAGTTGGGCATCTACAGAATCAATCTAACACTTCCATAAGGGTGAACTTGTGTGAGTTGCTATTAGGGCCACTTTGCACATTACATGGTTAACAGTGGAACCCTAAGCATGTTTACTTAGATGTAAATCCACAGAGCTCAATGTTGCTAACTCCCCAGTAAGTGTATCTTGGATTGCAGCCTAAGTTAGACCCATGTTCTATGTAAATAAAAATGTACATAATACAGATCTATGCAATAAGTTCAATGATATCTCCTAATAACTGTGTGATTCTTAACCCTGAAAGTGCTGTCCTGGCCTGATGCATTGCAAAGGGACAGCAGCATGTTCCAAGAATGGGCTTGGGGTTTCAGTGGACACTGGATCACAATTGGGTTTTGTTATTATTGTTGAAAACCTGGAAAACATTAGGACTGCCCTCACTGTTCCCTGTCCCATGGATCTCACAGGGTCCAATTGGCTCCTAGCCAATTAACCCTTTAGATAAGCAGGAGAATTTCAACTGGAGTGCATTATATTTATTTATTGCATTTGTTGCTCTAGCCCTGACACCAACCTCCCTCTTTTTTGGAAAGGCTGATGAAGGAGCTGCTTGGGATTCAAGAAGCAGGTAGGCAAGGTCCATTTCCTTGACTTCTAGCAAACTCATTTACATCCTGGGTATAGTACCAATCAACAATTTGCTTGAAATGCAAATGCCCTCTTACATTCCTATTTTATTTATTTATTTATTGCATTTCTATACTGCCCAATAGCTGAAGCTCTCTGGGAGGTTTACAAAATTAAGACAATTCAAGTTAAAACAGTCTAAAACCATAATATAAAATACAATGTAAAAGCACAACCAAGATAAAAACAGCAGCAATGCAAAAATACAAATTTAAAATACAAATTTTAAACAGCAAGTTCAAATTAATTTATAGACTGTTAAAATACTGAGAGAACAAAAAGCCATCTAAAAGAATATAATGTAGGTGCCAAGCCAACCTCCTTAGGGAGCTCATTCCACAGCCAGGGTGCCACAGCAGAGAAGGCCCTCCTCCTGGTAGCCACCTGCCTCACTTCCTTTGGCAGGGCTCGAGGACCCCTGAGGATGACCTTAGGGTCCGGGCAGGTACATATGGGAGGAGGCGTTCCTTCAGATAGCCTGGCCCCAAGCCATTTAGGGCTTTAAATGTTAATACCAGCACTTTGAATCGGGCCCAGACCTGGACTGGCAGCCAATGAAGCAGGAAAAGGACTGGCGTAATGTGGTCTTGTCGGCCAGTCCCTGTTAGTAAGCGTGCTGCCCTGTTTTGCACTAGTTGAAGTTTCCGGACTGTTTTCAAAGGCAGCCCCACGTATAACACATTGCAGTAATCCAAACGAGAGGTTATCAGAGCATGGATAACTGTAGCTAGGCTATCTCTGTCCAGATAAGGACGTAGTTGGTATATCAGCCTAAGCTGATAAAAGGTGCTCTTTGCCACTGAATTCACCTGTGCCTCAAGTGACAGTTCTGGATCCAAGAGCACCCCCAAACCATGGACCCTATCCTTTAGGGAGAGTGTAACCCCATCCAGGAAAAGGCAAACATCACCTGCCTTCAAATTTTCCCTGCCTCCAAATGGTTTCACACTAAGGAACTCAGGTTTCACAAGACCAGATTACCAGATCTCCTTTGGTATCCCAGATCTATAGATTTTATAACCCTTCACTAGTTTCCTAGAATCATAGAATTGTAAGGGGCCAATGAGTTCAGCCCCCTGCTCAATGCAGGAATCCATTTTAAAGCATCCCTGACAGATGGCTCTCCAGCTGCCTCTTACCTAGGGAGCCCACCACCTCCCTAGGTAATGGGTTCCATTGTCGTACTGCTGAAGTTTTTCCTGAGGTCCAGCCAGAATTTGGCTTCCTGTGACTTGAGCCTATTAGTCCGTGCTCTGCACGCTAAGAGGATTGAGAAGAGATCCGGCCCTCCTCTGCGTGACAGAGGAATGTGAAGATTTGGAATGCAGGAAGTGTCCTCAAAGTGATGCATTGCTGGAAAACTTGGGTTTAGCCAAGGAAAAATAGGAAAGTGCCATATACTTGGTCAGACTATCTGTCCATCCAGACTGGAATTGTCTACTCTTGTTGTAGATAATTGTTTTAGTGGTTCTCCAGGATTTCAAGCAGAGCATCTTATCATATGCTATCTCATCCTTTTTTCTTTTTTGTTTAACAAGAGATAACTAGGGATGGAGCCTGGGATCTTCTGCTTTCAAGGCACCTATTCTACCTCTGAGCTATGGCTAAGGCCTCTTAACATCATGATAAGTAGTGATTTATAATAAGAGGCCAATAAAGATAGGAGATTAAAAAGCACAAGTGAGTCACAATTCTCAAACCATGTACTCCAAAGCAGCTACGACTTCACTGTAGATAAAAGGTATCAGAATTGCAGCGGTGTTGAAGCCAGACTAAAGTTTCAGCCCTTTTCTCTTCTGACATTTATGGAAAAGAAAGGCAACTTCCGGAGAACAATTTGTTCCCTTGCCAGCAGTGCTGCAACGTGGGTGAAAAAGTCACAAGAAACCTTAGTTCCAGACTGCCAGATTTTTTTTAGAGTATGACTCAGACTATTTAAGAACAACTCACCCCAAATTTCAATTCTGCAAAAAGCAGGCTTCCACAGAAACAATTAACAATGAAATACATTGATTCTATGCTTGTGTGCCTTAAACATACTTTTTTGAGTGTGCTAGAGGCCAACCCAACACTACATAGATCCACATTTCAGCAAAGGACTAGTAGGAAAGCAGAGCTCAGACTATAGACCAGCCTTCCTCAACCTGCTGTCCTCCAGATATTTTCAACTACAACTCCCAGCAATCCTGATAAATGCCCATGCTGACAGGGGCTGGTGGGAGCTGAAGTCCCAAACATCTGGAGGGCACCAGGTTGTGGAAGGCTGCTGTAGTCATACAGTGATCTCTACTAAGACTCCCTAAACCTGGTGGCTAACCTAGAATGAGCGCTTTATAAAGGTTCATAGAGATGCATTCTTGATGGATGCTTTGCAGCAATGAGGTTCATGACAAAACTTGCCAAAGTCCAGATCTAAGCAGGTTAAAAAGAACCAAAGCTATTTGGTTGTGTTGGATTTTACTGACTTGACTAAGATTAGGAAGTACTAAGGTGAGGGGATTTATATACTGAGGCTACACACACTTACCTGGGAGTAAGTGCCTTCACTCAGATGGATTTACTTTTAAGCAGACATACACAAGATTGCAGTGAAACCCTTTAAAAAGAGATAGTACTTCACAGATGGTTTTAGGTAAAGTAATTTGTTTATAATTCTTCAGGGACAGAAATGCAAGTAACTACATGAAGAAACTGTAGGCTTACAGCAGTAGGGAGTAATTGAGACAAGGGCATTATTACTTATGCTCGTGTATTTACCTCATCTATCTAAGGAGGGGGGTAGATGTTTTTGACTGATTCCCATAATCCCTGATCATTGGCACATGTTGGCAGGGGCTTATGTGATTTCTGGTCCACAATTTATGGAGGACACCAGGTTGCCTACCCCAACTTACATTTGTAGAAAGGGTACTGGGTAGACAAGCTATAGTTTCCTAATCTTTTATGGAGACCAGCTATGGATGAGTGAAGAAAAATAAATAGAGGAAGTGAAACAGACAATCATTTTAAGGATTTTCTTTATGTGGGCTCAGTTCATCACACTTTATAGTGTAACTGTAGAATGCTCCCACACAAGAGTCATGTCTTACTCAGTTTCAAACAAAGATATGTGGTAACTAGTACTTTTGGAGAACCTGTGTAATTTAGTGGCTGTTAAGCCACATTTATTTATGTAAAACCATTAGTCATCATCTACTTAGGAAGGGACATACCAGCCAACAATATATAATGAAAGAGAAACATATTCTAATTTATTGTAAATGATCTCCAAAGCATTGCAGCACTTTTGGCAAAACAAATTTATACCTAGATCCTTGAGCAGCTAGGGCAAAACATGGCAAACGTCTACATTACTTATTTATCCCTGTAAGATATTGCATAACAGCATCACTTGAAAACTCTACATTATGAATAATTTCATTGAGAAGTATTTCCTTAAGAGGAAGCAGATAAAGAGCAGCTCAGTACATGCTGTACTGTGTCATCACCCTTTTTCTGGGCACAAATATATAAGTGATATTTAACAGGAACTGTTAGAAAGGAGATATGCAAAGGAAGCATCATTTAAAATCTTACAGGTCTCAGAGAAATATCAGGGAGGCTTAAAGTTATCTTAACAGGATAGTAAAACTGAGAATGCTGCATAGCAGGTATGTAACACATGGCTGTCATGAGACACCATTCATTGCCTTTTTTTTTTTTTAATACATTGCCTTGCTGGGGAAAGCTGCTTTTAATACATTGGCAGTGAATCTACATTTTTAAGGAGTCTTAGGTTCAATGGATCACTTAATTAATTCTTTGTTACATTTAGATCCTGCCTTTTCCTCCAAAGATCTCAAGGCAGCGTACATGGTCCTCCTCACCATTTTATCCTCACAACAACCCTGTGAAGTAGGTTAGGCTGAGAGTCAGTGACGGGCCCAAATTCACATGGTGAGCTTCATGGCCATGTGGGGACTAGAACCCGGGTCTCCCCCATCTAACATTTTAACCACTCCACCACACTGGCTCTTAATGAGGCTGCTATATATGGCTCTTATTTTGAAAAGATATAGGGAAGTCTTGTATCTAGCATGTGTTTAACCTTAAACCAAAGCAAGACCTACTTCGGACGATAACATAAAGAACCCCACTCCAAATCCTAGCATAGCGACAAATGAGGTGGACCTAGAAAACTGGCTTCGCGTCCCAGCCAGGACAACTACACAGCCTCAGATGACTGCCTGTAAAATGGAACAGAAACCTCACAAGGCGGCTGCGAGGTTTCGCTAACCTAATGAAATGATGCCATTCACCCTTCGCTGTAAAGCCAGCGACAAGAGAACGAAACGATTAGCTGACGACGTGCATCTCGTTCTGGCACCGATCCCTGATCAATCCCCTTCCCGCTGCGCGAGTGGGGGCGGCGTCTTCGAATTAGAACACCCGAAACCCAACGTTCTACCCATGGAACCTTGGGCCCCCGAGGCTTCCGAACACTCACCTGCCGGAGAATTCGTCGCCCCTGAACTCGCAGCTGCAGAGCAACCGCAGCGGGGGACAGCAGCGGAGGAGGAGGAGGCGGCCGCGGCGGGGAGGAGGAGGGCCGGCGGGGAGAGGGCTCTCTTCACCGGGGCAGGAGACCGGAGCAGCCGGGTCGAGGAGGTGGCGGCGGCGGCGGCGGAAGGAGCGCAGCAGAGGTTGGATAGGGCCGAACACAGGGACCTGGCAGGGCTCTGATACATAATAACGCTCCTTTCGGCAAGCCAGGCGAGGGCGATTCAAAAGAAAGGAAAAGCCGCCTCCGCCACGGGAGCAAACCCAAGCTGCCCCGCGAGATGGCTACTACACGGGATGCCTCTCGCTTTGCAGAGCCGGAGAAAAGACACCCGTCGGGAACGGAGCCGCGGCTGCCTGCTCGGAACAGAAGCCCGGGAGGAGGGTGGCTTTCGGGTCTCCTAGATACGAGCGCGTGGCTACTGAGTGCTGCGGCCGGGAACTCAAGCGGCAAGGAACCCGGCTCACAGCTCCTGCCGGCTCTGACGCAACTGGCAGCAACCAAGTGCAAGCGCCGGGCGTGGGGGGAGCGGAGAGAATGCGGGACCTGAAGTGGTTCCTCCCCGTCACGCTGTTCAGATGGACACGCTTGAAGCGCGGGGTAGAAAGCGGGCAGAGAAGATTGGACAGCCTCGCCTGGGCGTAATTCATGGTGTACTTTTCCACTCCCCCCCTTCATGCGACATGGTCTGTTCCGCCTCTGGCGTCGGCCCCAGGGTTCCCAAAAGCTCTTTTGCTGACGTCACAACTAACGTCATTTCGCAGGGCGGGACGGGGGCGTTGGCGAGAGCCGCCCCACTTCCGAGCAGGGTGGCGATGTCGTGGGAAGGGAAGGGAAGCGGCTCATGTCTGAGAGATCGTCAGCCTCCCCTCGTGTTCTTCAACCACGTCTGCTTTGAGTCTGCTCTTTCCTCTGATTAATGCCTGGTGCCATCAGAAGAGTCTTGCTGGATCAGGCCAAGGGTCCATCTCGTCCAGCATTGTGTTCACACAGTGGCCAAAGAGCAGCCCATGGGAAAACCCACAAGCAGGACATGAGTGCAACACCACCCTCCTGCCCATGTTCCCCAGCAACTGGTGTACATAGGTTTCCTGCCTCTGATACTAGAGGTAGTAAATAGCCATCAGGATCAGTAGTCATTGATAGCCTTCTCCTCCAGGAATCTCTCTAACCTCCTTTTAAAGCCATTCAAGTTGGTGGCCATCACTACATCTTGTGGTAGTGAGTTCCATAGTTTAACTATGTGCTGGGTGAATAACTCCTTCCTTTTATTTGTCCTGAATCTCCCACCAATCAGCTTCATGGGATGTCCCCTTTGGGTTCTAGTATTATGAGAGAAGGGAAAAATGTCTCCCTATCCATTTTCTCCACATGCATAATTTTGCACAACTCTATCATGTGTCCCACCGCTCATCTCTCCTCTAAGCTAAACAGTCACAGTTGTCACGTTTCCTTATTGGAGGGCTGCTCCAGCCCCTTGAGCATTTTAGTTGCCTTTCTCTGCGCTTTTCCCAACTCTACTATATCTTTTATTGGTATGGTGACTAGACATGTATACATTATTCTAATTGTAGTCACACAATAGATTTGTATAAGCTCAGAGTGATTTTGACAGAATTATTTTCAATTTCTTTCCTACTTATACCCAACATGGGATTTGCCTTTTTCATAGCAGCCATATCCTGAGTCAACATTTTCATTGAGCTGTCCACTGCAACCCCAAGATTTCTATCTTTGTCAGTAACTGCCAGCTCAGGTCCCATACATGAAGTTGGGATTTATTTATTTTTACCCCAAAATGCATAACTTTACACTTGCTTACACTGAACTGCTCTTGCCATTTTAATGCCCCTTCTCCAAGTTTGGAGAGATCCTTTTAGAGCTCTTTGCAATCCCTTTTTGTTTTAGCAACCCTAAATAATTTGGCGTCATCCGCAAACATTGCCACCTCTCTGCTCACTGCTAATTCCAGATTATTTATGAAAGGATTTCCTCTGCTTTGTGGGGAAATGAGAAGCAAGTTTTTGATCTTCCACCACCTCTTAAAAGAGTTTGAGAAGAGCTCCTGGATCATACCAAAGGTCTGTCTAATCTCCCATCCTGCTACCCACAGTAGTCAACCAGAGGCCTGTGTGCAGGACATTCAGGGCATGTTAAGCAGCATCCTCCCCCTTATAGGTCTCCAGCATGGACCTATTGTCCATGCATTTGCCTAATCCTCTTTTAAAGACATCTGAGCTTTGTGGTTGTACTGTTTCCTTGTTTAGCTATTTAATGTTTTTATCTTATTGTAAGTCATCCTATTTCAAGTGACCAGAGTTTTCAGTTTCAGGAAAGCAACATCCACATCTTCCAGTTGGCTGGCTGGTCCACAACAATAAAACGTTCCTTTCTCTCCCCTTCTCTCATAGGAAGCTGTTTTATACTGAGTCAGGCACTTGGTCCATACAGCTCAGTATTGCCATCACTGACTGGCAGCAGCTCTCCAGGGTTTCAGACGGGCATTTTTCAAGCCCTGCCTGAAGATGCTGGGAACTGAACTGGAACCTTCTGCAAACAAAGCATGTGCTCTATCAACTAGCCACTGCCCCTCCTCCAAGGAAAGTGTTTCCTTACTAGACACTTTCAACAGGGCTTCCACTCTTGGATTCATGGACTTATTTCTATATAATGCTTCTCCCTGTCCCTTTCTATTGAGTCTTTCCTTTGTGGCCCACCAGGTGTTTGGGCCTACAACTCCCATCAGCCCTAGTCAGTGGTGAGGGATGATGGGAATTGTAGGTCAAAACATCTGGAAGGCCACATGTTGCCCATCTCTAAGTTAGAATGCAAGAAGGAAAGCTATAATAATTTGGAAGTACTATCATTACCATGTACTATTCATTACCATGAATATGGATATTTGAATTGACTATCTTATTTCAATGTTTATTTTTTTGTACATAGCTATGTGTGAACAGTATTCCTGTTTATCTAAGGTTCTGACTATTCAAGTGTAAATCCTTGTTCCCAATGTATTTAACCATTGGAAGGAAAATATATAAAATCAGTTATCCAGCCTAACCTTTGTATCTATACAGGTTATTCAATTGAACTGTCTGCCATTCATTAATCAGTTGCTAGGTTTAAAGGGCTGCTGGTGTTCTTTGCACAATCACATATTTAAATTAAGAGAAAGTTAATTTACAGCGCAATCCAGTGCATGGTTTGTAACTAATGACACCCTTCTGCCAGTTGAATGGACACTGTTGGTCTATTGAGTTCTAACTCCCCACTGCAGCCCTCCTTGATCTGTTCTGGAGAGTTGGGCAACCCTCCAGAGCAGATTTGGGGGACATGGGGGGTGCAGGGGGAGGAGGAAGAAAAGGGAAATTCCCATTGTGCGAGGAGAATTCCACTTCCCTAGCATTAGATTTAGCACCAGGGTTACTCGAAGTAACTCCCACAGATTTAAATGGGACTTACTCCCCAGAAATAGGGCATAGAATGTAGCCCTAGAGTGGAAACCATAATCAGAAATTTTATTTTACATTGCTGTCTCAACATTGCTATATAACAATATTTGATTATTATGCAAGGTTCAAAGCTTCTTTCAATTCTAAAATGGATTTATATATTGGTTATGGATGAAAAAGAAGAACCTGGCCCAGATTTATTTGATATTCAATGAACAAAAAACCTACGGTTTATAAAACAATGTTAAGGCCCTACACTTTTCCACCAAGCACCAAAAAGCGGGGAAATTGGGAGTTAAGGCTCGCCAGCCTTAACGCCACATCCTCCCTAAGGAGGCAGAAAGTACCAGTGAAATTCTCATTCTGCCAAAGCAGATAAACCATGAGGACAGGATGGAGAATAGGATATGCAGAGGTGACTGTGGGGTTGTGGAAAACTGATGACGAACAACTTAGAGCCACCTACTTCTTTTTTTGTTTAGAGCAGCCCTTCCCCAACCTGGTGCCCTCCAAAGGTGTTGGACTGCAACGATTGATCATTGCAAGTCAGTATGTCCCATGGTCAGGAATGCTGGGACAGCAGGATGGGGAACGTAGGGCGGCGCCTCCAGGCAAGCCCCCCCCCCCACCTCACCCTGCTTACCTGCTCTGTCGTCGTTGGGCCCGGCCTTGAACAGAGTGCCCTGGTGCACCCAGAAGCAAGGCCACACTTGCAGCCTTGCTTCTGGGTGGACCCAGGGGCTCAATTCAAGCCTGGGCCAGGTGACGACGGAGCAGGTAAGAACCCCACACACACACCTGGCCCCTTACCTGGACCTGCTGCCACCGCTGCACTAAGTGCAGCAGCTCCAGCCAACCCCCCTTCTGCCTGGCCCCTTACCTGGAGCTGCCACTGCACAAACTGTCGCACCCCACAACTTGCCTTCTCCGTCATGGCCTGACCCATGCTTGAATTGAGCCCCTGAGTCCACCCAGAAGCAAGGCTGCAGGTGCAGACTTGCTTCCGGGTGGACCAGGGCACTCGATTCAAGCCGGCGCCCAGCGACAACGGAGCAGGTAAGTGGGGTGGGCTGGGGTGGGGGCTTGCCTGGAGCCGTTGCTGCAGTTTGCACAGCAGTGGCAGTGGGTCTAGGTAAGGGGCAAGGCAGGAGGGGGTTGCTTACCTGCTCCATCGTCCCCAGGCCCAGGCTTGAATTGAGGTTCTGGATGGACCAGGGTGCTCAGTTCAAGTCCAGGCCCAGTGACGATGGAACACGTAAGTGGGTTGGGGCTTACCTGGCAGCAGAGCCAGGCAGGAGGGGGTGGGGTTTCTTACCTGCTCCGTCGTCGCAGTCCAACATCTTTGGAGGGCACCAGGTTGGGGAAGGGCTGCTCTAAACAAAAAAAGAAGTAGGTGGCTCTAAGTTGTTCGTCATCAGTTTTCCACAACCCCACAGTCACCTCTGCATATCCTATTCTCCATCCTGTCCTCATGGTTTATCTGCTTTGGCAGAATGAGAATTTCACTGGTACTTTCTGCCTCCTTAGGGAGGATGTGGCGTTAAGGCTGGCGAGCCTTAACTCCCAATTTCCCCGCTTTTTGGTGCTTGGTGGAAAAGTGTAGGGCCTTAACATTGTTTTATAAACCGTAGGTTTTTTGTTCATTGAATTTCATGGCTTTTTGTAAAGGATAATGAGCCCTTCCCTCTTTTAAATGCGGTTACTTTAGTATAGCTCCTGCAGCTTTCACTGTTGTGATGAAAAGGAGATTTCACCAGGTTCTCCATATATACAAATGACACCTGGTGAAATTCCCTTTTCATCAGAACAGTGCACGCTGCAAGAGCTATACTAGAGTAATCAGATACAAAAGAGGTCACGGCTTCTGCAGCTTGCACTGTTGTGATGAAGAGGGGATTTCACCAGGTTCTCCATATATACAAATGACAACTGCTGAAATTCTCTTTTCTATGCAACTGTTAAAGATACAGGAGCCCTGTGCTCCTTTTCATATGGTCACGGGCAGGGGGCTGGTGACTCCGATGTCAGTGAATCCATGGGTACATAAATCCTACAATCCTATGCAAGGTTAGACATAAAATCCTACAATTCTATGCATATACCTACGGATTCATAGAGCCACTGACATCGGAGTCACCAGCCCCACCTTGTGACCATATGCAAAGGAGTACAGGGCTCCTGTATCTTTTACAGTTGCATAGAAAAGGGAATTTCAGCAGGTGTCACTTGTATTCATGCAGCACCTGGTGAAATTCCCTCTTCATCACAGCAGTGAAATCTGCAGGAGCTGTACTAGAGTGACTCCATTTAAAAGAGGGCAAGGCTCCTGCAGCTTTCACTGTTGTGATGAAGAGGAAATTTCACCAGGTTCTCCATATATACAAATGATATCTGCTGAAATTTATATTTATAAATATAACTGTAAAAAATTTATATTTTTTACTTAATTAACATTAAAGAATGCACAACCATTGTGCATTCTTTAATGTTAATTAAGTAAAAAATATATTTTTCTCCTGCACCTTTAACTGGTGTGATGAAGAGGGAACTTCACCAGGTTCCCCTCTGCTGAAATTCCCTTTTCTATGCAACTGTTAAAGATACAGGAGCCCTGTGCTCCTTTTCATATGGTCACAGGGGCAGGGGGCTGGTGACTCCAATGTCGGTGGGGCTATGAATCTGTGGGTACATAAATCCTACAATCCTATGCAAGGTTAGACATAAAATCCTACAATCCTATGCATATACCACGGATTCATAGACCCACTGACATCGGAGTCACCAGCCCCACCTTGTGACCATATGCAAAGGAGTACAAGGCTCCTGCCTCTTTTACAGTTGCATAGAAAAGGGAATTTCAGCAGGTGTCATTTGTATGCATGCACCTCCTGGTGAAATTCTCTCTTCATCACAACATTTAAAGCTGCAGGAGCCCTGCCCTCTTGACCAGACACAAAAGAGGCAAGGCTCCTGTGACTTTAAATGTTGTGATGAATCCCAGGTGGATTCCTGCATTAAGAAGTGGGATGGACTAGATGCCCTCATAGGCCCCCTTTTCAACTCTGCTATTCTACGATTCTATGAACATGGGCAGAGTGCATTGCCTGTGGCTGATGTGAGCCAAACATGCAACGATAACTGGAGGGAGGAAGTTCTCCCTAACTGCCAGCTAAATTCCTGCATTAAGAAGGGGGTTGGACTAGATGCCCTCATAGGCCCCCTTTTCAACTCTGCTATTCTACGATTCTATGAACATGAGCAGAGTGCATTGCCTGTTGCTGATGTGAGCCAAACATGCAACGATAACTGGAGGGAGGAAGTTCTCCCTAACTGCCAGCTAAATTCCTGCATTAAGAAGTGGGATGGACTAGATGCCCTCATAGGCCCCCTTTTCAACTCTGCTATTCTACGATTCTATGAACATGGGCAGAGTGCATTGCCTGTGGCTGATGTGAGCCAAACATGCAACGATAACTGGAGGGAGGAAGTTCTCCCTAACTGCCAGCTAAATTCCTGCATTAAGAAGTGGGATGGACTAGATGCCCTCATAGGCCCCCTTTTCAACTCTGCTATTCTACGATTCTATGAACATGGGCAGAGTGCATTGCCTGTGGCTGATGTGAGCCAAACATGCAACGATAACTGGAGGGAGGAAGTTCTCCCTAACTGCCAGCTAAATTCCTGCATTAAGAAGTGGGATGGACTAGATGCCCTCATAGGCCCCCTTTTCAACTCTGCTATTCTACGATTCTATGAACATGGGCAGAGTGCATTGCCTGTGGCTGATGTGAGCCAAACATGCAACGATAACTGGAGGGAGGAAGTTCTCCCTAACTGCCAGCTAAATTCCTGCATTAAGAAGTGGGATGGACTAGATGCCCTCATAGGCCCCCTTTTCAACTCTGCTATTCTACGATTCTATGAACATGGGCAGAGTGCATTGCCTGTGGCTGATGTGAGCCAAACATGCAACGATAACTGGAGGGAGGAAGTTCTCCCTAACTGCCAGCTAAATTCCTGCATTAAGAAGTGGGATGGACTAGATGCCCTCATAGGCCCCCTTTTCAACTCTGCTATTCTACGATTCTATGAACATGGGCAGAGTGCATTGCCTGTGGCTGATGTGAGCCAAACATGCAACGATAACTGGAGGGAGGAAGTTCTACCAAACTGCCAGCTAAATTCCTGCATTAAGAAGTGGGATGGACTAGATGCCCTCATAGGCCCCCTTTTCAACTCTGCTATTCTACGATTCTATGAACATGGGCAGAGTGCATTGCCTGTGGCTGATATGAGCCAAACATGCAACGATAACTGGAGGGAGGAAGTTCTCCCTAACTGCCAGCTAAATTCCTGCATTAAGAAGTGGGATGGACTAGATGCCCTCATAGGCCCCCTTTTCAACTCTGCTATTCTACGATTCTATGAACATGGGCAGAGTGCATTGCCTGTGGCTGATGTGAGCCAAACATGCAACGATAACTGGAGGGAGGAAGTTCTCCCTAACTGCCAGCTAAATTCCTGCATTAAGAAGGGGGTTGGACTAGATGCCCTCATAGGCCCCCTTTTCAACTCTGCTATTCTATGATTCTATGAACATGAGCAGAGTGCATTGCCTGTGGCTGATGTGAGCCAAACATGCAACGATAACTGGAGGGAGGAAGTTCTCCCTAACTGCCAGCTAAATTCCTGCATTAAGAAGTGGGATGGACTAGATGCCCTCATAGGACCCCTTTTCAACTCTGCTATTCTACGATTCTATGAACATGGGCAGAGTGCATTGCCTGTGGCTGATGTGAGCCAAACATGCAACGATAACTGGAGGGAGGAAGTTCTCCCTAACTGCCAGCTAAATTCCTGCATTAAGAAGGGGGTTGGACTAGATGCCCTCATAGGACCCCTTTTCAACTCTGCTATTCTACGATTCTATGAACATGAGCAGAGTGCATTGCCTGTGGCTGATGTGAGCCAAACATGCAACGATAACTGGAGGGAGGAAGTTCTCCCTAACTGCCAGCTAAATTCCTGCATTAAGAAGTGGGATGGACTAGATGCCCTCATAGGCCCCCTTTTCAACTCTGCTATTCTACGATTCTATGAACATGGGCAGAGTGCATTGCCTGTGGCTGATGTGAGCCAAACATGCAACGATAACTGGAGGGAGGAAGTTCTCCCTAACTGCCAGCTAAATTCCTGCATTAAGAAGTGGGATGGACTAGATGCCCTCATAGGCCCCCTTTTCAACTCTGCTATTCTACGATTCTATGAACATGGGCAGAGTGCATTGCCTGTGGCTGATGTGAGCCAAACATGCAACGATAACTGGAGGGAGGAAGTTCTCCCTAACTGCCAGCTAAATTCCTGCATTAAGAAGTGGGATGGACTAGATGCCCTCATAGGCCCCCTTTTCAACTCTGCTATTCTACGATTCTATGAACATGGGCAGAGTGCATTGCCTGTGGCTGATGTGAGCCAAACATGCAACGATAACTGGAGGGAGGAAGTTCTCCCTAACTGCCAGCTAAATTCCTGCATTAAGAAGTGGGATGGACTAGATGCCCTCATAGGCCCCCTTTTCAACTCTGCTATTCTACGATTCTATGAACATGGGCAGAGTGCATTGCCTGTGGCTGATGTGAGCCAAACATGCAACGATAACTGGAGGGAGGAAGTTCTCCCTAACTGCCAGCTAAATTCCTGCATTAAGAAGTGGGATGGACTAGATGCCCTCATAGGCCCCCTTTTCAACTCTGCTATTCTACGATTCTATGAACATGGGCAGAGTGCATTGCCTGTGGCTGATGTGAGCCAAACATGCAACGATAACTGGAGGGAGGAAGTTCTCCCTAACTGCCAGCTAAATTCCTGCATTAAGAAGTGGGATGGACTAGATGCCCTCATAGGCCCCCTTTTCAACTCTGCTATTCTACGATTCTATGAACATGGGCAGAGTGCATTGCCTAGAAAAGGGAATTTCAGCAGGTGTCATTTGTATGCATGTAGCACCTGGTGAAATTCTCTCTTCATCACAATGTTTAAAGTCACAGGAGCCTTGCCTCTTTTGTATCTGGTCAAGATGGCAGGGTTCCTGCAGCTTTAACTGTTGTGACGAAGAGGGAATTTCACCAGGTTCTCCATATATACAAATGACACCTGCTGAAATCCCCTTTTCTAGGCAACTGTTAAAAATGCAGGAGCCCTGTCTTCCTTTTCATGTGGCTAGGGAGGCCATATGCAAAAGAGTACAGGGCTCCTGTTTGCTTAATAGTTGCATAGAAAAGGGAATTTCAGCAGGTGTCATTTGTATGCATGTAGCACCTGGTGAAATTCTCTCTTCAACACAACATTTAAAGTCGCAGGAGCCTTGCCTCTTTTGTATCTGGTCAAGATGGCAGGGTTCCTGCAGCTTTAACTGTTGTGACGAAGAGGGGATTTCACCAGGTTCTCCACACCCCCCACCCACACACACACTCCACACACACCCACACCCCACACACCCACACACACACCTCCACCCACACACACCACACACACACCCCCCACATCCCCCACCCACACCCACACATCCACCCCCCCACACCCCACCCCACCCCACACACACCACACACACACACACACCCACATCCCACACACCCACACACACCCACACCCCACACACCCACACACCCCACACACCCCACCCCCACACCCCACCCCCACCCCCACCCCCACACACACACCCCACCCACACACACACCCCACACACACACCCCACACACACCACCCACCCACACCCCCCACCCACACACACACTCCACACACACACACCACACACCCCACCCCCCCACATCCCCCACCCACACCCACACATCCACCCCCCCACACCCCACCCCACCCCACACACCCACCCACACCCCACACACCCACACCCACCCCACCCACACCCCCCCACCCCACCCCCACCCCCCCACACCCCACCCACACACACCACCCCCACACACACCCCCCACACACCCCACACCCACACACACACTCCACACACACACGCACCACCCACCCACACACACACCTCCACCCACACACACCACACACACCACCCCCCCACATCCCCCCACACACCCACACATCCACCCCCCCACACCCCACCCCACCCCCCCCACACCTCCACCCACACACACACCCCCACACACCTCCCCACCCCCCCACACACCCCACACACACCCCACACACACACTCCACCCCCCACACACACCCCACACACCCACCCACCCACACACAACACCCCCAACACTCCCCCACACCCCCCCCCCCACACACACACACGCGCGCGCGCGCCGTGGGAGAGGAAGGACTTCCCTTACCTTCCTCTTGCTGCTCTGGTGGGGAAATGGGCTTCCCTGCCGGAAACAGAAGTGCCGTCACTTCCGTTTCCGTCGGGGAAGCCCATTTCCCCACCAGAGCAGCAAGAGGAAGGTAAGGGAAGTCCTTCCTCTTCTTCCCCCTCTCCCCCGCCCAAGTCGGCTGCGTGTGTGTGTGTGAGTGAGTGAGTGAGTGATTGACTCCCTAGCCTCCGGCCGCTGCCGCGGTTGGCAGCAGCGGAGACCAGGGAATCAATCTCTCTCTCTCTCTCTCTCTCACACACACACACACACACACCAGCGGCGCGGCTCTTCCCTGCCCTCGCCGCCGCAGTTCGAGCTGCGGCGAGGCTAGGGAAGGTCCCCCCGCACCCCCACCCCAGCGACGCGGGGGCCCCTCTCCTCCCCCCCCTCCGCCCAAGTCGACTGCAGCCCGGGGTTTCAAGTGAGCGCCCGGCTTGCTTTCGGGTGCAGCCGGGCGCTCAATTGAAACCCCGGGCTGCAGCCGACGGACAAGGTGAAACCGGGGGGTGGGGGGCGACTTCTCCCCCCCCGATTTCCCCCCCCCGCTACGCCTGGGCCCGCCGCTGCACGAATGCAGCAGCGGCTCCAGGCAAGCTCCCCTAACCCCACTTACCTGGCCCGTCGCGCTCTCCCTGCTCTCCGTTTCCCTCTGGGGATTCTGATGCTCACGCGCATGCGTGAGCTTATCAGATTCCCCATTGAGAAACATGGGGATTTTAAAAATTAATTAAAAATTGATGGAACGGTCTTTTGAAAAAAGAAAGGCCATTCCATCAATCGGATGGATAGGGGAATTTAATCCTGTTTTTGGATTCCACCGGGAGGCTTCCCCTTTTGCGCTACGAGTGCGCAAAAAAAAAGTCGCCACCCCCCGAGAAAAACAAAGCAGATTGTGACGGACAGAGTTTCTCTCCCTTTTTCTCCTTTAAACTCCCACCCAGACCTCAATATTTCAGGAATCTCCCTGAAACGCGCAGGGAATGTAAAGCCAGCATTTCTTTCTGGCAGTACCCGCGTTTCAGAAAGATTCCTGAAATATTTTTCATTTTAGGGTCCTAGGTTCCCCTCCCCCCCCCGCTAAATAAATATAATGGTGGAATGCTCAACTTACTCATCGGCCTTAACAACAGGAATCACTACAGTGATTCCTGTAATAAAGTTGCAGTAAACAATAAGGAGGGAAAGAGAATGCAAACAGGCACAGGGAAGTGTAAACAGATGTATTTGTCATATGCTTTCGTGGATACTGTCCACTTCATCAGATGCATGAATTGTCAACCTCAAATTGGCTGATCTCTAAACACATGTGGAGGGGTGTTAGAGGGAGATGTAATCAGTATTGGAAGAGGGAATTGAAATGCAAAAAAGAAAAGAAAAGTACAGACAGTGATAATTACCAGTTTCCCTTCACAAAAGGTTGTGGGCAATAATGCAATCATTGCAATGTGACCTGATTAACATATTGAAATGCAAAACTGAAATACAGGAAAGTACAGACAGTGAAAGTACAGACAGTGCCATTCACAAAAGAATGTCGGGTGATAACACAGAAACCATTGCAATGGTGAGCCATTTAACATATGTAGTGTAATTTTAAAAATCCCACAGGAAATAGAGTTGAATTACTTTAATGAATTTTAGCTTTGTGTCTGTCTTTGAATTTGCTTTGTTCAAGAAAGACCACTTTGAGGACATTTACAGGGTGAGAATGAGAATTAACAGTACAATCCTATATATTTCTACTTAGAAGTAAGTCTTATTGTGTTCAGTGGAATGTACTGTTTTGGACCAACTTCCATCTGCTCCAGCTAATAGCCAATGGTTCTGAAAATGCTGGGTGTTGTAGTCCAAAATATCTGCAAGGTTTGTGATAATATATAAGATTGCAGCCTTAGTAAAATAAGATTGTACTGCACCATTGAAATGGTGTTATTGAGGCCTTTTGGTCTTGGTGACTAATCTTGTTGAGCAATGCTGCCACTTTAGTTCAAGGAAGGAAAAAGAATGGGAATTCACTCTCCCAAGCCTTGCTATTTAGGAACTATGTAAAAACAAAAGGGTGTAACTCCGAGCTGAGTGGGATAATAAGGAAATGAGTCATACATACAAAGCCTTACAGAAACTAATACTGGGAAATGGAGATAAATAGCTCTTATTTTTAATAATCCCGCTAATCCCACCGTGTGATTTTAGTTAATTATGTTGTAGAACCTATAATGTAAATCAACCTTTTAAGTGTAATGCTGGGAAATGATGAATTAAATGGCACAAGTAACTGTTGCTCAGATAGAGTGTTCTATGCCGATTAAGAAGGGTACCACAGGGCTGCTATAAAGGAGATTATTTTTGTACATAGGTGCAATATCTCTCTACTAAACATCATACAGGGTTGGTTGAGACAAAAAATAGGTGGCCACACCACTTTCATAGAACACTTTGCCCCATTCAGATGGCTCCAACTTTGATAGCCTTTTTTTTTAATTTGTTAAGCTGGATTGCTAGTTTTTATCTACTTTGTCTGCCTTTGTTGATTCTGCTGATATTGCTGTTATCGTTTTAATTTACGATAGTTACATTGTGATTTTTATATTGCTGATATTATTCCGTGATTTAAACTGATATAAACTGTCTCATGTAAGCCACCTCACGTTCTAGAAAGCCAGGCTACAAGTCTGTGTATAAATTAGTTTTACAGGGTTGTTGTAAGGATTACAATTAATGAACACATAGGAGCTCTTTTTGAACACTTGGAAGTACTATATGAATGTTACATATTTATTTATTTGTAGTAGTAGTAATAGTTTGTTCTATTCAAAGTTAGCCCTATTTAGAATAGACCCATTGAAATGAATGAGACTTATGTTAGTCTAACATTAGATACAACCCTGTGTTACATTCCTTGTCAAATATGGCTTCTGGGTTGGTGAGGAGGGCATCATGCCCCCACTGGAGGAATCCTCCTCAGATCAAGAGCTCCCAGAAACCAAGGGCACTCCAGAGCAGTCACTGCCACCAGACCAGTGCAGCTTGGGGAGATGGTTGCAGATGCATACCTGTCACGGGGAGAGGACTTTGCCTCTGAGACAGAGGCTGAGCAATCCTCTGGCCCCCAGGAGTGTCATATGGCAGGGTTGATATGGCAGGGCTGCCATATCAAGGAATGCTTGCTTGCAAGGAAGGACTCCTCAGGAGAAAGTGACTCCTCATGAGCAGGGCTCTGATCAGAGAGCTCTAATGTACTGCAGTTGAGCCCTGGGTGGGGCAAAAGGGTTTGGTGTTAAAAGCTTTCAGTGACCCTTTTCAGATGACACACTAAGCCACAGTGGTTAAGCATTTTGCCTGGTCCAAAACAGGTCAGCAAGACAGTTAGTGGGGGACTGACTAATGTGATCATATTATGCCAGTACTTCTCCTTCTGAATCTGCCCCCCAAATGGACTGGCAGCTACTGCAAAGTGCTGGTATTAATATTCAGAGCCCTACATGGGTTGAGGTCAGGTCTTGTCTCCTCTCATATCCTACCTGCCTGGACCTTAAGATCATCTTCAGCAGTCCTTCTCCAGGAGCCCCCATCAGAAAAAGCAAGGTGGGCAGCTATTAAGAAGAGGGCCTTTTCTGTTGTGGCACCCCGCTTGCAGAATGAGTTTTCCAGAAACACTTGCCTGGAAACTACATTGTGCTCTTCCTGGTATCAGGTGAAGACCTTATTTTCCCAGGCATTTTAGTCTCTCGGTTTCTGGTTTTTGTTTTTTTTTTTAAATTGTTACTGTATTTTAAATGTTGGCACAACTGCTAGGTTTTATTTTGTCTTTTGTCTTTATTTTATTCTGCAGTTTTAGACTATTAAAATTTCATATTGTATTTTATTATGTTGTCTTTTATGGTTTAATTGTTGTGAACTGCCCAGAGAGCTTCAACTATTGGGTGGTATAGAAATGTAATAAATAAATAAATAAATAAATAAATAAATAAATAAATAGCTAGTGTAAATGAAGCAATAATTTGAATGCTTTGATTAGATCATATCCTTGACATGAGGACATATTCATATGACCTATATTTCTCCAAGCCAGTGTATTTCTTTGGCTGCCTTTGAATGCATTGGAGCTACTCCTCTGTTCTCATCTCCCAGATAACCTGGGAAATGACAGCAGCAATAGTAACATGTCAGGTGTTTTACCGATTTTGTACCTACATGGAAAACACATCTAACTCCAGTATTGCTCTGTAACTACTTGATTCCAAACCTCATAAATAGCCAGCCTATTATTTTCTTGACATTTATTGCCTCATTTTGCAATCCTAAAGATACACAGATTGGAGCTTGTACTTCCATTATCCTATGTTCTTTTGGCCTAATTTCACTATTCCTCTTTTCTTTTCTTTCTTTTTTAAATTTTAAACATCACAAACACAAAATCTTTACACCACGTATAATACATTACAAACAAAGGTATGTATCCCTCTTTTCTTGATAATTTGGCATTCATCACCACCTTGGTCTTTGTTCCAAGATACATCCACTTTCACTAGAACAGGCAAATGCTGCATGTAACTGGCTTATATTTTTTGCTATCGCACGTTCTGTTGGTGGGGGGCGAGGGGGTTCATATAACATCTATGTTGCAGCAGCTGTACTGACTTCCACTGTGTCTCCGAACCTAATTTAAAGTCGTGTTTTGTTTGTTAACTTGAAGGACTGCCTTCACCGATATCAGCCTCTCTGCATTTTAAGATCCGCAACGGAAGCCCTTCTCATCTGCTAAGCTGGAAGACAGGTACACCAGAGAAGGTCTTTTCTGCACTGACCCCATACCTCTGGAGTGGGTTGCCATTAGACTCAATCATTGCAAAGAAGGCCCTGAAGGTTTACTTTTTTCCTCAGGCATTTCTTCTCTAACTTTTTCTCACAACTTGCCCTCTATCAAGGATAGTTAGCCAGGGGCCTGTCTAAATGCTCAGAAAGCCCCGGGGTGGGTGCGCAGTGGCGCACTGATATGCCGCTGCTGCAATTGCACACCCACCATGGGGCTTTCTGCTGAAGCTGTGGAGAAAATAAGTTGGGGACTTTTTTCTCTGGAGCGAGGTGAGGCATCAAGACAGCCCCAAAGTCTCGCTCTAGAGTCACAATGGAGTCATGGTTAGGCGGTGCCAGATGGAAGGCAACCTGCCATTGGTCACCTTCCACCAGGCAGGGGTGGCTCCAGTCCCTGGATGGCTGCTTAGAAAATCCACAATGCCACCCTCGAGGGAGGGAAAGCATGGGGTTTTTGAGGGAAGGAGTTGTGAAGACACTTCCCAGGTGAGTACAAGGGAGGGGCCCTTTTCAGTGATGACCCCACATTGGGGATTCATCAGGCCCCCTTTTGCAGGTCCTCAGGAAAGTTCTGAAAAATCACCTACTTTCAATGGTTCTTGGGCAGGTGGTTTTATTGGCAATTCTTGTTTTTGTTGAATTTTAGTCAAATGTGTATTTATATTGTCTTGTGTTATATTGTTTTGTATTGTCTTTTAATCTTGTATACTGCTTTGAGTGGGTCCACCCTTAAAGGGCACCTGAAGATAATTTTAAATAACTAAAATACTTAATAAATTAATCTTGGAAATATGGAGATTTCACACTGTCTTGAATAGAAATTCATTAGCGTTCCCCCCCCTTTGGAGATGAAAGGGAGATTTCCCAAGGAAGAAGAAAGGGCAGAACCCAGATCCTTGGAGTATGTTGCATTTTGCATGTATTGACTTTTAAGATAGCAGATCCCCCAGGTGGGATTGTATCTGGGCCTTTCTCTGTACTTTATTTCTCTGTTTATTTTTCAACCCCCCCCCGGTTCCTTGACCTTTCCTTCCAGTCTGTCAGTGGTGCGCAGAGAGAATTTCCGGATGTTTCAAAATTGTCGATCTGTCAGAAGCCTCTTTAGGGACAAATTAGAGAAGGGAGAGTCTCTCCTTTTGGTTGGTTGTTGTTTATTTCTGACTGAAATGCAGCTGTGGGGCGGGTGGGATGTGGGGACAGGTGATGCAATTTCATCGGAGCATCAATTGGTTCCTACAGAAGAAATGTATCAAGGCAAAAAGCAGCTTTAGGGGCAGGGGTGGTACTGGAAAAAAAAGGCCACTGAAGAAACAGTTAAGCACACCTTCTCCTATTTGATCAGCTTTGCAGCCTGCTATGGTTACATGTCAGAGAAGGAAACGGAGAATGGGGCAATCTTCATGGTCGATTTGCTATGGATTGGGAACATTTTGAGGTCATTTGTGGTGCATGATGTCATGGCCGGTCCACAGCCAACCAGAGATTCTCTCTGGAAAAGCTGCATTTTTGCAGAGTACTTTTAGTCTGTCTTTTTCCTTAATTCAGCTCCATGTGGTCCAGCTGCTGTATGCCCCAGTCACCCAAAGTAAATTTGGCATGATAGGTGTGCCCAGGGGTGTGTCTTTCACCTGGCTGTGACCTTGGTCAAGGGGTAGTGCCTTCCCTTTCCCCCACCATTTCACAGTAGCGTATAGCACGTACATACAACCCGTATCTTCCCCGGAGTAGTTATTTCCCCTCTCCTGTGTTTCTACCTCTCACTTTGCCACTCACTGTATTTTATTCTTCTTTTTCTCTTTTCTTCTCTGCCCCTCCAAAGTAAATGATCTCTGTTTAGCAACCCATTTTTCAGAAATCGGTAAAGATCAGTAATCTGCTATAGTGTTAAATCGCCATTGAGCTTAATCAAAATAGCACAAAATCGCTACATCACAAAGTTGCTATAGTGAACCGGTTAAATTGTGGTAGGACACTAGCAAATTAGTGGTACTTCGGGATCTTGCGCCCTCTCTCCTAACCCCTCATTCTTCTGCTTTCAGTATTGTTTTTAACATGGGAGCTGGCTAGCAGACTTGCTGGCTATGTAATGAAATTTCCAGGCAAGAGACTCTGGCCCTTCTCTCTGGGTGCCTGATATAACGTACAATGCAACACCTTCCACGTAGCAGGGGAAAGAAGGGGCAGGACAAGGCTCTCATACATGGTTGATGGTATTCATGTCGATTGGTGAGACTCTGTCCAAACCACCCCCAAATAAGGGGGATTAGACCAGTGGAAGCCCCTGGTTTGGGAGGAGTCTAGTCTGCTTTTTCAGCTCAATGTGTTGCTGATGGACCAAAGCTGAATTCAGAGAAAAGTGGAGAAAAGCGGATAGCGATTCTCAATGCATTTCTGTGAAGATTCCTCCTGAGACTCAGAGCTGTCCCTACCATTTGGCAGACTGGGGCAGCCACCTCTGGTGGCAGTTGCTTAGGGCAAGGGCAGCAGTTGCAACCCTCCAGCTGTTCCTTTTGAGACCCTTGGGAGTTACCCTCTGCTGGACGACTGCCTGTCCTGAGTCCCTAAGGTAGCTCCTCGCCAGTGTTGAAGTAAGATCCGCCTGTTCATCCAGTTGGCTTCTGTATGCAGCATGGAGACGTGGAAAGAAAATGGATTAGGTCAGCCTCCGGATTGTTCGTATGGCTCCTGTAGTTCGTCTATTATGTCCCTCTTCTGGGGCTTATTGGTCATGATGTTTTCTATAACTAATTGTTGCGTGTAAGCAGATCTTAAAACAACAAAAAATGGAAGATTCTAGAAGGTGAAACAGACACCAGAAGCTTCACATGGTCCATTTTTTTGGCCTCTTGCTACAATATTGTTGGTATGTTATCAAAAGGCTCTTCACAACACAATCAGCCCCCAGTCCTGATTATTCTTCAGCAGTGTGCACATAAATAGGTGGAAGATTGAATTGAGAACTATGTTTAGACTTCAGCCCATAACCATCTTCTGGGTTTTGCTGTGCTTTCGAAATTATTTTTCCTTCCTCCTTCTATATAGTAGGTTATCTAATATTCACATAAATGTTGCCCTGAAGCAGTCTGCTGTATGCACCAAACACAAAATCTAATATTTAATGCAGTAAACCTAATAAATGAAAGCATCCACTGTTGGATATTCTCTGGCTGAGTAAATGTTGCTCCACGTATTCCTAGCCTTTCTTGCTGGGAGGCAATAAGTAATTCTGTATCATTTTAGGGTTTAGCCTCCAGACTTATTTTGCTTCCAGGCGAGAGAGAGGCCTGGCTTATGTACTGGTATTTAATAGCTCCAGTACTTGTGCAATTAAAACATCTTTCTTTCTGGAGGGGATGAGCACAGGTGAAAGTATTAAGCAACAGAAGAAAGGAGTCAGTTGCTTGTGTCTGGTGACAAATTGGGAAAAGATCTGAGCTGACAGCAAGATCTCTACAGTGGTGATCTGTGGAATTCAGGTTGTGCAGGTTGCTGTTTGAAAGGTCTAAGACTTTGGCTGGGTTCGGACAATCAACAACCCATGGCTTGTTGTAGGGGTTATGGGATGGTTTGGAAGCCACCCCTGCTGCGCACCTCACAGGGTTTGGATGACATGGCAACCTGTGCTGCCACAAGGGTAATTAGGGAAATGGGGCGCACAGGTTGGGAAAAAGAAGCCATGGTGGCTTCTTTTCCTCCACTGATCATCTGAACCCAGTCTATAGGTAAGGCTTTTATCATCCAATTGCCCTGCATCGTTCATGGAATTTTACAAGGGTCCATATGTCATCTGTGCCTGCGTTTTTCCACCACTGCTACTGTCTTTTCTCATGCCAGAGAAGATCCATAAGGGAGGTAAAGATGGAGCCACTGCACGATGACTTTTGATTGGGAGCTATTCATCTGGAAGGAAGCCCCCAGTAATGAATAGAGCACAGTCAAGATGACCTTGTTTATCAGGGTGTTGGAACTTCCAGCCAATCAAATTCCACCATCAGGCAGGCAGGAGCTGTCTCAGCCAGGGTAAAGGGAAGAGTCACTGTTGCAAAGCCCCAGCTAGTAAAATCCTGTTCTATGACTTCTAGGGAAACATGAGGTTGCATTCGTGGCAATGTTGCTATTACAATGAACTCACTGCTGCTGCAGAGTTCGTGTTTTGTTTAGAAATCATTGATAGGCGTTTGAAAAATCTGAGGCTACGGTTGAGTCCAGATGAGGCTTTTATTGTGCAAATGCCTCACCTCATTCATGGAATTTTATATGAGGCCAGATGTCCTTGTCTTCCATTTTTACCCCCCCACCCAATGGTTTTCCACCCCCTTTCCTGTCTTTTTTCCTGAGAGAAAATTCATTAAGGAGGGCTCCAGACTCTGAGCTGTGTTTTGATGGGCAGTGCCAGGAACCTTCCATCTTTATGCACCCACTGATGAAAGGAGCAACATTCTGCACAGTCAAGGTGACCTTGTTTACCAGGGTGCTGGAAGCACCAGCTAATCAGGTTCCACCATCAGAAAGGAGCAAGTGCCTCAGCCAGAGCATAGCCCTGGAGAGTAAAACTCTGCTATAGGACTTCCAGGGAGACGTGAGCTTTTGCACGTTGCCTTGGAGAAGTTAAGTGTTCATGGCAGTGCTGCAATTTCAAGGATCCCACGGCTGCTGTAGAATGGAGTTGCTACCATCCTATGCCCAGAGACTTATATACTTCTACATAGCTGTTAGGTACAGGAAAGTGATGAGCTTTATCACACCAGCGTTATACTGTGCAATCACTGCGAATTGCATACAAAGGATTCTGAAGTTTTCCAGCTTATAATCTGCTTTTATTGTGAAGTACTCCTATGCACCCTGCTTTAATTGTGCTTCAAAGGCAAAAGACCCAACCTATTTTGGTACTACTTTTGGAGCGAATCATTTTTTGTTTTCTGAGCAGCCACTGGGGGTGCAGGAGCAGGATTTGATATGTTTAAAGAAAATTTAAACAAATGCTTACATCTGTGTAAGTTTTAAAGATAAAGACATCGAAATTGGCACAGTAATAGATATTAAGGAGAGCTTTAAGCATACCAAATTTGAATCAGATTGGGTCATCCGTTGATTTTTTATGATTTTTTTACATTTCCCCCTTTAAACCCATTTCCTGGTATGCAAAGGATCTTAGGAGTGCTGCTGCCTGGGGGGTGATTCAGCTAGCAACAACAACAACAGCTAAATGCTGTAGGGGATAATTTGAGGGAAACAGGTACGTGGGATGAAGCTAGATATCTGTGCAGTGCTTCTTTTACCTCCTAAACCCTGCATACAAGTAAAGCCTTCCCTGAGATTTGGAAACAGCTGCAACCCTCGCCCATTTGCAGGCACTATATGTCAGCTGCCTGCATCATATACCTGCAGAGGAATCGGGGCCAGTGGAAATCAATGATTATACAGGAAACATTTTTAAAAATAGGCATCAAAGAATGAATTCTGGTGTGCTTAGAAAAGATTGAGCTGTTACGATGTCTTAATATACATGGTAGTTGCTTGTTTCAAAGAAACACCCAAGGTTACTTCTAGGAAAGGTAATGATTATAGTGAAAAAATGTCCGTGTTTTCTGGTTGGTTTACTCTGTCACTTAGCAGTACATTGTCCATGGGCTGTTTTGCTGGTTTCTTGGTCATTATTATTCATGGCCTCTTCTAAACTTGCCTTTACTGGTGTAATCAGTAGTGGCAGCAGCTGCCTCTAAAATCTAGTGAGATACAGGGATTTTGTCCTCTATCGGATCGTGCCCCATCCCTGTTTTTTTTTTTTAATTACATTTATATCCTGACTTTTTTTTCTCTTGCAAGGAACCCAAGGTGGCTTACATGGTCCTCCTCCTCTCCATTTTATCCTCACCACAGGTTAAGCTGAGAATCAGTGATTGGTCCAAAGTCACCCCGTGAGCTTCATGTCTGAGTGGGGACTTGAATCTGGGTCTCAAGAGTCCCAGCCCAACACTCTAACCACTACACCACCTGTGAGGCTGCCTGGTCCCACACAACTCCCTTTCCCTTCTGCATCTTAGGCCTTGGATCTTCTCTGGCAAGACTGCATTTCATTGGAGCAGTGAGAGCCATAGCTTCCTCCTGCTTTCACAATGTTTTTTTTAAATTGTACTGAAGCCTATAACTATTTATTTATTTACATATTTCTATTCCAGTTTAAAATAGCTTAAAGAATACAAATATTGAAAACCACAGCAATAATTATACAACTATTTTAAAAAAGTAATCAAATGATACTTTCTAGCGTTAAGCAGCAGCAGTTAAAAATAAAACTCAGCACAGCTCTTCAGGAAAACAAACAAATGTGCGCACGCACGCACGCACACCCCCCCCCCCCCACACAGCAAGAATGCAAAGCAATAAAAGCCCAGCAAAGCGCTTAATTAAAAGCAGATTGGAATAGAAAAGTTTTCAAAGCACATTTAAAAGATAATGGGGGGGGGGCATAAGCATATCTTTTGGGAGGAAATCCCAATAGTGTGGGGCCACTACTGAAAAGAAACTGTCTCTAGTGTCTGCCAGTCTAATAGGTTTTGATGGTGGGCCTATAAGAAGCACATTTGAGTTTCAAATCGTTGGGTCCCAAGCTATTTAAAGCTTTAAAGATCAACACTAGTGTTTTGAATTCGGCCCAGAAATGAATTGACAACCAATGCAACTTGTACAACATATAGGTATTATGTATTCCAACTGAGCCCAGCAACCATCTGAACAGCTGCATTCTTTACCAGCTTAAGTTTTCATATACGGATTGGATTAGATATCCAGAGTCAGAGATGGTTTCTGTAACTTGGGTCGTATGACACGCTGCGGAGGCTGTTATGTCGTGCTGGTTGCCCACGGGTGCCATTTTTGCATCGTGCCCAGCTTGTTGTGTCATGCGAACTCAGGTGGTACTGGCTGTTTGAGGGTTAGACAATTGCGCACTTGTTACTGGGCACTCATGGATTTTCGCAGGTCTCTCTCACGATGGCTTGTTTGAAGGTTATTTGAGGGTTCTCACGTGCTGCCTGAGTTTGCATGACATGACAATTTCCTTTGGAATTGCAGTGCTAAACAACATAGATGTTATCTTCTCCCCGACTCCTCCGCTGAAAGTCTCTCAGTTATAAATATCTGTCACAATGGGATGGAAAAACTTTGCTGCTTTTGTTTATATTAAAAATTCTTTTCATAGTTAAGACTCCTAAGTTTTAAAGGCCAGGTCAGATGTTTACAAAACAGTGTTGAATAGTTTTTAAACCTGTCTCAGCCAGCAGATTATGCTCTTCTCAATGTGCTTGGCAAGAGTTTAGAAGTGCAAAGCCGGGAGCCAGATCAGAGAGCGCTTTGTGGGCCAGTGAGAGGAAGAATCCAATTCTCGTTGGAGAGGACCTGGCTATTTCCAAACTAGGCGGACACATGTCGTGTGGATTCATCATACCTCATTCATCCACATTTGATAGAGTTGCCGCACAGCATCACCCATTTGTGATCTCCCCATTTTTTTCAAACGCTGTTTCTGTCTTTTTCTTACCACTAGGTCTGTAGGTGGCCAGGTGGCCTTTTTACAGAGGACAGTCCTCTGTTTGATGGGCTACCAGAAGGCATTTTGAAGGCATCCTTTATTTGATGGGCTGTCTCGTGTAAAGCAGCAGTTTCTGCAGCTGAAACTCTCCCCATGGCCTGAGTTTGATTCCAGCGGAAGCTGGTTTCAGGCAACCGGCTCGGGTCGACTCAGCCTTCCATCCTCCTGAGGTCGGTAAAATGAGTACCCAGTTAGCTGGGGGAAAGGTAATAATGGCCGGGGAAGGCAACGGCAAACCACCCCTCTATAAGGCCAGCCAATAAAACATCAGCGAAAGCTGGCGTCCCTCCAAGAGGCAGTAATGACTCAGTGCTTGCAGGAGAGGTTCCTTTCCTTTCCTTCCAATCCAAGTCCAGTTTAAAGTTGCTGATCAACAGCTCAGTCTTCCACACTATGGTAAGATGTAGAGAACCATTAGATGAGTGCTTTATTGCGCACTTGTTACTGGGCACTCATGGATTTTCATAGGTCTCTCTCGCCCAAGCGCCTCCTGCCCCGTCTTGCCTTTTTTGTGTCACAAAAAACACCCCAGTAAGTCTGATTTAAAATTAAGATGGAAGTTGCTACTATCGCCTGCTGGTGTGTAGGAGAAGCAGTGTGATCAGAATGGCCGACTGCATGGGCCACATGCACATTGTTTACTTCCTCTGTCAGAAGATGAAGTAATCAGCAATGAAAGTGGGGGTGGAGAAGCGATGGTAGGGAACCGTGATTTTCCTCCATTTGATGGAGCTCAAGGTCTATTTCTTTTTAAAATTATAAATTGCATTTATACAGCTATATTAGCATATGCAAATATTATGCAAATATTTCTTTTTTTGATGATGCATATCATCTTGTTTGGTGACACACAAGTGGCCACCCTACATTTTTGAGAAGTATGGATGAGTAGTGCAGTCTCCACAGGTGTACAGACCCTTAGTTCTACTCATCAATTAAAAAAAAAATTTTTTTTTTTTAAAGAGGAGCAGTTTCAATGTGGGCAGGTATGTATTGGGCAGAGGAATCTATTGCAGCTCAGCACACATGCACTATACCATTTGCAGTAGGCAACAGTTAAAGCTGCAGGAGTTTTGCCCTCTTTTGTATCTGGTTACTGTAATATAGCTCATGCAGCTTTAAGCATTGTGATGAAGAGGGAATGCTGCATGCATACAAATTACACCTGCTGAAATTCCCTTTTCTAAACAATTGTTAAAGATTCAGGAGCCCTGTCCTCCTTTCCATATGGGCCCTTCGCTGCCTCTTCCTTTTTCATTCCTGCTCCTGACCCTCAAGCTCTTCCGGGCCCCTCCAAGCCCCCAAGTGCCAGAGAAGGCTGCCCCCCTGCTCCCTGCATCTCTTGTCAAAACATAGAAGAGAATCTTCATATATTATTTTTTATTTTTATTTTATTTATTTATTACATTTTTATACCGCCCAATAGCCGAAGCTCTCTGGGCGGTTCACAAAAATTAAAACCACAGTAAAACACCCAACAGGTTAAAACACAATTATGAGATACAGTATAAAAAGCGCAACCAGGATAAAACCACACAGCAAAGTTGATATAAGATTAAGATACAGAGCTAAAACAGTAAAATTTAAATTTAAGTTAAAATTAAGTGTTAAAATACTGAGTGAATAAAAAGGTCTTCAGCTGGCGACGAAAGCAGTACAGTGTAGGCGCCAGGCGGACCTCTCTGGGGAGCTCTTTCCACAACCGGGGTGCCACAGCGGAGAAAGCCCTCCTCCTAGTAGCCACCTGCCTCACTTCCTTTGGCAGGGGCTCACGGAGAAGGGCCCCTGTAGATGATCTTAAGGTCCGGGTAGGTACATATGGGAGGAGGCGTTCCTTCATTATCATTATTATTTTCTTTGAAATTCACCAATTTTACAATGGATGTAAAAACTCCCGACAAATAATGATACTACCAAGAAAGACAAAAACATATGTAACATAGTCGGGCCCTGAGCCATCTTCCGGACCCGGTAATTTGTACCAGCTTCCCTGCCCTCTTGTCAGCCCTGAGTCCAAATCATGACTCGAATCAGGATGTGATCACCCAGTCTTCTAAATTTATTGAGGATGTATGAGTTCTGGTCTGGCACATAGTATCGAAATGACAAGACTAGTTCAACATCTCCAAATCTCCTTGGTGGTGGTAATGAATCATGTTGATTTGAATATGGAAAAAGGGGAAAGCTGGTTATGACTAATCTCTCAGTAAAGACTCCCTTTGTTACTGCAACAGATCGTCATACAATCCAAGTGCTGGATTATACTCTTTTTGTGAGTATATTATTTGAAAACTAAATGAGTCATAGAATTCAGTGGCTGGGATTCAAAGAAATAGACTTGGGGCGTTGCTAGACCTACCGGGTGTTCCGTCGTTGAGGAGCGGTGAAAGCAGATTTTCCCGTTCAGCCGTGACGCCTAATGATCCACACCTTCATTAGATTTGTGGCGGAAGTTTGCGCCGGTTGTGCTGCTGCCGCCTCGAGCACGGCTGCGCAGCCACACCGGCCTGATTTCCGCGGGTTTTTTTTTCCGCTCGCCGCACGGTTTGCGCAAGTCCGAAAGACCGCAAACAGCGTAGATCGCTTGCGCAGCCGTCAGCGATGCTGCGGCGGCGGCGGCAGTGGCAGTGCCAGCTGAAGTGCTGCTGCTGCTGCTGCTGCTGCTGCGTACCAGCCCCCTCAGGCACCAGCGAGTGCCGGTGTTGAGGGTCAACATTGATGCGGTCACTTCCTGATGGGGGTCGTGGCGGGTGTAATATGACCCGAGGTCAGTCGTCTGCATGGGCACTCTGTGCCTACATCTCCCATCATGCCTCTGAGGTGTCGGTGGTGATGACCGCCTCTGTGCCCTCCCCCCCATCCCACGGACCCAACCCACATCTGGGCGTAGGCATGGCAGCAGCCCAGAAACAGCTGTGCCCTCTTCCAGCTGCGTACCCACACCAACAGGCACACAGCCCTTCATGCCTGGACCGTCCCCCTTAGTCCCCGCTAGCCTTTACATCTTCGGCGCAGCGTACAGCACCGCCACTATGCGGCCGCTGTGGCTGCCCACCGCGAGGAGTCACCAACTTCCCATGACTGTGGGATGCCCGCCTTTCCGAAAAGTGACCCACGCAGAGGTTGAAATAGGAAAAACAGGCGCACATCCCCCCCATCCCCCCCCCACACCCAGCAGCACACCAGCCACTTTTCCGTTCCTCCGTTCCTGCGCAAACTGTCACTGTGGGAATAATAAAAAAAAGCCGCTCCGCTCCGCTGCCCCAGCTGCGGACTGGGCGCAAATGGCGGAGGCAGCTTGACCGAAGCCACTGGCCACTCCCCTTAGCACGCCTTTTCCTGACCAGTGCGGACCGCAGTGACCTCTCATCCTCCCACACGTACTCCGAATTAGCGCGGGCCAGCAGGAAAAGGCGCACTAGAACTCACTTTTTTAAAGTTGGGAGAAAGGCTTCACCGCAGGATAACGACGGATCCTGGTGAACGTCATCTGGAAGCCTCGACACGACTGCGGAAGGTAACGCGCGCTACAGCTTCGTCTAGTAACGCCCTTGTTTTCTCTCTCTTCCTTTTGAACAACATGACCGAACGCCAGATCACAAATTGCTTTCAAAACTCTCCTCAGGAATGCTTGCTTAAAACTCCCCAGTTATGCAGAACAATTGTGTGGTTCTCTGCTTCCAGGAGGGGATCTACACTACTGCTTTAAAGCGCTTTATAACAGTTTTGACAACTGTTGGGGCCCAGGACACACTGCATATACAGGTTTCAAAACGTTTTCAAAGCGCTTTAAAAGCAGTAGTGTAGATCTCTCCCTGGTCAATATATTTCTTCTGGAGTTTTATTTTATGGAGCGCATACGATTCTGCTACATTGTAGTCCTTCCATGCTAGTAATGTGTGGCAATCAAACTTCTCATTTCAAAACATCTTTTGTAGTTTTATGCAGCTCTTTCTACTTCCTTCTTGTTTAATTTTGATTTTAACACTCTTTTCTTTGACTAGCAATTCAGGTTTTCATCACTAGATGTCAGCGTCTCTACACGGAATGCACATGCCGATGAGTGTGATGTTTCTAATGAGAAAAGAGCACTCTTAGGAAAGTGGGTGGAAATGGTTTTACCCCGCCCAAACATATTTTCAATTACTTCTTAAGAAGGCTGCCTTTCCCCTTCCAATTTGTGAAAGATGTTCGTTTTTTGCTTTGGCAAATTGAAACCCTTTGAAGACGGTTGGGAAGAAGAATAACAAAGACAGTGAGCTTTCTTTGTGTCCCAACCCCTTGGCAATCTTGAATTAGACAGGTGTATACTACTGGATTTCAAAACACCAGTGCTGGTTATCTTCTTTTCTTGTCTGCAGTGTGCAGGTGGTGGGATTGATTGTATTTTAATCTTCTTCCTCTAGAGGCAGAGACCAAAACAAAGCCGCCTAACAGCGTGAAAAATATTGACACAATTTCCATCTCTTTTCTTGATTTTGATCTGCTCCTCCTCTTTCTCCTGGTGAGGAATTTCTATGGATTGTTTAATTAAGACGAGAGTGTGAACAAAATATAAAGTGGGGAGAATGCTGAGCTTCGCCTTCTCTTGGAGCAACGAGACCTGTGAATAAAATGTCTTTTAAACATTTTAAAAATTCAGCCACAGCTTTTGTTCTTACCTTGTCAGTGCTCAAGCAATGAATATTTATTTCATGGCTCCCAGACATTTTTAATTGCTCTTAACATAAATGATGGGAGGTTTTCTGTGACACAAACAGTACTTGAAAGCAAGGCAAATTGGCCATTTAGCTATCTTGATATGTGCCTGTTTTCCCCCCCATCACAGATGCTCTGTAAATTGTAGTTTTTGCTTCATCTTTCTGTTCAATGCCAAGGAGGATGCAGGGAGTACTGCCTTTCTTTGGTTTAAACTGACTAAAAGCTCCAGCCCACCGGGGGTTAACATGCTCCCTACCTTTGTGTTTTCAGTCCTCAGTTACTTCCTTTTTTCAAAAGAGGAAGTACACAACGAGCATGAGGCCCATTGAATCCGCTGTTATAATGGCGCTGCTTCTCCTGCACACAGCAGGAGAGACCAGCAATTCCGAGTTTAAAAAAAAACATTGGACTTAAAGAGGGTTTTTTTGTCATGCAAGGGAAGGCTGGAAGGTGTGCGGGAGGCAGACAACGTCATGTGAGGGACCTGAGCAAACTCCCTGAGTGCCCAGTAATGAGCGTGCAATAAAACGCTTATCGGATGGAGCTTTAAGTATAATGGCAGCTACTCATGTCTTCTTAACTTTTCTTTTTTCTTTAATAACCAAACAAAGGCGGAACAAAAGCAGACACTTGGGTTTACCGCATTGGCTTATTGCTTAACCAAGTTGAGAGGAAAATTGTTTTAGATGCAGTGGTGACAAAGCACACCCATGAGCATAACACTGGTACTTTCCCAGAAAACGTGAGGGCCACCTGGAATACTTGGAATTGAACCTCCTCAGGAAGGAAACTCAAATTCTAATGGGAATTTTTTTTGAGAATTTCCCACCTGCAGAGTAATTCTGATATGTTGCTTCCTAGCAGCCTATTGCTGACCCTATCAATGGTTGCCAAGTTGCAACCGAGAGATCACATGTCTCTTTAATAGCTCCACAGCAGCAAAAGAAGATGTAACTGCAGCTACATTGTTCCTTCCTCCTTCCCCCCTTGCCATCCGCCATGAGTTAAATGAAAGACCTTCTTGCTGACAGAAAAGGGAGTAGATGAAGGAGCCAGGGGAAGAACATGGCATGAGAAGCTATGGCTGCATCATTTCAGTTGCTCTGGAACTGTTAAAATACATATGCATCATCTCTGACCTGGGGCAATCCTAAACGTTTCTGATTTTCCTTTCGTTGCATGAACTCTGCCATACTTCTGTACTGAAGTGTGTCTTTGGCACCCAGCAGCACTAAAAATATGAGGTTTTAAAGATCTGGATTCTTTTATTTCTCTCTCAAGCCTTAAAGGAATCTGGTTTTCTGATTCAGCTTTCTACTGCTGAAATATTTAAAATGCTCTGCAACAACCCTATGTTGTTCTATGAGGCAGGACATTGAGATCAACTAAAATAGAGTCTAAAGAAAATTGGCAAGATTTGGGAACAGCTCCTTTGAATGTTTGGAAGTATTGCTTGATATTCCAGGAGTGGTAAAGCATTTCTTTGGTAGGTCTTAGTGGTAAACCAACAATAAGCATTTAGTGCAAAACCTATTTCACTTTCCCATTAGCAAGTCTTACTGTATGAAAATAAGTGGCACCAAAGAAATCTACCCTAATATATTAAAATAATATAAAGTATCCCCCTTTCTTTTTTCCTAGACAGGAGGCCTGTCTAGGAATTTTTTTAAAAAAGGAAGCTGAAGAGGAGAAAATCACCTCCATTGCTCTTTCTGCTATGCTGTCTAGTGGACAGTAACCTGACAGAGTTGCCTCCTTAGAATTTAACAGTTCTATTTGATGAAGTACCCTCACAGTCAGAAGCATTTGTTTGTTAGGACACCCCCGCTTAATTCATTAATTAAAATATTTGATTATCACCTCCCACTTGGGGAGGGGGGTTGATTTTTGCTATCAGATTGCGCTACCAGCCTCAGGTCTCAAACTGAATTTTCTAGCAGTGGGACCAAGTGTGTTACTCTTTGTTCCACCATGATCGCTTGCCGGAGGAGGAGGGGCTCTATAGCTTGCTTTCTGCCGTGCTTCAGCACCACTGCTACAGAAAGCCAAAGGGTTGTACTGCAGCTACTAGCTCAACAAAGATCAGGTGACACAAGGAGCTAATTGGGTAATCCCTGGTCCTATAGAAGTTTCAATTCTGTCCTGGTTTGTTAGACTGAGCAATTTGTTGCTTACCACAAACTGAGCTCCCTCATCATTATTGGCCTGCTTCCAGAATGGAATTCTCTTCCAGAATGGATTTCGCTTCCATAAGATGTAGTGACAGCCACCACTCTGGAAGACTTTAAATGGGGATTGGATACAATCCTGGAGGATAAAACTATCAATGGCTACTAGTCCTGATGGCTAAGGGCTACCTACAGTATCAGAGGCACCGTGTCAATGTACAACTGTGTACATTGGTTGCTTGGGAACATGGGGCCTGTCTTGACAAAGACATATTGGTGCAACGAGCCCCCAAACCCCCATGGTTTCACTCCTGTGGGGTTGTCCCCATGCCAAGGAGCAAGCAAGGAGTTTGCAACCATTGGAGGAGGAGCTGCTGCTGTTGTGCTGCTGCCACCTGTCCCTCCCCCCAACCTCGCAGGGCTTTCCCTTGACAGCCAAGGGAACGGAGGAGAACTTCGCTTCTCCTAATGGCAGAGGCAGCTCACTGCCCTTCCCTCCCCCTGCCCAGGCAGATAGCAGCCAATCAGGGGTCACCAACTACCTGGCCATGCCTCCACTGTGACTCTGGAGTGGCGATAGATGGTAGATGTGCCTTCCTTGCCTTGCTCCAGAGAAAAAGATGTTCTTACTTTGGAGCTTCAGGGGAAAGCCCGTGATGGGTTTGTAGTGGCTGCTGCATCGTATAAGCACCACAGCACCACGGCGGAGCTACCCTGGGGCTTTCCCCATGTATAGACAGCCCCATGGACAGGAAGATGCTGTTGCACTCATGTCCTGCTTGTGGGTTTCTCATGGGCAGCTGGTTGGTCATGGTGTGAATAGAATACTGGACTAGATGGTCCTTGGTCTGATGCCACATGGCTCTTCTTATGTTTTTTATTGGTAGATCTGACACTCACTGGTAAAAATGAATAAACTTTGATAGTAGACCAGGTGACATTCTTTCTTTTATTATTTTTATGGATGGATAGTGAAGCTCCTTATCTGTTTTCTGTATGGAAACTGAGGCTAATAAAAACTATTGATCTTCCCCTTCTCCATATATGCAATAGTAGAAAACAGGGAGCATATTCATTTGGAATCATGACAATTATCAACGTGTTTAGAGTATCACTTCTATATTGTCTTAGATTACCACATTAAGACTGTGTAGTAGAAATATGAAGGCTTTTGGGGGAAAACACTTTAAAAAGAAATCAAGAAAACACAATTCCTCCTCCTCCTCCTCCTCCTCCTCCTCCTCCTCCTCCTCCTCCTCCTCCTCCTCCTCCTCTTCTTCTTCTTCTTCTTCTTCTTCTTCTTCTTCTTCTTCTTCTTCTTCTTCTTCTTCTTCTTCTTCTTCCCTTTATACCTGTAGTGGAGTTCAAATCCATACTCAGCCATGAAGCTCACCTTCGGTCTGTCACTGTTTTTCAATCTAACCTACCTTGCAGGGTTGATGTAAGACCCGAAGCAGGTGGGGAAAAAAGAGAATAATATATGCTACTTTGAGCTCTATCTGGGAGGAAGCGTGGGATAAAAATGATATAAAAAGAATAGATTATGGCTCTTGGTTGCATGATTTTAGAAACTATCTACCAGTGAAAGGTGTTTGCAGTATACCGGAACATAAGAGAAAAGAAACACAATCATGCTTCAATAAATGCTTTGCCTGAACAGCATTGCTTACCTGTGGCTTCATGATCACATCATTTTTCTCTTCGCATAATGTCCATTTTCAGGCCAGTGCTAAATCAAAAAGCACTCTTGCCCACAAGAGGGTGCATGCGTTACATCCTATTTTGTAGGAAGGGCGAATAAAGAAGGAAGGCAATTCAAAGGTAACCCTACAGTTTTTAGCAGAGTTTATTTGCTTGTGCTCTGAAACGTATTGATTCCTTTTTAATGATAAACTGGGACAGCCATAGGACAAAAATATTCGATGTTTGAAAATTAAAAGACCTGTTTCTCTCCTGGAAACAACATTCTAATAGAGTGATACCATTTAGAGAGCAGTACCGTTTAGGATTAAACTCTCCCTCTGGTGGCTTCTCACCTTCAGTGGGTGAAACGCAAGTCCTACCCAACTGCTGTTCTCCCTTATGATACCTTTAATAAAGACTGACTGAAACTGTGAACATGTCCTTCATGCAAATAATTCCTTTAATAGCAATCAAACTTCCTGCTGATAACCCAATCTTCTTTTCTGTTCTCTTATCTTGTTTATGAAACTGTATTATGTCAGACAAAACTCATTTGTTGGCTGAGAAGGGACATTATGTTTACTGTGTCCCTCAGGCTCTGTGATATAATTTGTCCTCTGCATTAAGGCAGAATCCAAAATGAATGAGATTTTATTTTTAATGTACTGAAGTGGGAATGGGAGGATGGGGGAATGTCATGTTCTTTGTAATCAATTCTGGTGTGATTCTAGCTTGTCAGCATAGTGGTGCTTTGTGTTAAGTGATAAATTATCTTCTTCTTCTTCTTCTTCTTCTTCTTCTTCTTCTTCATCTTCATCTTCTTCTTCTTCTCCTTCTCCTTCTCCTTCTCCTTCTCCTCATTTCCGTACTACCCCATAGCTGAAGCTTTCTGGGTGCTTTAAAAAAATTAACAACCATTAAAAATACATTGTACAATGTTTAAAACATTTACAAGAGGTTATTTTGACTTTTTATTTGTTTTTTTAGCACCCATGCACACCACCACCACCACCACCATTTCGCCGGCTTTCTTTCTTTCCCGCTTCTCCAAGAGAAGGAGCCACGCTCGCCGGTTTAACACCACTTGCTTCGTGGCTGCTCGTCCTCCCCTCTCCTCAGCTGGGAGTTTGGCTTGACACCCCCCTAGATCTGAGATAAAAGGGGGCATGGAAGAAATTCACATGCTACCACTAAGCATTCTTTATTTGGTGGGATGCCCCCCCTAAAATTCTTGGGGGGTTCTTCCAAGGGAGCTAGTTTACAATTGGGGCATAGATTTCCCCAAGTACATCAGCTCCTTAGGAAATCCTGGATAAACAGCGATGCAGACACAATCACTTCCCTGTCTCCTTCTAGGTTTTATTCTTCTGCTCCTACCCCTTTGATTAGCAAGTTCCAAGGAGATCTGTGGGGCAGTGCAACCCATTTCACCCCAAATGGGATGTTTCCATCAAACTGTGTTTTGTCTTCCACTCTGTACTCCATGCACCCCTCCAACGATCACCCCAAACTTCAGCGGGGAAGCAGCTCTAAGAGAGAAAAACCGTCCCATTTAAACTGCTGCTGGGGTGAATTCACATTTCCCCCTCTCCTCTTTGCGTGTCAGACTTGAAGATGCACAGCTTTGCTTGCTCAAAGGGGTAGGAGACCGCTCCTCCATTCCTTCACAGTACTGCACTATAAGCTCCAAAGGGCTTGAGGGAGGAAATTTAAATTCATTGGTTGGTGGTAGTTAGACCCTGTGCCCTCCCTCCCTACGATTTTAATACATGTTGCCTAGGCTACAGCCATTCCCCTAACCCTGCCTGGAGGCTCCCTCCCTCCATGGCTCCTCCTTAGGAAAAGCTCCCAGGTGCGGAAAGAGGGGAAATCTTTCCAGCATCACCTTCCCTCTGTTTCTTTTCCCTCCAAGCACAGACCAAGGGGCAGCAGGTCATGTTAGCAGTTGAAATCAATGGAATTTACTTTTGAGTAAAGTAAATCCCATTGAAGATGCACAGCTTCAGATGTTCAAAGGAATGGAAATGAGATCCTACATTCCTCTGCACTAGCAGACTATAAGCTCCAATGGATTTGAGGGAGGAAATGTAAAAAAATCATTAACAAATATCAATGGATGATCCAATCTGGTTTAAATTTGGCATGCTGAAAGCCCTCTTTAAGACCTACCACTGTGCCAATTTGGATCTCTTTCTCTTTAAAAATGAAGGTGCTGCTGGCAAGGGTGCATTTCCTATATTTCTTTTAAGGTGAAAATGGACGAGTTAAGATGGAGGAAGCAGCAGCAGGAGGAAGGATTTGAATTGGTAATTAAAAACACCCGCTGGAGACAAGACACGCCCCTTTCTTTCATCAGCAATTCCGCCCCTTGAAAATACACCCACAGAACACTGGATTTAAAACGTGGGATGAAAGTCAGTTTGAGTGCTTTTGCATTACTGGAAAATCCGGACTTTCTGAGCACCAAAATATGCCACCCAAAGAGGAGAAAAACCCGCAATCCCAGCTGGACATGGTGCATGTCATTGGAGTCCTTCGCCCTGAAAGCAGGCTATATCGTAGGTGTCAACTGAATCCTTTGCATTGAATGAATGCAGACTATAAGGCTGGTGTGATAAAGCTCTCTCTCTGTCTGGATGTCATATGCCGAACATGGTAATTTTACACTTTCAATCAGCTCCATATTTAAAGACCAAGGAGCTTCCTAAACATTGTAGTGAAAAGCTTCATGATGTGAAAAGCTAAACCATGATGACTGTCTTCGTAACTTTCTAAAAGAACTCATACCGGTTGTTTTTATTGGTCTGGGTGGTCTTTCTTCCTTCCTGTCACAATTTACTACCTTAAACATGGTTTAGTGGAAAGGCAGAATATAAATAATAAAAATAAACAACTGTCTGATTTCTCTAATTGTGAAGAACAACCTCTGTGTATTAAAGATGGCCTCCAGTTCTAAGATCATCAGAACTCACAAACTGATTATGAGGTGGATTTACGCCAAGCTGAACAAGTAATCCACATTATCATCTGATTTGCTGTTGTTGGGACTCTTTCATTGAGGTGGTTCTCATGACATGAGGGTGATTTATAAGCCACTGTGGCTTCTTAATTATCCCATGCATGCAGGCTGATTTCTCTAATAACCTGCAATGGGTAAGGATTGTTGTGATGTCTGAACCCAGCAAGAGTCATGGCTGAGGTGGTTAACAAACCTCCCAGATGCCATAGTCTGTTGTAGGGTTGCTGGGTGGTTTGTTAACCACCCCAGCTACCCACCCTCACCAGGGTTGGATATCACAGCAACCCATGCCTGGTGAGGGTAATGAAAGAAATCAGCTGGGACATGACCGGTATGCATGGGGATTGGTTACAAGCCACCACAGCTTATTAACCACCCTCGTCCTGTTCAAAGATGATCATTGGCAGTTTGTGCGGCATGGAGGGATGCTTGTTGAGAGAAACAAGTCTTAAGTCCTATTGGGCATGCAGAATGTTTGGATCCTGGCCATTTTGAGGACCATTTCGAGGACCATTTCGATCCTGGCAATTCACAGTGTCTTTGGGTTGTTTATTGTAGTGAGAGTGGGCACACACATGTGAACTGGCATGTACACTTGCTCCCAGTAATCTTCTTAACAAACCATGGGTATTTATGATGTGCGAACTGGGCCAATGAGCAAGATTAGTTCAACGTATGTGCTACACTGGTTGTAGTCAAGATCATGATGACCAATGGTTTATCATGGCAGGAATGACCCTAGGCAAGCCTTGGGTTCACAGGCTCCAACCTCCTGTCTACTTTGGCACATCCATGAGGAGAAGTTGGGTAGGTTAAGCTTCTGTTTTTGATTAATCACAGATGGTCATTTCATCCAAACCAACACACTGGTTTGTCTTAACTATGGTTTGCTTGGAACAAGTCAACTTCAAAGCATAGGTTATGAAGCTAGCTTGTTTCAACAAACCATGGCTAAGATTAACTACAGTTTAGGGTTTGGAGTCAATGCTAAACTGTGGTTAATAAAAACACAAACAAAAAGGTTGTTCTCATCACTATTAACCAACTGTACTTTATCATGAACGCCAAATGCTGCCACTGAAAAAGTTGATATGTATCAATTTCAACATTTTAAAAACAGGTATGAGAAATCACCCTTTGATAACCCAAAAGTAACACTAGTGGGATGTTCCCATGTTCACCTTCCTACAAAACTTGCATCTTCGTCCCTCAGAAAAAACATCTTTCCACTATAAACAATGCACAAAGCTAAGAATCAGAATGATGTTCCAAGTTTTATTTTTTCATCTTTCCCCTGTGAAATCTTAGTTTCTCTGCACTTCATAACCCATATTAAATGTGGACTACTTGACATTCCCACTACTTGTAAAGAATTGTATTTGTAGACAGGCCATGATGTGGGGAATACAATCCCCTGTGCTTTACCCCAGAGATATAATGAAACAAGAACAAATACACTGTTAATACAATTCTGTGAATGGATTTTCTGGGCTTCTGAGATAACTCAATAATAAATTGTGCTATGGAGGTGTTTCTTTTGCCAAAGAGGGGCAATATTAAAAATACGGGCCATTAATGTTCATAAAAATCAATTGAACATGCCACAGAGGGGGAAGCATTACACACACACACGGTTGTAATCCACCTGGTTACATATACTTAAATTCCATGGAAATAATGAATGCAAATAGGATTACATGATGCTTTTATGTGTATCTAATAATGTTTCAGAAAAATCATATGATGTTCAGTCTAATTCACAGCTCAGTTAAACTGAAAAACTTATATTGACGCTGATTTCATTTTAGCTCCTAAGCAGAGCTATTTAGATGCGGAATTCATTGATTTCAATGGAACTTGCTTCTATGTTGGAGAGAAAAGGCAGATTTCCTTGCAATATGTACAGGCATTCGGTGGGCTGGAAGGAGGAAGAATCACTCAAAATCAATACATAGCAAAATTGCAAGAGCTCTGGGCTCAAGTGCTCAGCAGAACAGCAAACTGCCCATCATGAATGTCGCTCTCCATTTCTACCTAAAGGCGCTGTTCAAACTGTCAGTGTGGAATATGTGCATGGCAGGGAATGTAATTCATTTGATCATTTTCCAAAACACATGAAACTTTTCACACTAATGGCCTGTTTTATATAGCCACCTCTGATGTAAGCTGTTAAACCTTCACTTCCAACTACAGTATATTAGGCCACATGAGATACGCCCTTGACATTAAGACCTTGCTACTCTGTGCAAAATTCTTGCTTTTCAATTGCTGCTTTGGAGAGACCTGGGCAGCTTTAAATTTGCTTTTTTTGCCATCCGTTTCAATTGGAGGCTGTCCAGCTTTCTTGAGGATAAAAACTTGACTTTAAGAAAATCCCAAGCAAAACAAAATGTCATCTGAATGATTTAAAGTAGGTGCAGAATAATAGATTTGATTGATTTATTTATTTTTGAGATCTAAAGGGGACCACTCAATGCTAAACTTACAGTGGGTCTACTCTGTTGGATACAACTCTTCATTTATGCAAATTCTGTTGATATACATTATGGCTCTTCTTCCTTTACAGAGAAGGGCTGTAGCTCACTGGCCGAGCACCTGCTTTGCATGCAAAAGATTCCAGGTTCCATCCTTGGAATCTCCTGGTAGAGGTGGGAAATCCCTGCCTGAAAACCTGGGGGCTGCCTAAACCACTACAATCGCGCACCTATCCTGGGGCTTTCTGCCAGAGCTGAGGAGAAGAAAAAGTCAGGGACCTACCTCGACTTCCCCACCCCAGAATGAGGTTAGGATGTGTAAGTCACGTCATGATAGCCCCTCATCTTGCTCTGGAGTCATAGTGGAGGTGTGGCCGGGCGGTGCCTGGTGGAAGGCAACTTGTGATTGGTCACCTTCCACCAGGAAGAAGGCGGGGGTGGCTCCAGTCTCTGGATGGTCATACGCCCTCCTTGGTGTTGGGATTACCTGACACCAGCCTGAGGGAGGGAAAGTGCAGGGTCTTCAAGGGATGCGGTGCCATCCCAGCACTGTGAAGACACTAAGCAGGAGAGCAATTGCCAGTAAGGGTGTTTCCAGATGGAGGGCTCTTTTTGCTGACAATCATTGTGCGGCTATTTTTCCCTAGGAGCTGTTCCAGGCGAAACCTGAAACCATCGTATCACCTGGTAAAGCCCATTTTGAACCCCCCATTTTATCTGAAGACATCATCAAGGCAGACATCATGATCTCAAAATCCATCAGCCTCTTTGATCTCTCCTTTCTCCCCGCCCTTGCCACCCGTGCCAACCTGAGTTTTGGTTCTTGCCTGAGAAAGATCAGGTTTTTCTCAAACATTGGCACAATTTCTGACACCTTTGAGTTGGCCTAATAAAGGAAGTACACTTAAATGAATTTTGAGATATTTTTTCTGGAAAGAAAAAAAGATGGCAAAAGCAGAGTGGAAACATGGGAAGGTTACAAATTAGAGACAACATTGTCTGGACCCCCTGTAATGCAATGTGATTGCGCAACCTGAACCTCATCTGAAAGCACCCTCAGTGTAAACAATGCTAAGCTAGACAGACAAATGGTTTGACTTGGGCCAAATCTACGTTACTGCTTTATAGTGGTATTGAAGTGCACTGATAACTGTTGGGGCCCAGGACGTATTCCATATGCGGCTTTCATAGTGTTATTTCCTGCTTTTTATTCCACATTCGTAATGATTTGACACAAAGTGTAGATCTGGCCCTAGCATAAGACTTTTCTATGCAATCTTAAAACAACAAAGCATGGAAAATTAAAGATCCAGATGCAACAGGTTCAACTGTAAATCTGTATCTGATCCTTGTTTCACTCAAGCTCTCTTCCTTCCTAAGGGCAGCTTGTTATCATTTGCTTGACTTTTGTTTCACTCCTGCCCAATATTCTAATGCAGGACATTCCACATATCTATTTTGCAGGCAAACATCATAGAATCATAGAATAGTAGAATTGGAAGGGACCCATAAGGCCATCGAATCCAACCCCTTGCTCAATGCAGGAATCCACCTTAAAGCATCCCTGACAGATGGCTGTCCAGCTGCCTCTTGAAGGCGTCTAGTGTGGGAGAGCCCACGACCTCCCTAGGTTCCATTGTTGTACTGCTCTAACAGTCAAGAAGTTTTTCCTGATGTCCAGCTAGAATCTGGCTTCCTGTAACTTTAGCTCATTATTCCGTGTCCTGTACTCTGGGATGATCGAGAAGAGATCCTGGCCCTACACTGTGTGACAACCTTTCAAGTATTTGAAAAGTGTTATCATGTCTTCCTTCAACTAAGTCTCATGTTTAAGGCTCTCCAGTTTGGACTAAACTAGCTGTGATCCCATAGATCCCATCCCGGCTGCATCTTCTCCAGGAAAGCAGAGAGAGTCTTTTTGATTTCCAAGTGAACCAACTATTGCCTTTTCTTTGGTCTATTGCAGCCACGTAAGATAACCTGTCTGCCTACTGTATCAGCTTGGGCAAGAATGGTAAGTTATGACCAACATTTTAATGTAAACACCTTACATTTTAATGCAATGTAAGCCAGTTATGGATTTTAATAGGTTAAGCAGTAGAGAAGTATTGTAAATAACATTTAACATTTCCCTCTGTTTACTGAGTTCTTTGAGTTTGTAAATATACCTGGGACTTCGTCCTCAGTTCCCCCACCATAGTGGTGGCAGCTCTGGTGGTGATGTTGCTGCTTAGGAGGAGAGTGGAGAGCAGAAGAGTCAATCCTAGGCCGCCCAGCTTCAATGAGGAGGAGCAGCACTGTGAATAATAGGACAGCACGGCCCAGTTGTGGTGGTGGTGATGTGACCCACTGCAGGTCTTGCGGCTGCGAAAACCTGGAACTGGCCCCAAGTGTTTTAGTTTGGTTTTTGGGCACCTATCCAGTCTTCCCCAAATTGGCACCCTCCAGATTTGTTGGATTACAACTGCCATCATTCCCAGCCAGTGCAGCCATCTGGAGGGTACCAGTTTGGAGAAAACTGACCTGAGCAATAATGAAGAAAAGATACTTCAGGGAGCAATCCTATGCCCCCTAGACACAGTCTGAAGGGCCATAGGATACTGGGGATTTCCCCCTCCAAACTCAGAAGAGGGAGTCGGAGATCTGACCCTCCTCCTCCATAGCCAGTGCAGAAATGACCACACTATCTGCCCTGACGTCAGAAAATAAACCTCCGAAAAGGAGGAAATGGGGTGTTCCAGTGGGCATGGAGGGGAGGAGATTGGAGAGGTGATTCTGAGACCTCTGCCAGCTTCCTTCCCTCTTTCTCAGAAGCACCATTGCTAGATGGGCTAAAAGCCTGTCTAGTGAAAAATACAGGGTGGGAGGATGGTTAGGTAAAGATGATCAGAAGCCTCTGAGTTTGGGGGCTTCCGATCATGGAGGGTGTAATAGATAGTATTGCACCCTCAAGCAGTCAACAATGCACAGTTCTAATGTAGAGCCTTTCTACACAATCCTTTTTTGTGCACTTGTGATTGCTCACTCATGGTAGTTTGCAGGTCCTTTACACAACATCCTCCTCCTCCCGAAACAAGAGCCTTGGTAAAGGTACAGGTTAAAGCCACGTAGAAAAACCCATGATGTGCAGGATACGTGATGTCTGTCTGTCTGTCTGTCTGTCTGTCTGTCTGTCTGTCTGTCTGTCTATCTCTCTATCTCTCTATCTATCTCACACCTGAACACACAAAAGTCTCCCTTGCAATGGTCCGAAGTCAGTCAATAGTTATCATATGCTTATATAACCCTGGGGAACAAGGATTTCTCATGGAATAGAAGGATTTTTCCTGGCTACAGAGGAAATTTTCTTCTGAATATTTGTTTTTACGACCTGAAGAATAAAAACTAGCAAAGTCCTTCTCTGTGACACTTAGCTTTGCCAGTAGGGGATTTGCTAATGGCCAAGCTGTATTTTGAACAGAGATTTATGATCACCTTCCCAGTCAATTAAAATTCTTGATATTACTAAAGCAGAATTCAATCAAGGTTAATTGGGGCTTCTGAAAACAGCTTTTCCAATGGGAAACAACTCTGTGATTGTAGAGCCTGGGTGGGTGGATGGCTGGGGGGTTTGTCAGCTTTAAATAACTTTCAGAACAGCATGTTGCTGGCACAAATAGAATCCTCCTTCAGACTTTAAGCACCTTTTTTGTGTGTTGAATTTCTCTCTATCATAATTTATCATGTTGACTTTATTGTTCTTTTAATATCTTCCTCCAGAAGGGAAGAAATAAAACAAACCCCAACATGCATCCTCCCCACACATACCAATAGGGCTCAGATTTGGCATGAAAGAAATGGGGTCTAGAATTTGATATTTCAGCAACTATCCAGAAAATCTCTCTCTCTCTCTCTCTCTCTCTCTCTCTCTCTCTCTCTCTCTCTCTCTTGTTGTCAAAAGGAGTGGTTATATTTTGAATGACTAGTTAATCTAGATAGTTAAGAAAAATATCGTGGAGGAAGAAAAGAGAAAATGCCAATGCAAATGGCAAGCTATTAAAATGCAACTCAGCTTTGCCACTCTAGCCTACATTTTATTTTCATGGTGTCAAGGATCATTCTGACAGTTTGCAGCACACTTGATTGAGCTGAGAAAACACATGGGACTGTATCACAAAATGCAGGACGTGTAGCCCTCTGCTCACAGAGCAATCTTATGGAGGGATGAATAATCATCTCTGCAGTTTGTTTTGTCAGAATCTGCACGAAGTTGTTTACTGTGTGGGAACTAATGACCCAGTGCCAACAAGGAATTAAAAAAAAATTGAAAAACAATAAGAGAGGGGGGAAAATGGTAACTGCTTGAGGGTTCAATTTACTTCTCACACCAATAGCTGTATATACCTTGCCGGCTGACTGGGACTTTTTACTAAATGCTGCTTTCTGCAGTTTTCAAGGGTGAATTATCATTTTGCTTTGTGTGTGAACTGTGTGCATGGTTTTTATTATTTTTTTAAAAGTAGCCAAAACCTAATATATAAACCCAGCCTTTGGATGCAAGTGCTATAATATTTCCCTCTTTCTAAGAGAGAGAGAGAGAGAGAGAGAGAGAGAGAGAGGAAATGATTGTGTAAAGAAGCAAGAGAAAGTTCTGGTGTTTAGAATTGAGTGTGTAATTAAATAATGGAGGTAAAAAGAGTCTCCAGTTGATAACTACTAATTAATTCTTTGTATTCCTCATGGAAAAGAGTCACATTTTGAGACTACGAAGTCAATGACTCTTTAATAACTAATCACTGATGTCCTGTATGAAATGTGGTGCATGTTGAAAGGCAAACAATTCCATCTTCACTTGCAAAGGAATATGTAAATGGGGGAGAAAATCTGCAGCATTTGAATTGCATTATTATAATATATGTTCCTGAAGAATTGTGGCTGGAAAAGGTTTGTATATGTAATTGTGCACATATGTAAGGATTCTGCACTGAGGAACATGTAGCACTGAGGACAGAAAATGCTAGATCCACTCTTACATTTGGATGCATTAATTGGCAGCGACTGTCAAATAAAGACACTTTAAGGCTACAACCCTATATACATTTACCAGGGAGTAATTTTCATTGAACATAGTGGGACTTGTTCCTGGGTTAAAATGTGTAGAATTTTACTGTAAAATCAACTCTGCTTAAGAAGGTGCAATGTGACTAATGGAGAAATATTTCTGAATAGTTGTCTGTATGTCCATGTGTTGAGTGTGGATAATTGTAGAGGAGAAGATTATACCTATAGACTTCTATGCACATAGGCTTCCATACACTCTGGAACTCAGCACACTCAGAGTTCAAGAAAGCATAGAAGCCTCCTGCATGTTCTCTGGTCTTGATCCCTGCTCTGGCTCAGGGGAGAACCCCAAGCCAGAGGAGGCATCATCCAACGAGTCGTCTGTTATCCCAAGCCCTTCTAGGCCAGAGAACCTGGCTTTAGTAAACTCTTCAGACTCAGAGTTCAGTCTTTACCACTGTCATGTTGGAGGAGCCAGTGGATGCAGAATCAAGCAATAGCCCTTTAGGAGACAGATAGCTCTGTGGCATGTGTGGTGGGCTGGGGATTTACAGCAGGTCCAGATCAGCCAGCCTTCATAAAGTCTCAGAAGACCTCTGCATGTTGCTGAGACAACAGTTCTTCTTGAGTATGTTCCAGCCAGCACAGATCTGTCCAGGGTCCTATTCTAATATTGCTGGGTCAAGTTCAATCTTTGGGCAAACCTGTTCAGCAGTCAGAAGGCAGTCAGAGATCAGAAACACAGTATTACTAGTCAAGAAGAAGGGCAGTCCAAATGTAGAGTCTGAGGCAGAGTCAAAGCAAAGCTCAGGTAAATAGTCCAAAGTGAGCACTACTCTAGGAATAGGGTCTTAGCAGGAGTCCAAGGCCGATCAGTCATGAATGATCAGTCCAAAAAAGAAGCAAGGTCAGGAAAATTAGCTTACAGTGTACTGGGAGCTGAAATAAAGGTGTTGTTCCACAACTAGTCAAGGTCAACTGATAACTTATATAGTCAAGTCTTCCAGCCAACAGCAAGGGCAGCTGCAAGCCCTTAGTCCTGACTTCAAAGCCTTCCTACATCTGAGGAGTCCATTGCTCTCTAGTAGACTGTTTAATTCCTGAGTACACCTTCACTCATAGGGAACCTGGGTGTTGTGCGTCTTGAGGTGCATGCTTTGCTTCTGAGTTGTGATCTTTGTCTCCATCTTCTGGCGTTGGCATGCACTAGGGCTAGGCAGATGTTTGGCTTCCTCCTCTGACTCCATAGACTATGAGGAGTCCTGAGGGTCCTTGTCTAGTTATTCCTCCCAGTCCACCGTTGCTGAATACCCTGATGTAGCTTCTCCCCAGCTCCTGGAGGTGCCTGGGTATCAGGGAATTCGAAAGGATTTTTTACATTCTCAAAGGATCTTCATCCAAAGAATAATCCTGATCTAACCTTGTCTTGCTCGCCTTCATATCCCAGCTTGACCCTGCTTTATCAGACTTGATTCTGCCCTACCCTTCTAGTACATGCAACTGCTTCAGATTGGCTCTCCTGAGACTCTTGAGCTGAGCGAGACAGGACACCTACACACACAGAAGTGCACACAGGCTTCTCCACTCCAGCTGTCTACACTTAATTATGGATGTTGGGAGTGGGTCTAGTCAGTGCACATGTCTTTGAGGCTTTATGGCCCTACAGCCCTTCAACACCTAGAGCCCCTTTGCATGAGTAACACATATAGAAGACTGTATGTTCAGTCTACAAACATTCTACCAACAGGTTAGTTATTCAAAGCATAAAATACTATACAATTCTTCCAAAGGGATGCAAACAAGCAGGATTATTTTTAAGCGAGTAAATAACAAAGCAGTCTCCCAGCTATTGTACAGGGATGGGATGTTGAACTATTGACACTGAAAAGTTGCTTGTTGCAGTATTGCATAATGGCTAAAATACACCGCTAATATACTTCTGGTGACTGTGTTGTGCTGTCCATTATTTGCAAGCTTATTTTCAAGGCCTTGTGAAGAACAGACACTAGATGGCACAAAAGGATTTTGCAAAGCTCTTTGCACAAAGATGTTATATCTCTGAAGGTGCTTGTTGCTTAGGAGTCTCTGAGGAAGAGAAAGACCTTGACCATAAATCCCACATGCATGAATGATTTCATAATGCATCCTGCCAGCTAGGATGTTGCATTTCTCTCTTTCTTTGTAATCCCCTTCAATAAGAAAAGTTCACATTTAATAGAGGAGGTTGTTCGTTTATATCTAGCTTGCTGTCTATGTTAAGTTTCCATTTAAAGAAGTGAAAAAGTTAAGCCTTTCATGTGTTCAGACTCAAATATCTGTATCAAGTCAAGAGTGAGTTGCAGGACAGATGGCAAAAGAGAAAAACTGAACATGACAAAATCTTAGTGTTTTGGCCAGAGGACATTATATTCTTCACACACAGAAACAATGAAAATGAGTTGGGTGAAATGTTCATTCATTGTGACCTCCTGTGACACACTGTTGAGGTCAGAGAAAAGGTTTTGCCAGAGACTGGTCTCATTTTTTGAAATTAAAAACAATATGAATTTTGTCTTATAATTGTTGTTAGTATATAGAAGAGATTTTAGAAATAAAACTACTGCAGGGGAAGCTTCCTTCTTTTTCTCTTTCTGACATTTTGTTCCCCGGTAACGACATGAGAGAGAGAACAAATGACAGTGATGGAGAGATGATTCTTCCACAACACACGCTGTTGGTTCTTTGTACTTCTCTTTCTGTGATCTCTGTGTTGATACTCAACCATGGCTGCTGAAAGATGAGTGGATGCAGTTCCAAGATCCAGTTTATTGCAGAATCGTGTGAGGAATCCTGAAAATAGAAACACATGCTATTTGACACATTCCCATTTGTCTTATGCCATAATGAAAACTATAAAGAAAAAACATTGGCATATTGTGGATTATCTACCTAGGTGTAATTGTACACCATGAACTGGACTCAGACGAACAAAAAATCTTCAGGATTTTTTGGTCCATTCTGATATTGATCTGCCCCAATTTACTGCATGCACCATTCATGGTCACTTTAAATGCAGCGGATGTACTGTATGTACATTATCCTTGCAAACTGACACATTTGAACATCCACGTGACCACCGACTATTTAAGCTACATCACTCTTCTGACTGTACAACAAAATGGGTTATTTATGTTATTATTTGCCCATGTGGACATCTCTATGTAGGGAAAACCTCTCGCAGTGTGAGAACACATATAATATAACATTGCTCTAAATTAAAACATCAAGTCTTGGATGCACCACTGGTACAGCATTTTACTGATAAATCTCATAGATACGATGAGTTCAAGTTTTTAGTTATTGATAGAGTATACCTCCATAAATACAACTGGAATAATCATGATAACCTTCTTTTAAGGAAGGAAGCAGAATGGATTTTTAAGCTTGGCACTGTACAACTGTATGGCCTGAATGTTAGTTTGGAATTGGCATCCTTTCTTGGAATGCAATGTCGATGGATGGTCCTTTCTCACTAGTAGTACCACCATTGCTGTTCTAGTTTGTACTACATACAGTGAATGTTACCTGTACCTTTAAGACTCATGTATAAAATAACCTAATAAGGTAGAAGAAACACACCTGTTCACAGTACTTGCTGCTGTTGAAGCATTTTGGATTACTTGCCGGGGATTGAGGTTTGAATCCTTCATTATTCTTCCGTCATTGTGTTTATTTTATTATGTTTCTAAAACCTACCTTTATCACATAGAAAAACCTCCTTTTGAGGGCTTAAACTAAAAAAAAGTACGGAAGGGCTATTTAAAGTTTGCAAACCCCTATACTCCCACAGTATTGCTCATTCATGGTGGTAAGTTTTTAACACATACTAAAATATTTTTGAATCTTTTGATGCTTTCGGAAAATAATGATGTAACTTTGAATGGTATTCAATTTGTATCTTGTATATGCAGGGTGACCATATGAAAAGGAGGACAAGGCTCTTGTATCTTTAACAGTTATATAGGAAAAGGAATTTCAACAGGTGTCAGTTGTATGCATGCAGCACCTGGTGAAATTCCATCTTCATCACAACAGTTAAAGCTACAGGAGTCCTGCCCTCTTTTGTATCTGGTTAATAGGGCAGGGTTCCTGCAGCTTTAACTGTGGTGATGAAGAGAGAATTTCACCAGGTGCTTCATGTGTACCTGCTGAAATCCCCCTTTCTACGCAACTATTAAAGATACAGTAGCCCTTTCCTCCTTTTCATATGGTAACCCTAGTATATGTTTATCAGTCTTTACAGATAACGGAACTGTTTTTCTGATGAAGTCAAAACATATGATGAAACAGGACAAAACCTGGATGCCTGTAATCTGACGTATAAAACAACCTATAAGATTTGTATAAAGCAATCTGACTTTTACTATAATGTGTTTCATGCAGTTGTGTGCTCTTTAGCATTGTTTTGTTTCTGTTCAACTGCTGCCCTCTTTAGTTTGTTGCTGCCAGAGATATGCAGGATGAAAGCTTGAACCAGAGTAGCTGTTCCCACACAGGTGCCTGCTAGTGTGTTTTGGACCCACTCCCATCAGCTTCAGCCAACATGGCCCATGGCCAGCAATACTAGGAGTTGCAGCTGAAAACATCTGGAGGACACCAGGTTGGGATAGACTGGTTTAGAATTTCCATAGAAGAGCATTAATGAAACATGGAGGCATTCAGGACTAGAGTGGTCCATTCTTTATATGGGATGATTAAGAGGGACTTGCTGTATGGTAGTTAATGGCTTGTTTCAGGAACAAACTGCTCATATCTAGCCAATCCTGTGATGTCAGTAACAAATTTTCCTACAGGTTACAATCCTTCACAGTCAGCACACTTTAAAATGAAATGTATCAGAAATGAATGCAGCTTTTTCCACATGCCCTGTTTTTCATTCCAATATGATCAGTTTTAACGTCAAATTCTTTGATTACATGGCAGCTTTAAATAGGTGTACAAATATTTATTTATTATTACGTTTCTATTGTAGAAGGAATTTTCTGGTGGTCTTTTTAAGAGGTACTGAACATAGGCACAGGTTCCTCTGTAACAGTACTCTTTAAATTCCCCACTATGGTAGGTGTAAAGAAGATCCGGAGATAGACATCCAGAATAACTGACTTCACTCAGACTCACAAGCACAATGAAACTGTTATAACTTTAAGAATATTTATTAAAACAATTTAAGAAAGTTAGAGTCAAACACACAGACCTCCATTCAGCAAAGCAAATTAAAAGAATATACTCAAGTCTGGCAGATTTGGAGAACAAGGCAAACATAGACAAAGACAGACAAACACAAATTCTGTGAAGGAGCTCTTCTCCACAGAGGGACTCCCATCTCTCCCAGGCCTGAGGGAAAGGGAAGACATCTGTACTCTGTGCTCAGCCTTAAATACCGAATTTGACATAATTAACTCCTCCTAATGATGTCTTCTAAACTCCTAAACCCATTGGACCACCTCATAATTTAGGCCGCCCTCTCCTGAAAACCACCTCCCTTTCTCAGTTGTTTATGACAATGAAAGGTCAAGTTCTCTGTTCTTGTGGTTGTCTGCCTATTATTTTTCTAAACACAACCTCACCTGTACTTCACCCTGGTTGCTGCTCCTAGTTACAGTTAGTACACGTCAGAAGTTCTTTTGACTAATGTCTTTTGAGCAATACCAAGTTGCAAATCTCCATGAGTAATGTCATTTAACAATATCAAATCATATTTCCAAATAATTTTCTATCAGTCCTTATCCAAACCAAATCATCTAACCCTGATACAGTATTCTATGTGTATATGCCAATGCTTTTATTGACTGGCGTCAAGTGAAAACATGGCTTTTTAACAAAGCTTTTAATGGTTGAATTCACTAGGCACGTTGTTTTAACTGTTTTAATAGTTTTAATGCTTTTAAATTATATATTGTTTTAACTTGGTTTATGGTTTAATTTGTTTTTAGCTGTGTATATTTACTGTTTTTATACTGTATGCTTTTATCTGTACGCCACCCTGAGATCTTATTGATATAGGGCGGGATATAAATGTTTTAAATAAATAAATGCCTACTTGTCCCTTTAATATTAAAGCATTACCCTATCACTTACACACCCATTCAAGCCCATTCTGTGCCCCCCAAAGCGTATTTCTCTATGCGATGCCAACAAACTTTTATAACCCCAATCTTACACATATTTAGTAAAATTTCAATTGAAGAAATGATCTTACACTATACCAACCAATAACCAAAGTTCTCAGGGCAGTTCATACAAATTAATACACACAGACGACATTTATGATCATCAGAGGAGGCCCTTCTCATCATTTCAAGATGAATAGAATGCTGTCATGAAGAACCTTGACAACGGGCCTTCTCTGTAGCGGCACCCACGCACTGGAAAACCCTCCCTTGTGTGGTTTGGGAGGTGAAAAATGTAACACCCTTCAAACACCTCCTGAAAACATATCTTTTCAGACAGGCTTTCCCTAGATTATAACTTATTCTGGTTTAATATGACATTTAATTTTTTTTAGAGTTTTAAATCTTAAACTGCCCAGAGAGCCTTGGCTGTTGGGCAGTATAAATATGTAATAAATAAATAAATAAATATAAAATAAATAAAAACCCAAAATACAGTAGGATAAAACTTCTAAAAGTTTAAAACAGAATAAAATTGGAATAGATACCACCAGCAGGGAAAGATCTAAAAACACAACATTTAAAAATAAAACTGAAGAACTAAATAGCCTGGGGGAAAAAAAGTTCTTTACCTGGCACCAAAAAGATTACTATGTAGGCACCAGATGAGACTTTCTGGAGAGGGAATTACAGGGTGCTAAGGACAATCTTATTATTCACAGTAGTCAGAAGAAGAAGAAGAAGAGCAAGAACTACTTCATTTTAGGAAAGGTGAGATTTGCATACCGCTTCCTTATTCTCTCCTTTTCTGCTATACCTCCATTTTCTCTCCCTCTCTTTGTAAGACAGCACACTTTCAACAGTTTTGATTATATTGGACACCTTTAACAAAGCAATGTTGCCTTTCTAACCCCTTACATCACTTCTTTTTTTGAAATCAAATGCCACACTTCTATGCTTTTCCCCTTTCCTTTGCTACATACAGTGTTTCTCACCTTTCATTTTTCTTCGTCATATAATACTGACTCTTGAGTTTCTCTTGAGCTTAATATACTCTGCTATCTATCTATCTATCTATTTATTTTTGCAGTCTGGAGGAATCTTTATGGCTGAATTATTGCTTCTAATTTCTTCCCTTTGTTATATATATTTCCAGCTCCTATTTTATTGACCCTTCCCTATAATTGGTGATACTGTACTCTGTGGAATACTGTATCCACATTGCTGCAGGCCTTGCAGCTTGTGTGTGACACCATCTTTTCTGCTACCTGATATTACAACTGATGGATGCTTTAGCACCTTTCCGAATCTGACACACAATTTGTTCCCAAACTATACAGGATGTTCTGGTAAACAATTTCATTACTTTTTCCTTCTCTGCAGAGACAAACCTTTCTGTATGATGGAATTGGAGTTTGTAATAGAAGTTTGAGGAACAGAATGTTGAAGGCTATTTTTCTGCTAGATATGTGTAATCCCACCTTTGGCCCCCATAGTCAAATGTTGTTAATGATTACTTGTCAAGAAGATTCAACAGAATCCTGGTTCTAAAAGGATATAATAGAGTTAGGAAAATCGCAGAAAAGGCTAACTAAAGTGATCAAGGGGCAAGAACAACTCCCCTATGAGGAAAGGTTACATCTGGGACTGTTTAGTGAAAAGTGAGCGAAGGGAGACATGACAGAGGTGTACCAAATTATTCATGGTGTGGAGAAAGTGGATAGGGAGACATTTTTCTCCCTTTCTCATAATATTAGAACTCAGGGTCATTCCATGAAATTGATTGGTGGGAGATTCAGGACAGGTAAAATGAATTACTTCTTCATTCAGGATGTAGTTAAACTATGGAATTTGCTACTACAAGATGTTGTGATGGCCACCAATTTGAATGGTTTTAAAAGGGGGTTAGAGAGGATAAGGCTATCAGTGGCTATTAGTCCCAATGGCTAAATACTACTTCTAATATCAGAAGTAGTTTATCTCTGTATGCCAGTTTTGGGGGACGTAATCAGGAGGGTGCTATTGTAGTCAAGTCCTGCTTGAGGGCTCCCCACCAGCAGCTGGTTGGGCACTGTGAGTACTAGATGCTGGACTAGATAGGCCTTGGTCTGATCCAGCATGGCTCTTCTTATTTTCTTAGTGTCACTTACTGAGTAGAGATGCATACGATCAATCTGCAAATATGCATAATTTTTGGTACTGTAGAATTCTAAATCTTGTTGTTATTTTAAAGTCAGATTCTGCCCATATTTTATTATGGCTTTGTTAGATCAATGTTCTTTTCACCCAAGGACGAGATCCAAACAGCCCTTAAGCACGACTCCACCATTCCAGCGACAGAGGGTTCAAAAGCGCTTTATTGATTAGTAATCAAGGCCTGGTCTCTTCAAAGGGAGCAATCAGACAAAAGACATAGGGAATATGGTACAGTATTAAAGCTTTCAAGGGGCAGGGCCCAGTAGCAGCATTAACCAATCAGAACATAACACTGAGGCATAGCTAATTATGCTAAACAGTCCTGTAAACAATACCTTTGGCCTGACAGTAAGTTACAGAGAGTTAACTTCGACACAGACAGCTGGAGCCAGGACTCTTGTTTATATTAGTAATCAAGGATGCAAGGACGCACACAAGGAGACATTCTCATACAGGGCATTATGACATTTTGCTTGGTGTGCAATGGAGATTTTACAGTTTCCTGTTAAAAATGGAGGTGGTTCTGCTAACAATTTCCCCCCTTTAAAGCAATACAAAACTCAAGCTTGCTAGCTTCTTTTAGATCATCTGTGGCTAAGGCTTCACAATACAAATACATTTGCTGGTGGATTACAGACTTTGCAAGACTTTTCATAAAAGACAAAATACAGGGAAGGCAAAAAGCAAGGATAAACAAAAATCATTACAATGGAACAAAATACAATGCAAGAAATCCCTCTTTTAACTACTCCATATTGGATAACTAACTAGTGAGCCATCTAAATAGATCATCAGTGGGTGGTTCAACTGCTTAATGAGGAAGGCAAATTGATAACAGACAACAAAGAAAAGGCTGAAGTGCTGGGCTGAAAACAACAGAATGAAACTTAATAGGAATAAATGCCAAATTCTACATTTAGGGAATAGAAACTAAATGCACAGTTACAAGATGGGGGACACTTGGCTCAGCAATACTACAAACGAGAAAGATCTTGGAATTGTTGTAGATCACAAGCTGAATATGAGCCAATAGTGCAATATGGCTGCAAGAAAGGCAAATGCTATTTTGGGCTGCATTAAGAGAAGTATAGCTTCCAAATCACGTGAGGTACTGGTTCCTCTCTATTCAGTCCTGGTTAGGCCTCACCTAGAGTATTGCGTCCAGTTCTGGGCTCCACAATTCAAGAAGGACGCAGACAAGCTGGAGCGTGTTCAGAGGAGGGCAACCAGGATGATCAGAGGTCTAGAAACAAAACCCTATGAAGAGAGACTGAAAGAACTGGGCATGTTTAGCCTGGAGAAGAGAAGATTGAGGGGAGACATGATAGCACTCTTCAAATACTTAAAAGGTTGTCACACAGAGGAGGGCCAAGATCTCTTCTCAGAATGCAAGACACGGAATAACAGGCTCAAGTTAAAAGAAGCCAGATTCCGGCTGGACATCAGGAAAAACTTCCTAACTGTTAGAGCAGTGCGACAGTGGAATCAGTTACCTAGGGAGGTTGTGGGCTCTCCTACACTAGAGGCCTTCAAGAGGCAGCTGGACAACTAACTGTCAGGGATGCTTTAGGGTGGATTCCTGCATTGAGCAGGGGGTTGGACTTGATGGTCTTGTAGGCCCCTTCCAACTCTGCTATTCTATGATTCTTTGTTAACTTTCATTTACAACTAACGTAGGGCTCTAAAAGTCCTTGGGTAGAATCATAATATGTGTCTATGATTCTGAACCTTTAATTATCTTATATTTTGGCTTGTGTGGTGATCACAAGCTTTTGCAAGGAAGATAAGCGTTTGCAAAGAACATTTGGCAATTGTGGAACGAAGCCAAGTTACTTATGAGTGGTAAAAGGCACAAATCCTTTCTTAAAAACATTTGCTATGGCAATTAAAGAAACACTTGGAACTACTAAAGTAACAATTATCAAAATTACAGCTACATAATCTTCACACACATGTAAGATAACTTTAGTGTCCTTTAAATGTTGGGTTGAGTACCTAGGTTGCTCCGTGCTGGTTTCTTCCCCTATGTTGCTGATGGCTTCCGGTGCACCAGAAGGCAGATGATCGTTGCCTGTGTCCTCTGAGCTCCGGCTACTCAGAGGAGGCAGAGGTTGATGAAAATGTTTTATTCTAGAACAATGTGTCCATTTATGTGTCTATAATAATTTCACTTACAAGTACAAAGCAGCAAGGGCTTTCTCAATCCTGGGGTCCTACTTTTAAGCAGGTAGGCTGGAACAAGCAGGGTTCTTCTAACGACAATCTCTGGAAAGGTGCAGGTAACGATGGAGCTGGAAAAGAGAAAACTGCAGGGCAATTACATATTCTTGGAATAAAACATTTCCCAATTCCTATTTATTTATTTTCTTGTTCCCCCACTAAAACCTGAGAGGAAAAGCCAAACATTAGTTCAAAAGGAAACAATTTAAGACTTTTTCTGACTTAGCAATGCAATTGGAAATACATCCACCCATTTCAAGGAAATTTCTAATTTAATTTTTGCTAGGGTCTCTTTTCAGGGTCCTATTAACTCTATCTGCCTACCAGACTGGAATCTTCATGAGATGCCAGCCTATTTTTAGGACAAAAGTGCCATGTTCTACACTACCTAAGAAGTAAAATAGCTTTCTAGATCTGATTTTATGGTTTCAGGCCTGAACAAAACAGTAGGTGTTCAGAAAAAACCTGAACAAAAACAAGTAGGCGTTCAAAAAACTTTTACATTTCAACAAAGTCAATCTGGATTCTTAAAAAAAGATAACAAGTCCATGTCTGCAGAGGCTTCTCTTTTGATGCATTTACAAATGAGGCCAGTAAAAACAATTCACTGAGCATTTATATTCCTTGGTTGATCATGGTTCTCAAAAAAGTCTTTCAGTCATTGAAGAGTCTGATCAATGTCCATCTTGTGAGGTCTTTAAACACCTGGTCTTTAAACAGGGCGGTCATGATGATTCTTGGCACATCAGGGGTAACAAATCCCATCTTTCTGGGTTCTTGAAAACTTTATTGTGCTAATTCCAAGTCTCCTTTTTCATAAGGTGGATTCAAATACTGAGAAATGGGCTAGCTCCAATTATGGCAGCTGTTTGTAGACAAATTAGCCAATTCTTTTGGCAACATCAGGGCTTTTAACAGATCAACTGTTAATTCTCCATGGGTCACTGCTCCATGGGCAGTCACAAATCTTCTTTCTTTCCAAATCTGTCCATGTGATATTTTGAATCAGTAAATATAGTCTTTTGCCTGAAACAAGCATCAGGGCTTCTGTGCATACTACGAGTTCAGCTGCTTGTTGTACAATTGTAGCTGGATCCATCAGTAAACAACTCGAGGTCATCGTATAGGTCTGGGTGAGGTTTGGTGCCAAGTTGCAAGACTTCAAGGCATTCTCTGGAACTTCTTCTTTGTAGTTCAGGTATCAACGTGGCAAGATTCAATGAGGCGAGCCTTGGGTCCACGAGGAGGTTGATCTCATATCTGGACTGGCAGGCAGGGTTCAGGTGTCAGCTTCTTCCACTGTACTCCACTGGTCTGTGCCACGTTTTTAGCACAGCACACTTGAGACTGGTAGTGCAAACACAGTAATGCAAGCTGGAGTTTTTAATTGCTTTAATCATTTCACAAGTCCATTTTTAAAAAGCAATAGCTGTATTCTTCTTCTGGCTTCTAATTTCAAAGGATACTGATGCAAGAACACAGGGGTGCTTTTAGGCTTCAATTGTAGTTGCATTTAGGGCTCAGGCTCAGGGCTCAAAGCATTTCAAAAGTTCTATTAGGCCAAAGTTAGAATATCTCTGCCCCCCAAAAAAAGAGCCACTGGGCAATTTTCAGAACACAACATTCAAAACACACACAAAAATATAGCAATTCAGTATTTCCAATCTTCATCAGCAGAGGATGCAAGATTGTCCATTCACTAACTTTTTCAAGGCAGGGCTTCTTCACCCCCCTTTTCCTTCTGGTCAAAAACCATGCCACATACACTAACCTTCAAACACTTTCCTTTTTCGCTACATTTCAATTTCTCCTCTTCTTCACTTCTGCTATTCACATACTTTACTCTTCTTCAAATCAACTTCACTTCAAATCAACTTCTTTTCAAAACAACCAAAACAACCTTTTTAAAAGTCTTTCAAACTATCTCTTCTGCACAGCCTTCTCTCTCTCTCTCTCTCTCTCTCTCTCTCTCTTTCAGACATTTCTCTTATCCACTTTTAACAACATACTTTTCCTTTCTCTCATTTTGGCAAAACGGTTGGCAAAACTATTTGTACAAGGACTTGAGCTTTTCAACTCAGGCAGTGAATCTTCAAAGCTATGGAAGACATTTCTTCCATGAAAATGGGGTTCTACATTTTCTAATTATCTGAGGTTTGTGAAAGACAAAATACACAAAGTCTTCAAAATCTAAAACAAAAACTTTAACTGAAAATAAAACTGCTTATCTCTAGCTGCTAAGCATAGGAGAAGCAAAAAAACACTAGGGAGGAGAAGGAAAACAAAAACTTCAAATTTCTTTCACTTGGGCCGGGTGGAAAACACAAACTGACAATTTTTTTTCCTTTCACTTTAACACAACACCAACTTTTCTGTAATTCACATTCCAACACTAAAGGGCGATCCTTTGAGAGGTACATTTACTCAATTACATTTCTATGTTTGCAAATTGATTCCAATGACACAGCTGAAATTAACTTTGGATCAAGTTCAAAAAAAAATCCACAAGGGGCAATCTAACATAAAAAAGACATCCATTCACAGTCACAAACATTTTTAACTCATTGTTACACTGTTACAGTTTCAAACTCTCCTTTTTCAATTTCAATGAAAGCTTCCCAAAGACAACAACTTTAACCAAAGGGCTCGGGGACTCTTTTCCAATACGAACTATAAGCTTCCCATTTCTGAGGTCAATTGTGAACACCCACTCCCTCCATTTCCCGTCAGGGTCCATGGGATTAAAGGTTTCACTCACCAAATAGCCGTCTCCCGTCTTCGCCCTTTCTAATCACGTCTGATTGCAAATTGTTGTTGCCTGTTCCCTTCCATCTGTCGGGTGGAGTCGATTTTGTAACCTTGGCTCGAATGGTCCCGTCAATTCGGTCTCCATGTCTGCACAGTGCATGTTAACCTACTTGAGGCAAGAGAAATCTCTCTTGGCGATCGCTTCTCAATCTAGGCTCCACTGGCAGGCATGAATCCATCTTGGGGTAGATCCAAGTCAGGCGCCATTTGTTAGATCAATGTTCTTTTCACCCAAGGACGAGATCCAAACAGCCCTTAAGCACGACTCCACCATTCCAGCGACAGAGGGTTCAAAAGCGCTTTATTGATTAGTAATCAAGGCCTGGTCTCTTCAAAGGGAGCAATCAGACAAAAGACATAGGGAATATGGTACAGTATTAAAGCTTTCAAGGGGCAGGGCCCAGTAGCAGCATTAACCAATCAGAACATAACACTGAGGCATAGCTAATTATGCTAAACAGTCCTGTAAACAATACCTTTGGCCTGACAGTAAGTTACAGAGAGTTAACTTCGACACAGACAGCTGGAGCCAGGACTCTTGTTTATATTAGTAATCAAGGATGCAAGGACGCACACAAGGAGACATTCTCATACAGGGCATTATGACATTTTGCTTGGTGTGCAATGGAGATTTTACAGTTTCCTGTTAAAAATGGAGGTGGTTCTGCTAACAGCTTTATTAAGGAAAGAAAGAAAGAAGAGAGAGAGAGATCAAGATCAAAAATCTTTAAATGTTGTTCATTCCACTATATCACACACACACTTCAATTAATTTATTATTATTATTATTATTATTATTATTATTATTATTTATTTATTTATATAGCACCATCAATGTACATGGTGCTGTACAGAGTAAAACAATAAATAGCAAGACCCTGCTGCATAGGCTTACATTCTAATAAAATCATAATAAAACAATAAGGAGGGGAAGAGAATGCACCAAACAGGCAGTATAAAAGTCAGAGCAAAATCAAGTTTTAAAAGCTTTAGGAAAAAGAAAAGTTTTTAGCTGAGCTTTAAAAGCTGCGATTGAACTTGTAGTTCTCAAATGTTCTGGAAGAGCATTCCAGGCGTAAGGGGCAGCTGAAGAAAATGGACGAAGCCGAGCAAGGGAAGTAGAGACCCTTGGGCAGGCGAGAAACATGGCATCAGAGGAGCGAAGAGCACGAGCGGGGCAATAGTGTGAGATGAAAGAGGAAAGATAGGAAGGAGCTAGACAGTGAAAAGCTTTGTAGGTCAACAGGAGAAGTTTATATTGGATTCTGAAGCGAATTGGAAGCCAATGAAGAGATTTCAGAAGTGGAGTAACATGGTCAGAGCGGTGAGCCAAGAAGATGATCTTAGCAGCAGAGTGGTGAACAGAAACCAATGGACTGATGTGAGAAGAAGGAAGGCCAGTGAGAAGAAGGTTGCAGTAGTCCAACCGAGAAATAACCAATGCATGAACAAGAGTCTTGGCAGAAGAGACAGACAAAAATGATTGAATCCTGGCAATATTATACAGGAAAAAACGACAGGATTTAGCTACTGCCTCAATATGAGGAATAAAGGAGAGCGAGGAATCAAATATAAAGCCAAGACTACGAGCTTCCTTGACTGGAGTAAGTGTAACATCATTGGCATACAGATGATATTGGAGGCCATGAGATTGAATAAGATTACCCAAGGGCAACATGTATAAAGAAAACAACAGCGGGCCAAGCACCAAGCCTTGCGGAACCCCTACTGAAAGGGGAAAAGAAGAAGACGAGCTGCCATTAGCCAACATTCTGAAAGAGCGACCCGCTAGATAGGAGGCAAACCAGTTATAGACAGAGCCACAAAATCTGAGGTCATGAAGGGAATCTAAAAGAAGATCGTGATCAACCGTGTCAAAGGCTGCAGTTAAATATCTTGATCCTTGTTTTAGAGAAATGTATCCTCCTTTTAAGTATAGTATATCGTTGATTAAATTTCATTAACTTGCTACTGCATTTCAATTCAGCTTATTTCACTCTGTTCACGTACCCAAGGTCAGGTGCTGAAACACAGATCTCAGTCTATTTCATGCTGTTACAGGCTATTGCCCTCCTTTTTAAAAAATGAGTGAGGGAAGTCAGGAGGTAGGTCATGAGATGGAGCATCTTCTGCAGGGAATAATCCATACAAAGATGTGAATCCTGCATGGCCAGTTGCTTAACCTTTCTGACTGTACAATAACTTGCTTGTAAGCATTTGCAGAAGGGAAATGATGTTACAGCACCTTAGCAGGAACCACAAAAAGCTACCACATCTTTCTGAATGCTCTGATGTTATTGAGATGCTAGTATGGGCCTTCTAAATGCTGCATAGTCCAGGCCCCATTCAGTAGAATGATTAGAAGGGACCCCAAACACAGTAGGGCTGGCTTACCACATTTTGAAGTGTGAAGAATTACAAATATACATTCTAAAGGTCATTTGGTCTATAAAATTACCTGACTGGACAACTGGTCACCACACTTAGCCCCCCACTTCTGAACTTTACATGGGGGATAAATTTGTTTGGCTTATGTTTTAATGTGAACATACCAAATTAAACACTTACGAACCAATATGCAGCTTGAAACTCAGTTATTCAAATTTTACACTTTCCCAAATTTTGCAGTCTAATCAAAAGATTTGTAAACTGGAGAAAAGTGCATGGAAACATGCACATATTGATGACAATGATGTCAAAAATCCATTATTTTAGGAAAATTGCACACAAAAATGTGAATGTTAGGTAAAAATTCCATTGGAATTATTGGAAAAAATGTGCACATAAATTTGTACACATTTTCAAGCACACCTTTTCCTCAAAGTTTGGGACAAGGAGAGGAAGAGGATTATGTACATCACCTTGTGTTTCTTGGAAGAAAATAGGTGGGATATAAATGCAATAATTAAATAAATATTTCACCTTCACAGGATTGATTCAGATAATGCTTCTAGTACACTGAAGTGTACACTGAAAAAGTACACTGAAGTGATCTGTGTTGCTGGTTTCTCATGTTGAAAATGTTGGAGTGATTTACCACAAACATGGATCATGGACCAGCATGTTTAAAGTTTGCAAGGAGGATAGGGAGGTCTGTGCTCAGGATGAAGCACTAGGATGACTATTTCACAAATGGCAGATGACCACTTCACAGCTGATTGCTTCAACCCACTTTCTGATCTACCAGAAGAACTGGGTAAATTGGTTCTCTGAAGGTGACATTTCCAGGCCTGAATGACAAAATATGGTAGGGATTTAAGAGGACTTGTGACTTTGCATCCTAATGCTTGCAGTGCTAGACTTTGGTAGCCCTATTACTCTTCTGAAAGCAGAGCAGACGAATGTAATTTCTATTTAAATGGAGTTTGGATTCTTTATAGAAAAATCAATAGTCCTACAATGGCAAGAGGTTGATAACTGTCAGCTGCAGTTTTATGGTGATGCTTCTTGGGGTTCTGCTTCCTGGTCATTTGCAGCAGCTTCTTGTGATCTATTTGCCACTGCCAACAAACCTAAATCTTTTACAGTGGAGCCATTAACTCCGACCAGACAAATCAGAACTGATGGAGGCCTAGTTAGTTTGTTGACTCTTTAAATGGTTGCACTGGTCCATTCCTCCTGATACAAGTTTGTGGTATTGCAATATGTTTTGGGGAAGGCAGGTGCACTTATGATCCTAGAACCTAAAGTGGAAGGCCACAGTTCTAGAAGAGCTTGGATGGACCACATTTTTGCCAATATTCAGTCCTCCACTCCACATCACTAAATACCTGATTAATAGTATTAATAAGAAATAGAAGAAATAAGTATGCTGGGACTCTTACAGAATGGGTTTAAATATTTTCAAAAACGTTAAGTCTCTAGTGTTTCTATAAAAGTCTTCCTGTTTGTTGTTTATTCGTTCAGTCGTTTCCGACTCTTCGTGACTTCATGGACCAGCTCACGCCAGAGCTTTCTGTCAGCCGTTGCCACCCCCAGCTCCCCCAAGGTCAAGTCGGTCACCTCCAGAATATCATCCATCCATCTTGCCCTTGGTCGGCCCCTCTTCCTTTTGCCTTCCACTTTCCCTAGCATCAGCCTCTTCTCCAAGGTATCCTGTCTTCTCATTATGTGGCCAAAGTACTTCAGTTTTGCCTTTAATACCATTCCCTCAAGTGAGCAGTCTGGCTTTATTTCCTGGAGTATGGACTGGTTTGATCTTCTTGCAGTCCACGGCACTCTCAGAATTTTCCTCCAACACCACAGTTCAAAAGCATCTATCTTCCTTCGCTCAGCCTTCCTTATGGTCCAGCTCTCGCAGCCATAGGTTACTACGGGGAATACCATTGCTTTAACTATGCGGACCTTTGTTGTCAGTGTGGTGTCTCTGCTCTTAACTATTTTATCAAGGTTTGTCATTGCTCTCCTCCTGGCTGCAGTCAGCGTCTGCAGTAATCTTTGTGCCCAGAAATACAAAGTCTGTCACTGCCTCCACGTTTTCTCCGTCTATTTGCCAGTTATCAATCAAGCTGGTTGCCATAATCTTGGTTTTTTTGAGGTTTAACTGCAACCCGGCTTTTGCACTTTCTTCTTTCACCTTTGTCATAAGGCTCCTCAGCCTATTACTTAGTTTTTAGATATTTCCGGGGAGGAAAGACTGGGTTGCAATAGTTAAACATCGACCGTGTTCAGACGACACTGTGGTTAAGCATTCAGAGCTCAACATTATGGCTTAGGGTGTCATGTGAACCATTCCGACATAACCACAGTTTAAACACGCTCACTAACCATTTGCTGCAAATGGGCTAGTGGCTTAACCCTGGCGTAGTGTGTTGTCTGAACAGGCCCATCTTGTATTAAACATTTTATTCATTATTCTAAAAGAAAATATTTCATAATCCAAAACTGTTCAATTTTTCCATTTTCTTCCAGAAAAAAAAAAAAGTCCTTAGAAACACACACACACATGGTTTTTTCTGCCTACTCCCCTGGGCTCATATCTATATAATACATTGCAATTGTCTAAATGGGAAGCTACTTGAGCACTGATGATTTTGGCCAAACTATCTCCATCCAGGTAAGATCATGGCTGGTGCATCAGGTGCTTCAATTTGTGTTGTACCCTACCTCGATCCAGAGGGAGAGGCAGGTAACAAATAAAATTATTATTATTATTATTATTATTATTATTATTATTATTATTAGTATTAGTATTAGTATTAGTATTTTATTTATTCAAGTCAGAGGGACTACTTCAGCCAGTATTGGATCAATAAGCAGCCCTGCCCCCCAGAGTGTGAACCTGATCCTCAAGGGGGAGTGCAGTCCCATCTAGAATAGGCTGAACACGATTTACCCAGTGGATAACCCACCAGCCAACAGTACTTCTATCTTGTCTGGATTGAGTCTCAGTTTATTTCCCCTCATCCAGTCTATTACTGTACCCAAACACTGGTTCAAGACAGCCACAGCCACAGCCACACCTGTATCTGATATGAGAAAGGGAGAGAGAGAGAGAGAGAGAGAGAGAGAGAGAGAATGGTCTCCAATTTCCTACCCATAACAAAGCTTGTAATAGAAACTGAAATTCTTAACTGTAACATCTAAACTAATCCTAGAGCCTTTTAATTAACAGCAAATTTCCACTTGTAGAATTGAACCGTACATAGAGATGGGGACGGCTTGCCTTTCAGGCTCAAGTAGAGCTACATCATCTTGTCAATCAGTCCCACCTTAACCCAAAGAAGTATTTAGAGTCTTTCTCCAGAATTCCTTCTATTGTTTTACAATGTAACCTTATTGACTTAATAATAATGACTGCAATCAGTTAGTTTATTCAAATCCCATGAACCTTAGTGGAACCTAATCTGCCGTCAGTAGATACATGTACTGCTTCTATCCTGTTTTGTACCCCAAGGAAATCATAAACATAAAATACCTGTAGGAATGTTTTATGCATGATACCATTTCCAGGTCATTGGAGTCAACAATACCTCACAAAGTAAAGTTCGCTACACCCACAAGAATGGATCTAAGTGACTCCACAGTGTTCTGAACATAAAACAACATACTGTGTTATTAACTCTCTCTCTCTTTAGTTAACAGTGTGATGAGTTATGTATTACCTTTAACAGACAAATCTTACAGAACATGCAAAGATAGCACATGCTACTCGAGCAGCCAATGCACAATCACAACATTTCACAAATACATGAGCTGCTGTGATTTTTCTGCTATTGTGATGACCACAGAGATGACACCTGCCTCTTTTCTTGGCTCTAGTAATGGCAGGCTGTACCTGTTTTGTGGCTGCCTCTCTTGGCAATCCAGGCAAGTTGGCTGTATTTCTAGACTGAACCCAGGATTTGATCAACTCTAGATCCAGGTTTACTAGGGAGAGATGTTTACTCCATCACGGGATGTTTATCTTCCATATACTGTAGGCATTTAAGCAGGCAATGTGTACTGCATTTGAAAACACACATAGAATCATAGAATAGTAAGAGTTGGAAGGGGCCTCTAAGGCCATCGAGTCCAACCCCCTGCTCAATGCAGGAATTCACCTTAAAGCATCCCTGACAGTTTGGTCATGCATTTGGAAGTGCAGGTGGTCACAGATATCAACACTATATTTAGTTTTATTATAATAAATGAAATAAGACTTGGATTTGTAGTTTGCGATGGATATGTTGTTATGCATTGAAGAAAGGAGAATCAGGTTATGGTCCTATGCACACTTGATTCAGATGGATTTACTTCTGAGTGAACATGCATAGAACTGTACTCTATTTCACTTAATGCCATGTTGTTTTTACAAGAAATATTACAAGTGATAGCATTTTTAGTGCATTTTCACAATGTGCTAGTGTTCAACTGCCAAGCACTAGCCAAGATGTCATCAGTGCAACAGTTTGTGTAGTGCAACACACTACTTGTAAGAAGAGCTGTGCTAGTCCAGCATTCTGCTGCCACAGTGGACAACCAGATGCTTATAGGAAGCTCACAAACACCATTCTGTTCATGTTCCTTAGCAACTAGAAATCAGAGGCATATGACCATGGACACAGGATACTTCTATGTACTTTTTTTTTGGCAAAGTTTTTGACTAATAGAGCAAAGATGTCGCAGGAAGTAAAGCTGGCTGTTTCATAGAAGTTGGCATCCAGGCTTTGAAGGATGCATAATTTTGCAATCAATAGGGAAGGACGATGGACTTTCAGATTTGCACTCACAGTTCAAGTCCACCTGTACCTTTTGTATGTGTGGTGTATGTGTGATCTGTGTGCACAGGAAGACAGAAAAAAAGGGGTGTGACAAGACAAACTTGCATAATCATGGAAAGCATGCCAGAACCGTGCTATGACAGTGGATTGAAAAACATTCCAGAAGGACTCTTTAAACTGATAATGAAAAAAAAGAAGCCCTCAGCCTGAGGAATCATTTCACTGTGTGATAATTGTATAGGAGCTGCTGCATGCTGATTGGCCAAGAAGAGTCACTTCAAGCACAATAAGAAGATAATCAATTATGTTACTAGCTTTTGTTTCGGCAAAGGTATTTAGATTTCAGCCAGCTGGTTAACGGCCTTAGGGCCACCTGCTTGACTGAAACATAGAAAATTTATCTCCCTCTCTCCCCACAAATGAAACAGGAGTATATTGACTTGTGTGATAATTTGGGGTGGTGGTGGTGGTGATGATTAAATTTGGTCTCTTAGGCTCTAGCTGAAATTCAATTCAGATGACTGCTTATCTTTTCTTGTGCTGCAAAACAACTTTCTGTGCTGTCATCACTAATGTGAAAGAGCCATCAGCAGTGGGGACATTAACAAAGCACAGAACGCCTGGCTTCTTCTCTGTTTGTCCTGGCTCTAGGCGGCTGAATCATGACGGGGATTCAGAGCACAGGCCCTGACCAGGTGATCTTCTTCCCAGCCACAAATATGCAGTTATTCCACGTTTGTTTGGGGGCATCCAGACATCCCCCCCACCCCTCCAATGGAGCACTTCTGTTCAAGAGCTATTCTATTTTCCCTGGACTCAAATCATAATGTTCTCTCTTGTGAAACTGTGCTTTTCTTTTCTAGCACATCTGTCTGGTTTATTGTGAGTACTGTGTAGAATGTGATTGTGTGAGTGTGATGGACGCATATTGGAGAACACTTGGGACATCAATCATAAGCACATTTCAAATGTTCAAAGTACTTCACATATCTCTATCAGCCTTAGAAGAACCCTGTATGGTAGTATGTTGTTATTATTAGATTCATTCATTCATTCCAGCCTTCCCCAATCTGGTGCCCTCCAGGTATGTTGGACCACAACTACCACAACCCCCTAGCCATGGAAGCTGTAGTCATCTGGAGGGCATTATTCTATTTTTTTAAAAAAACTTTCCTGCTTTACCACCAAAAATGGCATTCATGACTGAAATATTGACAAGAAACAAATTTATCACCCCTTGGGGTGTCTTCATGGCACTGTTTTGCTGCTCCTTCCTTTTAAAACCCTGTGGTACCACTGCTGCAGGGAGGGGGCAGAAAATTGCCATGGCAGGAGGAAGCACAGGGTTTTTGGCAGCCATTTGGCTTGGTGGGCCAATCCCCTGCTCTTCCGGCAACGTATCAGCAGTCACCATCCGTTCCAGAACACCCCTATCTTGACGCTGAAGTGAGGTCACATGGTGGAAGGACCAGGGTGACCTCACTTCAAAGCAAAAAGTCAGGGTAAGTCCCCAACTTTTTAAAGTTGCAGCTTTGGGGAAAAGTCCTTTGGTGGCTGCGAGTTGGTGGCTGCATTATATAAGTGACGCAGTGCTGCCGTGCAGTCACCACAGGGCAAATAGAGCATATAGACAGCCTTCCTGTTATGTTTGTGCATGAATGTATGTTACTTTAAAAACATTTTACTAAATGTTTTAGATCAGCTGAGTGCTTCCTTGTTGTATCACTTGAGTACAGGAGCACGAACATAGTCATAGGCTAGATCTACACCAAGCAGGATAAAACACTTTGAAAACGATTTGAAAACTGTATTTGGAATTTGTTCTGTGCCATAACAGTTGTCAATACCGTTATAAAACATTTTAAAGCAGTAGTGTAGATCCTGCCCTATATACACAAAAGTGACAGACAACAGCTATGACAGATGACTTGATAATTCATTCATTTCATGCAAATTGTGAGAAATTACATTCTCATGGCTTTCAGCACCCTAATTCCAGGTGGACCCCACTACCCCCAGACTAGCTTGGATGAACTTCTACTTGCCCTCCTTACATTTTGCATGGGAGAGAATGTACCTGAGTCCAAGCCATAGAATAAAATCAAGGTGAAACGAAGTTGTTGGTCACTGTTAGTCCTGGGTGCTTTTTAATCTTGCATAGCTTTTGAAGTTAATCTTCATTTTTTAGGACAGCAAGTAATATTTCCAGTTTATTGACCAGCAGTCTAGCCTTCTTTTTATGCCTGCCTTGAAGCCCAGTTCACATTTTCTTTTTGTCTGTTGCCTGACAGGCGTCGTTGGACTAAGAATGACGGATGTCGCTGTTTCCACATCAGAGAAAAACCCTACGATTCAATCTCAAGATTGTCATGATGAGACAGGATAAATTTCCTGCCTTCACCTCATCACAATTTGCAGTACCAAAGTGAATCAATTTCATACCATGCACTGCTGTTGTTGCAGTCCTTTGCCACAGGAATAAGATCACATCACAGGGAAAATAATATAGATTATATCAAATGCCTCACTAAGCCTATAAGGCTAAACCTATTACACAGTGTGTTTACATTAATGTGGCAGAATGGGAAAGAGATGCTACCCAGCTGGAAGCAGTTACGCCTTGCTTCCTTTGCAAAATCTTTTAAATATTTAGGGCCTGTCTCTTAGGCCTTAGCTAGACCTACCTGATAATCCAGGATGGAGGAGGGAAGATCTTGCATTATGATTAACATGAGATCCCTCTTCCGTTTACATGTGAGGTGTGACAACGTCACGAAGAGAGGCGTTGCGCCCGCCATTTTTTATTTTTAAAGGAGACGGAGCACACGAACGGTCGTGCGCAAAGGTAAGTTTTTTTTAAATTTTAACTTAATTTCCCCACTCCCACCACCCTACCCCTGATGGGCATAGCGCTCCCGGCTCCGCTTGAGTAATCGCGTGGAGCTGGGTCAAGCCATGGCAACGGGCCACATGTTCCGTGGTCTTGGGCTCAGCCTGGGACTGCAGAAAAAGTGGGCTCAAAGTGGAGGGTGGGATCCTAGGGCAAGGGAGGGATGATCCCTCCCTGATCCTGGGATCCCCTGTGCGTCATGTGGATGCACAGGGACGATCCCGGGGTTCGCCCCAGAATTTCGCCCGGTCTAGCTAAGGCCTGAATGAATGGGTAAGATGAGTGGGATTTTCATATACTGGATCAAAGCATTCTTATTTAATCCAGAGTATAGTCAAAAGTGTTTTAGAGTAGAAACAGGTGCACACTTTCTAGCCTTGCTCCGCAGGAGAGTCTACAGGCAGGCTTTTTCTTTATTCTTAATGGAACCAGCAGATTCTCAAGTAGACCTTCCTGGAACATTATGCCTTGTGAGTGGCTGAGACTAGTGTGCCCAATAGTAGTAAAAGAAGGTTTCATTCTCTTAATGCAAGTGGATGAATGTAATAGTGACTACAGCAATGGGATGCCATTCTAGCATAACTGTCCATAACCTCCATTATTGACAACTGTAGTGGTTATTTGGAGTGGGCTTTTAATGGATTGGGAACCGTTGACTGAGAAACCATTCATGTGGTACAATCAGATAGCAGAGTTGCTACATGTCTCTGTATCTGTTGACTGTAAGGGATGTGATCGGTGCTTAATTGAAATACATAATTGATTCCTCATTAATCAAAAAAGGAAAAATCAGACAGGGTCAGCTTGAAGCAAGTAGACCTAAGCTTCATGCTTACAGAGGGTTCAGGGACAATGATTTATCAATTGAGGTACAATGTCATACCTGTCCCTGCTAAGAGAACAACATACATTAGATCACTCTTCAGTGTTAACACACTTCATCCCTTTATTAAAAGATTAAAATAACAGAAAGTGAATTTCTAATTAAAGCTGGAACTACTGTTCCTGTGACATACGTTGGAAGATTATACAATGGTTGAGCTACATGTTTACTGTTCATTTGGGATCATAAAGAATTCTGACAGACAGAAACAACTTGGTGGTGAAAATAGAGAATTGCTATAGGGGGGAAAACTCATTGTCAGTTTTCACCAGCTAAAATCTGAAATGTTGTAATGATGATTTCTTTTGTGCAGCTGCAATCACGCACTAAGGAATTGGTTGTTAATGATCTTGGCTGTGATGGGTCTGTAGTTAGAACAGACACAAGGTTTGATTTTTCTACTCTCTTTATAGCCTGAGCCTTCAGTGATCTGTCTATAAAGATAACATAAAATAATACCAGTTCAGAATTGGCAGCCCTCAGAGCAGCTTTAAATGCTTGTAGCAAGCTCAAGGTGCAGGAAACTAATCCAGATCCTTTTGTGTTAAAATATATATTCAACCAGCTGGGCTAAGCTTAAAGGACAGCAAATAACATGTAGCTATTAACTTGTAAAGAAGGCATATGTGTGTTTGTGTGTACCTCTGTATGTGATCACACACCTATGAAAGTCATGCGGATATTTTATAAGTCAGTTTGACTATGATGGAAGCAAGGCAGGGTAGAAGAATGCCTCAGAAAAAGTCAGAGGAAAATGGATCTTTTAAAATCGTCTTCATTTCTTAACAATTTGGCTGTGTGCTGACCACATGCCTCCTTTCATCTCTGCTTCAAGCATCTAGCCATTTTATTTCTTCACTTTCCTTGTCCTGATCCCCACCTCCACCCCGCCCGATCGCTTTGTGCCTGTCCTTGCATTCCTTGCTCTGGACAAGTTCATTTGTTATCAGCCCTGCCTACAGAATATACATTGAGAAGCTGTGATTAGTAGGCTTCCATGGGTAAAAAGACACTTGGCTCGACACATGATGGAGATACATCAGTTTCCCACCCACCTCTTGACAACTGTAAATCTCTGTAGGAAGAACATTTTGTGAGTAGCAGCTCTGAGAGGTATGAGTGGCAGACAAGCTTCACAGATCTTTGCCACCCCCAAGTCTCAGACTAGTATCTTAACATGTGAAAACAATAACTTAGTCTATCTGAACATGGATTTTAAGAACATAAATAGAGAAAAGAAATAGTGGAAGCAATTCCATTATCTCATTTTAATCTAAACCTCATACCCTGGCATATACCTGTTAATTTCACTTGGACTGTTCTAGTGTAAGTTAGGTTTTAGTTTGCAGCAGCCTTTAGTTTATAGCAGCTGCAGGCACCACTGTCATGGTTCTTATAATATGAGAGTAGGGGTGTGTTCCACTCCGTTTTGGATCCCCAAATCCGAAGTGGAGTGAGCCGGGCCGGGCCGGACCTCCTAAACCCGGTTCTGGAGCGAGTTGGGGTCCGGATCGACCCAAAGCAGATCAAAGCGGTCCTAATCAATTTGGACTGTTCTGAAGCTTCGGAGGCAGGTAAGTGGGGAAGGGGGGAGGGGGCTTACCTGTGTCCACCGTCTGCTGCCACCACCATGCTTGTGTCCGGCGGTTTCAACTGCCGTTGGACACATAAGCCCGGAAGTAGGTCGCTGCCTACTTCCAGCCTTAGGTGGCAGTGGCAGTTGAAGCCGCTGCATGGACCGCGGCAGCGCTGAAGCCAGGTAAGTGGGGAGTGGGGAGGGGGGCTTACCTGGCTTCATCACTGCCGCGGTCTGTGCAGCGATGGTGGCGGAGCCAGATAAGGGGGGGAAGGGGGCTTATTCGGATGCCATTTTGTCCCCCTTTCCCCACTTACCTGCCTCTGCTGTCCGCTGTGGAGGCAGGTAAGTGGGGAAGGGGGGGCAAAATGGCATCCAAATATCAATCAGGACCTCTGGATCTCGCTCCAGATCCGAAGTGGGTTGGGGGGGGGTCTGGATCGACCTGAACCTGTTTGGGCCCTATCCGGAAGGTCTGGATCGGAATACAAAGCTGCTTGGGGGGGGCGTGCACAGCCCTATATGAGAGTACACTACAAGTCCCATTTACTCCACCACACCACTCTTATAATTATTTTCCTTGTCTCCACTCATGTGATGTGCTTCCTACCTGGGCCTGGGCCCCAACAATTGTCACTATTATAAACCGTTATAAAACAGTAGTGTAGATCCTGCCCTGTTTTGCCCTAGCTCCACCCATGGATGCCTCTTCTATCATCCAGGACAGCAAAATGAAACTTCCACATTCAGAGGAAAGTAAACCCATGAGTACCAGAAGCTGGGGTCAAAGAGGAGAATGCTGTTGTCCTCGTGACCCACTTATAAAGGTGGTTAGACTGGTGAGTACAAGGGAGAGGGCCTTTTCAGTGGTGAATCCACACTTCTGGAATCAGCTTCAGTCAGGGTCTGTAAGGACCCCTTCTTTGCAGGAAGGCTCTAAAGACCCATCTGTTCTCGCTGACCTCTCCATTGTCTGTGGGCTCCACCTTTTATTGGTGTTTTCCATTTTTATAGCATTTTTATTGAATAGTCATTCATTCATTCATTTTCTATTTGCTTTGCAAAGGTTTGCATTGTTTTTACCTTGTACACTGCCTTGCAAGGGTTCTATCCTTAAAGGTGACCTTAAATCATTTTAATTAAAAATAAATAAAATCATAAATAAATGTTTTTTGGAGGCATCTGACTGGCTTCTGTCCCCTGCAATCATGTCTTCATCCCAAAACATTAATTTCCTTCCCAGATCTCACCCAAATTAATTTTCCCTTCAGTTATTTCCCCTCCAAATTCATTCTACTTTCCATGATCCCACTCCAAAAAATGTACTCAAATTAATTCCCCCATCCAAAAATGCATCCCCATATTCTGCAATTAATTTCTCAATTCTGCTCTTTCCAAAGAACATGTTTTAATCAGTCTCTCTCATTATCTAGCTGTCGCCTATTCACAGGGCTAGCCCTTTCATGAGGTGGGGTGAATTCATTGCCTCAGGTGGTAGATCTCGAAGGGCGGCAGAGGGAGGATGGCTACTCTAGTGAGCTGCACTGCCCTCTCTCCTGCTGTGGGGGAATAGCTCTCCAGAGCAGTAGGCCAATGCCATGCTCTGAGCAGGTAGTCAGTGGCATCTGAGAGCCAGGTGCCCAGCCATGCCTACCCTTTATTCCCACCCTTGTAGCAGGGAGCAGAGAACTTCCTTGCTATAGTGGTAAGTCAAGTGTCCAGCCATTATCATGATGCTGATAATATTTATTCTACCAGAAACAATGGAACCCTCCTGGATCTCTGGAGGAAAAAGACACAGCGGCATCCTTTATCTTCTTTATTTCACCTATGATTGAAATTAATTTTAAAAAATGAAAATGTGTGTGCTTAGAGTATTTATTTTTTCCCTTTGGGTTGGCAAACAGTTGTTCTTTGCTCTAACAGAGTGGTCTTCAACTGGTGGGTCATGACCCAAAAGTGGATTGCGAGATCAGACCAGATGGGTCATGGCAAATCTATTGCTGTCATGTTGGGCAATTGTGAAATTGTGGAAGTGGGTCCCATGTTGCAGGTTGGGAGTCCAAACTGGGTCTCGGGTCTTGACCATTTGAAGACCACTGCTCTAACATATCTAGAATGTAGAAGTAGTTGTGAAATATGGAACAGACGGTGGCGATGGCAGCAGTGGTGGTGGAGAATACTCATTGTGAACCAGGAGCTCCATCACACCTGAACGTTTGCCCTTGTTATTATCCCCCTCCATTTACTTAGCATTTGAAAGCCTTATGTTTCATTCATCTTCACACCTCTTCTTGGAATAGCTGTTTCCCCCCACCCCGCAGATCTCATTTGTACCTCCCCTTACAATCTATTGGTTGTTCACAAGGACACCTCACTCTGCCACGCCCCCTCCCTTTCATCAGTGATGCTGCCCTCCCTCAGAACATCGGATTGAGTACGATGGGATAAAAATACACATAGAGGGTTGAGCACATTGCTGGAAAAAATGTTCCTTCCCCACAGTTGGAAACCTCACAAAGAGAGGGGAACAGGCGAGATCAGGGCAGGACATGGACGGCGTCATCTGAGTCCTTTGTATGCAGCTCACCATGACAGCAGGCTATAACACTGGTGTGATGGAGCTTTAATGCACATGGCCATCTAAAAGAAGGCCCAGTAAGTTACGGTTAAATTATTTAGCTGCATCAGTGTTCAAGTGTTCGAAAGAAATGCTGAAAAGGCCCAGCTGATTTTGTCTAATGTGAAGAGGTGTAGGAGTGCTCTTTGACCCAGTTCTGCTTTTTGCGAAGCGAGTGGTTGCAGTTGCTAGGAGTGTTTTAAGCCAGCTTTGAAAGGATTTAACACTGTGTTTTCAGATTTTCTTTGCTTAGCAAAAGTACAGAGGTCTCATTGCAGAAGCAAGCTAGACTGGGACAAAATTAAAAGCCACTGTGTGACCCAAATGTATGATGGCAACTTTAAAAAGGTTTCTTGACCTTGTGAACTAAAAATACATCCAACTTGACCGGCAAGGTGAAGGGTGTTTGGGGGTGGAGGAAGAGGGTTTCCCCCTTAATTGTTATAGCCTTTCCCATAGTTTACCACATACTGGGCTTGTGTGCGTTCTCTCCTTCTGCTTTATAGTCTTGTCAAGCATGCTGCAGGAAAAAGAAATAATAGAATGCAAACATAAAATCGACACAGGGTAGCAGTCTATAAAAATATCTACAGAGATTTGCAGATCCTCTCAGGGACATCTGTAAGTTTCACCAAGAGGATATTTATGATAAAATTTCAAAGATGACAAGAAAGACAAGGTTTGGACAAAACTGAAGATGTACAGGCACATCAGTGAGTGCTATGAATGCTTCCAGAACTCTTGCTGCTGGACTTTAGTGAGGTTCATAGTAGAGCTAAAAACAGTGTTCAAAACATACAGCACTGGCTTTCAGCCCAATCCGAAACATGACAAGCAAGTCCTCCGAGTTCAACAATGATCTGGTTTGTTCAAAATTCTAGCCCATGGTTTATTTAACCCATGTTTGTTGCCCTACCCAGATCTGGCAGAAAATCAAATGAACTATGGTTGGTTTTCTCAATTTCGGGGTTGTTTGTTTGTTTCCCTCCTCCTTTCCCTGCTCCCTCTCTGTATCCCAAATGCCTTTGCAGTGCTGTAAGAATGGCATTTTTTTAAAACGACTGCCTCTATAGCCTGGTGAAACAACACATGAACAATCCACCATTATGGCTTCACATGTTACAACACACCATTGTATAAACAACCCAAAGTTCACATCCCAATAACAAACCATGTTTTTTCTTTCTGGGCTGTACATCTGGAGGACACCAGATTGGAGAAGGCTGGTCTGGGCACTAAGAACTTAAGAAGAGTCCTGCTGGATAGACCAAAGGTCCTCTAGTTCAGAACACTAGTTCCCACAGTGGTGAACCAGATGCCCCAAGGAAGCTCACAATCAAGGAATAAACGTAACATCTTTTTCCTGCTATGGCTGAGCAGCAACTGGTATTCAGTGTATAACACTCTGTTTCTGGAGGTTCCATGTAGCCATGATAGCTAATAGCCATTGAAAGATCTATTTTCCATGAATTTGTCCAATCTCTTTTGAAAGCCCTCTAAGCAAGCAGCCAACTCCACATCTCGTTGGTGTGGATTTCATAAACTAATTATTTAGCAATGGATGTGAAGGAGTACTTTGAGTTTCAAAATAACATGTTTAAAATGCAAACTGTTTGAACAGTGGAAACAGGGCTGACAGCCCTTTTTATTTATGGTACGAGATGATAATAAAGTTATGAATATGAAACTACAATTCATTGCTTCTTTCTCCATGATATTCTATGAATTTTGAATATTCATATCTAAGAGTAGGATAATAGAGGATGTTAACTCCTTAACTGTGTAACATCCCAATTAGAATGTCTAAATTGCAGTGAAATACTTGTTTGTCTGAAAAAAACCCCAAACCAGATAAGTATCTTTTCTTTTCTTTTTTCTGGAGGGCTGAGATATTTAACCAGACAATGGCATCTGTTTTTATCCTTATAATCAAAATATGTTAGGAAAACTAATTTGTTTTTTCTTTTATATCTGAGAGGTAATTCATCTGCAATGATTGAAATGATCACATATGCAGACGGAGAACTCATTTCCCATAAAATTAATGGTCCTTTTGTGTTACGTTAACACCCATAGATGACATGAAGATGGGATACAAAAGGGAACTTAGGCTTCAGGCTCTTATCAGAAAGGTGTTTTGTGATGGATTAATGGAATATCATACATTATCAGATAATAAGTGTGATAATTGTTCTTATTTATCACTAGGCTAACATGGCCGATTCTCCTGTCATGCTTTCATTCGAAGCATCCCTGAGGATTCAACATGTAACAAATGCAGCCAAAAGGTCATTTCAACAATTTTTAGTCATAATAGCATACTGATTATCTTCTAATTGAAAAATGTAAACTAGAGACATGTGAGGTAATGGAGGTGACCTCTCTATTGGAAGTAGAATGGAGGGAGGCAGTATGTGTCCTTTATCCTACAACAGAAAACAACACCATGTTCCATAATATCTCTTGATACTTTATATTTTGTTTCAATATAAACAGAACACTTTCCCCCTTTTTTGTTAAACAGCAGATAATGCTATGGTTTGTTGATGTTTAGGCCTGAAGAAGGAAATGGGATGCTTTGGTCCAAAACATCAGCTGGTGAAATTAAGGATTCCACTGTTTAAATACCAGATGATGATCTGTCCCTTTATGGGTAATGGCTTGGTTATAATTCTACCATACATTAATATTTGATAGTTGGTAACTCCTCTAGGTGACTTTCCATATTCTCCAGTAGTGGTTGGTGAGGTAGCACATCTTCCCTTACTTTCTGAAGTCCTGCCTAGTCTTTGAAGTCAACCACTGTACCTTTTGAGCTAGGCAATGATGTCATAGCCCAAAAGGTCTGGAGTTATGTCTCTGTGGTGGCACCCACCTCATGGAATACCCTACTCTATGCAGTGACACCTTTGGAATAAATTCCCATTGGCGGTCCGCCATGCACCATCATTGCAAGCTTTTATGGAGGCCTTGAAAACATTTTATTATACCATGGCCATGTATTATGCCATGTTTTATTCTAACTTTGCTGTGCCAGATTTCAGAATCTAGAACAGCCTCTTGCTTCCTGTGTGGAGCCTCTTGCTTCAAGTTGCTGGAGAACATGGGTGGGAGGGTGCTGTTGCACCATGACCTTTCTTTCTTTCTTTCTTTCTTTCTTTCTTTCTTTCTTTCTTTCTTATCCTGCCTTTTTTCCTCCAAGGAACCCAAGGTGGCATACATAATCCTCCTCCTTTCCATGGTCCCTGGTTGACAGCTGGTTGGCCACTGTGTGAAGAGAGTGCTGGACTAGATGGACCCTTGGTCTGATACAGCATGGGACTTCTTATGTTATCACCTGGTGCCCTCCACATGTAGAATCATGGATTTGTAGAGTTGGAAGGGACCTATAAAGCCACTGAGTCCACCCCCTGCTCAGTGCAGGAATCTATCTTAAAGCATCCCTGACAGATGGCTTTCCAGCTTCATCTTGAATAAATCTAGTGTGGGAAGAGCCCATGACCTCCCTAGGTAATGATTTCCCTAGATAGACTATTCCAGGCCAGCCTGGTGAATGACAATGGGTTCTGCGTTTGCTCACAAGTTTGTTGTTTGGGCGGGGACATAGAAGCGTCTACATACAAAGGTGCTTTTATGTAGCCTTCTCTAACCTGGGGCCATCCAGATGTTTAGAACTTCAACTAGCATAGGGAGTTGTGGTCCAATACTTCTGGGAAAGGCTGAGATAAATGATAGATCCCTATCCCTGCTTTTTATGTTAATGTAGATGGGTACTGTCACACCTACTTTGAAAGCCAAATGTGAAGGTATTTCCAAACAAAGCACTCCTAGCACTATGCAGCTGCTCCCCTCCTTTATGGATTTTGTTGTGGGAAAGAAAGAAAAAGGATAAAAGATGTGGTGGGAAAATAAGAAGGGATACAACTGGAAGACATTATCGTCTGGAACCCCCCATAACGTTCTGGGCATGAAGAAGGGTAATTGCACAATAAAAAGCCTTGTCTGGAAGCACCCTCAGGCTATGGCTAGAGACACCTGGATTCAAATCCCTGCTCAGGCATGAAGCCCACTGGGTCACCTTGGGCCAATCACTGCCCCTCAGCTTAACCTACCTTACTGGCTTGTTGTGAAGATAAAAGCGAGTGAGGTGAGCGAGAGAGGAAGGATGGGATATACATGAAACAAATAATACATATAAAGACAATTAGAACCTTTGACTCAACAGACAAAGCTAATGTACGAGATCTATGCTGTCCCATTAGACCTATTTGATCTTTGACTTCTTATTAAAAGAAACCCAGAAGGACCCAGGACTGCTATGCCTGCCTGCTTGACTTTGTGGAGTGAAGTTAGCAGATATAGTCTTGCTGAATATGTTTCATATCAGATAAATATTTGAAGGGCATAGGCTTGGTTCGTATGTACAAAAATGTAAATAAATAAGAAGGAAGGAAGGAAAAAGAGTGACCTTACTAGCCTCAGTCCCTAAGCTCTTCTACTGGTTTTTACTTCAATAAATACTTCTTTTCCCCCTCCACAACACTCTCAATCTTTCATCAAAGAGAACTCCAGGACACTCCCAATGGGTTTACACAGATCATGCTGTTCTCTCTTTTTTCTTTCATGGAACCAGTCTTTGTGATTCTCTTTCTTTAATTCCTTTATCCTCAGGTTGCTACCATGGGCCACTTGGATTACATAGTGGTGGCTCCAGATATTCCACAAAGTCCTTGCTTGTTCTCGCCCTGCAGTGCTTACACTCTGAAGAAATGATGTGATGAAAGAAAATTGAAAGGCACCGTTAGGCAATCCTGAGGCAGGCTTGCCACATTCCTTCCTTTTACAGCTTATTGCTTTCTGAATGTTTCTTTTGACCAGCCATCAATCATCATATATTTGAAACTTTCAAGGGGTCCCTGAAATATCTGTTCCTTATGATAAAAGTTACCCATAGCAAAAACTAGACAAAAAAGAAAAGAAAGGTATTTTGGACTTCAAGTTGAACAAATGCTTTATTCCAGCTCCATCCCCCCCATCTTTTTTGGGGGTGGATGGGGGGAGCTGCTTGTCTTTTATTTTCAGAAAGATTTTTCCTCACCATGGCCCCACCGGTTAGCTTACAACAGACCACTCACTGACCTCTCCTGTTTGCTGCAGCCAGAGTAGGAAAGATTTGGTTTTGAACACAAATGGAGACACATTCTGACATACAAAGAAACTCCAGGCAAAGTTGGACACTACAATAGGGTATTTTTTTGTTTGCAGGCTTGGAAAAAAAAATACTCCAAGTTTCTTAAGATTTTTTTTTAAAGGGTAATTTCTCAAGTCCAGGGTGTTTAGCAACAAAGAGAGGTCCTTGCCTGGCTTATGATAAGACATCAGGTTTTGCAGGGTGCACTTTTCAAAGTTAGAAAAAAATATGGAGCATTAAGAAATACATTCAACAGGGCTTGATTTTCTATATGCAGTGATAGTGTCACAGTTCTCTTGCATCATCATCATCATCATCATCATCATCATCAGTTTAGTACTGAGGTTTTATTCAGTGTTATTTGATGTATTGCTCCACAGAAGTAGATACTATATGATGTGGCTTTAATTGCATACTATGAATTCTGATAAATATTTTTTAGCTCATCAATATATTACTTGAAATATTCCTAACAAGTAAAACCAAGGACTGCCTTTCTCCCTCCCGCTTCAGGAAGAAAGTTCTTTGCCAAGTGGGTTGATTTGTTCCTTCTTTTTTCCTTTGCTTGGATTATTTTCATTTTAAGGTCTCATGCCCTCCGAAGTGAATCATCCTTGTAATTGAGCTGCAGGCTGTGAAACGTTCCACCTTTTTTTGATTAGCTTGGACCATTGATCAGAGTCATTTCTTGAGAAGGTCTGCCAACTTTGGAGTGAGTCCCTTGGAGTTTTGGATGCTACTGCACTTGTGATTAGCTCAAAGAAGGGAGTTCTAATAACTGGATTGATGGAGTCTTTTGCTTCAGCAGTAACACTGACGGTTCCTTCTTGTCTGCTAGTTTACTGAAAGGTTGAAGATACAGACTTTTATAGAGAGTGGTGAAAAAGGAATGGAAATGAACCCAGATTAGTCAGACTTCAAAAGTTGTATGAAGCACAGGGCAGGAAGTGGGCCTTTAAAAATGGAAACCGATTTTTGATTTTCAGATGATGGAGGAATCAGTCATTCACAGCTGAGCTATACACTCAAATTCTTTTCTAGTGTACCTTGACTAGGATTAATTGATTTTTCCTACAGTGCATATTGGCACTATGGCCAGGCAAAACTATTATATACCTTTCCCCATAATTAATGTATGAACAACTTGCCAAGTTTATATTTCCTAAATATTGCTTCCTATCCATCCACTAAACCTTCCTGTTTTTTTTTTAAACTTCCCTGGTGTGATTGTGTGTGTGTGCAATTGTATATAATCAGAATTGCATAGGGGAGCCCAGAGTCAAAGTATTAATAAAGTAAGAAATTAACACCATACTATATTTCAAATCTAGTCCTTTTCCATAGTAGTGAACATTAAATGAAAGTTGGAGTGCTATTATTCTAATTGAATTATCACTAATTAATCCATAAAGTGCTAAGAAAAATTAAGAAATATAGAAGACAGGTTCCAGAATTCTGTTGGGACTATTGGGTTTATGAGACTTGTAGTAATATCATAAATGTGTGCACTAAAAATAAAAGAAGATACCCTAAACTGTATGCCAAAGTGTTTTTTTTAGGAATTAATATGTCAAAATAAGTTCTCATGCTCTATTTTTTGTCTGAAGAAAATAAAAAAGGTGCATGTACAAAGATGTCAAAGAAGGAGAGGGCATCACAGCATAGGGAGAGAAATAAAATTGTTTAGTTAGATCTTTGTTGACAGTCCTTTATAAATCTTTATTTATAAATAGGAATGCATCAAGATTTCAGTGTTATTGCTATTTCATGATTCATACACTTTAGTCCTTGCCTATATTATATGCAATCCAATGTACTGACAAGCAGAAGAATGATATATATATATATATATATATATATATATATATATATATATATTCTCCCAACATATGGCATCATTCAAAATACACCATGCAATACATACAACACAGGTAGTGTGGAGGTGTGTAGAGTGAAGCATCTTCTTAATCAAGGGTGCATTTTGGGTGTGGGCAAATATAGGATTTTTAGGAGCTAGATGGAGCAAGATTGAGATACATAGGAGTGAGAGGAGTGATTCTGTTTTTATTGGTGAATCCCAGCAGGATATAACAGTTTGAAAATGGTTTGAAAACTGTACATGGAGTGTGTCCTGGTTCCCAACAGTTGTCAATACCATTATAAACCGTTTTAAAGCAGTAGTGTAGATCCTGCCCCAGCCTGTTCCCCACTACCTTCCTTTCAGGCAGTGCTTAACTGAGAGCAGCCAGGAAGCATTCATGGAAGTCATAGCCTTCAGCAATGCAGCTGCTAGTCATCAGGCACAACGTTTTAGGTACCTATTGGGCAATTTTGCATCCCTGTTGTTACCTGGTTGAAAATGGCTCCTGAATTTCTTTCTTTTTTTAAAAAAAATTAATACTTGTATTTATTTTCCACAATGACAAGACACATAAGGAAAGGTAAAAAAACAATACAAACTATACAAACTAAATCACAACACATACATCTATTAAAATAAATGCAAATACATAAGGCTATATTCCATTTAAAGCGATCTTCATGTCAGATGGCAAATATCAATTATTTCTAGTTAACCAGGTCTGGATTACATAAAAGCAAGCAAATGTATATAGCAAAGGCAAAGATAAAAGTTATATATAAAATCCGCATACATATATATATAATCTTTTTGCAGTTCTTGTATATACTCAATAAAAGGTTTCCAGTCCATTACGTATAAAGCTATTGTTCCTTCTTTTACTAATGCCATTAATTTCGCCATCTCCGCCAATTCCAACACCTTGAGGAGCCATTCTTCCGTTGATGGTACTTGTGTTTTTCCCCAATATTGTGCATATATATATATTGCCACTGTTACCATATATTACCTGCACGCGAAGCTCCGGATTGAGGCAATCCTCTTCGCCTCGATCTGCAGCCCCCCTGACTCTCTTCGCCTCTGCCTTTTCCGGATTAGGCCGCCTCGCTCCTGTTTCTCTGAACCGAAGAGAAGCGGAGCACATCCCTAATAACAATCCTTTTCTTTTAGTTGATCATCCATAAGTCCAAGCAGAAACATTTCTGGTTTCATTTCTATATTTATCTTTAACTTTTTTTTTGCATTAATGCATGTATTTTAACCCAGTAAGCTTTTGCTCTTTTACAAGACCACCACATGTGGTAAAAGGTTCCTTATTGTTCTTCACATTTCCAACAGTCCTCCAAACAACTGCTGTACATTTTCACTAACTTTGAAGGAGACATATGCCATCTATACATCATCTTATAAAAATTCTCCTTTAGTCTGGTACTTAATGTATACTTTAAACCTTTTGTCCACATATTTTTCCATAGTTCTATTGGAATCTTATGCCCCACATTATTTTCCCATCTGACCATGCAATCCTTCATTTGTTCTTTCTCCCCCTCCAACTTTAACAATAGTTTATATACTTTGGCAATAAGGTGTTCATCACTAGTACATAATACTTCTTCAAACATTGACTTTGATCCCTCAAATCCCTCCGCTTTTACATCACTCTTAAACTTCTCCTGAATTTGTAAATACGAAAACCATTGACATACATGTCCCTCTTTTAGCAACTCTTCTCTTGTTTTTAGTTTGCATTCTCCTTGGGATGTCTCCAAGACATCCCTATATTTTAACCATTTATGTCCACTCGATAGTTCTCTTCTGAAAAAAGCTTCTTGGGCTGAAACCCACATTGGAATCTTCTGACATAATCTCAATTTATATTTCTTCCATACATTCAAGATTGTACGTCTAAAGAACTGGTAGTTTCACTTACATTTGGAAAAAGAAAGAAAGAAGGAAACCATGTTGTAATTGTAATCTACTTGGTTGACTGTCACATATTGTTACATTGTTGCCATTTGGTTTCATTAAAAAAATGCTATGGTCAAGAAAAATGCCCCAAGAGCAACAGATACATAGTGATGGATTATCTATAGTCAGGTGTATTACTATTGTGGGGGGGGGGGGGACAGGCCTCTGGTAGGATAGATGTATACTTCTCAGAAAGGAAAGAAGTCTGAACTGAGGTAAGCATAGAAAATGTTTAGCTATGCTGGAGGGAAAACTTCATAAAAAGGAAGAATATTGTCCATGATACTCAGGTGTCCATAGTTGTATTGTGATTATTTAAAACCAAACAAACCTAAAAAAAAGTTTATTGCCAAAGTTGGGAAATGCGTATAAAGTTAGTTGTTTGGTTTTACCTTTAAGGACATGGTAGGCTTAAAGAATTCTGAATATCTTCTGTTTTCTTCTCAAATGTATGAATAGGTCTCTACATCTCCTCCTTAATCAAGCCCTCCAAAGGGCTACTCTACAGATCTGAGTGAAGCGTCGAAAGCTGGCAGGCTTAATCCTTTCTCTTCTCTTTTTGGGTAATGAATAGGGGTGTCGTCAGCTGCCTGCCTTACGTTCATCACTGCCATGGTTGGCAGTGTAACAGATAACAGGATGGATTCAAGGCCACCAAGGGACTGAAGCCTGACAGGATCTCATTCATCACTTTCCTTTTAGGGGGTCTCTGTGGAAGAACCAAAATCAAAGAAGTAATTGAGGTTCACAGGGACACATGGGGTTTGGGAGGACAGTTCTGCATTGCAAATAAACTTGAGCTGTCAAATATGTTTTGTAAATGAAGTATTTTCATGGAAGCAGGGAGTTAATAACTGTCATTTATTTCCCCATAAAACAGAGCAGTGTTGCTGATATTTAGGGTTACATTTTCTTTCTTTGGTACCCAGATGTAAACCGAAATTGCAAAGTATTTTTTTAAAAGTGTGTTGAAGAAGTGCCCTGTATATGACAGTTAGTGTTATGTAATGTTTACTTTGTGTGGCCTCTGTGAGGCTACAGTGTATCTGAATAGGTCTGTCTACTGAGTAGACAGTTTTGCTACTGTCAAAGGTCTGTGTAGTAGTTGCTTAGCAGTGTTCTGATAGGTGAGAGAGAGACAATAGCTTTAAATATTTTTAGATGGAGCCTGGATCAGGTGGAAAAGAGTGGCTGGGAAATGACAGTTTAGGTAAGACAGTTGACAGTAGGGTTACCATATGGAAAGGAGGACAGGGCTCCTGTACCTTTAACAGTTGCATAGAAAAGGGAATTTCAGCAGGTGTCATTTGTATATCTGGAGAAGTCATTAAGAGGTTTGAAGCAGCAACAGTGTATTTTGAGTCCTTAAGAATTGTGACTCAGCAGTCTTGTGAAAACCCCAAAGTAATTATTAGTAATCTCTTATGTGTAAAATATTGCTTTAATAAATTAATAGTCCGTCTTGTCTAATAGTTTAATAGTCCGTCTTGTCTCTAGTATTGGTGCCATCTCATGCTTAATCCTCTTAAACCAGCTGCTAGGAGTTTATAAAGTATTCTAGCATAAGGGTCAGGTTGTGGAACTAGTCCTAATGGCTAAGTGCAATTGCTCCTAGTCCTGATGGCTGAGTGCAACCTCTAGTATCAGAGGCAGTAACCCTGTATACACTAGTCATTGGGGAACATAGATGGGAAGGTGCTGTTGTGCCATGTCCTGTGCTGTTCCTACAGGTTGGATCAACGTCATCAGCAACTATCTACCTGGGCCAGATCTACACCAAGCAGGATATGACACTTTGAAAATGTTTTGAAAATGGTATATTCAATGTATCCTGGGCCCCAACAGTTGTCAGTACTGTTATGAACTGTTATAAAGCAGTAGTGGAGATCCTGCCCACATCTCTGGAGATTGTCTGCATGCAGCCCCTCCCCCCACACCTTGCTCTCTGTACACTACTGGTATAGGAGAGATTGTCTCCCCAATTTATTAACAAATGTTTAGGATGTCTTATTTTTCTGTGTAAGTTATTGCTTTCCATGAGCAGTACATTGCTTCTCAGTCTCGTTAATTCACTGTTTAGTTAGACAGAAGTGTGCCATCAACATTTCTTACTGTAATTAATTTTGCCCTGACAGTAAATAGTTTTGCAATGAATTTCAACTCCTGCCAATTGATCATATAAATGAGTTGAACCATAATATCCTGATTGCCCGTATAAATTATGGACATTGTGGGGGATTTGGAAGAAGGAATCAATCAATTATATAGAAAGGAGGACTTCCATACCAAACAGAACAGTGGATTCAAAGTTTGAAGTGACCTAAAGTTCATACACTGGTGGGCCCAGAGTTTTGTTCAGAGCCTCTCTTATTTATTTCCACGTGACTGTAGTGGTAAGTAGCCTAAAATTACTTTCTAGAGTTTCATATGGTGCAATGGAAATCTGTCAAGTGGGAGTTGTTGTGAAAAATTATGAGTTAAAGTGAGAAAAATGAGAGCCAGAGCAACTTGGAGACAAATGAAGGTGCTGAAGGAATAAATGATAGGGAGATCCAGGGAGAACATTGAAAAGAAATGCTACTTTTGATAGTGAAGGACACAGAGCCTTCTTTAGGGCTCCTGCAATCATATTGTTAAATGAAGAATTCTCTTTGGGCCAGCTGCTGCAGTGATGGAGTTATAAACAAGGACACTGAAGCAATCAAGACAAATGATACAGTGATGATTTAGTGCTATAATATATGGCCATCCTGTTCAATTAGCTGATCAGCAGTGGTGAAAAAGTAATCTGCAGTTATAAAACATCTTATAGTTCATGAGGTTGTCATCCCTTCCACCAACTGCGAGATTCATTTGATTCTTTTTTAGTTTGTCTTTCTGATGAACTGGATATTTGTTTATTTAAAATCATGTTGTAAGCTGCTTGACAGCGCCAAACTTACTCCATTTACACTTGAACCTGTAAATAAGAACACTCTCTTTACATTTTCCCATAAGAATTATCAGGGTTTCATCCTGCTCATCCTTCCCCCAAAGTAGGCCTTCTATCTGGGCAGCTAAAGCTGTTTTAGTGCCAGTACCAGGCCGGGAACTGAACTGAAATGGAACTAGTACATTAGTGTCATCCAAGAGTGTCTGCAGTGACATAGCCAAAACTTGTTCAAACACCTTGCCCAGAAAAGGTGTATTTGTAAGTGGCTGATAACTGGAATGTTCTTGAGGATCCAGAGAGGCTTTTTAAAGGAATGGCCACATGACTGTTTCTTTTAGGATGGCCTGGACTCCTTCTGGCAAGGAGACTTTTATCATCTCCTGTCAACCCTTCCCTGCTAGATGTACAATGAAGCAAGTTGAGCAGGGGGGGATCTACACTACTGCCTTTAAAGCGCTTTGAAAACGTTTTGAAACCTGTATATGCAGTGTGTCCTGGGCCCCAACAGTTGTCAAAACTGTTATAAAGCGCTTTAAAGCAGTAGTGTAGATCCCCCCCAGATCTCAAGAGGTTACACTGGTGGTTTGAAAGCCCCTGGAATTTGGTTCTTTCCTTCCTAGCTATGGTAATATGCTAACATTGCCCCCTCCTCAAAATTTGGCAATGTTGTCATGGGCTGGAACCATAGCCTGGCTCCTCCAACAGGTGTAGCTGTTAATTGCATAGGTGTAGCTGAGACCGATATTTTTATTCCAATGTAACTGTGATCAGACCCAATTTGGTTTGGGACCAGAGGAAGCTGGGGGCCCCAATGTCAGTGGGGCAGTGACTCCACTCCAGGTTTCAGTCAGAACTCTAAAGCATCTTGGACAGCTCCTTTAGAGTTCTGATTGGTACTGACTGAACCCTGGAGCAGATTTACAGCCCCACTGACATCAGCGCTCCCAACCTCCCCCGATTGAGACCAGTGCACTATGGGAGGGGAGGCTTATCTTCCCCATTTTTCCCTCCAAAATTTTACCTGCTCTCCCCGTGCGGGGGTTAAAAATTATAGGAGGAAGAATGGAAGTTGAAGTAGTTGAAATAAAATAAACGGTGTTGATGAGGTGAAAAGTTAATGCAGGATCAGGCCTTCCACAATGCAACTCAGAACAGCAGAGAACTAGAGGGAGGTTTATTCTTACTGAGAATAAACTGGTCTGAACTGGTTCTCCCTAGGAACAACCAATCAATGCATGCTAGCAGATAATAAGGCTCAATCAATTGCTGACAGATCTATACAGGGAAAACTAGAGCAGTTCTAAATATGGAGGGGGGCAATATGACAATAACCCAATACTGAGTTGGGGCAAAACATGGAGCTCTGGCAGATTTTGGTCTGGCAGTTAGGGTGAACTTCCATTTATGCTCAGGCTTTAAGTAAATAAATGCAAATATTGGAAAATGTCAATAACCCTCCAGTGACCTAAAGGAAACTGAGGCCTTAGCTAGACCTAAGGTTTATCCCGGGATCGTCCCGGGGTCATCCCTGTTCATGTAAATGACACACAGGATATCCTGGGAGCAGGCAGGGACGACCCTGGGATAAACCTTAGGTCTAGCTAAGGCCCAAGTCTGGGTAGTGTTGCACCCGTGGAGTGCACACCGCTCAAGTAATTGTGTAACAATATAAAAGCTGAGGCATCTGTCTTATGGCAGGAGGCAAACATCATATACCAACTTACATTTCTATGCTAAAATGAAATTCTTTTTTCTTTTCTTATTAGAACTTGTACTTGGCACCATAAAACATATTATACAGTAAACAGGATCAGAGTTAACAGAATGCTCAATAATGTTTTCATGGTGAAATAGTAACATCCCCAAACACATGAATTTGCGACTTGTGTTTTATTATGAAAGTTCTAGTGCTTTGTGAAGGATTTATAACCTATGCAATATGCTTGTTTCATTTCGAATCGTTTTTTTTTTAAAGAAAAGAAGCACATGATTTATGTATGATGAAAACAAACCTTTTAGAAAGCTTGATTTTTTTTCATACCTTTGTAATAGCACTTGGAGTTTAATGATAGTTTAATTGCTCTGTGTGACTGGTTTCCCGTCAGGCGACTTTGCCTAGATTGCCTTCCATTGCACTTGGCTATATATTAAATATCTGAGTGTTCTGGAAGTGGATGAGTGCTGGTTAGTTTGATATAGCCAACAGCGTGTGGAAGAATTATTGCATGCTCAAGGTCACTTAGCACTTCCCATCATACAATGTGAATAGTGTCATTTGAAATCTTACATGGCGGTTTAGCTTGCTAGAGCCAGGAGGGTAAAGACTCCATAATAGCATTTATTTAACTTTATTCCTCAATTGTAATTGAATTCTACATCTAGGAAACTGCTTCTCATGGTTGGCTGTCCAGTGAACCCCAAAACAAGTAATCTGGTCTGATGATAAGTGGCTTGGCATAAGAAAAGTACTGCAGAGCTTCATCTGATTGTAATGCAACTTCCCCATAATGACTAGTGACATTACTGTTCATTTTGAACTGCAGGAGTCATTTCATTCACTTCTAAAAGATTCTCCTGGAATTTTTCATCTGAACAAGTTTTTGCTTGTATATTAGTAGAATAATCATAAGATAGAAGTCTGATGGAGGTTCTATAGGTAGCGGGGAATTTGATTATCCTAGGAATTGCAGGGGGGCATCTTTGGGACTAGGCAATAAATGGATAAGAGAAAAAGTGGCATTTGCTGTCTGTTTCTGGTAGGGCTGTACTGATTTGTCAAGGACTGCATCACTCACCACAAAATTGACTATTTTTTTCAGTTTTTGTGTGGATGGAATAGAATCAGAGTGGCTGCCATTTTGTTTTCTCTAGAAACCCCTGTTCAGAGGTGCTTTTTGAACAGTGGAAAATTCAAAATGGCTGCTATCATAAAAAAAAAAAAAAAAGTCTGCCTGCTTTGCCACTCCCTGGAAACTGAAGATAGCAGTTGAACATTTACAGGAAACACACATACCTCAAAACTTAATTTTATTTGAGAGGTACAATAATAAATATTCCTACAAAAAAGGGGCAGTGACTGGAGCAGTCTTCTTAAAAATTTAAAGTCACAATATTCAGTCCAATTTGTAGAGTTCATTCAACCCATTCAATTCTATTTCTAAACCTAAACTACTAGGGAAAACATTTTAATATTTGTCTTTCTTTCTTTTTAGAAATAAGAATGTATTGCACTCTCTCTTTCACCAAGATGTTTTAGTCAAAGCAGACCCAAAGGTTTAAAAGTATCCCATGCCATTTGGGATGATGGTGGAGGTCAGAATCTAAAATTAACAGGGCAATCCTATGCATGTCTAAGCAGAGTAAAATGGGATGTACTCCAAGGAAAGCACACTGAAGAATCAGCAAAATGATTCAGAGAAATGAAGTTGAGCAAAGGGTTATATTATGAAATCATTTTCCTTCGAATTACTGGGCCAATTTCACAAATTTGTAGTTGATTCACTGTTTCTCTCCAGCTCTGGTTTTGAGATGTTTTATTCAGATGCTAGTGTTTCAGTTCCCAGAGAAGATAACATTTCTTTGGTGTTTGCTAAAATCTGGGTGCATGAGCATCTGGAAAGAAAGCTTTGGTACACCGGCCGCTTCCAGGATTTACTGTAAGGAATTTTGCTTGGGGAGAGCCATCAGGGAAAAATGGATATTCAAAGAAAGTGAGCTAAATGCAGCATGAAGAACAGGGCAGGGGATCAGTGTAGGGTTAAGCTCCAAGCTGAATTATTTTGGTGACTATAAAGATCCATAGAGGAGACATGCTTAAAAGGTATAACATAAAGATGGAGAAGTTATGGTCCTCTGAATGGAATACAACTCCCATCATCCTTACCATGGTCTGTACTGGCTCAGGCTGATGGAGTTGAAGTCCATGCAACATGTGGAGGGCCCCAGGATCTCCACCCCTGTAGTAAAAGCGCTAGTGGCATATCTCTAATAAAATAAAACATAGGAAGACTCTTAGCAATTTGAATATTGGACAATATGTCAAAGATATTTGCAGGCTTTTACGTTTGTCCTCTGAATTCTAATGCATGGAGAGGTTGCTACATAATAAAAACGCCCTCCACAGATATACAAAATCCCCTTGCTGTTTCAGTCACATTCACAGGCTGCAGTGAAGACATGAAGATGTGTTGTGTTTGGCCTCTGAATCTCCTTTGTGAAATAAAATCTTAACTAGTAAATTTCTATTAGTCTGTTTAAGCAATTTTCATGGGCAATGTAGAAACAAATTGTTGTCATTTCATAAATTGCATTACTTCATACCATAACTTGCATTATTAATAAGAATGGGCCTTCCCTTTCACAAAGTGTGAAAGCAGAAAGTCCATAAAGTACCTTCGGTGATGAATAGAAAATAATGTTTTAACTCTCCTTAGTATCTTAGTTCATAAGCTTGTCTGATGTGTATGCCTAGATTGAACATGGGCTGAAAAAATATTAAGCAGAGACTTCACTGTACATCTAAAGGAGATTTATAGAAGCAACATATTTTTCAGGAAAGTTGTCATGTTTATTTGGGATAGCCTTACCCAAGTTGGTATTCTGCAGATATTTGAACTTCAATTCTCATCAGCCCTAGCCAGCCTGGCCAATGGTCAACAATGCTGAGAGTTATGGTTCCAAACCTCTGGAGGACACCAGGTTGGGGAAGGCAGAATTGAGACATCTCCGTGAAGGATGGATGCATATCAAGTGGAGACTGACAGAGAGGAGAGGAGATATGCTGAAACAGCACATCTCGCCTTCTTCCAGGTCATAGGGGCATATCCTGTTTAAGTTAATCAACTCATAGTTGGTTTTTGTAAGTCTTGCAGTGGAAACAAAGGTACTTAAATGCTACTGAGTTAATTTTCCACTGGAATATGTCTTGTTCGATTATCACTATCAGTTTTTTCAAGCCTTAGAATAATTGTTTCTTTTCTGGCAGGATGCAACATGGGTGGCTAATGTGTGGAGTCATGTTGTGTAATTTGTTTATTTACAAAATGTACAGGCTTAGAAATCTGGAATTGCTTTAGCCACTTAGAGCACAATCCTATGCATGTTTAGACAGAAAAAAGTCCTACAGCTCCCAGGTTCTGGAATTGTATGATGTTGCGAGTGGAGAAGGAAGCATGGAATAAAGACACAGACACTAGAGCTTGGGATAAACTAGGGGCTCTTTATTTAAACAACAAGGGAGATTCAACCCCTCCCAGGAACTGCATGTGAAAAGTGCGGGTATCAATATGTCCTAATCTCAGGCTACTTGCCTGGCATTATGGATGAACCACTCTCTTAAGCCAGGAGTCGGGTAACCCGGCCCCTTTCTTATGTGACACTTTGAGAGTGTGGGGAGACCACCCAACATCATCCCTACTCAGAGTTGTAAAACCCTGAGTAGATGAGGCAGGAGGATCTCCAAAAGCATACCATATACTGACATGGGAGCCAGAGAACGGGGCGGGACCAGCCTTTATAGGCTTGGCCCTTCCCCTGCCTCACGTGTGCATATGCGTGAGACCTTTATTCCCCTCCTCCCCATGTGCTAGCCAAGTGGGATAAATGACTTTTTCTGCAAAACATGCATAGGATCCCATCTTTATTCTTTCAACTTCTGCATTTTCCTGTCCAATAAACATCCACACAATGGACTTAGATAAGTGATGCCTATGGGTTCCTACTCTGTTATGAAGTTCTCATGTGTGATGTTTATTTACTCTTTGTATGTCAATACCTACCAGAGCAAATTACTATAGTTTGGCAAACATACTTTGGAACCTAGAAGAGCTGTATCTCATTAAGAGTGTGGAAAGAGGTGCACCTTGTCAAGATGGTAAATGGAGTCGCTGCTTCCTTTTCCACATGAAAGGAAATGTACTTTGATCTAGCTAAAATCACACTTCTTACATTATTTCGGTCACTGAGGTTGACCTCTTTTGCCAGCAATTGCACAAAAACTGGGAGGAGAAGCTTCTGCTTCTGGCACAGCATGTATAACACTCTGCTATAAGCAGAGGCATACTCCCAGAAATCTGAGCACTGTTATCTCTCATATTTATGTAGCAGAGATGCTTTCATCTACATCTGCAGTCTCGTGAAGAGGGGCCAAAAATAAACTTGTCACCAGCTATCATGAAAACATTCTGGCAGTTGGTTATCCTTGCCTCCATCGGATTGATTTAAAGAAATAATTTGTTTTTCCTTCCCCCACCCCCTTTCTTCCAGCCTGAATGACATGTGATCCATAGTTATGATGTGCTGAGGGTCAGCTGCGCCACTGTGCAATGAGGTAATAAACACAAAGGCAGAAGATGAACTGCCCTCTACTGCCCACTCCCCTCAATCTTTTAGACACAGACTTGACTGGAGGACATGCAAGGACTATTAAGTAGTTAACCTACTGCAAAAGAGTGCAGCTGCAATGAATGGTGTGTCCTTTGGTTAAAAGCATCCTCAGGCCTGTTAATTACAGACCTGTAGGGCATCCACATTTTTTATAAATAAGTGATGCTCTGACAGAGAAAGCGATTCAAGCGGGGCTTGATCAGCTAATTTGAACACTCCCATACACATACACTTCTATTTATTTAAATATTTAAACCGTCCTTTCATCCCAAGCAGCCCCCCCCAAGGTGGTGTACAAAAAGAAATAAAAGAAGGAAACAAATTCAGAATAAGAAAGCAGAACTATAGTTTTAAACCTCAGAGAGCAGAATCAAGCCTGTATTAAAAACCATTAAAAGCTGAAGGGAACAAAAATGTGTTAGCTGCCCACCTAAAACTGAGTAAAGGTGGGTCTAGTCCCATGTCCCTTGGGAAGGAATTCCACGATTGGGATGCTTCCACAGAGCAAGCATCCCTGCCTTGCATTCCCACCGACTTAGGCCAGATCTACACCAAGCAGGATATAGCAGTATGAAAGCAGTATATAAGAGGCAGGAACCACACCAAGCAGGGTATAATGGTATGGAAGCAGTATATGGTCAGTGTCAATGGGCCCCCAAAATTGTCAGTGCACTTCAATACCACTATAAAGCAGTAGTGTGGCTCCTGCCTCTCATATACCGCTTTCATACTGCTTTATCCTGCTTGGTGTAGATCTGGCCTTAGTCTCTCTTGTTGGTGGGTTACACAACCGGCCTTTGAAGAAAATTGTAAACCAAAGGCTGATGCATAGGAGGGTTTTATAGGTTAAGAATCAGCACCAGAATTGGGCCTGGGGGAAAATGGGAAGCCAGTGCAATTGATGTAAGACTGTAATATAGTCTGTGAAACACGCAGCAGAAAGAAATTCCAATAGGGCCTACTTCTGAGCATAGGTGTGCCCAAGGAGTGTGCCAGGTGTGCCTAGGCACACCCTAATATCTCAAACAATAAGCGCCAAATTGAGGGGGATATTGAGTGGGGATCCACATGCAGTGGGGACAGTCCCACCACCTCACCGAAGATCCACTGCCTTCAAGAAAGCACCGTTGCTCCCATCTGCAGGAGCAAAAAGGAATCACTCTGCTGGGATCCTCTCTGCCAGGAGCTGCACTTCAAAGAGGCCAGAAGGAGGGCCCCCAAAGTATATTGTAATATTGCCTCATAAGCCTCTTCTCCATCCAGTGTCACCACAAAGCCTCACCAATGCTGGAGCTTGAGGAGTGTCTCTTCATTCCCTCCCCCACCTGCAACGGCCCTCCTGTGGTCAGGCAAGCTGAATGCAAAGTAGAGCATCAGTGTCTACAGTGTTTAATAAATAAATGAACAAAAATAATGTCCACTATGATTGAGTATTCAATAAATGTTCGCCTTAAAAAATCCCCGGGTGCACATCCTAATGAAATGTTCTGCGCACGCCTATGTTTCTGAGTAGACATATGTGTAGGATTGAATTGTAAAGGCAACACTATGAAGACTGAAATGGGGATGGGGAATAGGTTTTTCTTCTTCAAGATGTATTTCAGCCTGCAAGAGCACTGTCTACTTTATAAATCCTGCCGGCTTTAATGAGACTGGAAAGCAGCTTTTTAGGCTTGGAACCGCAGCCAATGTCTGCATCAAAAGTATAAACCTGGGAAGTGTAGATACTGGGGAATATGACAGCTCTAGATAAAGGTGGGAAACTGAATGGAAAAGGCACTACTTATGCAGCCTATTAAGTACTATGCTAAAACACCAGCTTGGCACTAGTTTGCCCAATTGCAGGTTGGTTCATAAACCAAGCCATGGTGGCTTGTTAATGACCCAAAATTGGTTGAGTGCCAGCCCAATTTACATAATTGCCCTCACTGGGCACAGCTTCTTATGATGTCTGAACATGGCATGGGGGGTTGGTTGGGGTGGTTAATGAGCTACCCAGAACCCATGGTCTGTTGCAGGGTTCTGTAGTGGTTTGTTAACCATGCCAACCAACCACCATGGCTGGGTTCAGATGCTATGACAAGCCATGCATAGAGAGAGTATTTATGTAAATTGGGACGGCATGTGACTGGCATGTGCCTGGGTGGTTAATGAGCCACTGTGGCTTATTAACCAACCTGCGATCATGCCAACTGGCCCATTGCTTCCTGAAGTGCTTACTCAGTGATCATGTTACTCTTTCACCAATTTGAAAAGCCTTCTGCGTGCAATCATTTCAAATATCTGCAAAAGCCCCCTGTGTGGGAAAGGAGAGGGAGAGAGGGAAAAGGAGGTGGAAGACAAAGGGGTGACCTGCCCACTTATGGATCTGGCCCTATCCACCACTGGTTTTGGCTTCGTTCACTTCCCAGAAGAGTTTCCCTTTTCTGGAAAAAGTGTAGAAAAGGGCAACTAAAATGATCAAGGGGTTGGAGTAGGTCCTCTATGAGGGAAGGTTATGTAGCTTGGAAAAAGGAGGGTGCAAACTTATGCATGGTATGGAGAATGTGGATAGGGAGACATTTTTCCAGGGTCAGCCCATGAAGCTGGTTGGTGGGAGATTCCAGACAAATAAAAGGAACTACTACTTCACACAGTGCCTAGTCAAGCTATGGAATTCATTTCCACAAGATGTAGTGACGGCCACCAATTTGGATAGCTTTAAAAGGTGGTTAGACAAATCCTTGGAGAAGAAGGCTATCAATGGCTACCGGTCCTGATGGCTATGTGCTACATTCACCAGCTTTGGGGGAACATGGGCAGGAGGGTACTATTGTACTCATGCCCTGCTTGTGGGTTTACAATTGACAGCTGGTTGGCCACTGTGTGAACAGAATGCTGGACTAGATAACCTTGGTCTGATCCAGTATGGCTCTTCTAATGTTCTTATGTTCACTGCTGACATGTGATCCCTAAGAGATTTCCTTCGAGGGAACACAGCCCTCAGCCAGAAAAAAAGGGTTTCCCACCCCTAGTTTCAATAGTGGTTATGAGGCTAGCAATGCTTTGAATTTGACAACTGAGAGACTTCCATGGACATCTGGATAGCAGTGCATTACAGTTTTTGATGGGTCAATGAAAGAAAAGGGAGGCAGTAGAGCAAAGTGATATACTGGCCTTCTGTAGGCTATTTGGAACAGTTGACATTAAAATGAATGTAATATCAATAGTATAATCAAGTTACATTGAATTATAACTGTACAAGCTCCTTCCAGGTTTTTTTGGTGGTTTTATGACTTATTACCTGTACAGATCTGCCCTCCCGTTCCTCCAGTGCTTCCTTTAGAAATGCTGCTTCCTCCTGTAGTGCTGGAGTTAATGCGACCCTTTGCATGTTAATGCGATCCTTTATTCTAAAATAGATTAGAGAATATGCAAAGTTCTCATTTCCGTCCGAATGCAATTCTAGCCATGCAGACAACTTGAAAAAAATTCTCTTAAATAGTCCAGCACCTGAACATTGCTCATGCAGAATTCAATTTAAATAATTTCAAATGTGAAGTGTCTGCTCAGTTTTCTCCCTTGTAGCTTTGATGGAATTTTCTTTCCTGCAGGAGTACTTGGAGGTTTGTTCTTTAGGGGAATTAAAAATAAAGCAAAGCAAAACAAAACACCAATCTTGCTGTTTGCTTTAGTCTGCTAATTATTTCACCCTTTCCTCCTCCCTCCCCTTTGAAGATGAGCCATATTTTAATTGCTGTATGAAAGTTTTGTCTTGATTAGACGGGAGGTTTCAATGCCTCTTTAAAGGAAGCAAATGGGAAGTTCTAGCTTTTTTCTCCCTTCTCCCTTTTGGCTCTTGTTCCTTCTTGCACATCTGTGCAACTGAAGTGGAGCTACTAAAGGGGAGACAGGAGAAGAGCACGGTACGTACTGAAAGCTCAACAAAGAAGCAGGCACACAGCACCTCTGCTGAATTGCCAGTTCCCTTGCGCCTGAATGCCAGATGGTGCGCAGCGCCGCAAAACTCTTAACAACCCACATGTCAGGTAGGCATACTGATGTGAACAGATTGTAACTGCCTTTATGTCCAGGCTTGGAAAGGGATCTCACAGATATTCCTGGTGAAGGCTTTAAGGGTGGATTTTATGGACCTCTCTACATATGCTCTCCTGTGGTTCTCCTCTGTAAATAAGGCTGTCTCCCAATCCTGCATAGGCACTGGGGAGAATTTTGTTTGGTTCGCATTTTAATACTAACTTCCCTGAGTTTTGTACTGTGGAGCCAAAATGCGAACAAAAACTCAGCTATCTTTCAAAATTCACACTTTTCTGAATTTCGCAATAGAGTTTGCTAAGAAAAATAAAGCGTATAAATGTGTGGATATTAGAGACAGCTTCACACAAAATGCATATATTAGTGAAAGTAACATTCAAAATGCAATAATAATAATAATAATAATAATAATAATAATAATGTCCCACCCCAAATTGGATCAGGACTGGGGTGGGGGAGGTGTTTAACCCCTTTGTCTTGAGTCATTTCCCAGAATAAAATCACCCACTCCTGAAGCTGCCATTTGTCCCACAAGAGAAAGCGTGCAGTTACCTGAAAGGAATAAATCAATGAAATACATTGTGAAATATGCTGGCATTTAACACTTCATGGAACAGCAGCTTTTGGGAGATGCGTTGCACTTCTAAGTCATGCCAAGTGTGGAAGCAGGCCTCCTGTGCATAGTGAAAACTGTGCATAGCCACAGATATGGTAAATGCATTTCTAAATGCATTTCCACTGCAAGTTTCCAATGAGCGGCAAATGAGTGGACATGGAAAGAAATGGAAAAATTGAAAAAGCAAATAAAGAGGATCCACCTTAGACAGAACGATGTCATGGCCTGGAAGCCTGATGGAGAAGACCTCCCAGGACAGATACGATTAAGTCCCTGATGATCCCCAGGAGGCAGTTGCGAAAGCAGTGACCAAAGTAGAGGCTTCGGCAGTGAAGGAGCCTCAGTAGATAGTGAGGTGTCTGTCTCTAATTCCGGAGGAGGTTGCTCTGACTACCCCTTGGAATTGGATAATTCCTGCCCCAATTACAGATGGCCTAACTCTGTCAAGCCAAGGAACCACATGAGACATTTTAACTCAATCCAGACTGCACTTTTGTGTGCTCCATTCCATTGGTTATGCTGCCTGGAGATGATGGGAGTTATAATCCAGCACATCTGAGGATATTGGGTTGGGAATGACTGAAAAAGCACCAGCCGACTTCTGACCAGCGCTGTAGCAACACTCACAGCTTCTCTGTGGGTCTGGTATCTGCTCTGATCCTGAAGCTTGCTCCACAGGGAGCTCTCTCTCTGCAGACTGGCCTTACTACTCTTGACCAGAGTATATCCACAGGCTCCAGTCTGGGACAGGAGAGAGGGTCACAATTAGGGTGGCCATGTATGAATCACTTAAAAAGAGGAAAAAAGAAGATACTGATTTGCATACAATTAGCATGCACTCCTTTATCTTATGTAGGAATACGGTAGTGTAAGGTTTGTTACTCAAGATCTGCCAAACTGATTTTGCTCATTTTTGTTTTAAACTGAAGCTTGAGCAGTGTAGATGTGCAGAACATTTTGAAAGTTCAAAAGTTCAAAGCGCAAGCTTTAATAGCAATTTCCTCCATGCCAAACAGACAGGGCAGCCTCTCCACCAGTGGAATGCTCAGCCAATCCGTGGGGTGCAAAGGTGGGTCCCCAGTGCGGCCACACGGTTAGGCTGTTTCCGGTAGCATGGAGTGGGAAAGGGATGGAAGTAGACAATTGGTGTGCATGACCGAGGGGAAAGAGCCACACGCACATTTCGGAGAGTGGAATTCACTATGCATGAGCCAAATTTGCACCCCTCTGTGGTGAAGGGGATGTGGGGCAAAAAAGTGGGAAAGGACCATGCTTACTAGCACCCATGGCAATGTGGGATTTATGCTAGTATGTATAGAAGCCTTTTTAGAAACAATAAACATAATTTTACGAGAAATGCTGTACTTCTCACCATAGTGTGTAAGATTGCAACTAGATCACCCGCTCTCCAGGTCCCAGCCATTGATGGGCAACATTCCTTATGGTTCTTTATCTTTAAACTGGGATTGGACAGGACAGCCCTTAAACAGAGGCCAGTCCTCTGGTAGCCCTTCAAATAGATGATTGTCCTCTGTAAAAGAAGATACACAGCCACCCTAAATCCTCTTCATACACTTGTCTTTTTTCTTCTTCCAGTGAATATGTTAAAACAGGGGAAATCTCACCACTTCAGACAGGTATCATTGTGGCAATTGCCTTTCTGGGATGGTTTGGTGTACATAAAAAAGGTCAGGTGCATTTGCCTCAAGTCGTAACCGAACAGCAGCAGTGAAGACTAGGGCAGGATCTACACTACTGCTTTATAACGGTATTGAAGTGTACTGACAACTGTTGGGGCCCATTGACACATTCCATATACTGTTTTCATACTGCTTTTGTAGTGTTATATCCTGCTAAGTGTATATCTGGCTGTAGTGTACAGAAGCCTCCTTGGCTTTTAGTTCAGTGCTGGGTTACTAAACCCACCCCCCTCCAATAATAATTCTAGAGGCCTTGAGAATCAAACTAGACATGTCCCACAATGACTTCCTAGTTTCTGGCCTTGTACTTTGGCTCCGAGAATAGACAAAATAAATGTATTGAGACTTGATTTGAAATGTGAAGGCCTTTGTTGAGAAAGTTGCTATATCATCCCATCTGGATTCCAGAGGGAAAAGTCTGATCAGGTTAGAGCTAAGAAGCCTGAGCAGAAAGTTCAGGAGGTCCTGGAATGATTGACGCTGATAGATATTTCTCTCTACTTTGATGATACCTGAGCAATCCCTTAGCTCAGAGTAAATAGGGGTCATAAAGAAGACTTCTTTTGTCATATTATCTACTCGTATGATAATGAACCCCAGCTCTCTGGGGGACAATATGCTATATTTAGATAAACTTTTCCGTTCATAAACTTGGCTTGCTACAGCAGCTTATTTTTAGCAGCTAAGCAGGAAGACTTCCAAGGGTCTATTGGAAAAAGGTAGTTCTATAGACTCAGGGCGTTACTAGACGAGGCTGTAGCGTGCGTTACCTTCCGCAGTCATGTCGACACTTCCAGATGACGTTCACCAGGATCCGTCGTTATCCTGCGGTGAAGCCTCCTTATCCCGTCTTTTTAAAAGTGAGTTTAAGCGCGGCTTTTCCTGCCGGCCCGCGCTAATTCGGAGTTGAGTGTGGGAGGATGAGAGGTCACTGCGGTCAGCACTGGTCAGGAAAAGGCGTGCTAAGGGGAGTGGCCAGCGGCTTTGGTCAAGCCGCCTCCGCCATTTGTGCCCAGTCCGCAGCTGGGGCAGCGGAGCTGAGTGGCTTTTTTTAATTATTCCAACAGTTGCAGTTTGCGCAGGACCGGAGGACCGGAAAAGTGGCTGGTGAGCTGCTGGGGGTGTGTGGGGGATGGGTGGGGTATGTGCACCTGTTTTTTCTATTTCAACCTCTGCGTGGGTCACTTTTCGGAAAGGCGGGCATCCAACAGTAATGGGAAGTTGGTGACTCCTCGCGGTGGGCAGCCACAGCGGCCGAATAATGGTGGTGCTTTACGCTGCACCGAAGATGTAAAGGCCAGCGGGGACTGAGGGGGATGGTACAGGCATGAAGGGCTGTGTGCCTGTTGGTGTGGGTACGCGGCTGGAGGAGGGCAACAAGCGAGGGCTGCTGCCATGCCTATGCCCAGATGTGGGTTGGCTCCGTGGGATGGGGGGAGGGCACAGAGGCGGTCATCGCCACCGACACTTCGGAGGCGTGATGGGAGATGTAGGCACAGAGTGCCCATGCAGATGACTGACCTCGGGTCATATTACACCTGCCACGACCCCCATCAGGAAGTTACAGCATCAATGTTGACCCTCAACAGCGGCACTCGCTGGCCGCGCCCCCTGTGAGCCATCCACCAATGGCAACTGGCTCCCCTCTGCCCAGCCTGAGGGGGGTGGTATGCAGCAGCAGCAGCAGCACTTCAGCTGCCACTGCCGCCGCCGCTGCTGGTGCCGGCAGCGGCGGCAGCGCTGACGGCTGCGCTAGTGATCTACGCCGATTGCGGTCTTTTGGACTTGCGCAAACCGTGTGGCGAGCGAAACCCCCCCACGGAAATCAGGCCGGTGTGGCTGCACAACCGTGCTCGAGGCGGCAGCAGCACAACCGGAGCAAACTTCTGCCACAAATCTAAAGAAGGTGTGGATCATGAGGCATCACAGCTGAACGGGAAAATCCACTTTCACCGCTCCTCAAACACGGAACACCCGGTAGGTCTAGCAAAGCCCTCAGTGAGTGCTGTTCATTTAACTGTGTCTACATGGGCAACTCAGTGATAAAAACATAAGAAGAACCATACTGGATCAGACAAAAGGTCCATTAGTCTAGCATTCTGTTCACACAATGGCCAACCTGCTTCTTGTGGGAAACCCACAAGTAGAACATGAGTGCAATAGCATCCTCCTGTCCATGTTCCCGAACAACTGGTGTACAGAGGCATACTGTTTCTGATATTGGAGGTTGCATATAGCCATCAGAATTAGTAGCCATTGATAGTCTTCTTCGCCTAGGATATTTAACCCATTTTTAAATCTATCACTACATCCTGTGGAAGTGAATTTTATAGTTTAACTATGCACTGTGAGAACAAGTCCTTCCTTTTATCTGTTTGGAAACTCCTACCAATCAGCTTAATGGGATGTCTTGGGGCTCTATTATTATGAGAATGAGAAAGAGAGAGGGGGGGGGTCTTCCTATTTACTTTTTTCACATCATGCATAATTTTGTACACCTCTATCATGTTTTCTCTCACTCATGTTTTCTCTAAGCTAAGCAGTCCCAGGTGTTGTAAGCTTTCCTCATAGGGGGGATTGCTCTAATTCCCTGATCATTTTAGTTGCCACTTTCTGCAATTTTTCAACTCTACTATATCCTTTTTAAGGATGGTGTCCAGAATGGTGTCCACAGAGAGCTTCGGCTATGGGATGGTATATTAATAATAATAATAATGCCATTGTTTCTGACTTCAGTTATGCCTTAGAGAACTCCTACGCTTCATGGATAGTCAACTTCTATTCCTTTAAAAGTTCCTCTGCCTTTGTTTCTTCATTGCACCATGTTATGTCTTAAGAAACTCCTATGCTGCATGAATAGCCAGTTTTGATGCTCCTTTGCCTTTGTTTCTCAAACACAATATTGACCCTTTGGCTCCACCCATGCTGACCCCTTGGTTCCGCCTTTGCCTGTGGCCCACCTTCAGCACTCCCAGCCCCCAGCTGCCACTGCCCTAGATCATATTCTTTCTTCCATATTAAAAGGCAACATTTTGTAAAGATTTCAGCAAGCATTTTATGAAGAAAGTGGAAGGGAAGTGAGTGGTTAACTGGATGCTGTATTTCCCATGCATCTTATAGGAAGAGGATCACAAATCACCTAAGAAAGATGGTTGACGCATTTAGTTATTTGCAAAATAGATTTTTCTAGCAGATGTTCTGCTACTGTTCCCCAAAATTAATTCTGAAAGAATGAAATGTGGCAGAATTATATTCATTTTACCAATGTTATGGGATAATTGATAGGTCTGACATGAGACATACGGGCATAACAGTAGACTAGATAATCTTATAGACTTTAATGCACAAAGGTGATGTATTATTTAATAACTTGTATAAAAACATTTTGTAGACTTTCATATAACTGTTGAAAATTTAAACAGTAAAAACAAATCAAGAAAACGGTGGAATTGAACTTTATTATATTAGTCCTGGCAGTGCCTATCTTTTATCCCAAGGAGTAACATTTGTCAGAAATAATGTCAGAACAATATGACATATATCCTCAAGCAACATAAAATGGCAACAGGCATGACCTCTTCTGTTTCTGAACTGCATACAAATAATCCAAATGTTACATGAAATGGAAGCCCAAGGCTAATATCTTCACATTTTTTTTATATTGATCCAAAACATATTGAGACTTACTGGAGTCTTTGATCAGATTTTTACAATGTAATCTTATACATGTTTACTTAGAAGCAGTCTCTATTGAATTCAAGAGACTCCCAGGTCTGTATAAGGCTTCAGTCTCAGTGCAAGATAATTTTGGTAAAGGAAGTACAAAGTAAATTGTCACACAATGTAGGCACCTGTTATTTACTTAGTAATTGGATGCTCAATGCCAAAGCTTGACCATTTCTATATAATAGAGGTTTAAAAACTTTGTTATCATGTCCTCTCCTAAAAAAGAAAGAAAAGGTTTGAACTTCCCAGGTTATTATTAAAAGAGAAAAAGATTACACCTGAATAGGAATGCAGGCACATGTGGGGAAATCGTGGGAGAACTGCATGTTTAAGGAATCTTTGGAAATTAAAATATCTCTAAAAATCAAGCAGCTCTACTTCATTCTAGTGACAATTCATTTGTATTAAAGAAAGTGAAGTACACAATAGGGAGGTAGGACAGGGGCAAATACAGCTCCCCTCAGGATGTTTTCATCCACCCCAATGATTCTAACAGTGCAGTATTTTACTTTATCCCAGATAGGGGTGTACTTCTATGGGGATTTTGTCATTTTATGCCCAACTAGGGTTGTATCACCCTGGCCTGGCCTGGTTTCTCCCTTTGTGACTCCTGGGACTATCTGAGCCTTGTCTGGGGCACTTGCCAGCCTTAAAGCAGGATAAGGATCTAGTGACCATGGCAGTGAGAAGGTAGACTTAGGGCCTTGCTAGACCAGGCCTTAGCGCGCCTTCCAACCTGGTTTCCCTGCTGTGCGTCCAGATGACGCACAGGGGAATCCGGCGGCAGGCCGCAGTGAGGCCTGGTCTAGCGTGCCATAAGCTAAGTCGCTTATGGCGCGCTTTTCCCCCAGCTCCGGCCTCAGGCTGGGGCTGGGGGAAGTGTGGAGACTTCCGTGGCTTTTCGCAGCTCCTCGCTTACTCACGAGGAGCCGCGAAAAGCCGCGGACCTGGCACAGCGCTCATAGGAGCGCTGTGCCCATCGGCGGGGGGGGGGAAGAGAGGGGAGGGCGAAGGATGGGAGGGTGGGTGGCACGGGGGGAGGGCGGGTGCGATCGCGCTGCTGCCGCCCGAGCAAGCAGCCGAGCGGCGCTTGCCCGGGCAATGCCACCCCATCCCGGGCATTGCCCGGGCAAGCGCCGCTCGGCTGCTTGCTCGGGCGGCGGCGGCGCGATCGCACCCACCCTCCCCCCGTGCCACCCACCCTCCCATCCTTTGCCCCCCCATTTTAAAAATAAAAATAAAAAAGCCACTTACCTTCCCAGAGTCTTCGGGCCACCCGCGGCCCCTTTAAACAAACAAACAAACAAACAAAATGGCGGATGCCGCAGGGCTTGCGTCCTCCCTGCGGCTCCGCCGTCTGGAAGCGTGGGGGAGGCGCGCTAACATTAGCGCGCCTTGGCCCTGCCTCCCTGCTGGCGTAAGCCGGCAGGTCTAGGAAGGCCCTTACTGAGGGTGTCTTGACCAAGGCCTTCAAAAATCTGGAGCCAGCACTGGTACAAAGTTTTCTTTGAATGGGGTGGGAGACCCACACCCCCTCCAAGAAACACGCGAACTGTGCATGCATGCTCTCATGTGGAGTATAGGGCGTGAACACATGCACAAAACAACTTGCCTACCTCAGTTGCTGCTTCTGCTACTCTATAACCTCCACGGCTCTACGCCCTTTGCCTTTGGGCTCTCCTACTACTGAACCCCCCAACCCCAGCTTCTCCAAAACTGAATTCCACCCTCGTGCTGAAAGGAGATTCAATACCCCAGCTTTAGAAAATAGGGGGGCACACTGCATTGGAAAATGGGTGTGCCCAAAACATGGAAGGCAGGGAACTTTTTTGTATGTATACAATACCACATAGTGAAGGGGCTCAACTGGCCCATCAATACTCACTTTTAGGCAAGCATTATTTCAGCAGGCACTTTTTTGTTTTGTTTTTAGTATTCCTTGTTTTTGGTAATTCTGTTCCTGCTGAGGTTTTTTTTAATGTTCTCGCTATTGGTTTATATAATAATAATAATAATAATAATATAATAATAATAATAATAATAATAATAATAATAATAATAATTTATTACGTTTGTATACCGCCCCATAGCTGAGGCACTCTGGGCGGTTTAGATAGGAGGCTCTCTATGTGGTTTACATTATACTTTATGTTGTTTTGTTAAAATGTTTTATCTTAAGAGATGGTAAGCTGCCTTGATTGGGCGTTTTGTCTAGAAAGATGGAATATAAATTGCATAATAAATAAAACAGATGAGGCAGAAACTGGTTCACTCCCGAAAGCTTTTTTTGTTTTTTGTTTTTAAGGGCTACAGCCAATTTATAGTAATTAATGTGATAAGGACAGCAGCTGTAGCCTTCTTTAATTCTTCAGTCTTAGCACAGAGATAGAAAATGGATTAGTTAGAGATAAATATAGCTTACAGCATTTTCTCATGAGAACAGACCCTTCAGATGTAATGCATTTTGTAGCATGACTGGACGTTGGGATGATGAAAGCAATTTGCCTTTGCCCCAGCTCAGAGACTTATGCACTGTGGATTGAATGGAAACAAATAATGTTGGTTTATTTTAAATAAAACAGGAAATAAACTCTTTTTCAAAAAGTCCACTGACGGTTGGCCCTGTAGAACCGCAAATTTTGGAACAAATACAACTCTGTATTCAAGTTGAGATGACTTGCATGTGTCTTTCAGATAAATAGAGAAAGGAGCAAGGTTTCAAGGGGAAAGGAAAATAAGACATAGAGTCGCTTTCTAAGTGAATGGCGATCTTAGCTCAAGAGAAGATATAAAATTGTACAAAGATACAAAAGCGAGCCCACTCGGTTCTTCCCTAAACTATATTTCTAGTTCCCCACTAGGAGTGTGCATATGCTGTTGTTTGCAGGTTCTCTTTTCTTTTGTTTTGTTTTATTACGATTGCAAATAAAGTAAAAAAGGAGCGTCCATACGTTTAATGATGGATTAAAAAAAACAATGTAAGAAATGGGGTATATGTGTTTCAAAGTTGGTGAGTTCCAAATAGCAATTTTGGCACATGATCCATTCATTTCTGTTTGTCTTGGCTAGAATTACCAAGTCCGCTTGAGGTCAGAGAAAGACAGAATAGTTTTTAGTTAGATCTATTTTTAGCTGAAGCCCAATTTCCATTGAAACAGAAAAAAAAGCTCCAAAGGAATTTGTAAGGCTAGGGGCTACTGGGCAAAACTAGCGACCTTAGGAGAGAGGAAAAAAAAGTCTAAGACAGAATCAAAGGCCATTATACATCATGCTAGCTGCTTCATTGCCCTGTCCTGTTTCCCTGACCTCTTAAGCTTATAGTGGAAATTTTAAGACAAAAAAAGGGTCCCCTCCCTTCACTACAGAGGACTTAAGTGTTCAATGGCAATATTGTAATTTGTATCAAACACTTCTGGGAGGAACGGGGTTTTTTTGTGGGGGGAGGGGGAAGATTTCTGTCCAGATGCCTGAGGTGTTCATTACTGCTTAATCAACTGCCACTTTTCATTTGGTGTCACCAGTGAATTGCAGCAGGAGATATTTTGTTATGAGAAGCTCCGCAGACATTTTCATAACCCCTTGAAGAAGGTCTTAAAAATTAAATTAGAGGCCCAAACGCGTTAGACTTTCCATAAATAAAATCTTAGCATCCTGAGATGTTTCTTTCCTTTCTGGGTCTACTTTGGATGCTTACCAGCCTTTGCACCCCCTAACTTAAATGCTGCCCCCTACCCCTAGGGTCCTGATCCAGATTGGGACCTTGATACCTTCTCTAGAGTAAAACAACAACAAGACATAGTGCTCAGCTATCCCAAGCAGGACAGTCCACCATGAAAGCGGTATATAAAAGGCAGGAACCACCCTACTGCCTTAGGGTGCACTGTAGGATCTACACTACTGCTTTATAGTGGTAATGAAGTGCACAGTTGGGAAAAGTGCACATTTTCAATATGTACACTCTAAAAAATGAACAACATTAAAATTTGCAATTTAAAGTTTGCATTTTAAGTGGCTCATTTTTAAAAGAGCACATTTTGTGAATACAGATGCAAATTTGGGAATTTTCTAACGTTTTCAGAGAACGTGTGTCCTGTTTGTATTCAAAGTTGTGAATGGGGCATTTGTGAGTGATTTGTGAACTGAAAGAAAATTTTCATACATTCCTATGTGGCAGCAATCCTGAGTATTACTTTTAAAGCCAATCCAAGTTGTTTTCAGCCCCAAATGAATGTTTAGTGCAATGCAGTCCCTGAAGACATCTGTGTCGTTGACAAATGGCAGTGTGGACCCTGCAGACAGTCTCCTCCTTTGCCATCCACATACCAAATGAAAAAGAAAAGAAATCATCTGGCATCTCTGTGTGTTGATCCATGAGGTGCAAAATTAGCAGGTATTTGTTGAAAAGAATTTGTTGAAAGGCAAAGCAAAGATAAGGCCTAAGCCAGGTTATTGGCAGTGTTCCTCTGGGCGAGACCATGTAACAATGAGTCATACAATGAATACTCAAGGGATAGGTATTTCACAGTGCAATCCTAGACATGTTGAGTCAGACGTTAAGTGCCTGGGACATGGGTAAAGGACTGAATGCTTAAGGTCTGAAGATCCACTCAATTTCTCCTCTTCTTTTTTGCACTGTAATTCAGTTGGTTTGCGCCATATGCTGTGTAAACTAAACAAGATTATACTTTGTAGTAAGGGTTCAACCGTGTCAGCACGCCTGCCAAGTTTTATGCCATCCAGTCCCAGTACTAGACTTTTACATGTTTCTGATACCCATGGGCTGCCTGGCATCCTAGGTTTTTCTTTTTCTATGATGATGCTGAATTTGTGAAATTGCAACCTTATCCCCCCTTCCTCATACGGATTAATTGTTTCAAAAGGAATGAGAGGACAGTAAGAGAAAATGGGTGGGGTCTTTGAAGAGAGCAGGAGATATTGACCAGTTTGAGGGTAGTAGGGTTGTATAAGGACAGCAATGGGAAGTGAGGGCAAAGAGATGAGGTGGGACAAGGTCATGCGGTGCTTTACAGGTTAAAGCAGGGCGTTTGTTCTGAATGTGGAAGGCAAGCCAATGTAGGGATTGAGGTGATCCATATAATGGTTGATGTGAATGGTTTTGGCAGAAAATTTGTGGATGGGCTGGGTGGAGGAAGAGGATTTTATTATGACAGAGAGTAAAAGATTGCAGTAATCAAGGCAGGAGAAAAGGCAGAGCACGGGCTGGAATTTTAGCTGACAAGATAGAGAGGAAGGAGCATCTTCACTGGGCAACAGAATATAAACTTCATACTAAATCATGTCATGATCTGTGCCTCCCCTTTTATTATGCTAGCTCAGGCAGGCAGAAAGTCTTTCAGCCCAAGGCCCAGATTCTATTTTGGAGAAACCTTCAGGCACCACATTCAACTGGTGAGCAGGAGCAAAGGCAAAAGTGCCCAGGGCCAAAATACAACCCCCACCCCAGCACATGTTAACTTAAAGCTCTTACTGCCAGCAACTAGAGGCATTTCAACATTTTAGAATGAGGACAAAACCACACAAAAGCCCAGATACCACCAAATGATCAGTGGTCCAGGGAAAGGGAGTGGGGCCAATAGAAGTGGGTGTGGCCATCTTGGAGGGCCTGGATTTGAACTGGAAGTTTTAGCGGACAAGGTGGAGAGGAAGGGACAGTCTTTAGCAAGGTTGTTCAGGATTGTGGTTGAATAGTGTAGTCCAAGGGCCAAATTTCATGTTGGAGAAGCTGTCTGGGGCCACATTCCAGGGGTGGGGAGGGCCAAAAGCAAAAAAGATCAGGGACAAAATAACAAAAATATCTGGGTATTTTAGCTTCAAGCTCTCGCTGCCCAGCGCTAAGCCTTAGGAGAGGCATGTTTAGAGTGGGGAGGGGGGAATGCACAAAAGCTTGGAAAAGGTCAAATGACCAGTGTTTGAGGGTGGGAGAAGGGAAGGGTGTATGGCTATTTGGGGCTTGGATTGGGATTGCAGGCTAGCTAGCGTTTTCCCTGGGCATGAGTTTCCGCACCTTGGTGTAGTCTGTAGCAGTGGAAGCTGGTGGCTCTAATCAGTCAGAGTTCTGACTGATACCTAGAGTGGATTTACTGCCCACTGACATCAGAGCCACCAGCTTCCACTGGTCTGTGGTGCCAGGATCAGACTGGGCAGACCTGCTTCAAATTTTCTGCCAGAAAAAATACGTTCACAGGACCATCACAGGCCATTTACTATTTCTCAGACTAACCTAACTCATAGCTTATTTGGAAGATAATATGGAGGCTGTAAGAGAGCTATGCAGGCTGCTCTAAGCTCATTGGCTTTATATCCTTAGGATATAAATGTTAAATAATAACCAGATTTGGTTTCTGCTGAAGAATATCAGCAGAGGAAATTGGTGTATGCAATGTCAAAGGGTGCAGTGTATATGAAGCTGTGCAAACCCCAGGCTGAGGCAGCAATTGTTCCAAATTACTGTTTCTCATAGATGGGCAGCTGAGACTTTACTTGCCAGTCATTTGGATTGTTTTTTTTTTTAAATCAGTTTTTGTGTTGATAAGGACACAGCCTTAGACTTCATTTGCTGAGATTTTTCTTAGAGGGGGAAAAATAATGCAGAGATATGAGATGGAAAGTGGTGTCAAGGTTTCAGGCCCTCCTGCTGAGCACTAATACAGACAAGGAGCTTCTCTACACATAGGAAAAATCCTGCATCCTTACTGGGGCTTTCATCCCATGCAGTCGTCCCACCGTGATGATGAGGTTCTTTACACATGACCACGAACTTCCCTTCTCCGAAAGGTTGCATTGAGTTTAATGAAACAGCACCATCTAGTGGAAGAACTATAGCACAACGGCAAGTTTGCATACTGGGAGATCTTGTGCTTTCCCAGATAATACCATAGTTGTTGTTTTTAAATCAAAATTTTCAGGGGGTGGCATGTGAGACATCCTAGATGTTGACAACATCATGTAATGGACCTACAATCTTCCATGAGTGGCCAATCATTCAATAAATTGCTTATTTAGAGAAGCTCAGGGATTTGACGGGCAATACAGACACTCTATTATTGGGTTAATAACAGGACTTCAAATCATTAAAGTCAGCAAAGGCTGGAAACTGTTTTCAGGGCCTAATTAGCTAAGTAGCATCTTTAGATGAAGGGACTTCTAGAAAGAAAGACAGTTGGCTCTTAAAATAACCATAGGCTATTATACTGTGCCCAAATAATTTTCTGAGCCACTCCTTCAGGGTGGGTCCTCTCTGCCTTGCCTCTGGTGGACAGTCAACCTGGTGGAACATCTTACTCTGCCCATAAGGACTGTCCACTTGGATCAGAGGTGGACTCTTGTGTCTGCCAGTTTGTTTCCCTTCTTCCCTTCCAACAGTAGATGGTCTCCCATGTTGAGGGGATGGGAAGGGGTTACCTCTTCCTGCGTTCCTCAGTGATATGTCCCTGGGAAGGTTCTTCGCTGGATCCTGGAGAGTCTTGGGGAATTTCCTCCCCCTCCCCCTCTGTCCCAGCTGAACGTTTTCTAGCCCCACCTCGTTTTTTGAATCAGAATCTTCAGACACAACAGAGAGCCTTGGACCCAATCCTGATAAGTGGGCTATAAGTGCTCTCGATTTAAAATAACAACAACAACAGCAACAACAACAACACAATAATTGGGGAAAAAACAGATATTAGGCATGGGAAGTTTTTGTCCATTAGAAAGGAATATCATAACAGGAACTTTTGCTGTGCTTTTAAGTAGTAACTATGTTTTAGGTGTGCTTCACGCTATCTTGGAGCAGCAGGAATGCAGTGCACTGGCACAGCCCAACATATTTAAGTAGAGACAGTTACCCCCCAAAATATGACATTGATTCAGTTATTATTTAGTGATCTGTGGTGTAATGTATCTGGTTACAATGATTTCCTTCTAGGTTCCACACTTTGAATATTACATACAGTTAGATAGCCAGAAAATGAAACAGTGCGCAACAAATGGTGCTGTTGATCTATCTATCTATCTATCTATCTATCTATCTATCTATCTATCTATCTTTCTGGTGTACGGATTCAACTGATTCTCATTTTGAGAAATGGTGACATAACTTGCCATTCTACCATTCTGTGAAATATCAGATTGATATTTCCTGGCTCCAGTTGCTCACGATGTGGACCATATCCAGTTATTATAGGGAGCTCTTACAATCAACACTTTATATAACCCTCCATATGGCACTAGCTATGAAGTACCTAGGTGTATGCGGTTTCGGTTTTGGTCATTTCACACTGAAAGTACAATTTGACTTGGCTATCAGACAGATGAAATCTGTCACATTCCCCCTATAGGACCTGAACATGATCCAAATAGATACATTCAAAAACATCATCCCATAAAATTGGAAGCTAAGCTTTCAATTTAAATATTTGGGAAGGCTAAGATTCAGTAGGTTTTGGCACCCTCTGTTTTTCTGGTTGAACAGCCTGTTTTTGTGATTAGTCCAGTTTATTACTTTACCATAAAACAAGATTGAAAACAATCTCAATAAAGGAGCAGATGGCTTTGCCACACCTTCTCCAAAAGGACAGTTCCCGATGAAAATGGGACATTTTCCAGCTCATTTAGATAGTTATTATTATTATTATTATTTATTTATATAGCACCATCAATGTACATGGTGCTGTACAGAGTAAAACAGTAAATAGCAAGACCCTGCCGCATGGAACAAAGGTATACTATCATGATGCACTCAAGAAATGTGCAAGTACACTGTACAACAATGCCAGGTTAAAAACAAACAAACAAAAAACAATAATTCCGCAGTTCCGTTCATTATCTGCAATGTATGTTATCTAGTATGACTGGAGAAACAGAAGCTAAAAATAAATTAAAAAAGGAAGAGCCATATTAATATTTTGTACCGACAAAAGAAAGTACCTTACTTATATTTTTATTTGAAGGAATTGGGAAGGTTGCAGCCAAATTCATCAGAAGCATGATCTGGGATTATTAACAGAGAAGGTGTTAATGAGTATTAGTGAGATGCACTGCCTGAGTATTAGGCTAGAACTCAGATTTAAATCTTTCTCAAGCTATAAATCTCACTGGATGGTATTTAGCAAGTCTAATCTAATTGTTGCAATGTCCTGCATTCCTTTGAAGAAAGGTGGTTTGAACAAATGAAATATATAAATGTGTTTTCGAAAGTAAGGATCAGAATGTTTAAAATTAATGCCCCCCCTCCACATGTATGATTGGCTCCTGATGATACATTCCTCAGACCAGGAAATGAACAGCAATGCCCAGGTGTGTGTTGGATCTAACATTATAAAGAATTCATAATGTTACTTACTGCCCCTTTGTCACTGACTCTGCTGACATGGGCTGATGTGAGCTATAGGACAAAACATCTGGAGGGCCACAAGTTGCCCACACCTGTTTTAGGCCCTGTCATGAAAAAAGAGCCTGTAATAGAAGAAAAGGGTGCATACCTTTTGTAAAATGAAAAGTAACAGATCTTCCAGCTCCCAGGCCCCCTGGGGCACAGCCTCATACCGTGGGGTATATGAGCTTCACCCCTTTGGTGGAGAGTGCATGCAGCAACTCTCTGGGTTTGTTTGCTTGTTAACCATAAATTCCTGCTAAAACATAACCCCCATGAGGTTTCTGCAACTGACCAAAGTGCTACCCATCTTAGTGGAAGAGGATATAAAGTTCCATGGGTCAGGGATGCAACAGGAAAGGCCCTGTCCTGCAACCCAGTCAACTGCACCACTGAAGGCAATGGAATGCAGAGCAGGGCTTTCAGTGCATATGTATATGGGAGCAGGCAGTGCTGGCCTGACATTTTGCTGGGTGAGGTGAGGACAAGATGGCACCACCACACTTTGTATATAAAAAGCCATCCAGACTGACAGTTGAATCTTATTTTCACACTAGCAGCAACATCAGACTAGCTTAGGGGGCAGCAGACTAGCTTAGGGGGTCCAGGGCAGGCTACGTGGCATGGACAGGTCTGCTCTTCAACATGTCACTGCCCTTCCCTGTGCCTCAGCATCTGCCGCCAGAGGCAGCTCCCTCAGTCTGCCTAATGTCAAGGCTGGTGTCAGGTGATCCTTCAGCTATCCTGGTTCCAAATTGATTTGGGCTTTGTAGGTAATAACCATCACTTTGAATTACACATGAAAACCATCTGGAAGCCAGTGCAGGTGGAGCAAGGAATGTGCTTTGAAAAGAGGCGCTCTGATCACTGCACTTTGCACTGGCCAAAATTTCCAAATGGTTTTCAAAGCTAGTTCCATGTAGAGGCATTCCAAAAATTCACTGAGTTAAACTGAAATACAAAGTAAATATTTACTTACTTTAGACTGCCCTGCATCTTTCAGACTAGATTTTTTTTGCGGGGTGGGTGGGTAGAAGTAACAAATAAATACTTCCACCTCTTAGCTAAGCATTGAAGTGTTTCAGATTATCTCAGAGCTTCAGACATTGGCCATTACAGAAATATAATAAATAAAATAATTAATAAACAAATAGTTTCTATTGTTCTCACAGCACAATGGGTAATACAGCTAATATAGGAGTCAAATTTAAGAGTTTTGGAAAGAAAGTGAGGCCAGTGATTATAGCTAAGTAAATAAAATCAAACAAGGCCATCAAACCTCCAATAGCTAGTACGCTTTTCATTTAGGCTTCCTAGTAAAGAAAATGAGCCCAACAAACCTTCTTGAAGTATCCCTTAGCTTTTAGCTTTTAAAAGACTGAACAAAGAAAAAGAAAGAAAGAAATTAGAAGGAAGGGAAGAAATCGCCCCCCCTCTAAGCATGGAGTTGCTAGCTTCATTTGCTTTATGCTGGATTTTTCAAAAAAGATTACTAGTCCAAGATATCATTTCAAGATTCAGACATCCATTCCATGCACCATTACCCATTTTAAAAATAGAAAGTCTATTATAACTGTAAGGGCAATGCTCTGTGAGCTAATAGACAGTGTAACAGATTGTGGGCTATTGCATCTTCCATACATAGAAAATAATACAGGGGTTTGGTGTGTTTTTTGGCATGCCTTATGCTAATGGGAGAATGTTTAATTTACAGTATATTTCTGGAAGAGGGGAGAAATTACACAGATTTTCTATGTGAAGAATAGATCAAATAGGATTTGTATAGGAAGGGAGCAATATGCACAAGCTTTTCATGTAGCAAGAGCATCGCAATGTGTTGTATGTAGGACTGCCTTGATGGATGGTTCAGAAACAGCAGCTGGTCCAAAATAAGACCCCCATGACTATAAACTGGGATGGGGCATTTTGATCAGATTGTGCCCTGCACTTTGTTGGCTGCACTGGCTCCCAGTCTATATCCACGCCCAATTTAAAGTGTGGAGCACTACCAGATGGAGGACTCCTCACACCATCAATCGAAACGCATCGCACAGCTATTCCACCTTTTCCTCCTTAATGGATTTTTTTATGGAAAGAAAAAAAGGTGGAAGAAGCATTGGGAAAATATGCAACAGTTAAAAATGGAAGACATTGACAGGATTCCCCCCTTAATTTCTTGTGAATGAGGCAGGGCAATTGCGTAATAAAAGCCTCATCTGGAAGCATCCCTGGTTATAAGGATGAAAGCCTTAAAACAGCTTGTGATCATGTTACCTGAAAGAGTCCCTCCTCCCATATTTATTTATTATTACTTTTATATTCTACCTTTTGTCCTCTTTGAAGAAACCAAGGCAGCTTACCTGGTCCCCTTCCTCTCTAGTTTATCCTTACAACAATCCTGTGAAGTAGATTAGGCAGAGAATCAGTGACAGGTCCCAAACTACCCAATGGCTTTTTTTTCTAAGACCTGAAGCTATGCATGGAGGAGAAGTCAACACATGTTGAACTGGGGAAGGAAGTATTTAATCTCTCTTCCCTGCATGGTCACAATAAAAATTGGACCACCACCACCACCACAAAAAAATTAAAACTCTGCAGCAAAGCCAGGCTTTACGTGCAAGTGGCATAATCTGGATTAGGACCCTAGTGTAAAGTGGTGGCAACAGACTTTTAAGATCTAGATTGGGTCCCTTGTGCCTTCTCTAATGCAAAAATAAAAAGCAAATGTAGCTGCTAGATATGGATTTCAATAATGTCTGTTTTGGCCCTCAATTTCCACAAGCAACTGACAACCTAGGTTACAACTCTTATCCTAACCCTATTAATGATAAAGGAGTGCCTAAAAGGGAAATATCAATAGAGGAAATAAGATCCCCATTATGTCACTTCATTGCTGACTTATACCTGCAAGACTTGTTGGTTTTGTTAAAAATAAATATAGACTTCCTTCTCTGCCTTTAAAGAGAATTGTACCTTTTAATTTATTTGCAAGCTGCTGTTAAGCCTTGAGCCGGTCAACAGATACACAATGCTATCAAGGATAATTTGCCCTTCATGTATTTCTGTGGCATGATCTATACTGCTGTGCCGAGAAGGGTCCTTCCGGGTGTCAAATGCCATTGCTGCCTGTGATGGAAATAAAGAGAAAAAATAATAAAAATAAAAGGCGAGTAAATAGATGTTTTTCTAAATGTAAGTATTAGTTTGCAAGTAGCTTCGGGGCCAAGAGATAATGTCACCTCTGCTATGGTGGGGAAGAAGTAACAGAGTGACAGGTGAACAATCCACCGTGGAGTTATTTTTTGATTGAGAACAACATACAGCAATTGTATTGTTCTAAAAATATTTCATTTCAAAATATTGAAACCCTTTACAGTATAGTCTATGATCTGAGTACCTAACACATTCACAGTTGTTTCTTCACTCTAATCCAGCATTTCTTATCCCATGGTTTGTGCTTTCCAGAGACATAGCTAGGGAAGACAACTTGTCTGCTACATCTTTAGAGTCTGATCCAATGTCATAGTGGTTGAAGTTAAATTAAATGTCAAGGGGTATAAGGGCTTTTTGCAATTTCCCCTTAGTCTAGTTTGTTTATTGTAGGGTGACCAACTGTCAGGATTTCCCCGGATTTGTCCTGGTTTTTGTTCTTTCCATAGTGTCAGGGGGGATTTTCTATAATTTTCAATAATGTCCTGGAATGACACACCTTCCCCTTTAAGGCTGGCGTTAGTATGGCAGGAGGGAATGACATGCTTTCTTGAGGCACATCATTCCCCCACCCCGAGCTCCAATTGAGGTCTTAAAGGGGAAAGTGGGTCATTTGTGGACATTATAGAAAAGGCCCCAATTGGAGTGGATGGTGGTGGTGCAGAATGAAATCCTTTCCCCTCCTCCACTCCAATCGGGTTCTTTAAGGTGGCGGGGGAATAACATACTTTCTGCAGGACTCAGAAAGCTGCTTTCCCACACACACACTAGGTGTCCTCTTTTTTGGTTTCCCAAATATGGTCACCCTAGTTTATTGGGATTTGGCTTCCTTCCTCTCTTGCGCAATTGTAATGAGGCTGCATTACATGGGCAGAGAGGGGTGACCACGTGGTCTGCAATGGAAAACCTTCCCTCCTCTCCATTTGTATAGCATCGAATGGGACAGTGCTCTCTAGTGGGTGCTTTATGCACAATTTCCTCTGTACATGGCAGAGGTATTTCAGCAGAATTGAGATATCACAGTTTGTTTTTTTTTTTTTTTTTTTAAAAAAATGTAATTACCGGAGGAAGACCTGGGAGATGTGAACGGCCTGTCATGAACGTGCCTTATTTTGTTCATGTGAAGAAGGCCTGAGTCAGGACTCCCAGGAATGCCTAAACATGCTTGCCTAACATGATGTGTCATTGAAATCAACTAATCAATAAATACATGTAATCTAGGGGAAGTGAAGCACAATGTATACCCTTGAAACCAATGGGACAAGTGCAATGGTAAGTGGTTAAGGTACACTGATTTCAACAAGAGTTCAGTGTACATAATTTCCTCTGAATTATACCTAAGTGGGTTTGAGCTCTTCTCCATGAGTGCATTAGCACAGATCCAAGCCAATCTTGGCCACAGCCTTCCTTCTCTGCAGATTTGCTGCCATTTGGAAGTATTGCCAGCGGCTGCCATAAGGCAACCGTAATGCTTGATTTTGCCCCAATTTTGTGCCTATATCTTTGCTTGTTTTGCCTCAGAGGTGGCTGCTATGGTGGCAACCTGTTCGTATATAAAAAAGCATATTTCTACGTGCGTGATGGGAATGAATATATATAGATTTTTTTCTAACACAGGGGAAGGCAGATGTCAGGCTTGTGGAATCTATTTTTTGTTTCACTAGAATCCTGAGATCCACCAGCTGAAGCCTGGTGCAGAAAATGTACACCTAGAGCTACACTAAATGTTTTCCCCTTTTCTCCTGCAAGCATGCACAGCCCCAATTCAGATTGGGATGATGGCACTTTGAGAGAGGAAGCTTAAGACCTCCTTTCCTGAAGTGCCACAGCCCTGATCTGAATTAGGGCCATGTGTACTTGTAAGAGAATAGGGCATAGCTTCCCTGTGCATGATTAGGAGAATGTTTAGTTTGGCCCCTAGAATTAGAGAACAGGGTTCTCTAATTCTAATTCTCTAATTCTCTAGAATTAGAGAATAATAATAATAATAATAATAATAATAATAATAATAATAATAATAATAATAAATAAATAAATCTGAGCAGCTACTGAGCCCAGGGGCTTGCTTTTTACACTTTGAATGCCTTATTGTGGCTGCGTAGTTGCGCCCCGTCGTCTATATGATGCAGCTGCCAACTTGTTGCCACATTGGGCTTTCCCCTATGAAATTGCGCTTTTTCTAAATGTTGATTTACCACAACTTTTCCTCTTCCTCTGATGTCACCACTGTTGTTTCTTGTCTGTCAGTGTTGACTTTGGTTTGGGTTAATAAACTAGGTGTAACTCTGGGTGAATCCCAGTGCAGAGTAAGCATGGGAACACAGGGCAGGGGGTGGGCTTGACAGGCCGAATGTCCACCATGACAATGTTAAAGGGGAAGGAAAGTAAGGGCAGCTCATATATAATCCACTCCCTGAATAAATGAAAAGAATCATAGAATCATAGAATCATAGAATAGCAGAGTTGGAAGGGGCCTACAAGGCCATCGAGTCCAACCCCCTGCTCAATGCAGGAATCCACCCTAAAGCATTCCTGTCAGATGGTTGTCTAGCTGCCTCTTGAATGCCTCTAGTGTGGGAGAGCCCACAACCTCCCTAGGTAATTGATTCCATTGTTGTACTGCTCTAACAGTCAGGAAGTTTTTCCTGATGTCCAGCTGGAATCTGGCTTCCTTTAACTTGAGCCCATTATTCCGTGTCCTGCACTCTGGGAGGATTGAGAAGAGATCTTGGCCCTCCTCTGTGTGACAACCTTTTAAGTATTTGAATAGTACTATCATGTCTCCCCTCAATCTTCTCTTCTCCAGGCTAAACATGCCCAGTTCTTTCAGTCTCTCTTCATAGGGCTTTGTTTCCAGACCCCTGATCATCCTGGTTGCCCTCCTCTGTGCTGCTACAGGCTTTCAAAGTGGGTGGAGCTGCCCCCTCGAAAGTTTTCCGTTTCCATTTCCTCCCCATTTCCGCAGTCTGACAACGGCGCTGTATTTTTTCCTGGCTGAATAGGCCACACTTCCTCTTGCCGTGTAAGTCTATCTATGTTACCCTGCAGCTACGATGCTGTGGGGTTTTAGGGGAATCACTGAGCAAAGCAGTGTCTTATAGACACCCCCCAGGGATTTGTTTTGAGTATCAGAGCTGAGAGGAGTTCGCACTCCTTCCACACAAAAAACCATTCCTGCTCACCACGCACTTCCTTCATTTTAGCAGGCTAATTGGAGTAGGTGGGTGTCGGGGAGTAATTTTGCTGTGTTGTTAAAGAGTTCGGAGCCAGAAATCCTTGCCAATCTACTGCAAATCACCCAGAGATCTACCAGAATATCCTGAACTTTTTTTTCTGCTGACCTCTGCTCTAAAAGAAGCAAAATATGCTATGCCAAACAAATTTTATGCGACGAAGGAGGCAGTGAGACTGACAAGCTTTTTGTTCTTTTGTTTTTAGGACTGCTTTTGCAGTAAGTATTGCAACGAGCTATTTTTCTTAGACCTTGATAGCCTCAAGTTATTTGGTATGTGCCTAGAGTTTGCAAGATTGAAATCCTTTACTGTTTCCATCAATGCACCGGAAAGCATGTTATGATAACCTTAGATTCAGCTGAGGAGGACTGCAGTACTTGCCCCCCTCTTAAGAAAAACACACACATAGGAAGCAGCCTGATAGCAAGTCAGAGCATGGGTCTACCTATCTTGGGCTGTGGCTCAGTAGTAGAGCACCTGCTCTGCATGAAGAAGGTCCCAGGTTCGATCCTCAGCATCTCCAGGTAGGGCTGGAAAGATTCCTGTCTGAATCCCTGGTGAGATCTTGCCAGTTAGTGTTGGACAATACTGAGCCTAGCTGGACCAATGATCTAACTCAGGATAAGGCTGTTTCCTATTTTGTTCCTATTTGCTGCTACACTGGCATCAGCTTTTGGGGTTTTAGATGGGAGTCTTACCTGGCCCTACCTGGATGTGCCAGGAATTGAATGCAAAGCTTGGTAGACCCTGAGCTACAGTCCTCAGCTTGAAGTACTGGATAAACCAATTTACAATGAGAATTAAAGTTTGACTAATGATGTTAGAGAAATAAGGGCTTATGATAATTGCACGTAGAGTTATAAAATGCTTGAACATTAAGGGGAAATGTGAAGAGGAGGGGAGTCTAAGAGGGGAAATGGTCAGAAACTAGAGGTTGACTTTTTTTTTTTAGCAGAAATGACTGCCAATGAAATACATTAGTCTGTGGAATAGTCACTCTAGGGAATTGTGGCTTTAGTGTGTGCATGTTGTTGTCGGGCGCAGAGAATGGATTCCCTGTTACCCAAGTCACTGAAAGCTATATTTCAAAAAAGCACTCAAAGGCACAGGTGAGAAAACATTTCTGCACTTTCCTCTTGGGAAGTAAGTTACATGAAATGAACTTATACAAGAGGGATTTGCCATTTAGTTTTCTCTCCTTTTCTGACATCAGATCCATGGCAAGCGCTTCTTGCGGCAATGGAGTTTGTATGTTGCTCCCATCCCAAGAGGATGAATGCAGTATTATAGCAATCTGTGCCAAGCTGGTCTGGTTCAAAATGGCTCAAAGTGCTGCATTTGCAGGTTCTGGTATTAGTAGCATATGCAGCCTCTTGGGATAGTAGAGTAGCAACTAGCTTTTACTTCAGGAACATTGAACTGGCTATCTACTGTTAGACCAACGCTCCTTTGTTAATGGTTAGAAAACTTCATAAATCTTGCTAGTAACTTACTAATTTTAATCTCCTCTTCATCATACAATAAGAATGCAAATCAACATTACGTTAGGAGATCCTGTAAGCCGTTCCTGTGGTTTCTTGTGGTGCTTTCAGTGTTGCACCTACATATTAGTTACTTTAGCATATAACCCTAAGTATCTTTCGACAGAAAAAAGTCCCACAACTCTCAGCATTCCTGAGTTAACTGTGGCTGCTGGGCAATGCTGGGAATTGTGGGGCTTTTTTTTCTGTTGAAACATGCATAGGACTGTGCCGAAAGGGTTTGCTATGCTGATTTGGTGCTTGGTAGGATGAGCAGGATGTGAGGTTTGCCAGTGCAGAATACTGTTAGAAGTCAAAAAGGTTGTTTCTTTTTTGGGCTGTGGTTGCCTTCCTTACCTCCTTCACAGCTCCAACCAACAATGATATAGCTGCAACTGTTGTTACAGCCAGTAGCATGAATAGCTTTGCAAAGAATGAATATGAGCACACGGAGTCAGTGGTTGAGATGATAACCTCCAGTTGTGAATCTCCTGAAGAATTTGGTACTAACTGCTCATACAGAGAACACCTGAGTAGATGTACCTCTGGTCTGACTTGATAATAAGTTCTTAAGTCCGGGAATTGGGTAAGTGACCTGTTCTGCATGAGGTGGCACTCCCTCTGAAGGAGCAGGTATGTAGCTTGGGAGTACTCCTAGACCCATCATTGTCACTGGAGGCCCAGGTGGACTCTGTGGCACGGAGTACTTGGGGTCAGCTTTGGCTGATCTGCCAGCTATGGCCTTTCCTGGACAGGGACAACCTAACCACAGTAGTGCATGCACTGGTAACTTCCCGATTAGACTACTGCAATGCACTCTACATGGGGCTGCCCTTGAAGATGATGTGGAAGTTGCAGCTAGTGCAAAATGCAGCAGCTAGACTTCTGGCGGGTACATCTTACAGAGACCACATAACACCAGTCTTAAAGGAACTCCACTGGCTGCCTTTTTGCTTCTGGTCAGAGTTCAAGGTGTTGGTAATGACATTTAAAGCTCTAAACAGCTTGGGACCTCAATACTTGAGAGAGCACCTCTCCTTATATATGCCTGCCTGAGACCTTATATCTTTTGGAGGAGCCCTTCTCTGTATCCCACCAATGCAACATATACGCTATGATGGGACAAGGGAGAGGACTTTCTCTGTTGTGGCACTCCGACTCCCCTTGGAGGCCCGATTGGTGCCCTGATTTCATTTCGACACCAAGTAAAAACATGGCTTTTTAACAAAGCCTTTGATGGTTAAACTCACTGGCACATTGTTATAACTGTTTTACCTGCTTTTACTGCTTTTAAATTATATATTGTTTTAAATTGGTTCATGGTTTAATTTGTTTTTAACTGTGCATATTTATTGATTTATACTGTATGCTTTTATCTGTACGTTGCTCTGAGATCTTAATGATATAGGGCGGGATATAAATGTTTTAAATAAATAAATAAATAAATAGAAGTTTGCTCTTAGGAGAAAATTTGAGAAGAGAGATGGGGTTTCTGCCTAAAATGGAAACCCTGTAGAAAGTTCCCTCCACCCCTTTCATAGAGTGTAGTGCAACCTGCCGATGTCCCCATGTCATTATGGTCTACTTCATAGTTATCTGCATTGGTAGGGGCAGGGAAATGACGAGTCAGGACATGAGACAAGTTGTACTATAGATTACGGACAGAACTTGACATAGCATTGCTGTTTTGGGTGGCAGCTCCACGTTTCTTGTAATGTTTAATTCCACACTCAGCGACACCTCCTGAATTCAGAATTGTTGGAGGTTCTAGCAGAAGAACCTAGCATTGACTTGATAGCTGAAATCCAAAGAACTACTTTAGGCGTAATTAATAGCTTGGGCATTCCCTGTGTGGTTTTTTTTAATGTCAACACTAGGCTCCAATGCCATCTTCTCTTGAAAGCTGCATCAGTTTGCTATGTGGCATGGCTCACATATTGCTATGCAGCCAAGCCCCAGGTGTGCATGGAGCTCGTTGCATAGTGAAAAAATATCCATAAAACCAGTTCATTTGAGGACAAATGAGAGAACCCGCTCCGAAAATGAGTTTTTGGAGAGCATGGACTTCCAAGGGAGGGGCCTAATTTGTTAACTTGGCTGCAGTTCAATTATGCATGGCCTCTCTCAGTGTATTCTCACCTCAGACATATTTGACACTTTAAAGGACCTGAGTTTCCCAAGGAAAGCCACCATAAAAGCTAAACCAGACATTACATGTACCACGTAGCTGAGGAATGTCTTATATGTTATTCTTGTGTAAGTGTGCTCAGCCTTGATTTGAATTGGGATCACGGGACTCTGAGAGGATAGAATGGTGGGAGGGGGAGTTTAACTCTCCCCACATGGAGCGTCATGGTCCCAATCTGACTCAGGGCCATCAATACTTACAGAAGAGTTAAAAAGTAAGACAAGCTTCAGCTAAACCCTACTAGATTAATGTAACATGTAAATTGACTCTAAAATTCTCTAGTCCACTGAGTAGATAACTTGGCAATAAAATTACACCATCTGGAGACAGTCCAGAATAATGGTCTTCAAGCAATAATAATAATAATTAAAAATTGTCAGCTATTTTCCTCCTTCACCCATCATTGTCAGTGGGGGCCAGGACAAGATATGACAGAGACTAGAACTGAATTCTTGTTCCAGCGTGCACACTATGATTTACTAAGTTCTTTTGTGTGTGTGATTTGTGAAGCTGCTAAAGGCAAATCTTAACTATACCATATTTCTGTTAAAGGTCATATAACTAATAGAACAGGTACGGAGGGTGTGTGTGGAGAGAAAAAGAGATAGATAGATTTAAGTGTTATATTTTAACAGCTGCGCTAGCCAAGCAAAAATCTAAAATTATAGTGAGGGTAATCATTAGTGCTCCCACTTTAGTATGAATCACCCTTATAAAAAGGCCTCCGTTCCCAGCACTGTCAAATTCATTTCTACTGTGGAAGAGAGCTGTGCCCAGAGAAGCTGTCTCTCAGATATGAATAGATAACATAGATTTATACTGAAGTTAAATTCCGTGTAACCCCCCCCCCCACAATCCTTAAAATCAGCCATAGTTGTAAGTTTAGACAAAATAACATTTTTTATTTGCACCGTACTATCCGTGTCAAGTAAGCCTGATCAATGCTTTCAACGTCAAATCCTCTGTCACCTTGGTCAAGCCACCTGCTCTTTTTTCTGCAATCTAAAACACAACTTACACCGTGCCAACTACATTGTATAGACAGACTGCAGCTTCTCAGTTGGTTGCAAATTGTACAGTCTATTGCTTTTGAGTTTGTTATGTTCAGAATTTAAATGGGCTATTTAAACAAAGGATGATTTCTACATTAGTATTTCCTGACCAAGAGAACCTTGTGGGAGAATTATGTCATTCTCCCACCAGGAAGGAACCACTAGAGGAACAGAGCTCCCCTCCCCCCCCTCCCGACAATGTAACCCATGGCTTGCTGTAGGGGTTATGGGGTAGTTTGCTTACCTCACTGGGTTTGGATGACACAGCAAGCCACACTTGTGTCAAAAGAGGGAACTATTAGGCATTTCCAAAACATATGGTTAGAAGATGCATTAGCTTATACTGCCCCTCCAACAATTACCCAAAATAGAGAAACCTGTATTAAAGAGATGTTGTGACGTCCAATAAACCCAAAACAAGAATGCAGAGTTAAAGGAGCGATCCATTGATTGGGCAGAATAGGATAGTCCAGCTCCCTGTTCCATTCCTACTTAAGACCCTGTGTATCATATTTATTCACTGATAATAAGTACTTATAAACATGAATCGTAGGTCGATATAACCGATCAGCTTCAGTAAGTGTTTCTGCATGCAAAGCATGTCCTCTGTCACTGAACTACAGCCCTTCCCCTAAGGCAAGGGTTTTGGGTTTCAGGCCTGTGGGACAATTACGGCCCATTTCAGGTCCCAATCTGGGCCTCTGGGGGTTCCGCATATAGTCGTGTCCCCTTGCCTTGGCCCCTGAGTGTCATTTGACTGCAGCATTTGACACCCAGCTCCATTCTAACAGATTGGGATGTCTCTCCTAAGGCTTAGTTACTGATAATAACAGCCGTAAAGTGCAATCTGCAGGTATCTTTTGGTATTTTGCCTCCCTTTCCCTTGCAGCTCTGCCCAGGAGTGTTGCTAGCTTCTTAAGAGATCTAGGGCACAGGCCCAGAACACAAATTTGCATAGTCTAAGTGTATGTGTATGTGTGTGTGTGTGTGTGTGTGTGTGTGTGTGTGTACATACATACATACATTAGAAGTGTGCACTAATCCCTCTCCTCACTTCAACTTAGATCCTTATTCAGCAGTTTGGAAAAAATCCCGCTTCTGTTTGGGCCAATTTGGAGTTGGTCCATTTCAGCTCACTACCAAACCCAAGTCAAGGTTCAGAAAACGGAGTCTTTATGCTTCCTGTTGAGTGTCATGTGAAATTTAAAAACCACAACACACAAAACCCCTCAGTGCCTTTCCCCCTCTCTTCGTTCAGAATTGGATGATAATTGCAGGCAGAGTGGCCTATGCATCTGTCCAAAGTCAGAAAGATAGGTACAGGTGGGTTTTGTTGTTGTTGCTGTTTTTATTTTCTTTAATGGGAACTGCCAATAGCATCCTTATTCTTTGGAAGAATTGGATGAGAATTTCAGGATTCATTGCCCCATCAGAGGAGATCATGTCTGCAAAATTGCAGAATGTTTTTGTGCAAGGGTAGGCTTGACATTTTGAGGGTCTCCAAAAGAGGGCATACTTATCTCCCTATGTTCCTTGTGGACCATTGTTCTGAAAATTACAGACAGCCCTGAGGTGTCCCTAAGTAAGAAACCTGCAAAGGTTCAGAAAGATATGTGTGGCAGTCCATGTGGAAGGGGAGTTCTCCAATTTTGGGAGGGAATTATTTCTTTTCCCTTCACACATACATCCCATGGTTTTGTGATAAATTTGTATGGAAATGTGCAGGTCTTCAGAAGTGTCCCCGGGCGAGAAATCTGCAAGGTTCCAGAAGGATAGGAGCAGGGGCTAGGGAATTATGATGCTCAAAATCCAGTTTAAGGCTTTTTCATAGTTAAAGCCCTTGTTCTTCTGTTTTTGAAAAATGTGATGTGCGAAGAGACCCTTGAACACCTCACATTTGCTGATTTATTTGATAGACATAAACGGGTGTGGCAATCCAGGTCTCAGTCTTATAAAACTGCCTAACATCTATTTTAAGGAAAGGTTTTATAATGGTTATCACTACTCTAGGCTGTAGACTGAAGCAGAGAAGTGCTTGGTACCTTCAATAAGGTTTGGAGAACCTGTTCTGAATTTGGTAGCATTTAAGAGTTGTACTGTATTTTAGGGGAAGCTTCCAAAGTTTTGCCTCCAGGGGGCAGCATTGCACCATGATTAAACTTGTTCCTTCCTTCAGGTAATCCTATAATGAAAATATAGAAAAATGAACTAAGCGTTCCCCCACCATCCCTTCAAAGGCAGATCATTGGTCAGGATAAAGAGAATGAAAAGCCTTTGTTACACTGGCCAAGCTTGGAGTATGATGATTCATTGCGTTTAATATTAAAGAATGAGAATACTCTAGGGCATGTCATGGAGGTCCAACCAGACATACTTTTGGTAGTGATCATTGCTCCCACTCTCTCTTTTCTAGGCTGGATTTCTCATCATGTTCTCCTCTCATTCCCTTCTTTTTGGGCAAATCAAGCAGATGGGTTTGTCTCAACAACATGTTTAAAAGGCTAAAATAAATGTGAACTGTGCTGCCATTTCATCCTTTAATCGTTGTGATGAGTACATCCTGGCTGAATTTCAAGTCATTTTGGAGAAGTGGGGCAAGGCTGCAGATAATTATTCAACTTTTGTCTGATCTAATGCCAAGCTCAACGGTATTCCTCCAGTTTGCCTCACTGTGATGCTAACCACCTCTTTGTTTCCATTTTAAACATCTTCCCTCTTGTAGCTTTGCCACAGTTTGCTCAGTTTCCAAGCGTCTGTCAAAGAGGTGGGACTACGATCCATCCAAGGGTGTCGCAAGACATCCTATTGCATGAGGGCGCCTCCTATGAGAGGAAATGTGCTACCACCCTTATCTCTCCTGGCAGGTGTTGCCACCTTTGCCTCCCCCTGCCTCCCCTTAGGGTTTCGCTTTATGTTATCCTTCCTTAGAGTGAGGCACTGGGAAAGAGCTGGCAGTGGAGACTGCCTGTACTGCGAGAACTCAGGTGGACTCTAGGGTCATATCTCCCAGAATGCTTTCCTCTGAGGAAGGAGAGCTGAGCTTGCTGTTTTCCTGCTGCAGCATTTGACACAGCAGGGCTGGCAGGACTTCCTAGAGAGCTTTACTGATGCCTCAGTCTGAGGGGTCTTCAGAATGAGGTATTATTGAGTGTCTGGTGCTCCTGAGAGCAGAACTGGCTCTCCCTTCAGCGGGAGAGCTGTAGCGTGGCTTTCTGGGTGAGCCAATGCCTCACTTTGAGGACCCCTCAGAGCAAGGTATTGGTCTGCTGCTCCAGAGAGCCAGTGGCCAGTAGGGCTCTCTGGAGCAGCCATGCACCCTATTCCTCATACCAGCCTCTTCAGTCTGGTCCTGGTGGGGGCAGTAGGGTGGGGTGGGGGGCTCATGTAATCTGTTGCCCTTCTGGATCCACTGCCTGTGCAGTTCATCCCACTTCCTGGGTGAGATGGCCCTGGTTCCAACACATTTTAACATTACTTTAATTGGTCAGAATTGTTTCTATTTCACAAGTAGGAAAGGGAGGACAGAGCTACTAGCACATTAGCCAAGGCCGCATGGTGCTTTCATGGTTAAGCCCATGGTTTGACCCCTGATTGTGGCATTCCAGGCCCAATGTTCTTTCCACATTGGCACAGTGGCAGGAACTGGCAAGAACTATAAGTATTTTTGGTATCTATTCTAAACTGCGAGTGGTGAAAAAGTACAGTTCACTAGGCCAAGAGTAACTCTGTCCATTTTGGGGAGCATAGGCATACTGTGAAGTATCTGATGTGAGACTATAGACGAGCAACTTTAAACCAGATGGAGGTGCCCTTTACTTCCAACTTGGGCATATTTTAAATGTGTCTTCATGATACAAATAAGTCTTAATGAGGATTCAGTCTCCTTGCATGAGATAGTGAGATTAAGACAAGCTGTAAATTTTGATGTGTTGCCTCTGTCCATTCTTAATTAGCAATAGTGTTAGAAATGTCTGTGTTAGGAACTGTTTTATTTAGAAATCATTAAAAACAGGAAAGACAATGATTTCTCTTTTGGGCTTCAGTATATGCAGTGTTGCTAATACCAGGTGTTCAGACAAGCAGATGCAAATTCTATTCGTGAGATATGCAGGGGAAAAAATGCATCATTTGTTTCTCAACTGGCAGAATATAGTGTGGTTAGATTTTTAAGCATTTTGTTCCATCTTCGAGTATGGATGATACTCAAGGGGTCCTACGGGTTCACTCACAATATTTTCCACTGCCTCTCAACCCCAGCAAATACCAATACATTAATGACATGAATCCTTTACAAGTTTCCTCTGCATTTTGTAATCATGTGGAAGAGGGAACAGAACTGTGCCCACTAGCATATCTGTAAAGGGAAGGCTGCTGTACGTATGTGTGTATGGTCTCTCTGTGATTTGGAACCCCACTCACACTCATACAGATGTCCCCCAAAGCATGCGTCCACCATATCCTCTTCTCACAATTATGATTGCATGGATGGGAATGCCTGAAAATCACTAAGGCAGGGGCTTGTTTGGAATTGTGAGTGTTATGAGCACTCTCACAAAATGGCTGCCATGGGGGTTGTCCATTTACAAATTGGTTACTGTGGTGGTGCGGCCAGTCACAAAGCACCCATTTCCTAGAAAGCAAACTGAGACAGTTAAAAGAGAAGAGGCAAGAGGTGAGGCAGAGCTGGGGTCCTATAGGATCATTAGACGGGGCAAATCACAGGCTTTCTTTCTGGTTTTCTTCTGCATTTAAAATGAGTGTTTTCACAGAGAAGAGACCAGTGACCATGTGGCCTATAAATTTCAATGAGGACAATGCCCTCTAGTGGGCATTTTATAGCGCAACCTCAGAAGAGTCGGATTAAAAGACGTTTATTTTGTGACGCTAAAACTGAGAAAAGGAGCAGGAGATGCGCAGGAGACAGGCAGTGTTTTCAAAAGAACCCATGAACATCTGTGAGTGGCCAGTAATGAGTGTGCTATAAAATGCTCATCTGATGACACTCTTAGTTCAAACACAAAACCAATCTTTTGAATTCAGTTGTCTTCTCCACACCCATTTTACAGAAAGCAAATATATGTACAGAACACCTAATGTGCTTTCCATTTCTCCACCTACCCACCTAAAGATGCAAACATCAAAAGTAGTATATTTTCTTTGGTTAAGAGCATTTGGATGCATATGGTAGGGTAGAAAAGACCATTATAAAGATTAATTACTCCAGGCTGTTGGAATTTAAGTTGCCTGCATAAGGTGAAACAGTTCAATTATATAATCATAGTACTGTTTTCAGCTTCAGAGACCAGGAATATACCGATTGTGCTTCTATTTCTCTTTAAAATATAAGACATCTGTGTGCCTAACCTTATTGCTCTCACTAAGAACAGGAAGGAATGATAACCTTATATTATGGAGATGTTTGGATGTCTGGGGTCTTGTAGTTAGCTCCACTGATGAGAGTTCCCCAGTAGCCAATAATGGATGGCTTTTCAGTTCCTGAATGCCTGCAATTATTATTTTAGTAACTTCTAGACATGTTGAGCTGGTAATTATCCAAGCTATTTAGAAGTGGGCATGTTTAGCATTGAGAAGAGAAGGCTGAGGGAGACATGATAGCACTCTTCATATACTTGAAAAGTTGTCACACAGAGGGGGGCCAGGATCTTTTCTTGATCATCCCAGAGTACAGGACACAGAAGAATGGGCTGAAGTTACAGGAAGCCAGATTCAGGAAAAACTTCCTGACTGTAAGAGCAGTACAAAAATGGAACCAATTACCTAGGGAGGTAGTGGGCTCTCTATTATTATTATTATTATTATTATTATTATTATTATTATTATTATTATTATTTACATTTTATATACTGCCCCATAGCAGAAGCTCTCTGGGTGGTTTACAAAGATTAAAACAGTGAACATTAAAAACAAATATACAAAATTTAAAACCATAGAAAGCATAAAAACAAACAATGTTCATTTAAAAAAACTATTCTGGGGTTAACCCCCCCCCCCCCCCCAGCATATGCTGTTAAATGCCTGGGAGAAAAGAAAAGTCTTGATCTTGCGCCGAAAAGATAACAATGTTGGCGCCAGGCGAGCCTCGTTGGGGAGATAGTTCCATAATAGGGGGGGGGGGGAGACACACCAGTGAAAAGGCCCTCTCTTTTGTTGCCGTCCTCCAAGCATCCCTCGGAGTAGGCACCCAGAGGAGGACCCAGAGTCATTCAAGAGGCAGCTGGGCAGCCATCTGTCAGGGATGCTTTAAGGTGAATTCTACATTGAGCAGGAGGTTGGACTCTATAGGCCCCTCCCAACTCTACTATTCTATGATTCTATGACTTGGGGAAAAAGTAATGTTCTGAAGTGTTTCTGCATTTTTCTTCTTATTAGGTTGACTCTGGCCTAATCTGGCCCCAACAGTTGTCAATGCACTTCAGTACCACTATAAAGCAGTAGTGTGGTTCCTGACTTTTATATACCACTTTCATACTGCTTTCGTAGTGCTATATCCCGCTTGGTGTAGATTAGGGAAGAATCTACACTACCGCTTTATAACAGTAGATTAGTGTAGCGGTAGTGTAGATTCTTCCCTAATCTACACCAAGCGGGATATAGCACTACGAAAGAAGTATGAAAGTGGTATATAAAAGTCAGGAACCACACTACTGCTTTATAGTGGTTTTGATAACTGTTTGGGCCTAGGAGACATTATGTATACCATTTTCAAAGTGTTACATCCTGCTTGGTGTAGATCTGGGTCACAGTTTGATACATCTGGTGTCACTGCAATATCATACCATAGCTTATACTGTGGTGTAGTGGCTAAGGTGTTGGACTGGGAGTTGGGAGATCCGAGTTCTAGTCCCCACTCGGCCATAGAAACCCATTGGGTGACTTTGGACCAGTCACAGACTCTCAGCCCATCCCACCTCACAGGGTTGTTGTTGTGAGGATAAAATGGAGAGGAGGATTATGTACGCTACCTTGGGTTCCTTGGAGGAAAAAAGGTGGGATATAAATGAAATAAATAAATAAATAAATAAATAATAAATGAATAGTGCCATAGGGGAATGGCAGGGGAATGGTGGAAGTTCTAGGACTTTTTTCTGTCTAAACGTGCATAGGATTGTGCCCATACTATAGATTAAGGTCCAAAATGGCATAGGACTTGGCTGTTATTAGACTAAGCAATATGAGTCAACTTTTTGGGGAGGTGGGCTCTGGCAGCAGTGCCTGGGGCTAAGCTGTGCTTGTCATTCTCAAAATAAGGGCCAGACCCTAAGTACGTGGGTTGGATCCAACTCTTATGTGTGCTTGTGGAGCAAGTCTTCCCTGTCCTCTGCTCTCCCCTCCCCCCTCCCCCCACAATACATGGCAGAATGAAACTATTGGATGCAACCCTGTGATTCCACAAGTTTATTTTGGTCAGGAAATACTAATGTAGGCCTTAGCTAGACCTAAGGTTTATCCCAGGATCATCCCTGCCTGCTCCCGGGATATGCTGTGTGTCATTTACATGAACAGGGATGACAATCCTGGGATAAACCTTAGGTCTAGCTAAGGCCGTAGAAAACAGCCGTTGTGTAACCAGTCCATTTAAATTCTGAACATAAACGCAAAAGCAATAGATTGCACAATTTGCAACCAACTGAAAAACTGCAGTCTTCTCGATGCAAAATTACATTAAGTCATTATTAAAAAGGGAAATGAGTGTTTTTCATTTGACATTGAATAATTAGAGGGAAGAAATGGCAAATCCGCCATTGCAGTTGTCCTTTCAGGCTTCATGGAAATGTATGTCTCAGCAAGGTTAGGGTTTAAAAGCTTTTTCTTTGCTGCTCTTTTGTCTAAGAAACCACCAGCAAACTTTCCCCATCTGTTTACCTGCAGTGTTTTACCTAGAGGTCTTGGCATTTCAGTGAATCTGATGGATCAATCTACATTCAACTTGGGGCACAAAGTCTTTTGCTGAATCTCTGTGGTAGGGAAGATAAACTAAAATCCTATTACTCAACCCACTGTACTGTGATGGCAGTTTCCTTTGAGCCTCGTGGTGATATAGCATTTACTTTAGAACTGTACATCACATCAGAATCCATTGAGAGACATTATTTGTCTGGCTGGATGTATATAAAAGGCAGCATTAGTTGCGGTCCTTCATCAATATGTTTTTCCTCTTATTGATGCACAACCAAGCCAGTCACGTTGTAATATTTTAATGTAATACTCCCCTTCAGGATATCATTAATATTTCTATCACTGCTGGACATGATAATTTGATGGAAATTGGTTCAAAAGAAACAGCAGGAGTTGGGGAGTGGGTGCAGGGAAAAAGAGAAGCCGATAATTCAACTTGCTGTTGAGTTAGGAATAACACGAATATTGTGTGAGAAGGCTAGGAGATAGTTTTATCCCCAGAGAAGTGATCAAATTTCAAATCTGAGGTATTTCATTTTGCCAGTAATTTGGCTTTCTGTCTCACCTGAAGTGTTCCATGGGATGACAGCCAAAATAAAAAAAGGTATAATGAAGCCTTAGGGCTCATCTACACCAAGCAGGATATTCCACTATGAAAGCAGTATGAAAGCGGTATATAAAAGGCAGGAGCCACACTACTGCTTTATAGCGGTATTGACGTGCACTGCAGGATCTACACTATTGCTTTGTAGTGGTACTGAAGTGCACTGACAACTGTTGAAGCTCATGACACCTCTACACCAAGCAGGATATAACCCTATGGAAGTGGTATGAAAGCAGTATATGGTATGTGTCATGGGTCCCAACTGTTGTCAGGGCACTTCAATACCACTATAAAGCAGTAGTGTGGCTCCTGCCTTGTATATACTGCTTTCATAGTGGAATATCCTGCTTGGTGTAGATGAGCCCTCATAGTTCTTTGACCATTATGAAGGCCATAACTACGAGGTTTTAATTTCCTATCTGAAAAATAAGCTTAGATATTCTGTGATTCCTTTTTCTGCATTTTTGTTTCATTTCGTTTAACAAATAATCCAAAAATAGCCTTGTTGTAAGATTGAGCAGAGAAAAGGTGGGTGGCTAGAGGTCCTAGAGGCTGCAAAACTCTTGCGGAAGTATTTTTTTCTTTTTTCTTTTCCTGAGCTCAAAATTCCCAGCTGCTTTTTCACTTATGGGGAAAAAGATACAGGCACCTAGTTAAAGTCAGTCCTGAGAAGATAAATGGAGAGAGAGCTACATGTTGTGAAATAAATTAATACTCTTTCTATTTGGTGTTTTATCTGCAATAAAAGGAAGTTTTATTTCTGGCAATGAATCATGCTGGGAATGTGTACACAGGGCTCTAAGGTAGCTAAACAGGAAGAAAATGAGAAGAAATAACATCAAAGTAGTGCAGGCTCTGAGTCAATACTCAGGTAGGTTTTGACATGTTTTAAGAACAGTTCATAAAATACAACAGATAATGATCCCCACCTGTGTCATGAACTTGCAGAGTGGCCTTTGGGCATGCTACTTTCTCCCATCCTCTGTGCTTTAAAATGGAAATGGAAATCTATTATTTACCATTATGTAAAATGGGAATAGTGTATTATTACACAGGCTGTTGCAAGATGGAACATAAGCAAGATTGTACTGCCATTTGCAAATTAAAAGTGCTTTGGTAAATATGCATGACGTTGTAATAGAATATTTTGTCTATCCTAAACCTGGTTCATCTGCTCAATCTTGCTGTATTTCCATTCAGGTCTTGATAAAACAAGACAAGGCAACAAATATCCAGAATAAATTTATATTCAGATGGGGAAATTAAAATCCTTAAGAAGTAAGTGTCCAGTCATCTGCAAGAACAATTTCAATGATGATGATGATAAAAATAATGCTTTCATACGGAAGCCATACTCTTATTTTTATTGTGTTAAAATAGAAGTTTTGGGATTTCTTTGAAAGGTAACATTTACTGTACTTTTTTATTTATTCCCATTAGAATATAATTTTAGACCCAGCAAGTCATTTTTCACCTGTGAAGGTGACAAAGTCATTTGTGCTTTTAATTTTTTTTATGCTATTAATCTGTGCAGCTGGTGAAACTCAGGTTGATATGATTAACCTGTGCAATCATTTATCTTCCTACATAATTAATATGGAGTCTTAACTTTAGCTTTTGAATATTGATTTAGCCTCATGGGAAATGAATTAATGATCGACTAAACCTATTGTAGTTATGATAAATATTACCTACCTGCTTCTATTAAAAAGGCATTTGTATGCTGGCTGCTATATTCATTTACATAGTGTTCTGACATGTTCAGGTGCAATATGTCAGGTGTGGCACTTCTGTTCTCAGATTGTTTACTTTTACAGAATCAGCTTTTGGTATTAAAATAATTGTAGTAAGCTTGTAGTAATGCCAGAGTACATAGCCAGAAACCAAAACAAACTCTTCTTTCCTATCAGAGCAGTGTGTCCATTCTGTGGCATTCTCCATGACAGAGAACGCTTTGTTTTATGTAAACCAATGAGGAGGAGGGCTTTCTCCGCTGTGGCACCCCGGTTGTGGAACGAGCTCCCCAGAGAGGTCCGCTTGGCGCCTACACTGTACTGCTTTCGTCGCCAGCTGAAGACCTTTTTATTCACTCAGTATTTTAACACTTAATTTTAACTTAAATTTAAATTTTACTGTTTTAACTCTGTATTTTAATCCTATATCAACTTTGCTGTGTGGTTTTATCCTGGTTGCGCTTTTTATACTGTATTTCATAATTGTGTTTTAACCTGTTGGGTGTTTTACTGTGGTTTTAATTTTTGTGAACTGCCCAGAGAGCTTCGGCTATTGGGCGGTATAAAAATGTAATAAATAAAATAAATAAATAAATAAATGAGCCAAACTAGCTGTTTACAAGTGTTATGGCTTCTGGCTGTCATTCCTTGGTTAGGATATTTTTGGGTTAATGTATTTAGTACATTTCTATACTGCCCAATAGTCAAAGTTCTCTTAATAGTCCAGAATGGTTGGTTGATGTTTCCTCAGTGGGAGTGAATGGTTAGGAGTTAGTTGGTATCTCATTCAGACCCAGAGAGAAATTCCCATCAGAGAAGAGGGGGAGCTAGATGTGTGTGACAAGAAACTGCAGTTTGGAACAGAGAAAGAAAGTTTTGTGGTAATTGGAAAGAGTTGTGGGCACTGAGCCATAGGCCTAATCTACACCAGGCAGGATATTTCACTATGAAAGTGGTATATAAAAGGCAGGAGCCACACTACTGCTTTATATCAGTATTGAAGTGCACTGACAACTGTTTGGGCCCATTGACCCATGATATATACCGCTTTCGTAGTGCTATTTCCTGCTTGGCATGCCTCTTGCCTTTTATATACCACTTTCATACAGCTTTCATAGTGCAATATCCTGCTTGATGGAGATTAGGCCATAGCAGACTAACCATAGACCTTAAATGGCTAGGGACAGAAACAGACCAAGGATCTATCTTGACAACACCACATTGGCTCTGCGAGCCCCCAAGCCCCTGCATTTGTGCTCCTTCGCACTATCCCCACGCGAAGGAGCAAGTGTTGGGGTTTGCATGCGAGGAGGAGCACCCATGCACCGGGGTGCCTCTTCCTCCTCATCTCCCAGTTTTACCTTTTCTTTGTGTGCCTCCTAGCACCCCAGGCTTTTCTTACCTTTTCTTTTGAGGAGGTGCACCTGTGCCTCCTCATGTCCCAGTTCCCCCCACTTTTCTTTGGAGGCGGCACCATGCCCATGCCTCTTCGCATCCCTGGTTTTTGTTTGTTTGTTTGTTTGCCGTTCTTGGCTTCTCCCCATGCTGGAGAAGTGTAGACGTGGGCCAGCGGCCATTTGGCTCATTGGCCTGCCCCTCCCTCCTGTCTGGGCAGATGGTGACCAATCAGGGTTCCCCATCTGCCCAGACACGCCTTTGAAGAAGCTCCGGATCAAGGTGGCAGATGGCAGATGCTGTCGTCACCTTGCTCCAAGTGGGAAAAGTCAGGGTAAGTCTGCAACTTTTTAAAATTGGAGCTTCGGGGGAAAGCCCTGGGACGGCTCCATGATGGCGGCTGCATTATATAAATATTATGGACTAGAGTACCAAGAGATTGCAGGAGAAATAGGACACAAATCGGGTCTGGCCTACTCAACTTTGAGGAATGATTCTGGGGATGGCAACCAATTATATTCATACAATATACTAGGGTGACCACATGAAAAGGAGGAAAGGGCTCCTGCATTTTTAACAGTGGCTACCAGGAGGAGGGCTTTCTTTGCTGTGTCACCGTGGCTGTGGAATGTGCTCCCTAGAGAGGTTTGCCTGGCACCTACATCACAACAGTTAAAGCTGCAGGATCCCTGCCTTCTTTAGCTAGAGTGACCATATACAAAAGAGGGCAGGGCTCCTGCAGCTTCAACTGTTGTGATGAACAGGGAAACTCACCAGGTGCTAAATGCAGCCAAATGACACCTGCTGAAATTCCCTTTTCAATACAACCATTAAAGATACAGGAGCCCTGTCCTCCTTTCCATATGTTCACCCTAGATATACTGTTTTCTTTCCATTCATTTTCTGGAATACACCTTTTAAAAACCCATCACTTAAGGGACACTGCCACACATTTTCATTTTGAAAATGGTCCTATCATCCTTCATAAACTTTGCTGAATCCCACACGGTGTATCATTGCCTTTAAGCTCTGTGTCAGATCCTTGGCCAAAAGCCTTGCTCTCTTAGCCACCATGCAATTTCTGTTCTTCCTGGGCACAAATTTATTCCCCCTGTCCTCTGAAAAGTCATTTTCATTATTTCCTTTGGTAAAGCTTAAAGATTGCTTTTTTCCTTTCTGTCCTTCCGCAAAAGGCTGTTTCAAGGGTGATCATAATAGCTTGTTTCCCTCTGTCTTTATTTAGTATTCCTTATAAACAGCAGAGAGATCAAAGCATCAAGCATGTTCCACACTCTCATAGTAGTTAAAAGGTTGGTCCAAACCATAAAACAAGTTTCTATTTACACTGAACATAAAGCATTGTTAAATGCAGCGTGTGTAAAAACCTATAAAGGGTTTCATAAAAATGACTTCTTAAAAAGGACAAGCTCTTTATGAAGGGAAGAGTTCATCTCATCTCTGGTATTCTCATGATTTTTTAAATGTTGAAATAAAGTTAACAAAATTAAGGCAGCAAAAAATAAGAACATACATAATAAATCAAGATCATAAACAAGCAAAGGAATTCACTAATTATAATTCTTAGTCTATAACTGATACACTTATGGAACATCTACAGTAAAACAGCCTAAGTAGGAGCACAATATCTAATGAAAGAATAAAAATATAATTTATACAGCATATAAAACTAGAATGTGTGAGTGTATGTTATTTTGTGTGTGTGTGTGTATTGTTAGAAAAAAAACAGGCAACTGTAAGTGGTTGGAAGTTGATCTAAAGTTTGAAGGGCTTCAACACAGTGGCGTGTTGGGCCGCCTTGCTGGGATGGGTCTTGGAGGAACTGTTTTACAGTGGCTCCATTTCTTCCTGGATGGATGGACCCAGAAGGTGGTACTGGGGGACTCCTGTTCGACTCCTTGGCCATTGGCCTGTGGGGTCCCTCAGGGCTCTGTTTTGTCCCCCATGCTATTTAACATATACATGAAACCGTTGGGAGAGGTTATCCGGAGTTGTGGGGTACGGTGCCACCAGTACGCTGATGAAACCCAACTCTACTACTCCTTTCCACCCAATTCCAAGGAAGCAGTTTCTGTGCTAAACCGGTGTTTGTTGGCAGTAATGGATTGGATGAGGGCGAACAAATTGAAGCTTAATCCAGATAAGACAGAGGTGCTCCTGGTCAGTCGAAAGGCAGATCAGGGAATAGGGATTCAGCTTGTGTTGGATGGGGTTACACTCCCCCTGAAGACGCAGGTCCGCAGCTTGGGTGTACTTCTGGATTCAGCCCTGAGCCTGGATGCCCAGGTTTCGGCGGTGGCCCGGAGTTCATTTGCACAGTTAAAGCTAGTGCGCCAGCTGCGCCCGTTCCTAGAGATGTCGGACCTGGCCACGGTGACACATGCCTTAGTTACATCCCGATTGGATTACTGTAACGCGCTCTACGTGGGGCTGCCTTTGAAGAGTGTTCGGAAACTCCAGCTGGTTCAAAGAGCTGCAGCCAGATTGTTGACCGGGGCTGGTTATAGGGAGCACACAACTCCCCTGTTAAAACAGCTCCACTGGCTTCCAGTCTGTTTCTGGGCACAATTCAAAGTGCTGGTTATGACCTATAAAGCTCTATATGGTTTGGGTCCAGGTTATTTGAAAGAACGTATTCTCCCTTATGAGCCTGCCCGTGCTTTGAGATCTTCTGGAGAAGCCCTTCTTTCAGTCCCACCTTCTTCACAGGCGCACTTGGTGGGAACATGGGAGAGGGGGTTCTCGGTGGCTGCTCCGGTGCTCTGGAACTCTCTTCCTGGGGAAGCTAGGCTGGCTCCCTCCTTGATGGGCTTTCCGAAGCAGGCTAAAACATTTTTGTTTCAGCAGGCCTTTGGAGAATAATCTGGCCCTCCATCTATGTTAATGTCTTATAATTTTGTTATGTATTTTAAATGTTTATGCCCCCCCCATGTATGTTTTAAACTTTGTAAGGCCGCCTTGAGGCCCAGCATTGGGCAAAAGGCAGGATACAAATAAATATAATAATAATAACACAGGAAATAAATGGAAACCATGGTGCCATAATACCTTTCTTAAAGATAGGATTCCTTACTTGCTGCACTTGCAGAGTAAGGTTATTATAACCTTATGCCCGGATTTGTGAAGACATGTCCAGTAATCCCCACCCCCAAGCGGGATCTGGGGGAGGGGAGATTTCAAAATCCTCCCAAATGTCCGGAAAAATTGCAGGATGGCTGAGGGAGGGGCTGGAGTACGCATTCCCAGCACTTCTGGGAAGGCGTCTCCAGCCCTGCGCAAGTCTCCAGCCCTTCCCAGAGCCATCCATGGCGTGATCTTAGTGGGCACAATCCTGGCGGGCGCGATTGTGTGGGGCGCTATCTTGGTGGGCACGATCTTGGCAGGCAAAGGGAATGTGGAACTCCGAGCAGGCAACTGGTTTTGCTGGCAGAAGAGGGACGGATCTCTCCTCTACAGGCTGCTTGGTTTCCATGCTGGCTAAGAAAAGAGAGAAGCCCACCCTTCAGATCTTTCCTTCCTCTGTTAGCCTATTTGGTAGAAGGTTTTTTTTTTTTTTTACTAGCCTGCTAAGAGACTAGCGTCTTGTATTTCCATGCTGCGTGTAGCAGGCTAGTTGTTGTTGTTTTTTAAAAAATGTGGGCTAGTAATGTGGACTTGTTCACTGTTTTTAACTTTTGTAAACTGCCCAGAGAGCTTCGGCTGTGGGATGGTATATAAATGTAATTTATTTATTTATTTATTTATTACATTTCTATACCGCCCAATAGCAGGAGCTCTCTGGGCAGTTCACAAAAATTAAAACCATTCAAAGTATAAAACAGCAGTATAAAACCATAATATAAAATACAATATAAAAGCTCAACCAGATAAAAACAGCAGCGAATCTCCTTAAGGAGCTCATTCCACAGCCGGGGTGCCACAGCAGAGAAGGCCAGCAGTCTGGGAAATAATAATAATAATGGCCAGCAGTCTTGGAAAGTCTTTTTCTGCGCAGATGGTGGTCGAAACATCTGTATTTCCCCAAAGGTAGGTAACTCTCACCTCTTCTCATATTCTGAAAATAATTATTTGAGACTGAGAAGTAGAATGTACCTCTGATGTTAACTCAGGAAGGAAAACAGCAACGACCAAGAACAGTGTGTGTTGCTGTTATAGAAGGTTTGGGATGCACAGCTCCAACCAGGCAGCTCTAGGCTGCCATCCTATCAAGGCTTACCTGGGAATAGGTCCCATTGAAAACAATGGGACACTCCTGAGTAGACATGTATATGTAGGATTATGTATCATGCCAGTCCTTTTCCAGCTTCATTGGCTGCCAGTCCAGGTCCAGCCCAATTCAAAGTGCTGGTATTAACATTTAAAGCCCTAAATGGCTTGGGGCCAGGCTATCTGAAAGAACGCCTCCTCCTATATGTACCTGCTGGGACCCTAAGGTCATCCTCAGGGGTCCTTCTCCATGAGCCCCTGCCAAAGGAAGTGAGGCAGGTGGCTACCAGGAGGAGGGCCTTCTCTGCTGTGGCACCCCAGCTGTGGAATGAGCTTCCTAAGGAGGTTTGCTTGGCACTTAAATTATATGCTTTTAGACACCAGGTGAAGATCTTTTTATTCTCCCAGCATTTTAACAGTCTATAAATAAATTTTAACTTGGTGTTTTAAATTTGTAATTTTGCATTGCTGCTGTTTTTATCTGGTTGAGCTTTTATATTATATTTTATATTATGGTTTTATACTGTTGTTTTATACTTTGAATGGTTTTAATTTTTGTGAACTGCCCAGAGAGCTCTGACTATTGGGCGGTATAGAAATATAATAAATAAATAAATAAATAAAATTATGGTATTAGGAGATGATTTCCATGCAAGTGTCTTGATTCAATTAAGTATGAATTAGGAACATGTACATATATTTTGCTTCTACTCCTTATTTTATATATTGCTCATTCACAGACTGAGCCTCAAGTCTAGATCTACACTACTGCTTTATAGCAGTACTGAAGTGTGCTGATAAGTGCTGGGAAATAACACAATATCCCACTTTCATTGTGTTATTTCCTGCTTTTTATTCCACATTTGTAATGGTTCGACACAAGATGTAAATCTGGCCCCAAATCTGCGCAGACAGCAGTCCAAACATCTGGGGGGAGTCCTCGCCCGTCGGCTCTCTTCCCTCCCACGACCCAGCCCCGCTGCTGGGAGCTCTCGCAGGGCCTGCTGGCTAAAGGGAAACGGAGGCTGGAGCAGCCCGCCCGCAGTCTGCTCTGCCAAAACACGCCTCCTCCTCCGGCTCTTCTGGGGACGATTAAGGTATGTGCTACACGAGTGTTTTCGGGGCGCCCTCAAGGGGCTTCGGGGCGCCTTCGGAACGGTGTGTGGACTCCCCCCTGTATGTAACTATATTTTGATTTTGCCTTGAATATAAACATCACAGAATATGTGAGCCTGCATCCAGGGGTTGGAGGGGGAAATCCAGATGGGTCCCATATTGCTCACCCCTGTGTTAAGAGCTTGAGCAGGCAAATCCCCTCTTCTCTCCACCCTGTCCAGTTTTCTCCCCACACCCAACTTGACACAGCAACATTCCTTCTATCCTGGCAGCACAAAGAACCTTGTTAGACCATTGTTAGACCATTGTTAGAGCATTGCAGACAGAGACTGTTTTTATTAAACTTTTTTTTAAAATTTACATTTTCAAATGTATATATTTTTGCTTACATAGGAAGCCCCACAGTATTTAGAAGACACTGCCATTTGAGGATGACCCTGCTATCAACTCTCTATCTATATTATACATAGGCTGCACTATAACAAAATATGCTCTTGACAGTTAACAAAATAAAAATAACTGGTAAAAAAAAACAAGAGCAATGCAATAAAAAATACAATAAGATAAAATGCAGCATTTAAACATCTTCCTATCCCTGTATTTCTTCTAAAGTAAGTGGGTAACATCCAAAATGTTACTCTATTTAATGTACAGCCATTAAAATGAATGGGACTTAAGTTACCCTAAGTTTCATTCATTTCAATGGCTTTAATCTAAGTAGGGTTTATGGTGAGTGTTACCCTTTGTCCTTAAATGCTCAGGGAACTAGCAGAGAGGAAACACTATTCTTTAATGTGCTACCTCCAGTATCAGAGGCAGTAAGCTTGTGTGCACCATTTGCTGGGGAACATGGGTGGGAAGGTCCTGTTGCACCATGTCCTGCTTTGTTGGTCCCTGGTAGACAGCTGGTTGGCCACTGTATGGCTATGTCCTGATGGCTATGTGCTACCTCCAGTATCAGAGACACTAAGCCTATGTTCTCCAATTACTGGGGAACATGGGCAGGAAGGTTCTGTTGCACTCATGTCCTGTTTGTGGGCTTCCCATAGGCAGCTGGTTGGCCACTGTGTGAACAGAATGCTGGACTAGAAAGACCCATGGTCTGATCCTGCATGGCACTTCTTACATTCTTATGCATAATTCTATTTGGGCCATTTCTTCCCACCCCATCCTACATGCACATGAATTTAAATGCTTGGCAATTCCAAAGGGTTCTATCCTTAAAAGCAGCCTAAAAACAATTTAGAATAAAAATAAATTTTAAAAAGGAGAGGAAGGGCAGGTGGATGTGGGGGAGCATAGCACTTAATTAACTTGCCAGAGATGGAAAACTTACAGAAGGATATCAGTACCTTGGGGTCTGAGAGTGCACCCATTATTTTCTCTCTGTTCCTGACCAAACACTAATCTTTTTATGAAACCTCCACTCCCTTGTGCTATTTCTTGTTCTGCCTTTTGGCCCTTTACATGTGGAACTCTCTCCTTTAAATAACTGACTGCCCTCTTTTGTATCTGGTCAGGAGGGCTGGGCTCCTTAACTGTTCTGATAAAGAGGGAATTTCACGAGGTGCTGCATGCATATAATTGACACCTGCTGAAATTCCCTTTTCAATACAACTGCTAAATATACAGGAGCCCTGTTCTCCATTCCATATGATCACCTTCACTAATGGAATAATTGCAACTTTTTCCTGTTGCCATAGTTCTTTAACTTCCATAGCCAGTGATGTATATTTTTCTCTTTTTTCCTCTTCCTTTAATGCAACATTTTTGTCACTAGGTATTGCTATGTCAGTGAGGTAGTTGTGTTTTTCTTTTTTTGTTTATGACTGTTATGTGTGGTCAATTGCAAAGTATTGTCTTGTCCAGAAACGTTCTGTCCCAGCAAGATAATATGTGAGTGCATAGCGTGGCTTGTCTTGACTTGTCTGAGTGTGTTTGGATCTCCTAGGCTCTGAAAGCATCTTTCTGGAGAGCTGGTTACATGATCCACGATGCCAGGTTCTAGTTAGAGCATAGTTCTCCTTGACAGGAGGGGCTTGCACTTGCTAGAGTAAGGTGAACAGATATGAAAAGGCTGCAATCCTATATTCATTTATGTGGGAGTAAGCTTGCTACTGACCGTGGTCTTGTTTACACGGCTAATGTTCCAGAGATATAATGACACATTTTTAGATTAGTTTCTCATTGATAAACTAGAGGTCAGTCAAGCTAAGAAGTGCTAGTGAGAAGTGACTGCAACAAGCCTTTAGTCCATTTTGTACCATGGCTAATTTTTGCAGGGTATTTTATACTCTTTCTGAATGCTAGGTTGCTAGTTTGTTGTACTAGATTTTTCTGCATTTGTCAGCTGCTTCATTTGTTCAGTAGTAGCAGTATGCTGAATCTGTGAGTATGGATATGAGAAACGTGATGTGGAAAGAGAGTTAAATGTTATGAAAGGTGAGATGATACCCAGTGAAGGATTTGCAGTAAGAAAAGTTATTTGAAGGAGGGGGAGACTGTGCCACACACAGTACAGCAAAAGCTTCAAAGTATAGCAAAAGTAGCAGTGAGTTAAGTTAATTTCAGGTATATTGAATGTCTCACTTGTTCTTTATTTCCATGATTTTTAACATTAAGATGTTATGTAGAACAGGTGTCTTAATTGTGTGCTGTAAAATCAGACATGTGACCAAGGCTATGTTTGGGTGGGCACGCCCCTTTGGGGCTTGTCATGCCCCTCTGGGGGGGACATGTTGGTGGGAACGCCCCCTGGGGGCTGGACATGTTAGTGGGAACGCCTCCTTGGGGGGCAGCCATGTTGACCTCCTTTTTGGTTTCCAAAATATGGTCACCCTAGGTTAAACATAGTAATAGACCTTGGCCGGATCTACACTACTGCTTTAAAGCACTTTATAACAGTTATAAAGCACTTTAACTGCTTTAAAGCGCTATAAAACTGTTATAAAGCGCTTTAAAGCAGTAGTGTAGATCTGGCCCTGGTTTGGTCCATCACAGTGGGGGAAGGAATCACCGTGCTTCCTTCCCCTGTCCGTGTCTGCCATTTGTATAATCTCCCATGATGCGTCGGGGGTTGGCATGTTGTGCAAACTGGGCATGGGGTGCAGCCGCAATCAATTCATTCCTACCCTTCAACCTCTATTGCATGTTGTGGGTTTTAGGGTGGCTACGAAGCGAATGCTGCTGTGCTGTACACCTGGTTTGCATGACACACCAACCCCCACTGCATCATGGGAAATTATGCAAATCACAGTCAGGTGCACAGCATGTTCAGGGATGAGGGTGAGGAGGCCCCTTCTGTGATCATCTGAACCCAGCCATAGTCTCCCAAATAATTTGGATATATTAGGTGAAGTCTTCTGAGGACTTTGCATTGTGCTTTGATTGATAAAGATGCAAAAAAAGAAAAAAAAAAGTCCAGAAACACTGCCAACTGTTTCCACCCCAAAGATTCACCTCAGCCAGACTCCCATGCCTGCACATCAGATGGGTTGTCATCCAATTATGGCATTTGAAGGATTTTCTAAATAGATATTATCAAACCTTTATTTGAAGTAACAGGGACTTTTTTACACGATTCAAAAGAAGCAAGCAGGTGCTTGGCTGCCTTGCAGATAATGTTAAAAAGACAGCACAGTTGGTTGTTTTGTTTCAAAACATCTGCATAGGAGAAAGGCCCCCCCTTTATCAAATAAATAAATAAACCTTATAGACTTCTGCTGCTATCCAAGCAAAAAAATGTTGTGGATTGTTATGTGCTGCAAATTATGGAAGATGCAACACTAATGTTAGTGGTGACAGACCAGGAGCCATTTCGCCCCATCAGGTTTCCCAAGTAAATATAGTGTCTCTAATCACTGGCTGCTCAAAGATCCATTTAGGTCTATCACAATGTCTGACCCGTATCAAGGCATCAAGAGGGTAGTTGCTCACTGCTTCTTGTTCTGTGAGTGTCCACTGGTGCTCTGAGAAGGGATGCAAAGGACTCATGTCGTGAATGTGTTGGCATTTGCTGGTGGTCAATTAGTGGGAAATATTGTGAATGAACCTCTAGGACACCTTGAGTATCACCAATACCCAAAGCTGGGGCAAAATGCTTAAAACCTAAGTGCAGTATGTTATGCTGGTTGAGAAACAAATGAAATCTCAGGTGAGCAACAGCATAATATACGTATTTGTCCTGACCAGAAAATATATATCTAACAATAGTTTGTTCTATTGGCAAGAGTTGGAACAGATAGATGAAGTGGAATTGTTTGAAATGAGTAAAGGAGTCTAGCAAGACAATCATTTTACTATAGCTATTCTAGCTGCCCATGGTAACTTGCTCTTACCCAGTTTTTGAGTATGAGAGTGAATTTATGTGTACAATGGCTGATAGTTGTGTCATAGTTCATGTAGAAGGGGAATGATGTGAACCCCAAATGTTGACAAAGCTTAGTAACCCCCACAAAAAGAAATTTATTTTCTAGAGTGGCTTGTGTAACTGCAGATAGATTGATGCTAATTATATCTGATTTATGATAGTTTGCTTTGCAACCAGAGGCTTGCTCCACATCTTCATAAACAGTAAGATTATTTCTGGTAAGTGCTGGTATTGGATTTGTTATATAGAGGGTACAATTTTCATTGTCCAGAAGTTGCTCCGTTATTATATAGAACAGGGATAGGGAATGGGTAGCTCTCCAGATGTTGTTGGACTTGCAATTTATCTCAGCCCTTACCATTGGCTATGCTGGCTAGGGCCAAGGGAGTACAGTTCAACATCTGGGGAGCCACATCTTTTCTACCACTTGGTACTGATGCGTTAACAGCACAGTCCTATACATATTTACCCAGAAGTCAATCCCATGGAATTCATTGAGGCTTACTCTCAGGTAAGTGTGTATAGAATTGTAGTCTAAATCATCCTGGAAAAAGTAATCTACATGTGTCTTTAAAAACATAGCAACAGACAAATTTCAAGTGCCATTCACAGACTCACAGAAAAAAAGAGTTCTGTAGGTGTACAAATTTTCCCCTTCACTTATTCTATACTTTGGATGGCAATCAGAGTTCTAGGTACCTTGTCATACTAATCTTTTAAAGAAGAGCAAATAATATAGCTATGAGAGAATTCTTCTGAATTTTCAATCAAAGTGTAAAGATAAAATAAAATAAATCTTTTGTTTTACTTTTGGAAACTTTTCTCTCCACTTTTTCACTGTTTTATTTTTCTTGTAGCTAGAAGTTACTGAAGCAAACATTGTTGAATGCACACTATGATGCAAGATCAATAATGTGTACAGTGCACCAAGCCAAAGAAACTCAATATTTTGTTGTTTTTTCTCTTGTCATTCTTCAATCAACAGTAAAAATAACAAAAACATACCAGAAATATACAGAACATATATTTGTTCATTATTCTCACCCTTTGTTACTCACAAATACTATTCAGTCCTTGAGAAACAGTTGCAAAGTTTTATTGACTGCAAAAAGAAGGAACTAATGTATTTTTGGCATCATATATGGTGTTTTATTTCTTTTGCTTTCTTAATTTGATAATTGCATAGGCTGCAGTTTGAGGCTTGCTTTCATGGAAGATAGCACATTATTGTAAAGAAGCAGATAGCTGCAGGTTTTTTTTGTTTTTTTGTTTTTACTCGTGTTGGCTTCCTCCAATTGGGAAACATTTTAGCCTACCATTTTCACTAGAGGTGTGCACTCACCCCAGGTTCAGCTTGGCACCCGATTTGGTACTTCAGGAAATGGCCTGATTTGGAGCCCCTCCATTTTGTATCAAAGTGCACCAAATGTGAGGTAAGGGATAGAACACTGTGAACCGCCCAGAGAGCTCCGGCTATTGGGCGGTATAGAAATGTAATAAATAAATAAATAAAATAAATAAACACTGGGCTGGTGGAGAGGGGGAGCTTGTGAGAGATGGCCACCCTAGCCCCTTCCCTCACTGTGACAGGGCCAGAGGAGGAGGCAGAGGAATTATCCATAGGGAGCTCAAAGCATGCCCAAGCTGCATTTGCATGCACACATGTACACCCAATCCTATTTTGCCATGCCAAGGACTTGGCACATTGGTGCAGCCGAAGAGTCCTCAGCAATGGTACTGAGAAGCAACTGCTTCTGTCAGGAGACAGGATGGGTGAGGCAATTACGAAGAGTGGGGAAAGGGTGAATGGAACATGGCAAGATGCACACACCACAAAAGGACTAGACAGTCAGTGGCAATTCCATTTGTATCTTACAGTGGAAGAGCAATAATTGGTGGTGCTAGGAGCCCTCTTCCTGGGAGCACCCTTCAGACTCTGCTGTAACATTTCTAGTTCTGCACTGGGAGCATGACAGCAAGGGAACGTGCTCAGTGGTAGAGCACATGCTTTGCATGCAGAAGGTCCCAGGTTCAGTTTCTGGCATTTCAGTGTCAACAGTACTGGGCTAAATGGACTCAGTATGGCAGCTTTCTGTGTTCCAATGACTCCCAGATGAGGAAGTACACTCAAATGTTTACCCCAAATGTCCTACTCTTTACAATAAGAGATTATTATTTTTTTTTTAAAAAAAAACTAGTCATGAAGCCAAAAATACTAAGGGTGCTTTATTGCAGCAGTCTGATTCATGGAATTTTATGGGTTTTTTCAGAGATCATTGTCTTTTACTTGCAATCCTCACATGTTTTCCCACCACTTCTTCCATATTTTTTCTTACAGCAGAAAATGCTGCACAATGCCTTCTAATTGATAGTGCTAGGAATCCTCCAACAGGAAACATCCTATCAACACAGGTAGTTTACTTGCACAAACTAGAAGATCATGGTATTAATATTTGAATTTTCAATATTAATCCACAGGGGTTAAAAACACAGTACTACATGCAATAGAGGATCCACATGTATATCCATCCTTTTAGATACCCCATCCTGATTCGTACACTCTGCTATCTAGATTACTTCAGAGTCTTCTTCTCCTTTCCTTTGCCTCAGTAAGGTTTGTTCTGGGGTGGCCACGTGTCCTCTCTTACAGAGGACAGTTCTCTGTTTGAAGGAATGCCAGAGAACTGTCCTCAATTTTGAAGCTGTCTTCCATTTGAAGGGTTGTCCAGTCCAAGTCCAGTTTAAAGATAAAGAACCCTCAGAAGGAAAACATGGGCCTTGAATTTGCCCATCAAGAGCACCTGGACAGCAGACTGAGCAAGGCTCATAGGCCATCTGGTCACAGCCTTCCACACTATGGTGAGATGGACTGTATTTCTATCACATCATCATCCTCAACAACAGAAACAACAATAATTTCTAAATTTGCATCTATCTATCTATCTATAAATTAGCATGTGCAAATGTTATGTCCTCTTTTTTTGGTGAATCATCTATTGGTGATGCAGGGGGAAAATGCACTTCCAAACCCACTTAATTACATTCAACAAATCCTTTGGATGTGCTGTGCCTTCCACCTAAATGACTGTGGCCTTAGCTAGACCAGGCAAAATCCCGAGGCGAACCCTGGGATGGTCCCTGTGCATCCACATGACGCACAGGGGATCCCAGGATCAGGGAGGGATGATCCCTCCCTTGCCTCAGGATCTCGCCCACCCCTTTGGGACCGCTTTTTCCATGGTCCCAGGCTGAGCCTGAGACCGCAGAACGTTTGGCCCATTGCCGTGGTTTGACCCACTCTGCGTGATTCCTCATGTGGAGCTGGGAGCCATTGGGGTAGGGTGGAGGAAGTGGGGAAATTAAGTTACATTTTTTTAAAAAAGAAAACTACCTTTAGTGCACGAGCGTTCGTGCACTCAGTCTTTAAAAATAAAAAATGGCAAGTGTGACACCTCTCTTCCTGAGGTCATCACGCCTCACATGTAAATGGAGGAGGGATCTCACGTAAATCACAATGTGAGATCTTCCCTCCTCCGTCGTGGACTATGAGGTAAGTCTAACTAAGGCCTATGTCAAGTGGACTATTTTGTGAGAGCTAGCAAAGTCCTGTGCTCCTGGAGGAAGAAAACTTGCATTATTCTGATGTTTACCAAAATGAAAGCAGCACGAAGCCTTTAAAAAACAAAACAAAAAAACCACCCATAGCTTTAAAGGTGTCATAAATTGTGTCCAGATTGTCAGTATGTTTTTATTCACAAAGGACTAAAAAAACAGCTATCGGCTGTCATCTTTGAAAGGCTGCTGAGACAAGCGGCATCACTTCCCTCCTCTCCCTTCCCTTTGGAGTTTGTCATCTAAATTCTGTAAAAAGAAGGACACAAGTACTGTTCTTCAGCAAGCCATTGATTAGATCAAGTTCAATTAAGTTCATGTTTGCAGTTTTGTCCCAGCGTGAGTTTGGTCTGAGCGTGCTCAATATGTGCTCTTTTGTTGCCAGTGTCTGTGCGATTGTGTCTTTGTGAGGGGACATTTAGATGGCGCAGCGCCTGTCTACTGGGAACAGCCTTTCAGCTCCTGTCTGTTGAGCTTAAGAATTTGTTGCAGTGGGCTTGTGAATATCCACATAAGCAGAGAATGTTTCCCTCCCAACCTTCCTTCCTAAATTGTCATATCTTGAAGGAAAGGAAAGCAGAAGAAAAACAAGTTTATTCTCGGAACTTGAAGGACCATGCATTATTTATACTTTAGAATCTTCCACTATTTTTGTGGGAAAGAAGATTGGATCATTGAAAGCAGCCATTTCTTTTCTGCATGTTTACAGCTTGAAACCGGCGGTTTAGACGTCTGCTTTTCTTATAGATCTGGATTTCTGCAATGTCCAACATGACAAGTCTGTAAAACACACACACTGTGAGAACAGTTGAGTAAGTAAGTAAGTAAGACTTGTAGGTCTTATGAGCCATTAATAAGCCTTTTAAAATGACTCTTCATAAACATCTCACAGATAAGAGATGAACATTTTGGTGTGTGTGTGTGTGTGTGATCTAGGTATATTTTAAAATAATAACGTATTCATTGTGATTCTTTGATAAGGCTTCCCCCCTTCCCCTGGCACTTTACTCTTGTCCTACTTGAAGATAACCTCCATTTAGGAATTTTCAATTTTTCTGAAGTGTGAATTTGTTTTGTGCTACTCAGTACACAAAATAGATGTTTTGCTATCTGAATATTTTCTTCCACTTAAGAAAACATCAGTTTTCTTCCTGATTATATTGCTTTCTTGCCATTAATCTAAATGTGTTTGTTCATGCTGGAGCTGGTCAATAGAAACTAAGGCAATAGCTAGATGGGGCGATATCCCGGGGCGATCCCCGGGATCGTCCTTGTGCGTCCACATGATGCACAGGGGATCCCTGGAGCAGGGAGGGATCTTTCCCCGGGATATGGCCCTACCCTTTCAGCCTGCTTTTTCCGTGGTCTCGGGATGATCCCAAGACCGCGGAACATGTGGGCGGGCATTGTGGTTTGTCGTGGCCCCTCATGGTTACTTGCAAGGAGCTGGGAACTGCGCACGGGGCACAGAGCTCCTCAGGAGCTCTGCGGGGATTTTTTTTTTTAAAAAAACTTAGCTTTGAGTGCATGAGCGCTCGTGCACTCATTCTGTTTCTTTTAAAAAACCAAAATGGTGGGCGCGATGTCCTGTTCATCTGAGGCCGTCGCACGCCACGTGTAAACAGAGGGGGAGATTTCGTGATAAAAATATTGCGAGATCCTCACCCCTCCATCGTGCTAGACCCGTAGGTCTAGCTGAGGCCTAAGACTGTCCCAAATTGACTATTTCTCAATGGTTCCACCACTTCAAACTCTGCTGTTTTGTTTTAGCTGTATTTTAGGGTTGATGTGAAATTCTTTTGAGGAGAAGAGAATTGGAGTGGCTGTGATTTTGTTTTCCCTAGAAAGCCTTGTTCTGAGATATGTGTTGAGTTTGGGAAAGTTTAAAATGTCTGCTGCCATAAACAATGGCTGTCTCCTTTGACACTCACTGGACAGTAACCAAATATCTACAAAAATAAGAAACAAAACACTTTTACAGAATGGGTGGGTTGTCCTTGTAGCAGCTCATTCTATTCAATACGGGCAGAACAATCACTGGATTGTATCCATTGTTAGTCAAACTAAAGTCTCTTTCATTTCAATGGCTCTACTCTAAGTAGGACTAACATTGAATACAACCCATAGTTTCTTCCAGCCCTGGTAGAAACCTTCTCTTTGTTCTATAAGGGTTCACCTAGCTATTATCCTTGTCTTAAATAGCCCACCAAAGAAAGGAGAGTGTTTGAGGCAGACTTATTAACCATATAAAGTCACAGTCTGCCATTCCATTTTATTTTTTAAACCTGAACTACTAGGGGAGATGATGATAATGATGATTCACTTATAAAGTGTCTAAAATTGTCTATGCATGTCAAATTAGAAATAAGTGCCATTTAGTTCCGTGGGACTTACTCCTAAGTAAATATGTTGAAAAATCAGCAAAATGATTTGGAGAAGCAAAGGTGGGATAGGGGCTAATTCATGAAACCACTTCTCCTTGAATTATTAGGCCAATTTTATGAAAGTTTGGTCAAATCATTGGATTGTAGCCAATGTTAGTCAAACTTAAGTCTCATTCATTTCAGTAGGCCTACTCTAATTAGGACTAACATTGGCTACAATCCATAGCTCCTCCCAACCCTAGAAGAAAACTTCTCTTTGTTTTCTTCATAGCTATTATCTTTGCTTTACCTTCTCAAAAACCATTACCTTGTTTCTACCCTTACAGTTATTCTCGCTCCCCGCCCCCCAGACAAGCTCTCCTATCCCACCCTTTTGAGGTATTCAGTTATAACCTCCCCCTCAAGAGTAGCTGTCTGTTATCTGATCATTCATTATTGTGCACAGCCACCACAACTACTAGGTAAGACTTTGCACAAAAGAGAACTTCAGAGTGACCCTCTTTTGACTAGTTTGGCTGGGACAAGCTGAACTATGCCATTTTATTCCAGTTGCTGGGGAGCATCAGTGTGTGTGGGGAGTGCTATGCAGTCATGCCCTACATGTGGCCTTCCCACAGGCATCTGGTTGGTCACTGTGTGAACAGAATGGTGTACTAGATGGACCTTTGGACTGATCCAGCATTGCTATTATGTTCTCAACTAAACAACCATGAGGAGCTTTTAGTTCTTATTTTCTGAAGTGACCCTGATGCTGGAGCCTGATATTGCCAATTTGCCATGTGTCACAGTTGTATTTTTGCTTTCCTTGCCCAGAAGTGCTTTATTGATCCACAAGATTTTTTTTTTTAAAAAAATCCTGTGTAAGTTACACATCTTGTCCTTTGATATCAGCATTGTTTGGACAGGTATTTAGGTTAGGTATATACAGAGACAGTGCACACTCTGGATCAATATCAACAGGAGTCAAGCCAGCTGTGCCATCGGTAGAAAGCAAATTTTGTCCCCAACCCTACAGTGTCTTCACATGTCACACCATTCACTGAGCATCATCAGATGAAAGTTTTATAGCATGCTTGCTACTGGCCACTTACGGATGTCTGCAGGTCCTTTTGATGACGCTGTCTGCCTCCCGTGCATCTCCTGCTCTTTTAGCCATGACAAAATAAGACCCAGAAAATCTGATTTTTTTGATTGAAGTGAAACTTGCTCCCATTTACTTCTGTGTGCAGGAAAAGCAGCGCCATAAAAAAGCCCACTGAATGGGCCACGTGGCCATTTTTTCCTTCCTCTTTCTTCCCCATGTTTAGAAAGAGGAAGCTGCTCATCCCTACTGTGGGACAGATAAGTGATGGTAGGGAACCCCACCTCCCATCCAATGACGCTCACTTAGGTGGGAAAAAGGGCTGCACTGCATGACATTATGGGGAGGGAGCTGAATCTGTTCACTGCTCTCGTTGACCCTAACATCCAGAGCCATTTCAGAACTGAGTTTCTCCTATTTGTATATTCCCTCTCTTGATCCAGATAGCCAACTCTAGAGCACCACTAAAGTGTAATGGAACCTTAGCAATAGATGTATGGAATCTTAACTTTTATGTATGTAAGATGATCATTCATGTATTAGTTCTGCAGTATATGAAGTGATTCACAATTCTTATTTCATATCTATCAATACTTGGATTTTTTAAAAAAATTAATCTGAAATTTTCTCGAATGCATGTTGAATCTCATGAAGCTTTGAAAAGTGAGCTTCGGCTATTGGGTGGTATAAAAATGCAATAAATAAATAAAATAAAACAAATAAAAAAGCATGCCACTGATTTTCTATTACCCAGCGTCCATCTATGTACCTGAACCTCACAGTCTGTCGATCATGGCCAATAACACCAGGTTCTTTATTATATTTGTGTGTGGGTCAGGTAGTGTGTGTGTCAGGTAATAGGCTGTTGTGAGCCTCATTAGGAGACAGATGAGCACTCATTCCCTTCTTTCCTTTCTTTTCTCCTCCCCACAGCTGTTTCTCCTCTCATCAGCTGAGAATCCAAGTGTGAAAAAGCAGGTTCTCCTGAAGTTAAGATAGAATGTGCATCTTCTCATGGTGATGTGCACACCTCTCCCCTTTCAGAAGTGTGAGGAGGTGAAAATAACATGTTTTTTTTGTTGCTGTGTCCTCTCTTTCTGTTTCCTTTGAACATCCAAAAGAAGTCATATATGAATTTTGTTCACAAGAGGACAATATGATTGAAGATTGCAGTTTCTCATTTTTAACAGCTTTATTAGTAGTTATTATATTCTGACATCCCAAACATGTACTCTAATGTATCATTCTGTAATACTGGTGCTGTGAGGCAGCATAACATTATGTTTTTTTCTACTCCCATAATCATTGGTGCATCCTGTCCTAGGCACTTCAGTGTTTATGCCACAGTTCTTGGGAACAAGTCGAAACACCCTTTTCCTACTGCTGAATAACTTCCTGAATTCAGAATTAGTTTTACTGTATCTCTCTGATTAAAGGCTAATCCATGCAAAAGTTTCAGTTTAGGAAGTCCATCCAAAAATCATGTAGTTGAAGTCTTATCTGTAAGTCACCAATCTGTCCTGAAATCACATTTTAATATTTATTTTCAGGCTCAGCTTCCCGTTTCATTTTTAATGGAAATTCCCAAGCTGAACTGTGGTAATATTTAAAGGATAAAGGTCTGGACTCTGTCGATATACCTTTATTTAATTTTCTTGACTAAATTTATTATACTGGGGACTTTCCTCAAAATGATGGAACATTGGGATGTTGCCCCTGCAAGGGGCCCTTTTCTATATTTCTTTTTATTTAGCTTTGGATTGGGTTGATAGCAGGAAGTGGCACATTGCAGGCACATTACACATTGCTTGAGGAACTCTATTTGAGAGAATGAATGGCAATGCACCATTTGAATCCTTCAGTTAGTACACCACTACATTTATCCCAAGTAAATTTACTGGAAAAGAGGCATGGCAGCATGCTTCTGGAAAGATGCTTGATTACATTTACTGTGATATTCATATGGACATCTTTAACAAGGCACTGATCTTGTCAAAGTAAAACCCAGGAATGGAGCCCAGTCCTAGGCATTTTTACTCAGGAGTAAGTTCTGCTATGGTCTACTCTTACTCTTACATTGGATTTCAGATTTGGAATTTGAGAGAAGGTACACTAGCTTTTTGTAGTATAATTTATCATGGAAAACAGTAGGTGCAAATATTGCCTTTGTATACTTCTAGGGGACAATATTGCAATCACTACATGAGTACTTGGAATAAATTCAGAAATTCATTATTTCGCTCAAATTCAAATTTCTGGATTTTTAAAAAGCTTTGTGTTAAATCTGTAGCAAGTATACTTTCAAGGTTGCATTCTTTCTACTTGGCTCATCTCTTGCAAGAAGTGCAAGGTACTGAGGTAGCAAAAGCTAAATCAAATGAGAACACCCAAATTGACCACAAAATGCTATACGTTAGCATTTTCTCAGCATTTTTTAGCTGACAAGCCTCAGCACTTCTGGAAAGTAATGCTAACGAAAATCTGATTATAGGGTTCCTTCCATGCTATAACAACTGTTTCATCTACGGCAGACAGACTATTAATTGGACAGTGCAGTCCATTTTCTCCATCTACCATGTTTGATATATGGATTAAGAGATAGTATAGTAAGATTTTAAAGTATCTGCTACTATGTTGTTCAGGCTATTTTGGGGTTTTGTTTAGGATCTTATAAAATGTTATCAAGTGAGGCCTTGCCCCTTTGTTTAAGGAGCTATTGAAGAACTTGACTGTATTGTTTTACTCCCTTTATAGAGCTCTAGGATGGATTTGATGGGTTCTTTTCTAGGCAGAACAGATGATTGCTTATTATGTTCTAATAGCAACTTCAAATTGCCTCTGTATATCTGCATATTTATTTATTTATTTCATTTCATTTCATTTCTATACTGCCCAATAGCTGAAGTTCTCTGCATAAAGCATTTGACTACAGCAAGATCTACAGTACTGCTTTGTAATGGTATTGAAATGCACTTACAACTGTTGAGGCCCATGACATACTGTTTACAAACCACTTCCATAGTGTTAGATCCTGCTTGGTTTAGAACTGGCCTAAGACCTGTAAGAGCCAGGTTTGAATCCCCACTCAGCCAAGAAGCCCACTAGGTCACCCATTAGGTGACCTTGGGCCAGTTACCAATGTTCAGGGAACACAACACTGGCTAAATTTAGCTTGTTTCCAAGCATTATGTAGCAATTCACCATTTTCCCCCTGCAAGTTGGTCGTGGCCTCAGGAGTATAGCCTACATGGGGGGCGGGGACGACGACGACAGAAATCCCTCCTGGACCTACTGAAGTTGCCCACCCCTGTGATACATGATTGTGGGCATATGCATGGCTAAGAAGAGGCTGTGCCTACTCATGTGTAAGGGAGTCTGTGTAAATCAACCTTTGTCCTACTTTTGGTTTTCCCTAAGGCAACATTGCTTTTAATAACTATAGACCATGAAATGAGGAGATTTTAGTTGTCTGCTAGGTTGTTGTTCCTCTGCCCACATTCATAATCTTTCAGATTACTTTCACATCCCTTAAAATATCACATCACATTTTTTTTCAGAGAACTTGTTTCCGGTTCCAAATAGTCCCCAGTTTTCATGGTGGGGAGATACATTAAATTGTGCAAAATAGAAGCTGGAACATACAACTTCAGCATTTATGTTCCATCTTTATAGAGGCATTTGTCATACTTTATACTCCAGAACTTGTATTCCTCCACGATTTTAAATCACACCAGTAGTGATACTTGCTGTTCAGTTCTGTGCAAGTTGGAATGTGCAGTGAGGGAACCAAACTGTTATGAAGAGTGACTTAAAATATAATTTAGGTTATTATACTACTAAAATGTGAGAGGTGAGTTGACCATAATAGATCTGTGAGCTTATTTCTGCTAACGTTGTCAAATACTTGAAAGTAGAGGAAAGAGGAGACTGCACATTCAAAGTACGGAAGTCGAATATTCTATTTCTACATCCTGGCTCTAATATAAATGTGCAAATGTGCAGCATGCATACATGCACATAGGAAGGCTGGTTTAGCATTTGGCAATTAGGCCTAACAGGTGTTTGGTAGGGAGGGGGAGCAAGGGGGACAGAATTCCCTTCCTTCTTCTGGGGGTTGCCCTGCCATGCGCAGCACTGGCCTTTGGATCAAAGGATGAATTCTTCAACCAAGTACCTGTTGTATCCATGGGTTCTTCTTCCTAGTTGGGAAGCCTGCTTCCATGCATGCATGCCCCTGAGTTAGGTTGGGGTACATGTAACACTGATGGCCTGCTAAAAAGGATCGATTGCTCATGTTCTGGCTCTCTTTGGTGTATTTTGTAACAATTTTGTATTTTGTAATTGTGCTTTTAACCTGTTGGTTGTTTTATTGTGGTTTTAATTTTTGTGAACCGCCCAGAGAGCTTCGGCTATTGGGCGGTATAAAAATGTAATAAATAAATAAATAAATAAATAAATAAATAAATATCAGGGGTAGGCAACATAGTGCCCATGGGTACCATTGGGCCCTCAGACATATGTCTTGGTGCCCTTTGAGGTGCCCTATCCCTCTCACTTATTTTAAATAGTACATTTTCTTACCTGCAGTTGGGATCATTCCGAAGCAAGTGAGGGCTTCCAACCAGTGCTATCTTTCTTGAAGGTCTCCACGGGAGCATTTTCAGGAAAGGAAGGTGGTGGGTGACCTAGCCATCAAGAAAAAGAAGGGGAAAAAGAAAAAGGAATCCCTGTCACTTCTCTCTGGTAAACTGGGTTGGGGGCTAAAGAGAACAGTGGGGGCAAGGGAGAGGAGTGTTGGGGCTCAGCCCCCACCTCTGCCTTCTACTCAGTTTTTTGGGCAGGTGAATAGTCCTTTGTGATTAATCACATCTCCTATGGCAGGTATTTTGTGGTCATGCTCACAACCATTTCTCAAATCGCCAGATGTGGCCATGGCCCCAAAAGGTTGCGTACCTCTGGTGTAAACCCAACGAATATCACATATCAGCAGGGTGTGTGGAATTCACTTATTTCTATCGAGAGTTTCAGACCATCAGAAATCGTATTAAAAGCACAACCAATTGTAAAGTTATAAAACCAGTGAACAAACAGATCAATAGCAATGAAACCCAAATAGAGCAGCAAGTACAAAGTCAAGCTCAATTTCCAAAAGGTTTCCTGGAAAGCTTGGCCTTGTAGTACTAAACCTTAACAAGGAGATACCATCTCTGGAAGCTCGTTCTAGAGCCTTGATGCTACTGCTGACAAGACCTTGCTCCTCCGCACTGCTGTCTTAACTTTATTAGAAAACAGGACCCTTTGTCTAATAATCATCACCTGTCATTCAGAATTTTCTGTGATTGTTTTTTAGTTTGTGCTGCAAACCTGGAAATACCTAAAAAAAAATATTCTTGGAGTTTGGAGTGTTCACTAAGAACATCAGAACATAAGAAGTGCCCTGATGCTGGATCAGACCAAGGGTCCATCTAGTCCAGCACTCTGTTCACACAGTGGCCAACCAGCCATCAGCCAGGGTTGAACAAGCAGGACATGGTGCAACAGCACCGTCCCACCCATGTTCCCCAGCAACTGGTGTACACAGGCTTACTGCCTCAAATACTGGAGATACCACACAACCATCAGGGCAAGTAGCCATTAATAGCTGTTGCCTCCAGGAATTTATCCAACCCCCCTTTAAAGCCATCCAAATTGGTGGCTATCACTACATCCTGTGGTAGTGAGTTCCATAATTTAACTATGCGCTGTGTGAAGAAGTACTTCCTTTTATTTGTCCTGGATCTCCCATCAATCAACTTCATGGGTTGACCCCAGATTCTAGTATTTTGAGAGAGGGAGAAAAATGTCTCCCTATCCACATTCTCCATACCATGCATAATTTTGTTCACCTCTATCATATCTCCCCTTAGCCTCCTTTTTTCCAAGCTAAACAATCCCAGTTGATGTAACCTTCCCTCATAGGTTTGCTGGTGGTTTTTCACAATGTTAGCGCTTTTCTTATGCTGGTCCTGCTAGTGGATTCGGACTAGTGTCAGGAGCCCAACTTTCATACACATAGTCTGGAATGCAAACGCACAAACACAAATAACAGTGAGGTCTTTTAGTGTAGTAGAAGTTGCACAATTCAACTTCTCTAACCCCATGGTAAAAACTTAATGGCTACAACCTTCATAAATCAGATAGCAAAGCAATGACTATCAGTGCATAGCTTAGCTCAAGGAACAGTCTAAAGGCTGTGGCAGAGATCAAGTGGGGATCTCTATAGTTCAGGATACATGGTAAGGAGTCAGGATAAGTCCACACAATCATGGACATAAGTCAGGGGCAGGCTTCCCTGAAGCAACCTGATGCAGGTGCATCAGGTGGCAAAATTTGGGAAGAGCGGCAGGATCAGCACTGGCAATGCACTCACTGCTTCTTGGTCCCACTGGCAGCCTGCAAGCAGTCAGAGGGACCAAGAAGTTGCTGCTCCCGCAGGCCTCCTAGATGGCTCCCAACCACCTGAACTTCTTTTTGGGCAACCAGTAGTCTGCGCCCACCTGCTGCACCCACCACCCCTTAGTCAAGAAGCGGTGAGCATGGCTGGTACCAGCTGCCCAAGCAAGTAGCCCAGGTGGCCAGGAGTCGCCTAAGTGAGCAGCCACGTCTTGATCCCATACTTACCTCCATCCTTCCACCTCCTGTTCCAACTGCTCACCTGAACAGGAAGCAGTGGGACAGAACAGGAGGCAGTGGGCTCCTCTCTGCCTTGCCTGCCTTTCCCAGAAATCTTGCAAGACTTCTGGGGTGAGTTGTCTGACGTTGCACAAGACTTGAGACTTCCGGGAAGGTAGGGATGCCTTACAGGAGGCAGCTGGCATGCAGGGTAAGTGTGGGTTGTGTCTATGTGTGGGGCGTTTGTGGGCACTGTTGCTGCCAGTGTATAGGTCAGGGCAGGGGTGGTGGTGGCGCACATCATGTGGCAACCCACCTTGGGTGGGGCTTGACAAAAGTTCAAGAGAAAGTTCTGAGATAAATCTACACAGGCAGAGATCAAGTCCAACATTAGGTTCTAAGTTGGTTTAGATTCCAGGCAGCCACAAGTCTAAGAATCGTGATGAGTCCAGGCTTTTGAAGACTAACATGGGTCCAAGATTCATGATTTGACCAGGCAAGGAATTTTTTTGGGATTTCAAGATGACATTCCAAACACAGGCTCGCCAGTTGTTCAGGACCGTTCAACTCCCTCAGCCTACTCCCCTCTGTGAAACCAGGCAGATTTAAGCTCTCACCTTTTTGACATTCCCCATCTTGAGCAAACCAGGCCCGCCTCATCCTGCCATCAGATAAGAAACTAGGCAGAGCTAAGCTTTCAGGCCTTGGGCTTCTCATGACAGAACAAAACCATCCCTGTCCATTTCTTAATCAGATTTTGACTCTAAATTACAGAGACCACAGCAGTGCTTGGGCTAATCCCAACACTAGCAACTATCAGCACGGATACTGCCACAGTTGACATCTGTAACTGGTTTGCCAACAGGTCAGAGCACCAGTCATCTGCAAATGCATAACTATCTCTTGAGAAAGAAAGCATTTGGAGGTGCTCTGGGTCATATTAAAACTGAGTTTTAAAATCTCTGCCACCCCTCTCTCTCTTGCTGTCCTTCTAGGGATGGGCGAGAATTTCATTCCGTTCATTTTTGATAAGAACTTCAGCATATCTTATTTCCTTCTTAAACACCCACAATTTTACTACTCACAATTTTATAGCAGCGAACTGAAAAATAAATTTTCCAGTGAATGCTTTGGGCTTTGCTGCCCATTTAAGACACTTTTGCAGACAGCAATAATATTCTTGTAGCAGGAGAGGAGTAGGGATGGGCGAATATATTCAGTTCATCCTTTGATAAGGAATTACTAGAAGTCACTAATTTCTTAATAAATGGGATGGGAAGAACCTGAGATTAAAAAACACAAACAACCAACTGGATGTGGGAGAAGGTGAAATGGATAGACTCATCCAGGCAGAGGGCTTTGAGTGTTTAATTCTTAAACGTCTGTGTATCCAGCCATGTTTGTGGTGCTAACTTAGACTTGCTGCCTCTTTTTTCTGACAGGTTCCTCATTGTTAACAGCTGTAGGGTTAGCAGGTACAACATGGTCCTTTCCATTCTCTGAATAGTTGTATTGAATTTGGCTGGTGCAGGTGAGTGAGAATTGCATTTGATTCATATTTTGTCATAAGAACTTAGCAGAATTTGCACATTTCTCCATACATGATGGAAAGAATTTGAAATTAAAAAGCGGGAGGAAGTGAAATTGATGTAATTGTTCATCCCTATCTCCTGCTATCCCAGAATCTTAGGTCCAGGGTAGGGTGGCCATGTGAAAAGGAGGATAGGGCTTCTCTAACAGTTGCCTAGAAAAGGGAATTTCAGCAGGTGTTATTTGAATGCATGCAGCATTCACTCTTCATCACAACAGTTAAAGCTGCAGGAGCCCTGCCCTCTTGACCAGTTACAAAAGAGGGCAGGGCTCCTGCAGCTTTAACTGTTGTGATGAAGAGGGAATTTCATCAGGTGCTGCATGCATACAAATGACACCTGCTGAAATTCCCTTTTCTTTAGGCTTAGCTACTGGCAGTAAAAGCTTTAAGCTAAATCATGATGGTATTTTTGCCCCTGTCCATTTTGCCTTTGGCCTTACCCACCAATGGATGTACCACCCCCACCCCGGAGCTTTTCCAAAATGGAATTCAACACTGCTGTGTTATCAGATTCTTGAAGGTGACTGACGAAGTACACAGAGCCTCTAAGATCAAGAGCCTGAGCAAATCAAGACAGCGTGCAATCTAATCCTTCAGGAACACAATCCTAGTGATAGTACGTCAGTGTTGTGTGGCTTTTCATCACTAGCAATTGACTTACGAGAGGGAGCACAGACAGTATGTGCGTTTATGTAAAGGAGAATAGAGGACTTATGATCTAAAAAAACAAGCCAGATAGAGGGAGTTCTAGATAACGTTGCCTCTAGGGAACATTCCCTTTGATCAAGGGAATCTTTTAATTCACCCAAGGTAGAAAAGCAAAGTGAAGCGGAGATTTGAAGAGGGAAGGTGCAAGAGAGGGGAGGGAACAGAAGATAAGGAATAATGAGGGTGGGGGAAAGTGGCGAGGGAACATTTGGTAGCATCTTTTAGGATTTGGTGAAGATAGAAGCAGAAGAAAGATAGGTTTCTCTTAGTACTACTTTCTCTCTGGTGGTGGTAGCTGTAGCTGCCAAGATGTCATTCTTTTCAAGTTGTTGATAAGAGCTGGAGAACTCCATTTTGAATATTTAAAAAGGAGAGGACAGTTGATAGTCATATCAAATGCAGAATGTGCATCTAACACACAGGAAAACTTTAGGACAGCTCAACGTGCCTCCAAGCCACATCTCATAACCCACAGTTTGTGTTAAGATGAAGAAGGCTCTTCTAGCGTTTAAAAAGCATACTTCTTTTTTTAAAAATTCAAAGGTCTCTTTGAACTTTAGGAAAACAGACACAACAGGCAGACGAACAGCTGGCAGTGAGCACAATGAAGTGACTAATTATCACTAGCAAACGTTCTCACAGTATGAATAAAGCCAAGGGCTACATGCAGGGATCTGTATAGCAAGTTAAACAGATTTGGAAAAGAGAGAGAGATTAAAATCAACCTTGAATACACAAAATTGACAGAGCAGTAAACACTTTTATAGGCGGGATATGCAAAAGCCAGATGGCAAATATTAGACGAGAAACCTTGCCTCTTAATTCCAAATTCCTGCATATTAGGGCTGCAATCCTATGCACACTTTCCTGGGCGGATGCCCCACCTGACACAGTGAACTGGTTTGCACAATCACGGTGAATCAAACAAGCCACCGCGGGGTGTTGTAGCCACTGTGTGTGCTCAGTGCATGCTGGCCAGATTTCCCTAATTACCCGCACTGGCATGGCTTGTTGTTCAAATCTGGGTGGCATGGCTTGTTTTGGGTGGGCAGCAACCCTCAAATAACCCATGGGTCGTTGTTACTTGAGGGTTGCTACCCATGTTAAACAAGCCATGCTGCCTGAGTTCAGATGACATGGCAATCCCTGCTAGTGTGTGTAAATAGGGAAATCAACCCAGAACGAGCCTGGCATGTGTGGTTGTTGTAACGAGCCATGGTGGATTGTTTCAGCCACCATGATCATGCGAACCGGGCATCAAGATTTGCTCTGAGTAAACATGCATGCCTCTGATGGGAAACTGCAGTGGGCAAGGATTGCTGTCCTTGCGTGATCTTCTTGAGGGCTTCCCATTTGGGCATTTTGTTGGCCACTGTAGCAACTAGGTAAGTATTTAGTCTGATTCAGCAGAGCTGTACTTATGTTTAGGGATGGGCAAATCTGTCAGTTTTGCTTTCTCTTGTGTTCTTTTATTTTTTTAAAAAAAAATTCAAGTTCTTTCTTCCTTTCTTGAATATGAAGAACTTCCATATTTTGGAAAATGCTTATCTAAAATAAACCTGAAACAAAATTCTCACCTATTTGTACCAGCCAAATTCAATAGGTTCATGGAAAGGACCATGATTGATGTGTCTGCTGTACACCTGTTAAAGATAAGGAGCCTGTCAATAAACAGATGTGGCAATCTTTATTAAGTCCTAAGGTGTTTGAATAGACAGAGATTCAAACTCAAACTTTTAATAGCAAAACACACAAAGCCCAGGAACTGGATGGATCTATCATTTTTTATTTCTCTCACATCCATTTTTTTTAAAAAAATAATCAAGTTCTTTTCATCCCAAATATGGAGAACTTTGCAAATTTTGGAAATTCTTATTAAAACCGAACTCGAAATAAATTTCCACAGATCCTACTTATGCTCTTATGCATATGGTTGCACAGAAAGCCTTTTCTTCCTGCAGAATAACAGCTACAATGTCCCTCTCTCTTGTGTCATGTGGCTCTGAGATTGGATATTTGTAGTAACGAAACATTTCTAAAAATAGGAAAATTGATATTTTTATGCCTTTTTATTATGGAAAACCTTTGAACATGTACCCGTATTTTGGCATTATGATTGAACAATGCCAAAATGCTGATACATGCTCACAGGTCACCACTTAGCACCCTTGAACAACTGCCAGGGCTCCAGCTATTTTAAAAGGTTTCTCAGGAGGGAAGTGAGAGTTGCTATAGAAATCAATGAAGAAATCAAAGATTTAGATGTAGCTGGAATTGGGCAGAGCTGTGTCCAGTTGACTCCCAAATGGAGAGGGGGGAAATCCCCCAAATGCATACCAAACTGCCCAATGAGTATGAAGGATACTCTGTGGGTACAGACTGTTGACTGACTGCTGTGGAGGTGGGGGAAGGAAACCTGGGGCTTACATGATTAGAATGGAATAGGTGGAACCCTGAAAAGTAGTACCACACACTGCAACAATTTAATTACATTTCAAGATGGGCTTCTTGCCCCAGCTTTTGACACCACCAGGAAGTTGGAAAAGATAAATAACTTTGTTTTCTGTTGTCCTAAATTTGTCTGAGGTAAAAAAACCAATAGAACACAGGTTTATCTGCTGAAAAATATTAGGAAGTGTCTAAAATCCTTAGAGCCTTCCATGCATGGTTAGGAAACACAGGAAACCTGCTTTTTCACAGCATGTAAAGTCAGTCAGAAAATGAAAATGCTTAGCAGAATGGGCAAGAGAGAGAGAGAGAGAGAGAGAGAGAGAGAGAGAGAGAGAGAGAGAGAGAGAGAGAGAGAGAGATTGACTACACAATCCTCAAGTTATTTTATTTTGATTTAACTTTATTTATTTATTGATTTGGTTAACTACAGTTTGGTAGAGAGCAAAGGTAGATGTAATAACTGAATAACTTATTGTTTCACATGAAGAAAATGAATCTACTTCTAGAAGGGCTATGTCAGCATGCACAAGTTGGGGTGGGGCACAGGCTAGGACTGTGCAGAAGAGACCCCTTATTTTTCAAGAAAAATAGTGGGAAATCAGAATGACATCCCTGCTTTTCTCAGTCCCCAAATCATTCCAGGGCCCCATTTACACAGAGACGCTTTCCAATAGTATTCTGTTTAAAACTGGATTTACTCCTCTCATGGCACGTGCACTTAATTAAAGCTGGGGGCGGGGGGAAGAGAACCACTTCATGTGGCCAACTGTGGTGGAGTCTTGTGGCATCAACAACCTTCCTAAAAATCAATCGAACAACACCATATGCCCCCCAGCAGTCCCACTCTGAGTGCAGTGAAAGTCAATGCCTGGAGTGTGTGTACGTGTGTGTGTGGGTGTGAGTGTTATGTGCACCTGCACACCTTCCTCTCTTCCAGAGGACCCAAGCAGTGCACTCAGCAGGAGCAGCCAGGCTGTGAGCAGGAGGCCCAATGGAGGATCTCTCTCCCACGACGGTACCCCTGGCTCCACAGAGGCCCTTCCCTTGAAGCAGGAGGAGGACTCAGCAGCCCATCAGCCCAGCCTTTCTCTTTTTATTCTCCCCCACCCTTCAACTCTGCATCTCCACACTTCTGTACTTCCAATGTTGAGGAACCTCAGTGGAAGTCAATGGGAATTATTCTGAATAGACATGTTTAGTGGGCTGTTCTCAGAGCTGTAGTGGAGATTTCAAAAGAACAGAAGTCATCCCAAAGCTTAGGGAAAAACAAAGCACCTTTTAAACACAGTAAAACTTTTGCAAAGCTCCGCACTTCCAGATAGACTCAGATTCAAAACAATAGCCTTCAAAACCTCTCTCGGCTCTGTGTTGACTAAGTGCAGGTGAAGCCAATGGGAATTACTTTTGAGTTTGGCAGGCTCTTTTCAGGGCACAAGTGGAGATTTCAAAGGAACAACAGCCATCCCAAAGGGACAACAGCCATCCCAGGCTCATTTGGGGGAAAACAAATAATTAACATTATGTGAAGATGCAACGCTCGACGAGGTCACACAGACTCCCAAACTGCACTGAAGCTGGTGCAATGGGAAAATCCATGACAAACCAACTTTGCACAAATATGAACATGTGCATTTGCTGTGGGAAGGGGTGAAGGCCATATGTCACGATCATTTGTGAGGTGCAGTAGAACCAGAGTAAACCCCCATGTACAGGGGGCCCAGGTGAAAGTATCACATGCTCACTTTCTCATGCTGCTGTAGAATATTTCCCTACAGGAGACAGGAGACAGGTGTTAGCTCTTGGTCAAGTAAAGGAATCTAATGGCCAAGCAGGAAGTGAGAACAGTTCACTTCCTGCTCAGCCAAGGCTGCTGTGTTGTTTTGTCTGAAGGTTAACTGAACCACAGCACTGAACTGCACAGCTATTCCTATCTACTGGTTCCAGCCCAGTCAAGTCACCCCACAGTCATTTCACCTCTGAAATGAGAGTGCAGTGAGGAAGCACATAGGGATATAAATTGGCTCAGAGATGGTCTGGGTCCTTTTGCATGTTGATCTCCAGTTCCCTCTTGCATCTCTTATGGAGTGAAGAGATGGCTGAGCTTTACTTTATACCTGATCTGAGATGGGAGGAGGGATTAGGCTGAGGAAGCTTTCTCTTGAAGCTAACCTAACCCACCTTCTTCAATAATCTTTTGCTGTGAGGGAGCAAAAAAATCCATCAAGTTCCTTGTCAGTTCCCACCTATACTTTGCAGGTCATGCAATGTGGCCCACTCCCCAGTAATGGGGAGAAATGGATTCCTGCATTGAGCAGGGGGTTGGATTCGATGGCCTTGTAGGCCCCTTCCAACTCTGCAATTCTATGATTCCTTTTGTGCAATTAATGCACAGAGGAGGCCATTGTGTTGCAGCTATTGGCAAATCTTTCTTTTCCCCACCTCTCCAAGTGCTGGTATTGACATTCAAAGCCCTAAACGGCTTGGGGCCAGGTTATTTGAAGGAACGCCTCCTCCCATATGTACCTGCCTGGACCTTAAGATCATCTACAGGGGCCCTTCTCCGTAAGCCCCTGCCAAAGGAAGTGAGGCAGGTGGAGGGCTTTCTCTGCTGTGGCACCCCAGCTGTGGAATGAGCTCCCCAGAGAGGTCCGCCTGGTGCCTACACTGTACTCCTTTCGTCGCCAGCTTTTTATTCTCTCAGTATTTTAACACTTAATTTTAACCTAAATTTAAATTTTACTGTACTAACTCTGTATTTTAATCTTATATCAACTTTTGCTGCATGGTTTTATCCTGGTTGTGCTTTTTATACTGTATTTTGTATTTGTGTTTTTAACCTGTTGGTTGTTTTATTATGGTTTTAATTTTTGTGAACCACCCAGAGAGCTTCGGCTATTGGGTGGTATAGAAATGAAATAAATAAATAAATAAATAAATAATTGAAAATAAATGAGAATTTGTATGTATATTATAACAAGGGCAACGTTGCAAAGTATCTGGCATGATGCAGGCTTTTGGAACCGATCAATGAACTCCTACTCTTGGGAAACCAGCCCAGAGCAAGAGTAGCACTCAAATAACAAAGCAACAAGAAACATGGACCACATAAAAGCAAAAGTGCCGGAATTGTACGTGTGACCAGTGTGCTGTGTGAAACAACTTTATAGCAGCAAGATATCTAATAAAATGCTGTAATCTTTTGAAAATACAATTGAAAATATAGTTGCAGTAAAATAATTGCTTTTGATTGATTTTAGGCACACTTATTATTTGCTCTGTGGGTGTTCCATCACTCGTAATATGAACTGGACTTCCACAGAGAAATATCCTGGAGAGAACAAATTGTTCAGTCTCAGAGACCCATTAAAACTTTGTTACATTAGTCTTTCACATGCTTTCTATGCAGACTTGCTGACTTCCCCATATTTGAATTTTTTTTTAGCTGACTCTCAAACACTTTTAAAAAATGTAGAAGTGCCTTCTAATCTTGGAAAGGTTATTTTATAGCACGCAATGTTAGAAATAACCTTTCTACACCCTAAGATTAAATACCAATCTTAGATATACACACACTCCTTAGAAACCTGTTTTGCTGATCATTTGGAAGTAAATGTTAAGGGCTTCCTAGGATGGATCTTATTTGTTGTATTGCTGAAGGGGCAAAATGAAAAAGAACCCTCCTTGCGTTGTGTCTCATTGGCTAGATCTGCACTATTGCTTCATAGCAGTATTGAAGTGCATTGATAATTGTTGTTCCATATTCTGCTTTCATAGTGTTATATCCTGCTTTTTATTCCACATTTGTAATGACTTGACAGAAGCAGTAGATCTGGCATTGTATCTCAGACCGCTTAAAGTTGGACACATTAAATGATCAAATTTTGACCAGAGTGCTATTTTCTTTCTTATTTTCATTTTTTAAAATTCCAGCAGTTTAACTAGGAACATAGGAAGCTGCTGGCTGAAACCATTGGTCCATCTAGCCTAGTATTGTTGACACTGACTGGCAGCAGTTCTTCCAAGATTCAGGCAGTTTTTCCTGCCCTACCTGGAGATGCCAGGGATTGAACCTGGGACCTTCTGCATGCAAACGACACTGAGCCCATAGCCTCTCCTTGAGCTACAATAGCCTCTCTCTTCTGCAGCACATTGAATAATTTGGATTTCATCTTATCCTCTGATTTCTGGGGCATGTCTACATGAAGGGTCTGCCCTGGGATGGCTTTGCAGTAGCAGTATGTCATCTACATGACGCAGCCGCCACTGCGAAGCCATCCAGGGGCAAACCTTGGAAACTCCACTAAAAAAAAGTCGGGCACTTACCCCAACTTTTTTTTGGCAGTGCAGCCCATGGCGCCCCCTGATTGTTCATGATGGGTGGCCCCGCGAATATAAAAGTAAAAACAACAACAAAAACTGGGGGAGAGGAGAGGAATGGGGCTGTTCCTCTCCCCTTTTAAATGTTATTATCTGTATCTCCACAGCTGCGCAGATACAGATAATAAAAATAAAAAGAAATGGGAGGGGGAGGAATGGGCAGCCAGAAGGAGGAGAGTCCCTGCCCCCTCTCCTCACATCCTCCCTCTGGCTGCCTGTTCCTCCCCCCTCCCATTTCTTTTTCTTTTTATTATCTGTATCTGCACAGCTGTGGAGATACAGATAATAACATTTTTAAAAGGGGGGGGAGGAACGGCCCCATTTTTGTTTTTTGTTTTACTTTTAAAGACCGGGAAAGTTCGTACTTTCCCATGCAGATGTCGGGAAGGAATGCAAGTGTGGGCACAAGGTGCCTCGGGGCCTGGACAAGATCGCTAACATAGAACAGCACATGAAGTTGACTTGAGGTTTGTGTTTCTCAATTGGGAGCTCTGTGTGCAAAATGGCAAACCACTTTTGTAAAAGAGAGAATGTTCCAATCAGTTTGTGATAAAGGTGCAGAGCCTCTTATTTAGGACTTAACACATAACCAAAGCAGTCCTTTGGATCCTGTCCATGAATTAAGATCCCCATTTCACCTTGAAAAGTGGATAAATCCATGATGTTAGCCAGTCCTTAACTATCTTGATCATGAGCACAATCTACTCCCTAAGTTTTGTTAAATGCAAAAAAGAAAATGGAAAGTCTGACTCTTTCTAAAATTGATGGGAATGGGTAGTTGCAAAAATACTAATGCAGGGGACCTCTTTCATCCAACAAGCTGCTAAATTGCCTGCATGTATCACCTCCAAAAGTGCAGTGGGCACTTTCTCTTATTTATTTACTACATTTATGGCCCATTTTCCTCCAGTGAGCTCAGGATGGCAGTTCTTTCCCCCATTTTATCCTCACAACAACCCTGTGTGGAGGTTAGGCTGAGAGGCAGAGACTGGTCAGTGAGGTTCATGGTGGAGTGTGTGTGGGGGCAGGGGCGCACGCGCTAAGACCTGTATCTCCCCTCTCTTACTCTGATGGTTCAGCCGCTACACCACACTAGCTCCCAAGATATTTATGTAAGTGAAGCAGATGCCTGTGGGATTTTGGCACCAGAGATGGTTGTTTAGTTCAGCTCTATGGTTCGCCAAGCCCTGGGGATTTCAGGACAGGCCCAAGGTGGTTTAAAACAAATAGCTAAAAATGCAATGATCTGGAAGCATGTGTCATTCTATGGGAAAATGTCTACTAGAAAAGTAAGGCAGGTATTATTATTTTCTAATGTTCATATAGCACCAGAAGGTTTCAATTGATTTATAAAAAGCAAAAGCATTTAACATTTACTTGGTGTGGCATAAAGGTTGTTAGAAAAAATGAAAGGTGTAGTTGGTGTTATGCCTTACTGCCTTTTAAGCAGTGCTGATTTGTGGCAAAATGGCTGAATAGCAGTTCTGCAGCATCTGGCAATACACTGAATCAGGAAATTAGATTTTTATAATCTTATTGCTACTCCTTTTTCTTTCTTTTTTTTGGGAGAACAAGATGTAAGGATAATGATGCAGGTTGTCAGCCATATTACAATAAATGCTCACTTGCTAAATGAATGCACAAGTTTGCCATTTACTAATCACCAAAATATGTATATGTTAACAGATAGTCCATGTTTTATCAGAATGTATTGGGCTGAAGACTTGCATGCATTTTAAGTGAGGTAGAATGGAAATTCTAAGGCTGTTTCTACACCTGCCTCCCCCCCCCCCTCAGATTGTCCTGGGATCATTCCTGTGCTTCTAAATGTCACACAGGAGATCCTGGGAGCAGGCACGGATGATCCCTCCATTTTCCTGGGATAATCCTTAGGTGTAGCAAGGGCCTAAGTCTTGAAAACAAATGTCTCAGTAAACTGAATTGGTGTTCAAACTACTTCTTCTCCATGTAAACCGCCCAGAGAGCTTCAGCTATGGGGCGGTATATAAATGTAATAAAATAAAGTAGCTGTACGTGGCATAACATACACTGTTGTAGAGTATCTTAAAGTTTATTAATTAAATATCATTACGGGGGCATGGACTGCTTGGAGGCTGCCAATACAGCACCGTCTGGCAGACCTGGGGGGCAGGGAGGTTGGGGTGTGGGGGAGCAGGTGTCCCCCTCTCCCTGGGGTTCCTGTCAGCCTTGGGCAGGCGAGTGGCCTCCCACCTGGCCACCAAGGGCCCCGACCGTGCCTCGCTCATGCTCCGGACCGTGGCGCTACCCCCTTCATGGGGAGTGGAGCAAAGAGGCAGAAAGGCGGGTAGGATTACCTTGGAAAGCCCGGAGGAGTCAGGCAAGGGGCTTAGCAACCTGTATCAGGTGACGTTACACATTGTTACTGTTGCTGAGCAACCTGTATCAGCTGAAGCCAGTACGGAAACATACCTAAGCATTTTATATAGATAGATAATAAATAACATATGTCTGCTCCTACCCTTGTTGCTCTCTTAAACTAGTAGCTGGTATGAGAGCTCTTACGTTTCTCACTAAGTGTCTATTGTTGATGGAAATTGCAATTACTGTTTAAATGTTCTATCTCCCTTTATCCCATCTTGAGAATTAAATCTGGATAAGGTGTATTAAGAAATAAATCTGTGTTAATTGCAGTTGAAAATGCACAGGAGACCATGACAAATTCAGTCATCAGTGTGAAGTCAACCGTAGCCTAACGTTTCTGGATTCTGAATACTGTGCTTGCATCAAACTCTAGCACAATTTGGACCTATTAGGCCTCTCCCCTTCATGACTTCCCTTGCCATTTTTTTAAAAAATGTATCTTTTGGAACATAGCCTCCAGCTGAGCTATTCCTATATTTAACCTGCTTCCCACATAAGGCTCTTGGTAGAACTCCCTTAGTGGGTTGCATTTTTATTCTGCAAAGATTTACACTGTTAAGGATTACTTGTGTGAAATATTGTAATATATTTGTCTGTCTGTCTGTCTGTCTGTCTGTCTGTCTGTCTGTCTGTCTTTCTTTCTTTCTTTCTTTCTTTCTTTCTTTCTTTCTTTCTTTCTTTCTTTCTTTCTTTCTCCCCCTTTACTTTAGGGGTCAATTTCCTAAAGCTTTTTTTTTTTTAGCAATTTATCTGAGCTGCTATAAATGATTAACTTCTTGATTTAAAATCCTCATTATTACACAATCCCAATAGGTTCTGTCTACAGATATCATATGCTGGGGTATCTGCTCTAACCTATTCCTAACGATGTGGAGAGTTTTCTTATATATTTGGTGGAAAGTCACCAGAATCCTGGGGACCTCTTTTCAATCCAGGAAGGTTCTACACACTCAGAGAGTTTACTCCTTTGTGCCCCAGCATAGAACACCCCCACGCCAGAAGGAAGAAATACCATTCAGCTATTCCTGACCCCTTTCTGAAGCTAAAGACGACTGGCTGTTCCAATTAATTTTAATGTTCCTTGTAATCTATGATCAAACGATTAAGTAGTTAAATTAGAATTAGCAGAGAAATCTACTCACATTTTCATTTCATTTCATTTAGAGCTCCATCAGACAGGAAGAAATCATGCTTCCCTACTGTCACTTCCTCACATTCGCTTTTGCTGCTCTTTAGGAAAGAGGAAGTAAACAATGTGCACGTGGCCCATGCAGTGGCCCATTTTATCATGTCGCTTCTCCTGCACAGAGCAGGAGATAGCGGCAAGTTCTGTCTCTAAAATAATTCGGACTTACTGGAGTCTTTTTTTATCATGGGTAGAAGGCTAGAAAGGGCAGGAGACACACGGGAGGTGAACAACATCATGAATAGGGCCCATGAAAATCTGTGAGTACCCAGTAATGAGCGTGCAATAAAATGCTTGTCTGAAGATGGTCTAAGTTATATGGGCTTTATTGGTTCAGTTTAAATTTCTGTAACTTGTCCTGAGCACTAGAGAAAGGGAAAATTAGCGCCACCATAGTCAAATTGCAAGGCTTCTGCCTTCCTGTGTTGTGGTTCTTATCTTTAAACAGGCCTTGACTTGGATGATGGTTTCACCATGGTCTGAAGGCAGGTGTTACACCAACCTGGACGTCGGCTAGAGCGCAAATGGTGCAAGACTCGAAGCGAAGATGACCGAGCACGCTGTAGAGTGCATAATCGTGCCTATTGCGTGACAGTGCAGGCAGCAAAGAAGGCTTATTTTGCTGCCTCCATTGTGTCCTCGAGTAGCCGTCCAGCGGAGCTCTTCCGGGTGGTCTGGGGGCTGCTAACATCCTCCCCAGCAAATGGGGCCCTGGCTCCGTCAAGGACCCGCTGTGACCTTTTTGCATCACACTTTGAGGACAAGATCGCTTCTCTCCGCAGCGAGCTTGACGTTGTTTTCAGTGCAGCTCCAGTTGAGGTGTCCGATGCCACCATCTGCCTAATTTTGTGGGATCAGTTCCAGTTATTGCGGCCTGATGATATGGACAAGGTGCTTGCAGCAGTGTGACTGACCACCTGTCCTCTCGATCCCTGTCCCTCCTGGCTTATAAAGCAAGCCGAGGGGGTCTGACTGGGTGGGTCCAGGGGGTGATAAATGCTTCTCTCCAGGAGGGGGTGGTCCCTGCTGTCCTTAAGGAGGCAGTAGTGCGACCACTCCTAAAGAAGCCCTCCCTGGACCTGATGGTATTAGGAAACTACCGCCCAGTTGCTAACACTCCTTTTTTAGGGAAGGTACTTGAGAGGGTTGTGGCGGAGCAACTGCAGGATACTGATTATCTAGATCCATTCCAGTCTGGGTTCTGATCTGGTTATGGGACTGAATCAGCTTTGGTTGCCCTGATGGATGACCTTTATCGAGAGAGGGACAGGGGGAATGCAACCCTGTTAATCCTGCTCGATCTCTCGGTGGCTTTTGATACCATCGACCATGGTATCCTCCTGGATCGACTCTGTGGGATGGGCATCGGAGGCACTGTGTTACAGTGGTTCCGGTCCTACCTACGGGGTCGTTTTCAGAGAGTAGCATTGGGTGACCAGTCCTCGGCCTCTTGGCAATTGAGCTATGGAGTGCCGCAGGGCACCATCTTGTCCCCAATGTTAACATCTATATGAAGCCATTGGGAGCAGTCATTAGGGGATTTGGAGCTAAATGACATCAATACGCTGATGACACGCAGCTCTATCTCCCTGTGACAACTGAATCAGGTGAGGCTGTGCAAGTCCTGGACCAATGCCTAGACTCAGTAATGGGCTGGATGAGGGCCAATAAACTGAGACTGAATCCTGGCAAGACGGAAGCCCTGTGAGTGAGTGGTTCCTGAGTCCGGGAGACAGGCTCATTGCCTGTTCTGGATGGGGTTGCACTGCCTCTGAAAGAACAGGTTCATAGTTTGGGGGTACTCTTAGACCCATTTCTGTCGTTGGAGGCTCAAGTAGCCGCCACGGCTCGGAATGCCTTTTACCATCTTCAGTTGGTTCGCCAACTACGGCCTCTCCTGGACAGGGATAGCTTGACCACGGTGGTACAGGCATTGGTAACCTCAAGATTGGATTACTGCAATGCGCTCTATGTGGGGCTGCCCTTGAAGCTGCTCCGGAAGCTGGAGCTAGTGCAGAATGCTGCAGCTCGGCTGTTGTCTGGAGCTGCCCCTTTCCAGCATGTAACTCCTCTGCTGAGGGAACTGCACTGGCTGCCTATTCGCTACCGGGCCAGGTTTAAGGTTCTTGTACTTGTGTACAAAGCCATAAACAACTTGGGACCAGGATACCTGAGAGAGCGCCTTCTCCCTTACCAACCTGCCCGGTCACTGAGGTCATCCGAGGGCCTGCTCCTGGTGGTTCCACCTAGATCCATCCTCCGATTGGAATCCACCAGGGGAAGAGCCTTCAGCGTGGTGGCGCCCCTCCTGTGGAATTCCCTGCCTCTGGAGGTCAGGCAGGCTCCAACCTTGTACTCCTTTCGGCGCCTCCTGAAAACATCTTTATTCCAAGAAGCCTTTCTTTAATATGCAGCCTTGGATTTCTGTTTTTGCTTCTTTTAAATTTTGTTTTAACTTTTTTATTTTGTTTTTATTTTCATTTTATCTTGTAAACCACTCTGAATTTTTTCAATGGGGAGCAGTATATAAATATTCTAAATAAATAAATAAATAAATAAATAAATAACATTGACTGAAGCTAAACAGGTCAGAGTTTGGCCTGGATGAGATAACTCATAGGAATCCTATGTAGACTGCCCTGAGTTCCAACATTAGAAGAAAGACAGGATCATGAAATAAATAATGCTACATAGGCTGCAGCTATACCCCAAATACTCTGTGGATGCAGAATAGACAACCGTGGCCAGATCTGCACCTTGGGTCCAGATCCATTATGAATGTGGAATAAAAAGCAGGAAATACCACTATGAAAATGGTATGTGGATTGTGTCCCAACAGTTAGCAGCACACTCCAATTCCACTATAAAGCAGCAGTGTAGATCCGGCCTGCAAACCTAAACCTCACTTGCAATAATTAAGTGCCAGGAAAATGGCTCCTGTATCTGTGATGTCTCTGTGAAACTTACACCAGGAGAGGAGAATCTCAGCTGGGGGAAAAGCTATACAGAAGCCTGTAAAACACCCAATGATTAGTTGTTGGGGGAAAGGGGGTGGTTCCAGGGAGGGAAGAAGGAGGCATTGCCATTATGGAACCCTGGAGGGCTGGAATGGGACCCCTGGAGGGCCAGATTCAGCTCCTGAGCTTGAGGTTCACCATCCGTCTTGCATTCATCTTTCACCTATGCGGGGCTTCCACTAATTATTCAGTAGAGGGAGATGTACTCTGCTTGGAGGAACATCTATATATTCCCTAAGATTATTTCCTGGTCCTGAAAACAGGAGTGCGGGTTGAGCGTCACCACAACACAAATGAAACCCTGCCCATTCTCTGTATTTTTTAAAAAACATTTATACCCCATCATTCTTCCAGGATGGAATTTCAAAGCAGCTTACACAAGGCTCCCATGGGGTCTCTCATTCAGGTACAGATCAAACCCAGACCGGCTTAGCTTCAGCAAGATGGGTGCATCATATGCCTCAGACCACAATCAGGGCCAAGCATAGATTTCGGAACATAATGATGGCACAGGCTTTGGGCAATTGCACTCAGCAATACTTCACAGGTATTTCCATGGGGACTAAACTGCATTTAGATTCACTTCTCTCAAAATTCCTTTAGTGGTTGCTGAATTGCCCTAGTTAAAGTTGGCCATTGGTTTGAAACATCTGCTCCATGTGAAAACTTGCTGTCGTCAGTAGGAATACACCTCAAAGTCTATTAAGGCTCTAAGAAAGAAGTGCATTTTTGAAATGCCAGGTTTGCTTACAGTGATAGCTCTAGTGGCTTGGTGTCATTTGGAAACCATTATGCTGCATCTGTATAAAAGCAATTATTCTAAAATCCAGGATGCTTGGTTCACACACATTACAGTTCGCATCTTCAGGGGACTTGTGTTGATTTCAACAATGAAGCTGGGTGACCTTTCCATCCACATCTGCTGGAGTCTCTGCATTTGGAAGATTTTCCTATCCCATCTTGTTATCTCTCCTCCTTAGGCATGCTGAGTTGCACAGTGGTTCTCTTTGCCTCTAAAACAGAAAGTACTATCCACAATTTTATATCTGAGTAATGAAAAAGGTATTTAAGTCAAGTGAATGTGGTGGGTTTTATGATCCATTTAAGACCCATGCCTGGACAGCAACAGTACACACTTTGTGGCAGAGAAGGGGTATGCTGGGCCCTCCACTGTCCAGATGATGTAAAATGTAATGCATGCAGCCCACATGAATATTTATGCTTGCAGAGGTCTAACTGGCAGGAGAGATTGTGGAAGCTAGGCTTTCATGCACATGGGTCTCCACGAGGAGTGCTCAAACATTACCTTAGGCCTATAGTGGAGAGCAGAGATTCTTAGACTGGCACTAATCAGGATTTTAAATTGTGTGGAGGGCTTACTGGAATACAGCAGACTCCGTACTGCAGACCTCCAAGCAGTGGAGGCTGGTGGTTCCAATATCAGTGGGGCAGTGAATCTGCACCAGTTTTCAGTCAGAACCCATCAGCCCTCTAAAGGAGCTATCGAAGGTGCTTCACACATTAAGTTCTAAGTGAAACCTTGAGCGGATTCACCCACCCCATTGACATTGAAGCCACCAGCCTCCACTGCCTCAAACTCATGGGAAGTGGTGGAACAGGCAACAGGGACATACAGAGGGGGATGGCTGGTCCCCACTCTCTTTCATGCAATTGTAGTCACATGGGGGCAACTGCACGTCCAGATAGAGTCTTAGCAAATGTATTATATTCCTTGATTTTACATCACTTGGATTCTGGACATGAAAGGGACAAATTGAACATGTGGACTGACATCACTAAAAATGGATCATGCAATGATGTGAAGAGAGGTACATTTCTCTCCAGGGTGTTTGATGTGATGGTGCATGAACTGATGAACATGCTTGTATGTGAGCCAGACATGAGGATCGCTAGGAAAGCCTCACCACCAGGTTTCACCAATGCATACATTGTACTCATTTCTTAAGACAGTTGCAACCATCAAAATGGAAACAGGTCATGTGAAGCTCGGGGATTATATGTGCTCACTCCGTCTACAAATGATGCCTAGGTTCTGAAAGGACACGTGAAAAAGGGAGAACAGTGCATTCTGAGAATTTGGCAGGCTTTTTTGTTTCTTCTAGGCCCGTAGCGATTCAGGAGTGCCATTATAGTTTGGTTTTGCTCAGACACTTTTATGTAGTCAAATATTTATCTCAGGCAAAGCTCTTCCCTCCAGCTCTCAAGGGGGGACACTGACGTGAGTCTTCAGAAGAAAAACACTGAGACGCATGTATCCCAGCTTGAGACACCATGAAACACTTCCAAGAGTTACTATGCATAGGTAGGAATGGATTGGCTTGCTGTGATGAACGAGGAGGGAATGACAGGGCTGGAACAGGATAAAAACACTGCACAGTTTGTGCAGCTGTGAAAATGAAAAATATGCAGTTGGAGCTGGAGTGTCTCATTTTATAAGATAAATATCTGTCTTAAATGGGCTCAGTTGAGTGCCTGCTGTGGATTGTTATTTGTATGGACTCATTTCACAATCCATACCCTGTAGTGGTTCTTGTTCCGATGATATGAAATGGGGAGCCAGTATGGTGTTTGACAAGACCTGGAGAGATCTGTGTTCAAATCCCCACACAGCTATGAAGCTCACTGGTTGATCTTTCCCCAGTAAGCATCTTTCAGCCTAAGGATGTGGGGGGGAAAGCCCCAAATCATCCCTCCCATCAGGACTGAGTGTGCTCAGGGCCTGTAGAATGCTGGCTGACTTTCGAAAGAGGGAAAACCTGTAAACCAAGTGGAAGGGCAGGGCCAGCCCTATTATGAGGCAAACTGAAGTACCTGTATCAGGACGCAGAGTAGGAAGAGCAGCGAATTCTGTGTCGTTCTCAGCAGGAAGATTCACTGCCGCTTCATTGGGTATTCTTGGGAGCCCTGCCTGCCATTGTGGCTGTGCTGCAGCGAGAGAGCAGCTGGCAGGGCTCTCTGGAACAGCAACCCACCCTGGGTCCTTTGCATCACATTTCTCCTTCCCCATACCTTGGCAGCTGAATGGCTCCAGCTGGCCCAACTCTTGCGAGACCAGCTGTCAAGCTCTTATGAGACCTGTCCAGCTGAGTTCTCATGGGACCCCACCAGTCAGGAAGGGGCGGGAGGCAGTGGCGGCAAGTTTTCTTGTCTCAGGCAGTGAGACACTTTGGGCTGCGGCTGTGGAAGGGGGAATAGAATAGCTGGAAAAGGAGAATGGAGGAAGAGGCATACTTATTGTCAGGTGTAGGTCTTCAACTAGGCCAGAAGCCTAGCAGAAGACAGGTAGATTAGGAATTAATTTGAGAATGTCAATGTCCATGCAAGCTTATCTCTGCCAGAGTTTCTCTAGGGAGTAGCTCTCACTCCCTGTCGTGGCCTTGCAGCTGGAAAACGTTCTCTGGGAACTTGGGAGTGTTTTGGAAAGGTGGGGGCCGCTGCTTGGGAGTGTCACTCAGATTGTAGCATCATCTTAGTGAGTGGAGCAGTCCTGCCTTGTTGGCACATGGGCGTGGCTTACAGGTCAGAGGACCTTTCTATCTAGTGGCTTTGAATAGGCTTTAAATGCTTGTGCATCTCCCCAAAACACTCCCAAGTTCCCAGAGAACCTTTTTCAGCTGCAAGGCCATGACGGAGTGAGAGCTACTCCCTTGAGAAACTCTGGCAGAGATAAGCTTGCAGAGACATTGATATTCTTAAACTAATGCCTAATAAATCTACCTGAAGATCTACACTTGACACTTATACTTATGTATAAGGCATACATTCAAAAAACGCCAGTTCAATTCTGGCTTTCAAGTGAGCATGCACCCTGCTCATCGCCCTATTGCCGGATGATGCCCATTCATTTACTTACTCTCTTATCAGCCAGTGCCTGTCTGTTCATGCTCTCTGGGCAGCCTCTTGCCTTAGAATGGGAAATTTTGAAAGCTCTCTGACTCTCACACACAAATGTATGCAACATTTTGTTGCTGAGCCCCACTTGTAATAGTCATATTGATCATTACTAAGCATAAATGTATTCTTGTTTTATCTCCCTCAAATTTAAGTAAAATGAATCCTCTAACTTCAAACTTGTCGTGGCCCTCCCAAGCCCTTGTACTTTCAATGGGAGGCAAATGATGAAGCTTGCTAAGTAATCCACAAAGCTTTTATTAAGCAACAAACATCTCTTTAACCTGAATAGAGTCTACCTCTTTGTAATGCCGCCCTAAGCAATTACTATGCAAACTAAGCAAGACAATTGTCCATTCAAGAAGAGAGAGAGAGAAGTTATTTCTCAAATGCCCGTACTTCAAAGGGCCTGGTGCGGTGGTAGGTTCTGGCGCAATCTCTCTGACTTTCTCACTACCTCTTTATGCGCTGTGCATTTGAGCTTCTGGCGGATTCTAGCATCAGTTACTGTTTTAGAATGCTCACCCAGAAGCTCCCTCGTTTCCCTCTGAAGGTGTAAGATTTAGCTTTGAGGAGATAAGCTCTGGAGTAGACTGATTCCCAGCTGAGGAATCTCCCGTGAGAGTTTCCTCCCCCACTAGTACGGTCTAGCTACTGTCTAGCGCTGCATCTTCTAGTTCTAAATCTGATTCTAATTGGTTACCTAAAACCCCTTCTCCCGAAACAGGGGCAGTAGAGTTAGACATGACAAAACTGTATACTTTAGAAGAACATCCCAACCAATATGAAGTCCACAATTACTGTATTACGTGCTACTTTAAAGAAAGGATTGCAGAGGAGATAAATTATGACTCTTACTTTTTTCCATGAGGTCTTAATGTTAAAGATACTTAATATTAGATACCAGAATGGTTTTGTGGTTGTGCCTGGCCCTAATTTTGTAATATCTGGTGCTGCCTGGGCAAGATCTCCATTTCCACATCAAGTTGGTGCCTGGGGTGCCCTTTCCATCTAATCTAGCTAGGGCCCATTGATGATGATTCTCATTAAAGTAGGGTGTGTTTTATGCAATGGGCTCCACACAGTAACAATTAAGGTTTTTTTGTTCTAACTGGATTCATGCATTCCAAAAATATCAGTTCAGTTCTGGCTTTCAGATAGAATTGGTAAAAATATTTTGACAATGGGATGACTTACTGACAGTTACAGTCTGTCTGGCCTTCCTTCAATATGATACACTCCAGATGTTTTGGACTTGAACTCCCATCAACCCCAGACAATATGGCTAATGGTGAGGAATGTTGGGAGCAATCATCCAAAACATCGGGGTGGGTGTAGAGCCTGGTCTGAGCAATTTCAGACACTACAAATCCTATGCAGAAAAGTTTTCCATATAGGAATTAATGAAAGTCCCATCAGCAGATCATAATGCAAAACAATTATTTTTAGGAAATGAACTGTGCCTCACAATGGTCCCCTATTTGCACACATTCGTGTCAATGCATGGATGCTCAAGGGTGGGGCTACATGGCTTAGCCCTGCTCCCAGCTCATGCTTTAGATTAACTGCCTGAATAGGGCTTGTGCTATCAACACAGCTTGCACCAAATCTTAAATCTATGTATTTTTCAGTCTGAGATTATCCTTCCATTGTTTTTAAACCTGTTGCATTAATTTATTGAAAATTGCTATTGAGTGGTGATTCATATAGAAGAAATGTAGTACAGGGCAATTATCCTTTCTTAGTTAAATAGGTCTTTTGGGGAGGTAATTATAAAAATATGAAAAAAAGGATTTGTGGAGACGGTTATATTAATATTCATGCTAAAATCCTCCTTTGATTTAAATGGATCATCATTATGTGACATCCATGGCTATAACATTCTCCTTCAAGGATCTGTGAAATTGTCTCAGTTTCTGTTAGGATAAATGAATGGTTAGATCTAGTAATTTTTAATCATCTGGTTGTTCTTAGTGTGTGCTGAAACTGCAACATTAAGATTGTAATTGATATTTTGAACTATGGGAATTAGTGTCAGGTACTGTTTGGTCTTAGAACCCACTCTACAAGAAGTCCCTGGATATTCACCAGTGGACGAGGAGGGAGTGGCCAAGTATATTTGGCCCCCTATGTTGTGTTTAGCAATGATATGGGAGAAGCTCTGTCAATTGCAATGAGTTGATTTCAGATGGCATCACCCTCTTATATGGTGTGACGATAGAGCAGTTTCAAAATTCCGAGAGCATTCTCTGCCCTTGCGGAGGACCTGGAGATTGGGGCACTCTGTTCTCTTATATGCCCTGTCGGCTCTTGCCAGCAGGGTGGAAGTCAAGAGCGAGATGGGGCTTCCTGTATTTATTTTTTTCTGTCCATGGGTGGAAGAAAAATAATTCCCTCCCATTGTCTTAAGTGCACCTAAATGTTTTCCCAGTTTGGGGGTGTGGTTAGGAAATGGGACAGTGTAGGATCCCTTGGATCCTTAAGAATATAAGAAGGGCCTTCCTGGATCAGACTGAGGGTCCATCTAGTCCAGCACTCTGTTCACACAGTGGCCAAACAGCTGTTGACCAGGGAACTACAAGCAGGACATGGTGCAACAGCACCCTCCCACCCATGTTTCCCAGTAGCTGGTGTATATAGGCTTACTGTATACTGCCTCTGATACAGAGGCCTTAGCTAGACCTACCGGTAAATCCGTGACGGACGAGGGGAGACCCCGTGATGCAAGTATCGTGGGATGTCGCCCTCATTTACATGTAAGGTGAGGTGACCTCATGAAGAGAGCCATTGCGCCCGCCATTTTTTGTTTACTTTTAAAGGGGACAATGCGCACAAATGATCGTGCACAAAGGTAATGTTTTTTTTTAAAAAAGTTGGGGTTTTCCCTGCTCTCCCCACCCTGCCACCGATGGGCGCAATGCTCCTGTGCATGCAAATGACACACAGGGGATCCCTGGAGCAGGCAGGGATGATCCCTCCATTTTCCTGGGATGATCCTTGGGTGTAGAAAGGGCTCCAGAGATATTCTCCTGCACAATCCTATGGATTCCAGGACTCTGTCTAAGGACCAGAGGATATCTCTTAAATTAATAAATATAAGCAAGATGATCCTGAACTTTTGAATGCTTGCTTGTATGTGTGTGTGCTGTTTGATGTATGAGTCAAACACAGGCACTGAATAGGGTTTTCAATGAACTTTGAATAGTTTTATTTTTATCTGTGTAAGAACCAGAATAATTTGATCGAGCACTATTGTCGTAGATCGGGAAACAGGCAACTGTGACCTAACATTACACACAGTTTTTTTTAAAAAAGGATTATCAATAGAATATGTACCCATGCCACAGAGGAGGATTTGGTACTTGACATGCTGGTTTAAAGAATATACCTACTACAACCTGTGATTTGAAATATGAGAAAATGTTTTTGCATACCTGGAAAAAGTGTTTGTTTTTGTCTATGAAAGTACTTGAGCAATCAATGTCAGATGGGGTTAGTGAGGTAGCTGTAAATCCATAATTAACATTGAGATCCTTGTGATAAAAGGTGGGATATAAATATTTTAATAAATAAATAAATTCCTAAACAACGTACCAAACAAAAAAGGGAGGAATACCGATGAGTTTGCATCTGACGGACTGTAATAGTGTTACTCTTAATTGATTTTAAGAGAACTGTCAGGTTATGTTTCAAAGGTATTTTCATGAATTCAAATGTCTATTTCCTGATATTAGCAATGGAGAACGTAGTCTGAAGTTTAGTTATCTAGGATCACTTGACAGGTTCAAGGACTACAGTGCTACCTAATGATGAGATGAGGGCGAGTAAATAACAGTGTTATAGCATAAAGTGTAGTGTGTCCCTCAGTTGCTCATACTTGATCCATATTATAGGATAGATAACTTCAAAGTTATCTGAATGAACAGTCCAGTTATAAGTGTCAATTTGACCAGAGATATTGTGCAGCAATAGTGCTAGTAATAATTATACTGAAAGTATATGTTACAGCATTTTGAAAATTGTTACAATCAAATGTAATACTAGAATATATAGCACTCTTGACTAAGGATGCCACTGAATTGCAAAAGCGACAAGATTCCAGAGTTAGTTATTGAGCGAAGACCCATCAGACATCTTTCTGACCTTGGAAAATTCCAGAATGCACCCCAAAGCCCGCCACCTGCCATCTCCTACTCTGAAGTTTATCTCAGTGGTCCAATTCAAGTAAATATTGTCATCAACTACGTAGCGAGATCTGGTGTGTTGCTGCTACTACATGGCAGAAAGAGAACCTTTGACTTCCATGGTGGAGGTAGGAAGGTACTGAGCAGGCTTTGCTAATTCTGGGTGTTGGTGTGTGTCTAGTAAGAAGGCTGTGGATTAAAAATGATCTGGAATTTATTGGATTATTTTCAGGCATGTGGCAAATACTCATTTTCTTCATGTAGTCAGGAAGAAACATATTCACTTCTGCTGGCAATATTTCATTCATCACAGAGTATCCAGACGCCTTTCCTTGGAGCTTCTTTAAAGAGCAATTTATAGCATGCTCATTTCTGCCTACTCAAGGATGTTTGCAGGTCCTTTTGACAACACTGTCAGTCTCCTGCACATCTCCCGCTTCTTTTTTCAGTTTTAGTGTCACAAAATGAACCTCAGAAAATCCGACTCTTCTGAGATTGTGCTATAAAATACCCACTAGAGGGTGCTGTCTCATTGAAATGCTCTGCCCTCTTCTCTGTGTAATTGTGCTTGTTTCAGACGAGGAAGAGAACCAGGAAGAGAGCAACAGTAAGGAAATGTGATTTTCTCCTGTCTGAAAGTCCTCTTGGTCTTGCTGGTGCCACTTCTAAACAGAAACACGCAATCTGCAAGACTGGCTTTTAAAAAAACACATGACGATGGCCTCCTCTCCCATTTCCCAGTTAAGTTTTGCCCAAGGCTCCTACTGCCATGGCACTGTCGTTCAGGGTCAGAGGTTGCAGAACAATTATGGTGATAAATGTTAATCGTTCATTTAACTTCAATTAAAATGTTCTGTGTCATAAACTTTAAATTAAAGGCTAATGGCCCCTCTTTTATCACTTTCAATGGCTGTTAAAACAGTGTTGCCCCTGCCAAAATAGGCTTTTGCTGAGATGTACCTCCTGGGTTGATGATAACAAATGGCGGTATAAAACATATAGTGGCACAGTGCTGCGTTTTCATGTGTTGCATTATTACCCGTCATGATGTCTTATTAGCTTTGAAAGAAGGTGGTCACTATGCACATTTGGGCCATGACCTTGATTAAGAGCCAGATGTCAAACAGCCTGGCTGGGTCTATTAAAATCAGGGAACCATATAAATAGCTAGATCTGAGGTTAAATCTTTCCTGTTGTTTTTAAATCATGGAAAGGCATCACAATTAATTATATAGATTGTGATCATCCTCAGAAGCCTTTGCCAGAAATGGGCTTGCAGAAAAACGTACATAGATGTCAGGATCCAAAGCCTAGATTTTGTATGTGTTCTGTATGGTTTCAGCATCACTCCACCTCAAGTAGGACCTATAACACAATGTTGCATTGCTGAGTTCTCATGTTCACTGTTCCACTCAAGACTTCTTTCAGGATACTCTTTTCCACCATTGACCCCACCAACAGACACCCATGTTCTATGGCCTCTGAACATGCTCAGTCCTCATTGGTCTGTTTCTCCTCCACACTCCTTACATTTCCCCCCTCAATTTTTTTTGGGGGGGGAGGGTACTTCCAGGTCTTCTGAGCAGATTTGTTTCTCTGTAGCCCTATTTTGGCTACACAACCGACATACTACTAGCAGGCTGAGGGACTGAATACATAATTCAGTCCCTCAGCCTGCTAGTAGTATATTATATATGATGCCACCTAAACTAGTTCCCAAAGTCAAGGGACCTTCAGAAGCAGCCTCCAATGCTGTGCAGTCAATCAAATTGCCTGAAAATCAATTATTTTACTAAATCTATAAGACTGGTTATTCACCTGCGCTATATGATTGATGCCATGTGAACCAGTTTGGTAATAGAACTTCCCACTTTCATCAGCTAGACTAATGGCAAACCACCACCAGAATACATCACCATCTTGCCAGGACTCAGTTGTCTTGTTGATACTGCCCATGCTATCTGTATGCAAGTAATCTTAGTAAACAAAGGGAAGTGTCAGCAGCAGGGAATGAGGAGCCTCAACTTGACGGTGGTGCATCAGTGGCATGAGCCCCCAGACCCCTGCATTTGTGCTCCTTTGCATCATCCACATGCAAAGGAGCATGAGTTGGGGGGGGGTTTGTAAGTGAGGAGGAGTGCCTATGCACGGGGTGCCCATGCCTCCTCACATTCCTGTTTTGTTTTTGTTTGCTTTGGAGAAGGCATAGGTGCCTGTGCAGGGGGGCAGCCCTGTCTCCTGGCATCCCATTTCGTTTCTTTTTTAAAAACTTTTTTGTTACTTCTTCCTGTGCCGGAAAAGTGCAGAGGCAGGGCAGGATTCGCCATCTGCTCAGACACGCCTCAAAAGCAGCTCCGAAGCAAGGTGGCAGATGGCAAATACATGACTTTTTTTTTTTAAAAGCGGAGCTTTCGGGGGTTTGCCCCTGGATGGCTTCACAATGGCGGCTGCGTCATGTAGGTGACCTGCTGCCATTCTGAATCCACTCCGGGGCTAACCCTTCATCAAGACAAGCGCAGGAAGTGTTGTAACAAGGAGGTTTTATAGCACAGAGAAGTGAATGCACATTTTTCTGAGATGTGATTACCATGTGCATTGTCTGATCTAGGAAATGCTGTTCTATATAGCCCCAGGTGTGTGTGTGTGAAAGAGAGAGAGAGAGATTGTGTGTTTGTGTGAGTGTGTGGCAAAGGGTGAAGCAGAGAGCATAATTGTCTTCTCCCTTTCACAGCTATTGCTCTGCTTGAAAAGAAGCAAGGGTAGGATATGTAAGATTTGTTTCTCGATATAATATAAAATATACAAAATGGTTTACTTAACTTTGTTGTCACACACACATACATACACACACACACACGCACACACACCCATGTTCAAAGTATAAATGTTTTACAACATTATTTGACAGAATAGTATTCTTAAATAAAGGCAGAAAATTGTAAAGGGTATCACATTCCTGAATTGAACAAGGGGTTGTACTAGATAACCTCCAAGGTCTTTTCAAATTCTATAATTCTATGTCAAAAGATATGTTAAAATACTTCTATTTTAAGCATTCTTCATGAAAAGCATGGTGTTTACAGCCCTCCTCTATAAGAGAATAGTTCCACAAGGACAGACAGGACATGTTGTGCATGTTTGCTGACCTCAAAATCATTTGTACTGAAGAGAGTCACTGCGAAGTACCGACTGCAATTTACAGGACTCATTGCTCAGAAAGTCATGCTACACCAAGCTTGTTTGGCTCTGTTCAAGCATTGCATGTGAAGTGAAAGAACTCTTCATCAAGCTGTTTCCCTGAAATCTACAATGCTAAGCTTTGTGTCAATGACGTCCTGGGTGTGCATCCTCCGACCTGTTTGATAACTTTCGGAAACTTGCCACTTTCCCGTAAATAGAAAAAAACGAATCTCATTCCATAGACTTTATCAGTTCATTCCCCTTCTTGGACATATTATAAAATGTCTCTGTGGTTACCTTTCTGACCTTGCAGCTCAGCTGCCATGTTGTGGTTTATATAGAATTGTGCGACCCCAAAGAAGTGATGATCATCAGGATCAGGATGTAACAATGCATTACCTGCCTAAAAATGCACCATGGAAAGTATTTCACTTGAACCTTAATATATCTCTCATTTCCCTGTAAATAACAGGTACTTGATAATCTATAGTCCTAATCATATTGGTTTTATCTCCTTCTTGATTAGTGGATTAGAAGGACAAAACCACGTTTGTTTCAAAAGGAAGAACTTTCTCTGATTACTGAAATGGCTCATGTTATGAAACAAGGTAATCATGATAACAAAAGATCCATTTAGCTTCTGATGGATTCAAAACTCAGTAAGTAGTTAGTGCACAGCTGTATTAAATAAAACACACCTGTATGTCAGCAAAGCAAAGGACTGCATACCTTTTAATGTGTAGTAAAGGACTTTCAAACTAATTGAGTTTTTGCAGCATGAACTCTTGTAGGGAAGATATTACTTCCCCGGATCATGTGCGAATAGGTAAGATCCTGAGTGGACTTCCCTTCTCTCACTCCCTCTTTCTCTTTCTCAGAGACAAAATCTGTTTTACAATTTATTTATTTATATTTCAAAGATTTTTAACCCACTAACCTGGGAAGCGAGTTCCAAAGGTATGGAGCCACCACCGAGATAAAAGATAAAAAAGCACATCATGGTAGTGAAGTTACCATACATGATCCAATCAACTGAAGGTTATCAGACTGTTGATGGAATCCAGTTATGCCCAAACCTATGTGAATGGCATCTTGACAGCTTAAAGTTATGTTGTAATACAGTAAGCAGGATATAAATCTATTAAATTAAAAATACTTAATAGTAGCACCTGCAAGATAATAAATATTACTGGGAGATAACCACCCATAGTCTGATGTCCCTGCTGTGCAGTACCTGAAACAAATGTGTGATCTTATGAAGACACTATCCATAGACGTTCAAATAAATCAACACAAAAGCACTTCAGGAAACTTAGGGGGGATCTACACTACTGCTTTTAAAGCGCTTTGAAAATGTTTTGAAACCTGTATATGCAGTGAGTCCTGGGCCCCAACAGTTGTCAAAAGTGTTATAAAGCGCTTTAAAGCAGTAGTGTAGATCCCCCCCAAACCATTCAGTTTCAATCTGCTACCCAAATAAATAAGAAAGAAATTCAGGACAACCCATTGTAGAATTAACCCAGTTGGATTGTCTGGTTATGTGGATCCTATCCCAACTACCCCTTTGTGTGTATGAATATGAGAGAGAGAGAGAGAGAGAGAGAGAGAGAGAGAGAGAGAGAGAGAGAAATCTAAATCTAACCCTTTCTCTACTCTATTTATTCATCTGACACATTAGGCTCTTACCTAGACAAATTCATAACTTCAGCAAATTAGACTTTAAGGTGACACATGACTACTTGTCTTCTTTAAGAACATAAGAAGAGTCTTGCTGGATGCGACCAAAGGCTTACCTAATCCATCATTCTGTTTACACAGTGGCCAACCAGATACCTATGGGAAGCCCACAAGTAGAACATGATTGCAATAGCATCCTCCCCATGTGGCTGGTATACATAGGCATTATGACTAGCAGCCATTGAAAACCTTATCCTCCTTTGAAGCAACAGATGAACACGGCTACTCTTTCTTTTGTAATGTGCAATTTAAAACAATGTGTTTGCTCTCATGTATATGCAGCCATTTCGGCAAGCCCAGTTCTTCCTGACACTTAGGATTGGTTTTTGATACTGCTTGACTGTTCCACATATTTTGTGGGAAGGCCCACGAGCAATTCAGCTGCTTTGTATTAAGCTTCTGTGCCCACTGAGAACAGTCCACATACATATAAGGTGGGATGACTGTAGGTGGAGGTTTAGCATGGAGGAAAGTACAGAGGAGATTGAATTTGTTCAGTGCCTGGGCATCTCTGATAAGGTCATCATTTGCTTCTCTTGAAGAGACAATCTGTCAGTTGTCTGATACAGTCCTTGCTCAGGGCTTGCCTCCTGCCACCCATGGAGAATTCACACCATTACTAGGTAAATGCTTAGAAATGTCAACTCTTCGGTGCTTCCAGGCTGGGAAAAAAGGAGTCTTTGGGGAACCTGGGCCGTCTGTTGCATCTTTCTTGTTTTGTCTCTTTCTGACTCACAGATCTGATGCATCCTCTACCTTGTGACATCCTCTCATAAGCTTTTATTTCAGCTGAACCCCCCCGCTCCCCCCCCAACCACGGCCTCCTTCTAAATCGCTCTGATTAGAAACATTGTCACTTTCTCACAAGGCACTTCTTTTTCTATTTTCTCCTAGTGGCCAGATGAGAGGAAGTTAATTTTCGCTTGAGTAATTCCGGGATCAGACTGACGGAGCATGGAGCAGCAGCGTGGCTAGCCACAAAGCCATCAGTTATCTTGTCAGGTTGCCTTCAGTCACTCCCAATGCTGTTGGAAGTTTCGCGACGGCTGGTGCCAGTTCCATTTTACTGCCGTCCAGATGGAGGCTTAATGCTAATAGCGAGGAGGATTTGAATAGGAACCAAGGCTATTCATGACCTGCCCTGCCCCTTCCTGCAGAGTCCAATGGATTCTTGCCATGTGAACCAGACTTCTCTGCTATTCATCTTTCTCTCCCTCTCCTTTATCCCTTGCATAGAACAATGTCTCAAATTAGTTTACACAGATGTGTGTTTGCGAAGCAAGAGGTGGCTTCTTTGTGCCCTGTCACATTTGGGCCATGTAGCTTAAAGTCTCCAGCTCTGCAGAACTGATTTTTTTTTTTAAAATGGGCATCTACTAGAATGCAAAGAGACACAGAAGGAATCAATGACACATGGTATAATTAGCACATTTTCTAGTTTGTGGCTGGTTTGTTGTTTATGTTGAAATAAATATTTGATTTCCAACATTGTAAAATATTCATCATACTGCATAAAAATGGTGAATAGCCTAACAAAATACTCAAGCCATGAATATTAAGATCTGGCATTGACAATATTTCACTGCTTTAGTGAACAGCTACTAAATTTAGTTTAACAGCTAAGGGGAATTAGCCATTTAAGAATCACCAGGTAACTCCTCATTATTCAGGAAGACAGGGAGGGCTGATCTATACTTTATGCAGCACAAGCATTTGCTGCGTGTGTACTGGGATTTGCCACCATGAACTCCATGAAGGGTGACGAGGATAAGTTTGCATCTGTGGGCATGTGGTATACATGCCCAAGTAAGCATGACCAATGGCAGCTCCTTGGTATGTGTCCAGTGTATCTCCCTGCATATTTAAACACAGTTTATAAAACTGACTAATATCTTCTGTAATCCACAGAAGTGGGTCCATACCCTCATGGTAAAGTATCTGCTTTGCATGCAGAAAGTCTCAGGTTCGATCCTCAGTTTTTCCAGGTAAGGCTAGGAAAAAAAATCTTCCCTGAAACTCTAGAAAGCTGCTGCTAGTCAGAGCCTTTCTACATGAGGCTTGTATTGTGCACTCATGATTGCTCACTCACCATAGTTTGCAGGTCCTTCACATGACATTGTCTAGGGCTTCTCCCATGCTTTGCAAACATTATCATGGGTTTCCCCACCCCCTAATGAGGTAAGTGTGGTATATTTTCTGAACGGCCCTCTAATAACACAATCTTGTGTAATTGTGCAATTCTGCCATACCACAATGCCATCTAGTAATAGTAGAATGGGACACATAGAAAGGCAGAGAATGAAAACTAGGGCTGTGCACGGACCCCCTGATCCGCTCTGGATCCCGATCCGCAACTTTTGGATCAGGTCCACTCCACTTTGGGGTGATCCGCCTCCAGTCCGCTCCGCTCTGATGCGGGGCTCCAGATCCAGATCAGAGCTCCATGTTTCCCCCCCATAGACTTGCATTGAAAATGTCAAACACCTATAACTTTTTTAGTTTTCAAGTTAGAAACATCAAAATGAGCACCATGAGAGCTTTCACATAGATCCTTATTTATGCCCATTTGAAATCCAATGATGCCCTGATTTTTTTTAAAAAAACTTTCCCCCCATTTACAGAAATGCATGTGTCTAAAAGATTCCCCCATTTATAGAAATTCATGTATCTCCATCTTTTTTCCAGATACACACCTGCAACTGGCCACCATTAGAGCTTCCACATACATCCTTATTCATGCCCATTTTGAAGGAAATCCGATCATGCCCTGATTTTTTGGGAATTTTTAAAGTTAAACCTAAATCAGAATCTTCCTCTCAGGTAACCATGTAAAAAATGAACACAGGGAACTTCAAGACAGAAAGTTATTAAAGTGGGTGAGTGTTCAGCACATAGCTGTTCATGGGATAAACTCAGACCTTGCATTGCCACGCTTGGGTCGCAATACTTCTAAAAACTTAATTTCTTTCATGCCATCCACTCATTTCAAAATGCTATAACGTGTGGGTTTTTCAAGATGCAGCCACACCCACCCACCCCTCCATCACAGTTCACACACTCCAGGGTATGCCCAGCCAATAATTGTAATAACAATAACAATACTAATAATCAAAACAACAAGAAGAATTAGAACAAAAACACTGTCTGACTTTATTACCCGTAAGGGGAAAGTGGACGTGCCCAGTAGAACAGTGGACTGTGCCACCAGTCATTCGGTCAGTCCTGTCTAGGTACCTGCCTTTGAGAAGCCACATCACACATCAACTCATGCAAATCATTGGCTTCCTTCCACTGTTTCCCCTTTGGAGGGTTCTGATGACCCTCAAGGGCAGTGGGCACTGGGCACATCCACATGCCGTACAGCACATCATCCACTTGCACCACATCTATTCAGTTGTTTACCAAGGTTGTGGTGGGTACCTTGCAGTGCTGTGTTGCCTATCTGTTATTTTACTTTGTATATTATTTAAGGTTGTGTGTGTGAGTTTGCTGGGGCTACTGCTTCACCAATGCACTCAAAAAGTGACAAAAGTCCTACAAAAGACAAAGAAAGAAAAGTTACTAAGTATCCCGTTTTGCTTATTCCCCCCTCCAACCTTGGGATTGGAGGGTGCTTCACATGGGCTGATCAGTTATCACGATTGGGAGATGAACCTGTCAATCAATGCTGAAAAAAAGCAGGTTCCCCCCTCCCGCTTTACCCATTCAATAAAAATTAATTGCAAGCCAACTGCACAATGAAAAATTCTGAAAATTGACATCATCAATGTCTAAGCACAGTAATTTTCAGGGATCTAGCTTTAAAAACAAAAGTTATAGGTGATTTTTCACCCAATGCAATCCTATGGGGAAAAAAATCCAAAATGGCGGGTGGAACTCCGCGAGTGAGCAGATCGCTTTGCAAATGAGAGAACTGCTTCGCAATGCTCCGCTGGCCACCTGACCCAATTTGAATTCGCCTTGGGCGGAAGCAAAGCAGGCCACTCCACTACTGCTTCTGCGACCCAAAACGGAGCAGAGCACAGCCCTAATGAAAAACCCTGGGGACCCCACCTCCCGTAGCTTATCTTAATCCTGCAAAGACTCCAAAAGCAGAAACCTCGGTAAAGGTGTTGGTTAAAAGCGTAATGTAGAAAAACCCTCAGCATCAACAATACTGAGCTATAATGGTCTGACTCAGTATAAGGCAGCATCCTATGTATCTACCTTTCATATTGCATTAATTGATGTGACCACCACCATCACTACCAGCAGAAACTTTGGAAACTGAATTAAATCCTAAGAAGTACACTAATTTTTCAAGAGATCCGCAATGCAGCCCTAAATAATATTTTAACACATGACGTTTTCTGCAAAACTGAGCTTGCGAGCCTTCGGATGTCAGTTTCTTAAAAAAATAAAATAAAAATCAAATAAACCAAACATCTAATGTTTTTAGATATTTATTTTTTACAGATTAATATTTTCTATAATCCATGCTCTAAATTCAGATCCAATTTTAAATGGAAGGGACCCCCCCTTCCCAATTGCAGTATGACTTTAGCTGATCAGTGATGATAATCATTACCTGGAGCAAGATTTAATACTTGCATAATTGGGGTTATATATTTAATGAGGAAGGAAATGTAAACTGAGTTGTTTGTTGACTCTGATCTTAACCCCCTTCCCATTTGGAAGGGGGAGAGGATAGTTTCCCCCCTCAATTTGGACATTCTTCTTTTATTATATACTGTATCTGACTCCTTATGTAGTCAATGATCCCGAACATAGGCGTGTGCAGCACATTTCATTAGGTGGTTCGGCCAGGGATATTTTTTTTTAAGGTAAACATTGATTGAATATACAGTAATAAAGGACTTTTTTTCCACTAATCAAACAAATGAAATAAACGAAAACTGAAGTAAACTGTATTTTTTAAATTAACAAATAATCTTTGCTGTACTGTTGTAATTATTTGATTGGGACTGAAGTAGAGGAGCACTAATTTTACTGTACTTATTGTCTTTAAATATGGTTAAATATCCTGTAGTTACCTTGCTATTCTACTTCTACAATTCTTTTTCTCCTGTCTTTTTTTCATCCTCTCTTCGTTTTCAGGCTGCATCCTATGCAAATTTACCTCAGAGTAAGTTTGATTGATCTCAGTGGGGCTTACTTCTGAGTAGACGTACATAGGATTGTGCTGCAGCTCTGTTTTAAAGTGACACAAGATACACACATACCATGTTTACCAAAAGAACGGCTTGAAAAAAAGAGGGCTGGACACCCTAAAATAAGCAAGGGCAGATAGGAATTGTTTTAGCAAGCATTCTGAAAAAGGTGCTGCTGAATGAACCCTCCTTAGCCAGGAGGTCCTGGAGGGCATTGCAGTTCTCTTCCCTTCCCCATTTCTTTTCTCTTGCTGGAGTCCAGACTGGGGTGGGCAGTGGGGCAGCGATGAGGAGAGAAGGCACGTAAACATACAGTCTCTCTCTCTCTCTCTCTCTCTTTCTCTCAAACATTACAGTACCTGCAGGGCTGATGACCAGAGGAGGGCAGAGAAGGGCAGCAGCTCTGAAGGGGGGAGGGCAATCTTACTACTTACAGAAACAGTCCCCTCCTGGGCTCCACCACGTGCTGCTTCCTGGCCCCAGCGAGGCTGCTGCTCCCACCTTGTTCAGCAACTGTCACAAGAGGTCAGGCAGAGCAGCTGGGAGCAGGGAGTGGCTGAGTGAGTGAGTGAAAGAGCGAGCGAGCGAGGGGCAGTGGATGCACCCGTGAAAAAAGCCTTCCGGAGGAGGAGCGGGGTGGGGAGCAGCTGAATTTGTTGCTCTTTCCTACAGCTAGCACCGGCCCTTCTACTGCAACATGGCGGCAGCGGATTAGGGTGTTCAACTGAACCCTTTGAACCTGTTGTCCACACGCCAATGATCCCAAACCAAATCATATCCTTATGTGTAGGTAATGGTTTGCAATAATTTCCAATAATGCTTCACTGCATCTGGGTTGTATCTTCATCCAATCCTGTTATCTTGTTCCAATTGTGTCTAGGAATCCTGAAAGAAAGAAAGAAAGAAAGAAAGAAAGAAAGAAAGAAAGAAAGAACTGTTTGTGATTCTGCATAACTTTGAATGTGATAAGCCAAGGAAAGGAAGCACAAGTGGGCAGTGTTTCCTGTTATTACACTTCTGATGTTCTCCACTTTACATTGTAATGTGCAAAACTGAATTTCTTCTGAATATTCTTATGTTGTTGTCACCACTGAACATGTCACCTTGGAACCAGCTTGACTTCTGTATTGCACCAACTTCTTTATCCTTGTGTGGTGCTTGCCTTGACCCAACCAACACATCTGGACTTCTATCTTTGGACTTCAGCTTGTCTCTTGGTACTGTCTTCTTTCTGTGTCTTTTCTTCATTATGTGTTCCCTGCACTGAACCCCTTCTTACTACATCCCTTTACCAAGTCTGCTAAGTCTCCTTTCTGGATGTGATCCAGTCAAGACCCTATACAGCATTTACTGCAAGTCTATTTATGATCCAGGGCAAGCCTGACCTATAGAGAGCCGTTCCTAGAAGCCCTGATATGATGTCAGGCTTCTAGCAATGGAACTTGGAGTGTGAGACTAAAATCTTAATCATCCGTTAAAAAGAAAGAAAGATTCCCTCTCTTGATACCCATAGGTTGCTTTTATATAAAGCTAAAGAACATTGGCCTGATGTTTAACCAATAGGGCTGCACCTATCATTTCTCTCTGAACATTATGCAGTCATCTCTTGCATGACCCCTGTGTCTTTTCACTTTGCCCAGCATGGTTTCCTTCCATTACTTGTTCATAAAATGCCTTTTTCTCTTGCATTATTAACAGCTGATGTTACCATCCACGTAAACTTTCCCCTGCGTTCCGCCTTGTTAGCCAGCCATGTTTCTGACCTCCTGCCCAGACTTTTTCAGGAGGGAAATGTCAATTGACAAACTTGTAACCTGTATTGGTGACCCTTAAAATGCTGTTGATTCTCCTGCCCCCTTGATAATTTAGAGCTACTGTCACCCGGCAAAGTGCAAAGGGCACAAGGGTGAGTATAATTATGGCTAGAGGCAGTTCCTTGAGATGCTGAGCAGGGTCATAGCTCCGACTTGAACTGGAATTCCAAATGAGGAAAATCCACTCAGAGAAGGAGGAAAACAGGAGACCTGTGTGTGTGTGTTTGGGGGATTCGTATAACTAAAGAAACACAACTAACTCATTAACTTCTTCTGCAGAAAACAGTTGGGGCATGGCAACAGTACATGGGTTACACTATCCTAAAAGCAACGCAGAATGTTTAAATTTGTTCTTTTCTGGTAGACATTTAAATGCCTGATGATCATCAGTGTTTCTTTTAAGGCTTTTGCCAGCTTGCTTGGAATCAAGATCAGAATAATAATTTGAGGATTCTGATGGCTTTGTTTTCCCTATAACTTCCCCTGGGTCTGCTTTGAAATCTTTCATGAGTTTTTCTTAGGCAGAGAAAAAAATTGAGACAGCTACTTGTGTTGCTGTTTCAGTAATCCCTCAGCCAAATTGGAGGTTGTGGCTCATACATTTCCATATTTTGCCATCTGATTGTACATCATCCTTGTAAATGTGTGCAGTTGCCCCTGTCCCCATCCCAAATCATAGTAACAAGGCACTATCTGGCATTATGAATGAAAGATGTACAAATTAATCAGCATGGAAAAGAAATGAGAATCTTGCAGCCAAATAATCAGCTAATCTCTTCCAATCACGAAATTCAGCTCGCAGTTACTTATTGGCCCTTGTTGCCCCCTTGTGGTCACCAAGTCACAATGTTGTAGAAGCCACACCTGGATAGGGTGAGCATATGGATAGGAGGACAGGGCTCTTGTATCTTTAACGGTTGTATTGAAAAGGGAATTTTAGCAGGTTTCATTGGTATGCATGCAGCACTTGGAGAGATTCCCTCTTCATCACAGCAGTTAAAGCTGCAGGAATCCTGCCCTCTTTTGTATCTAGTATAGCTCCTGCAGCTTTAACTGTTGTGATGAAGAGGGAATTTCACCAGGGCAGGATCTACACGACTGCTTTAAAGTGCTTTATAACAATTTTCACAACTGTTGGGGCCCAGGACACACGGCATATACCGTTTTCAAAACGCTTTAAAGCAGTAGTGTAGATTTTCCCCAGGTGCTGCATGCCTACAAATGACACCTGATGAAATACCCTTGAAGCCAACCCTAACATAAATGATGGAGTACAATTGCTTTCTGCTACTTCAGAGGCCAGGACCCAAAACCAGTGAGATAAAATTATAAGAAAAAGGATTTAGACTAAACATTAGGAAGAACTGTTGAAGCTTCAGGAGCTATACTAGAGTGACCAGATACAAAAGAGGACAGGGTTCCTGCAACTTTAACTGTTGTGATGAAGAGGGGCTTCCACCAGGTGCTGCATGCATACAAATTACACCTGTTGGAATTCCTTTTTCAATACAACTGTTAAAGACACAGGAGCCCTGTCCTCCTTTTCATATGGTCAACCTACACCTGGACAATTTCCCCTATCAGGCCTAGCAACTCTATGCTGCCTTGTCTCTAACTGCCAGGCCAGCCTTCCAAACTTCCCCCTTTTCCCCCAGAGCCAATAACATGAAGTTCCAGTCCTAATTTCTCTTTGCTTCTCCTTTCTTTGGTTCTGCCTCTAGCAACAATTATTTCCTGCTTTCAGTCCACTGTCTAAGCCCTTTCACGCATGCATCACATGAAGGGGGATCACGTATAGAATGGAGCTGCAAGGCCACACCTTTAGCGAGCTCTGGAGGTCACACAGCACCACTGGTCTCATAGGCAATGTTCATGCATTAGGCATGAACTGGTGCAAGGGTGAAAGACTTTTTCTTTCATTGAAGAGGCTGATCAATGTCCATCTTGTGAGGTCTTTAAACCAATGCACATAGACCTCTATGCTTTACCTGCATTCTAGAACCCTAAGCTAGCAGTATTTTTAAAACATGCAGAAATATTTTGCCTATACATAAATGAAAGGGAAGAACTGTGCCTGTTTGGTGCATTCTCTTCCCCTTCTTATTGTTTTATTATGATTCTATTAGAATGTAAGCCTTTGCGGCAGGGTTTTGCTATTTTATTGTTTTACTCTGTACAGCAGCATGTACACTGATGGTGCTAAATAAATAAATAAATAATAATAATAATACTAACTGTTGTTCTTGTTCTTATTACCAAAAGGAACCATTAAAATATGTAATTCCCCACTTTTAATCTAAAGTGTTGCATTGTAGAAAGAACTTTACCATGTTTCTGCGCACTGCAATTAGTCCTCCTCTGCTGTCATTGCAAAGTTTACATAATACAAATCTATCTGTCTGTCTGATCTATCTATGTAATATATTTTATATTTACTATCTGGTCATGGACTCTAATAAACAGATTTAGATCTGGAATCAATTTAAAAACTAATTAAAACATGCTAGGCACACTTTGGGTTATATTCAGTGGTTGGAACCACTGGTGGAATGGATTTGCACCCCCCCCCACTTGCAGCCCGTATGCACCCCCCAAATTTGCTCCAGAGGGTTGGGGATCCCTCTGGAGCAGTTTTACGTCATGTGTGGTGGGAGGAGAGGATGGGGACATCCTGTCGCATGAGCACAGTTCCGCTTGCACAAGGGTTGGAGCCAACCCGCCCTGTTTAAGATGCAAAATAAATTTAGCAGTAATCTAAGAAAAGTTTATGAATCAAAGATTTTTTTTATAGATATTTAAAGTTGTGGGTTTTTAATGCCCTCTAACCGGCAGTGCTGACTTTTGAGACAAATGGGCCAACAACCCTCCAAGGACTAAAGCAGGGATGGGGAATCTCTGAACCGGGCTTTTTAGTGTCTACATGAAACCACTGAGAAAGCTCATCTGGCATTTTACAGTTCAGTATCATTGTTATGACACACAATTTCCCTCTCTTTCCCATCAGACTCCAGGGAGGCAAATGAAGTCCTCAATTGATGCTTGGGATTGGTGAAGTGCTGGATGTGAGTTAGTAAACTGACACTGAAACCAGACAATATTGAGGTACTGTTTGTTTGGGCTGAAACTGGTTCAGCTTTAGGTGTTCATCCTGTTCTTGGCAGGGTTGCACTGTCTCTGAAGCAGCGGGATCATTGCTTGGAGGTGCTCTTGGATTCTGCCCTGCTCCTGGAATATCAGGTTGCACAGCTCAGGCTGGGATGCAGTCTGTACCCTTTCCTGGTGAGATCTGACCTTGCCACATTCCTGCATACCTTAGTAACATCTAAGTTAGCCTATTGTAATGTGATCCATATGGGGCTGCCTTTGAAGAGTGTTCAGAAGCTTCAATGTGTGGAAAATATTGCACTGAGGATTCGAGCTAGAGTGTTGTAGGTTTCAGGGGATGGGAGTAAAAATGCCCCCTAACGACTGTGCTAATCTACAAGAGGCAGGTAAATTTCTTTAGTTTGGGGAGTTTCAACCTTGGAATGTGAGGTGTCTGAGGACTTACCCCCTTCTTTTTCAACCATTCCATAAGGCTTCCTGTTGATTCAAGTGGCATCTTGGGCATTTCTCTCTGTGCTATTTTGCTGGGAATGTAGTGTGGATTGAAGCAACGGCATAGCTTTTTTGTTGTTGAAAAAAGAGGGGAGAAGAAGAAGTTGAAACTTTGCTACCTCATATTTAAAGGTAAGGAGATTTTTTTTAAAAAAAATCACCCACCTCGTGAAAGTCAACAAATATCCCCCACACTAGTGAAAGTGTGTGTGTGTGTGTGTGTGTGTGTGTGTGTGTGTGTAAACAGTACACCTTTGTTTCTGACTGGAGTTCACTGCAGAACCATATCATATTGAAACTGTGTCAGTTGACTCTCTACTTCCAGGGTCATGTCAAAGTGATAGTGTTAATCTTTGGAGACATGGGGCCTTCCTAGACGAGGCCTTAGCGCGCCTTCCGACCCGGCTTCCCTGCTGTGCGTCCAGATGACGCACAGGGGAATCCGGAGACAGGCCGCGCTGAGGCCTGGTCTTACGCGCCATAAGCCAATGTGCTTATGGCGCGCTTTTTCCCCAGCTCCGGCCGGGGCTGGGGAAAGTGTGGAGACTTCCACGGCTTTTCGCGGCTCCTCGCTTACTCGCGAGGAGCCGCAAAAAGCCGTGGACCTGGCACAGCGCTCATAGGAGCGCTGTGCCCATCGGCGGGGGGGGGGGGAAAAGGATGGCAGGGGCAAGGATGGGAGGGTGGGTGGCACGGGGGGAGGGCGGGTGCGATCACGCCACCGCCGCCCGAGCAAGCAGGCGAGCGGCACTTGCCCGGGCAATGCCGCCCCATCCCAGGCATTGCCCGGGCAAGCGCCGCTCAGCTGCTTGCTCGAGCGGCGTCGGCGTGATCGCACCCGCCCTCCCCCCGTGCCACCCACCCTCCCATCCTTCGCCCCCCCCATTTTTTTAAAAAAAGTCAAAAAGCCACTTACCGTCTCCGGAGTCTTCGGGCCAAACGTGGCCCCTTTAAACAAACAAACAAACAAAAAAAATGGCGGACGACGCAGGGCTTCCATCCTCCCTGCGTCTTCGCCGTCTGGAAGCCTGGGGGAGGCGCGCTAACGGTAGCGCGCCCCGGCCCCGCCTCCCTGCTGGCATAAGCCGGCAGGTCTAGCAAGGCCCTTAAACAGCTTCTAATGAACTATGTATTTTCTCCAGTATGAGCTTGCCCATTTTTGTGAGTCTTTAACTTAGGCCCTGCTGTTCTGTTGTCCTTCTTTTTGAAGTTAGGATGGTTGGTATATGGAGTAGGGCCTTATCGGCCATTGCATCCTGGGCAGGATCTACACTATTGCTTTATAATGGTTTATAATGGTATTGACAACTGTTGGGAACCATGACACATTCCATATACCATTTTCAAACAACTTTCAAAGTAGTGTTATATCCTGCTTGGTGGCCCAGGTCTCTTCTCCCAGAGAGGATCAATTTCATCTCCTCCCTCCTTTCAGTTGTAGTGTTCAAACAGTTTTTGTTTCCTAAGTTACATAATGTGCTAATTTTTAAAGCCCTAAAGCTGCAATCCTATGCAAGTTTAGATGGAAAAAAAGGGTTACAACTCATAGCATGTCTAGCTGCTTCGGGCATGCTGTGAGTTGTAGGCCTTTTTTCTTGACTAAGCATGCATAGGATTGCACCATAAATGTCCTAGGGTCAGGTTATCTGCCATCTTGGGATTGACATTAGAGGTGCTGCTCTTCACCCTTTCATTAGCAAAGATGCGATTGGTGGGTATCAGATGGGGTTGTGCGTGGTGACACTCCTATAGTGGAATTCTCATCCCTGGAAGGTCCACCAAGTTCCTTCTCTTCCTGTTTCTAGATAGGAGTTGAAATGTCTTTATTTCATCAGTCATTGGTTGATTTCTTTTGCTTTTATGTTGTCTCTGTTGGCTTTAATGCTTCTGTGTTTTGTATGTATTTGATATTATTGATTTTTAATCAAAGTTTTACTGTTATTAGCCTTGTGACACAGCACCCCTGCCTGTCATTATAAATCACTTCAAAGAATAACTATTTTTTTTAAAAAAAGGGTTATAAATAATTATAACTAATTAAATAAATTTAGGGACAGGAGAGACAGAGTTTTAATTTACTGCATTTTTAAAAATGTCCTGCAGGGTTGTTTTTCTTTAGTGTGGCCAAGTTTTATTCTGTTTGTTGTTTTTATTGCTTTCCTTTTTTGTTTTAAGCTGCTTTGGCTGCTTCTCAAACAGAAAAGTTGGAAACAAAAAATAAAGTTAAAATTAAAAATACTATCCAGAACCAAATAGAAAGCTTCTAGGGTGGGGGCAGTTTGAACTGTTGGATTACCAGCTTCCTACCCCTGTTCTAAACCTTTTCACAAAGTATGTCACAAAGCAAGCAATGACCATGTGGCCCGTTTAGTGGGCATTTTTATTGTGCTGCTTCTCCTACACACAGCAGGACATGGCGGCAAGTTTCATTTCAGTCCCCAAAATTGGATTTTCTGTTTCTTTTGTTGTGGTGGAAAAATGAGCAGAACAGGAGACATGTGGTGTCGTGAAAAGGACCTGCAAAAATCTGTGAGTGGCCAGTAATGAGCATGCTATAAAACCCTCATCTGATGATGCTCCTAAGGCTTAGCTATCTATAAACATCATTACCTAGGAGGGAGAGAATCATGCTTCTCTACCGTTGCTTTGCCTCCTGCTTCTGTCCCACAATAGGGACAATCAGCTTCCTCTTTCTTCACACAGGGAAGAAAGGGGAAGCACACAACAACCATGCAACCCATTCAGCAGACGTTTTTATCATGCTGCTTCTCCTGCACACAGCAGGAAATGGCAGTAAGTTTTGTTACAGTCCTAAAAGTTGGATTTTCCAGGTCTGTTTCTAGCAGAAGGAGTGGGAGACACATGGGAGGCAGACAGTGTTGTGAAAAGGACGTGCGAAAATCTGTGAGTGGCCAGTAATGAACATGCTGTAAAACGCTCATCTGATGCTCCTCCTAAGGCTTAGCTACTAGTAGTAGAAGCTTTAAGTTACCAAATGCTGGTATATTTTGTGTTTCGGGGTACGTGTGCTCTCCTCTTGCCTTTGACTCTGCCCTTCTGCCTTCATCCACACCCACCACTGGAAAGCCACTATCCCCCAAGAACGTGTCTGAAATTTAATTCAGAGATTCCCTGTTCTAAACCTTTTCACAAACCATGTTCAGAGGTTTGGCAACCCCCCAGTTTTGTAATTTCCAACAAACTCGGATGCCCATTTCTACTGCACATGAGCTTCCCCTTTTTCGGCTTCTTCCTCCAGGTGCTGACACAGACACCCCATTCTCTCACTGCTACCTTTTTAACACTCATGTAAATGCCATAAAAATGGCAGCCACATACAGATCAATATTGCCTGGAAGTGACCTCTCAAAAAAACCTTTAAAAAGAAATACAATTTGATACACAAATGCAAAATATTAATAAGCTTCAGATCAAGAAGAAAATCCCACAGCAGATCCTGCTTATCTTTCATTATAACATTTACCCAATTAACAGAATGCTTTTCGACTTCTTGAAAAATCCTTTCATTATGTAGAGTGGTTGGAGCCAAAGTACATGGAATTTTTATTCATAAGGAAAGAAGTTGAATATGTATGAGACTGAACACTCAGGCACAGTGATATAAACATAATCATTGCATCCATGTTATTAACAGAAATGCACATTTTCTATTTTTGCTGCCTTGGGATCAGTATTTTGTATACTTCCATACACACATATTCACAGGCAAATAACAGTGCAAGCTGATTAAATTTGGATTATCTGATCAATGCACAAGTGTGCATGCTGCAAACTTTTAGACTGCAGGCATGGTTTGAAAATGGAACAATATGTTATACATAATACAAGGCTGCCACTGAAAACAGCATTCCTGTATTACGCTACCCCTCATAACAAGTAGGAATGCTTACCCATGTCATGACATCATCATATTGTGCATTTCTCCTACACTCACTACACATCACAAGCTGCCACAGATGGGCTGGAGAAATATACGATCCATGATGGCTCCAGGTTTTTGAGGGCCCTTGTGCAAGACACCCCAATGGGGCCCCTTCCTTAGAAAGTCTATTCTCACCACCATTGTGGTCTGCAATGTGTTCAGTTATGAAATCAACATTTATGACTCACTACCAAACCAACAACACAAATGTTCACTTTCTACCTTATGGAAAAATGCTGGTCAATATCTGAGTAAACCTGCCTAGGATTGTGTTGCACTAAAGTTTTGACATGAATGAATGGCGAGTGATTCTTCAATAGCTGTTTGCTTTTCATCAGGCATTAAGATGCGAGTCCCTACAGTGTGCATATCCTTCCCAACTGATCCTGCCCTATCTGCTTGTTATTTAGGAGGTCAAATTCAGACCTATTTCACTAGATCCAGATGATCCAGTCTCAATTCCAGAGACCAGGGTTGTTGCTATTTGTTGCTGTTTAATGGAAAGAGCGTTCTCTTGTTCATGTCCTGGTGATAGTTGCACTACTCACGTTTACTGACATGCAGCAGCCAGTATGAGCTTCGTGCACCAGCCCCCCACAGGGCTCAGCTGTGGTCCTTATCACTGGCCATAGGAGAAGCCAGCATAGGTATGGCAGGTATGCATCATCTGCGCAGATGACTATAGAAAATGGTAATCACTGTAGAAAATGCCCCTCCAGCCCACTGGGAGAAGGATAATTCAGCATTACCCATGCAAGCCTGTGCAGAGCAGCCGTTGAAAGCAATCAGAGAGGATGATAACTTCTAGTACAGGCATCTGAGAAAATAATGTTCAGCAGGCATCTTTCTGTGAATAAACAAAAATAGGGGAAACAGGCATTTGTTTCCAAATACATGTGGGAAGCTGCCTGACTGTTTTGTTTTGTTATGTCTTTTATGTGTTGCTTTAGACTTTACAAAATAGTGGACCAATATTTGGTGATGGGGAAAATGGGCCAGCATAGAAATGCAAGGAAAATTTAATTTCAAAATATAACGGATGTTTCATTCCAAACTGGAAACCAGAATGCTCTGTGTTCTATGATAAAATTTACATGTCTTAAAATTCTTTTGTAAAATATAACTACATAGCACTAAAAAAAAAAAAAACCCTCTCTACCAACCAAGTATTTTGAGCACTTTAAACTACTGCCATTTTTCAGACTTTACAAAGTAGAGAAATAAAAGCCTTCCCACCAGTTTTGTCGTGTTACTGTAATCAGCTTTTCAGTGTTCCTCTCCTGGAAAAAGAAATCAAAGGGTTTTTAAAAATATGCTCACTGTGTGATTTTCATGCTTTTCTTTTTTGTTGTGAGCTTGCCAAGATGAGTGAATGTTAAAACATACAAAAGAGATCACCATGCTTCTAGCCTCACTTAAGGAAAGCTGTAAAGTAGGTCAATAAAGCATGTTGAGACAATTATATTGTAATCCAAATCCTGTAAATTCCTGAAAGCAAAGCACCAGCAGGCATGTACTGCAAATTTATTTTCTTTTCAGGATTGTTGGCTAGGATGATGCCATCACTCCATGATTGGGAGTTGGGATTTCTCCACACTGCATGGCTTTACATTGTTAGCAATTACATCCCATGCAAAGTAGAAAAAGCTACACTGACAACTGTCCCCAAACTTGGATTGTCCCTAAAATAAAAATACAAAACTTTAAATGATTTCCCATTTATTTATTTAGATTTCAAGGAAGCCCCATTCCAAGTCCTTGAGGTGAGTCATAGGGTGTCATCAGATTACTGGGCACTCATGAATTTTCACGGGTCTTACTCATGATGTTGTATGTGTCCTGTGCGCCTCCAGCAACTTCTAGCCTTCTTTGCACGACAAAAAAAATACCCCAGTAAATCCGAATTAGTTTTGAGCTGGAACTTGCCGCTTTCTCCTGCTGTGTGCAGGAGAAGCAGCATAATCAAAACAGCCCACTGAATGGGCCACATGCATGTTGCTTAATTCCTCTTTTGAAAGAGGAAGTAATGAGGGACAAATGTGCAGGTGGAGAAGCGATGGTAAGGAAACATGATTTCCCCCTGCGTGATGGCGCTCATGTTAAAACCCATAAATATCTCAGACCACAATTCTAATTTAATAGTTACTTGCGGAAAAGCTTCATTTAACTCAATGGGACTTAATTCTGGGGGTGAGAGAGGGCTCCTGCCCTCATATCTGGCTTGTAGGCTTCCTAGGGGCATCTGGTTGGCCACTGTGGGAAATAAGGACTGAAGCAGCCATTTCTTTTTTCTTTAGAGCAGGGGGGACATGAAATTTTTCAAGAAGTCACAAATCCTTCTGTTAATTGGGTAAATGTTATAATGAAAGATAAGCAAGATCTGCTGTGAGAGTTTCTTCTTGATCTGAAGTTTATTAATATTTTGTATTTGTGTATCAAATTGTATTTCTTTTTAAAGGATATTTTGGGAGGTCACTTCTGGGCATATTGATCTGTATGTGGCTGCCCAATACAATAAACTTCCCTCATAGGGGAGTTTCTCCAGCCCTTGGATAATTTTGGCTGTCCTTTTCTGCACCTTCTCCAGCTCTACAATATTAGGGTGGCCATATTTTGGAAACCAAAAAGGAGGGCAACATGGTTGGCCCCCAAGGGGGCGTGTCCAGCACCAAGGGGGCGTGCCCACCCGAACATAGCCTTGGTCACATGTCTGATTTTACAGCACACGTTTAAGACAAATCTGTTCTACATAACATCTTAATGTTAAAATCACTGAAATAAAGAACAAGTGAGAGATTCAATGTATCTGAAATTAACTTCACTCACTCCTACTTTTGTAGGTTTTGCTGTACTTTGAAGGTTTTGCTATGCTCTGTGTGATACAGTCTCCCCTTCCCTCAAATATTTTTTCTGACTGTGTCTTCACTCATTGCAAGCTGCTGTTGTTGTTAACAGGATTTGCTACTGGCCGGCTGGATGGATGGCTTTTTAAAATTTCATTTTTTTTAAAAAAAAGCTTGTGTATAATTGTCACAAGTTTCTCTACTCTAACATTAGGGTGGGTGTTGTGGCAGTGAACACTACTTTGCCCATTCACACTTCTCACTTATATACATTAGCTTGTCAAGGTTTGTGTGTTGGCACCACTTCGCACATCCAGACTTTGAACTCCTGTCTACTTCCTGCACAAACATGCGACTCTGAGACCCTCTTCCTAATGCCCTGCGTTTCATGCCGGCACCATGGGGCTAAGTTACAATAGATGTCTCTGGGTTGACTGTGCAGCCTCTGTTGTCTCTCACTCTAAGTCATTCCAGACAAACCAAAGCCTCCAGCCTCAAACAATATCTCTCTCTCTCCCTCTCTCTCTCTCTCCCTCCCCCAAAGTCTCCCAATGGTCCAGCTAGGCTGCACAAGGATATTGCTTATTGCAGGTTATTGCTTGGTCATGTCTGGTGACTATTATTATTATTATTATTATTATTATTATTATTATTATTATATTCTGCCTTTTGCCCAATACTTTAAAAACCTCTGCCACCAGCTGCCTCCACCTCCTCTCCTCCTGCACAAGTTTGATGCAGTCTTAAAACACTCTGCGTGGCAAGCCAGCCTCAGGGCCAAGCTACAGGTGCATCTGGGTTGCCTTCAGCCTCTCTCTGCCTTATGCCAGCCTGCCAACATTTCCAGCCTCAAATAATCCCCCCCTCCTCTCTCTCTGCCAAAGTTTCCCAACGGTCCAGCCAGGCTGTGCACTTGTACCCTGTGTCTGGGGGTAGGGCAAGAGCTTATAGCTTGGTTGTATCTGTTTTTTTTTTTTTAAAAAAAACTCCACCGCCAGCCGCCTCTGCCTGTACCAAAACTGGACTCTGAGACACTCTTAAAAAGGCTCTGTGTGGTACAGCAGCCTCTCAGGGCTCAGCTACAGCCATCTCAGAGTTGTGTCTTCAGTCTAACTCTGTCTCTAAGAGATATGCCAGCCAGCCAAAGCCACAAAGCTATCTATTTTTCTCTGGTATGCACTTTAAATGTTCTGCATTGCATCCCAGCAGTGCAGTCAGAGCCTAGCTCACAAGTGTACAAAGTGAAATGGAAGGGAAGTGGTAGCGAAGCAAAGCAATGATATGCCAGGTTCCAACATTCGCCGCAACAAGGCATCCACAAAGAAGAGAGCCTCTCTCTCGACTGGCACCTTACTGTTGGTCGTGAGAGTTTTTCTCTAAAGATGACTCTTCATCGCCCATGATGTGGAAATTTGAGAAAAAGGCCTCTGGCCCATTCTGTTTTGCCCTGTGGGCTGCTTCGACTTACCTCTCCTTTCCCACATTTTGATTTGTGGATGTGCCTCTGCTGAGCTCCAGGTACCTGACTGCACACCAAATCTGCCACAGGAAAGGTGCCCTGCTTGCCCAGGACTTCTTACCTAAAGACTGGAGATCCTCTTAATGTCAAGGGCTGAAACTGCTCAATGTGCAACACCCCAAAGAGGAGGTTTGACAACCTGAGTTTGAAGGATATGGCCAGCAGTTTTAAAAAACAATAATTTTAAAACTTTGAACTTTTTAAAAAATCCTAAAAAAACAATGGATGAACAGATCTGATTCAAACTTGGCATGGCTAAATCTCTCCTTAAGAGCTATAATGGTGCCAACTTTCAGCCCTTTATCTTTAAAAATGTCATTTTTTAAAAATAATAATTTTAAAACCTCAAACTTTTTAAAAAATCCTAAAACTCAATGGATGAACAGATCTGTTTCAAACTTGGCATAGCTAAAGTCCTTGTTAAGAGCAATCATGGTGCCAAGTTTCATCTCTTTATCTTTAAAAATAACATTTTTTTAAAAAAAAATTAAAATCCTCAAATTTAAAAAAAAATCCTAAAAATCAATGGATGAACGGATCTGTTTTAAATTTGGTAAGGCTAAAGCTCTACCTAAAAGCTATCATGGTGCCAACTTTCAGTTCTTTATCTTTAAAAATGACAGTTTTTAAAATAATAATTTTAAAAGCTAAAATATTTTTTAAAATCCTAAAAAATCAATGGATGAATGGATCTGTTTCAAATTTGGTATGGCTAAAGCTCTACCTAAAACCCATCATGGTGCCAAGTTTCATCTCTTTATATTTAAAAATGACAATTTTAAAAATAATAATTTTAAAACCTCAATTTTTAAAAAAATCCTTAAAAATCAATGGATGAATGGATCTGTTTCAAATTTGGTATGACTGAAGCCCTACCTAAGAGCTACCATTGTGCCAAGTTTCATGTCTTTAACTTTAAAAATGATGGCGTTATAAGCATTTTTGTTAATTCCCATTCGAGCTGGCTGGGGAAGATTGGAAAATCCGGATTTCCCCTCCCCCCTCCTGGATTTGTCCCCCAAAACCTGGACAAATCCAGGCAAATCCGGTCATATGGTCACAGTACTCAAAGTATGTACCATACATTTTAATAAAGACATTATGATATTGGCAGATTTATTTTCAATTCCTTTCCTAATGATCCCTGACATGGACTTTGCACACTTACCTGACAGTACATCCCACTGAATTCAGGGGGACATATTGTTGTTTAGGTTCCAGATATTTTAGTGTTTTTATTGACTTTAGACCTTTTCTATTCAGTGGGATGGGATTTATGGCTGTTGCTGAGATTTTGCTGTTGTTGCTCTTGCATTCTCTTATTGTGCTTTATTGTAGATAGATAGATAGATAGATAGATAGATAGATAGATAGATAGTTATAGATATAGACATTATTATGGTCTATTCATATGGTTTGCTGCTTTGTGAACCCTAGTCACTAAAAGAGTGAGATATAAAACAAGCAACAAACAAAAATATAGATGCAGTTTCAAATGTAAACTTCTTTACACAAAAGTCCTGCAAATGTTTTATTACTTCATCAGATTCCTTCAGTTTGCCTGTAAGCTACCTTATGTTGTAGAAGAGGTAGGGTGTAAATATTAGAAAGAAAAAGGAAGGAAGGAACAAACAAAGGAAGAGAAAGGAAGGAAGGGAACTTCAGCAATTATTATGATTTTTGAGGGGATGGGTGAAATCATAGATTTTTAACCAACATATAATTGTCATAGTTGAAAAACATATCACTCAGTGCAGGCTTGTTAGTTAGTTGCTTTATAGTGCATGGCTTAGTTTTAAAAGAGAAAACCTATTAATTATAGGAGCCAGTTACTTGTAAAAGCCGAGGTACATTTTCATTGGTAAATTACAACTGAAGTTAATTTCTCCTCAAAAATGCAGAATGTCAAGGAATATTAATGCATGGGAATAAAAAAATGTTATAATGGCTTGGGGAGGGCGGGCCAGTTGATTTCTGGAATTTGGGGAGGCGTCGCAACACTTTAGTCTTCCATGAGCCCCATCTCAGTAGAGACGAGTCTTCCCTGATATTGAGAACAGTACTCAAGTAGATGTTAGGATGGGCATCTGTTACAAACCTTTGTTACAGATGCCAATCCTCCATTTGAAGGTACCCTCTGTTTGAAAGGGCTGTCCTGCCCAAAGCTGAGTTTAAGGTTAAAGAATCATAAGAAAGGAGAGCAAGGATCTTGAAACTGCATATCAGCAGTGACCACCTGGGCACCAGTCTGAGCAGCCACACAGGTCACCATCTTCCCTACTACCACGAGAGTATTGTAATTCTATTTAAAGTACAGTAATTATTTCAAGATCTGCATCTTCACATATAAATTATCACAGGCAAATTTTATGTAAAGCTTAGACCTTTCTCTCTCTTGCTCCATTGTTGTGCGTGATACATGTGTGTATCATGCACACATAAGTGGTGGGCTTGCTAGATGCAAAACCATGCAGATGACTATCTGAGATCTTAATTGAAATATTCTGATTTATGCAATGATGATTTTATGGTAAATTGAGACTCCCCAGCCCAACTGGAGAATTTGAGCTGCTGGCAAACTTAAGGGTATGGTTGAAAAAATGTCGTAACATAGAGATGGCAAATTGCTGTACACAATCACTTATTTCCCATCTATAAGGATCTAAAACTTGCCAATCATCCTAATGACCTTTTGTCTCACCATCTCAAGATGGCAGCAATCCCCTAGGTCCCGATTCATAATTTAGCTAATAGTCTCTAAATTAAAATTCAAAGCAGTATCAAGAACACTCCCATAACGTCTCCACCCCTACCAACTCCAGTTAAAAAGGTCTAAACCAACCAACCTACCAAAATGTTTTTTTTTAAAATACAAATGAAAAACAGCAACTTAAATTAAGCAAAACACAAACTGTTCTTAAGAGAAAAAGGCTAAGGATCATAAATGTGAAGTTGCCTCTTCTAGAATTGTTAATGTCATTATTTTAAGTTACATTTTATTTGGACCTTTAAAATATTTTGTTTGCCATTTAGTATGAATTGTGAACTAAGATGGGTTTGGGGACTTTTAAAAGTAAACTTCCTTTGATATCACTTGTCTTGAGATTATGATAAGGGGTTTTGTTTTGTTTTTATTTTTACCTCCATGAATTATGTGCCTCTTAAACCATTGATTTTAATGGCCTTGACTGTGCCTACCTTTGTGCCAGATTACCATCTGTTTCTGTAGAATACATCTTGGTAGGTAAGAGTTAGTCTGTGGCTGTGTGAACCATCCAATGAATTTAGATGCCTTGCATAATTATTTAGCTTTGATGAGATTGCTGCTGGCGCCAGGTGTCTGCATTAAACCTACATTCCATAGTAGAGCACAATGGAGTTTCCTAGGGCTATGAGAACTATTGCCACAGTGACATGAGGTCACACACTAGTCAGAAAATGGGTGCCTAAAGAAATGTGCGAAAGACTTCTCAGTCAAAAGAGTACGGCATGCCAACATTCATATTGCTTTGCTTCTGGAGTTTCCTGTTCAAGAAAGAAATTATTATTATTATTATTATTATTATTATTATTATTATTATTATTATTATTTATTTATATAGCACCATCAATGTACATGGAGCTGTACAGATTACACAGTAAATAGCAAGACCCTGCCGCATAGGCTTACATAAGGAATTGCTAATGTTGCTGCTATGCCATTGAACTGTATGAACTACATGTTTCAACATGCAAGAATTCTGCACCTGATTCACATTCTCTGTGATTGACTTAACTATATTTGTAAAATTAAAAAATCTGCAGTGCACACAGGTAGGAACTGGCATGAGGCTAGTGGAGTTCTCTTTCCTGGGGGTCCTTGGCTTCTGTGCTGGTTATTAGCTACATAAGACCACTTCTTATACTAGTGTACAGTGCTCTAAACAACTTGGGATCAGGATATCTGAGAGAGTGCCTTATCCCTTACCAACCTGCTCAGTCACTGAGGTCTTTGGAGGGCATGCCCCTGGCGGTTCCACATGGATCTTTGTCCTGATTGTTTACTAGAAGACCCTTTAGTATGGTGGCCCATTCTCTTTGGAACTCCCTGCCCCAGGAGGTCAGGCAGGTGCCAACACTAGATTGATTCTGGAGCCTCCTGAAAACAACTCCAGGAAGGCTTCCTCAACTGACTGGCCACTGTTTTTATTGGTCCTTTGCTTTAAATTGAACAATTTTAATTTGCTGTTTTAGTCTTTCTTTTTACCATTTTATTCCCATGTGCACTGTTCCAGAATCTATTTTAGATATGGAGCAGTATATAAATATTGTAAATAAATAAATAAATAAATCTCACAAATTTAGATGCAACTATTTGACTCCCACCCCAGTCCCATGGGATGTAGGATGTTCTATTACCTTTTTATTGGTGTTTTCATTAGAAACAAATTGACAGGGAAGAATAATAGAAACCTAGAGGCAAGTTGATATAAATCAGATGTAGGCAACATTTTGGGGCCCATGGGCACCTGGCAATTGAAGAACCTGTCCTTGGCACCATCACAAAATGGCTGCCCCGACTACCTGCCATCTTCATTTCCCTAGAATGTTCTTGAGCTACACAGTGTATCCCAGTTATTCATGGGAAATGAAGGCGGTCACTAGCCCTGATGGCTATGTGCAGTCTCCAGTAGCAGAGGCAGCAAGTCTATGTACACCAGTTGCTGGGGAACATGGGTAGGAGGATGCCATTGCACTCATGGGTTCCTGGTCAACAATTGTTTGGCCACTGTGTGAATAGCATGCTGGACTAGATTGACCTTTGGTTTGATCCAGCATGCCTCTTCTTACGTTCTTATCTCCTTATGTTCTTAAGATGGCGGTGGATGGTGGCCTTCACTTTGCTTCGAAGAAATTCCAGTTGCTGATAAGAAAATGGGATAGTTAAAACCAACCAAACAACGAACAGTTAGTGCACCTTGGACATCACCAAGAAAAGTGTCTGATAGTACATTGGTGCCCATGGGTATGACATTGTCTATCCCTAATAGAAATTGGCAGGTTTCAAGGAGACACTAAACTTTTATTGGTAGTTGTTCATATCTGCCTAGAAAGGCTCATCTTGTTGAGTTATGGCTTTAGAAGCTGATTAGTTATGGCACAGACTGGGCTCCTGGCACATAACCTTTTGTGTTAAGTCTCTGTCTGGGCCCTCCAGAGACTAGCAGAGATTACAGCGGTTCTCAGCCAAGTCAGCAAAGACATGAATTAAGACAAAGATTTATGTAGGTTAAAATAAACCTTTTTACTGGCAAATAAATATATAATTTAGTTATGGCAGTACAGATACAAATACTTACAAACGGTCAGTCAATACAGCTCACATCAAGTTGGGTAAGGGACATGGAAGTTATACTACTTGCAGATGAAAATACATTTACTTTTATAGACAACCTGTACAATGATGCAACTCCTTGCAACCCTTAATTGAAGACAATCAGTTAGACAATTATTCAATTATGACACTCAATGTCCAGATGTAGAGTTGACCTTTAAGTTTCTGCTGAGTCTTCTGTTCTTCCAGATCCTCAGCAATTAACAAAGCAATGGAAAACATAACCAGGATGCATTCCAGGATCCAACATATCTCTCACTGTTCTAACAGGATCTTCAGGAATTGTGATTTGAGCTGCTGACAGTAAGAATTAGGAGAAGGTTCTGGCTGTCTTGGTTCAAACAATACCATTTATAGAAATGTTCTGTTCTGTCATCCATCACAATTTATAGTACACACTGACAAGGAGTCCTGACAACTTGCTGGAGTAGTTTATAACTTCTGTCTGTTTTCTCTGAGTTTTGCTTATATAGACTTTTACTGGTCATATTTTTACTTCCTTTCTGTGTGTTCATAGGTCCATGGGGACTGCCTTATAAACCCCACTAGTTTTTGATAATAAGCAAATTGTGCTAGTTGAATTTGAATATGAGTGTCCTTTTCTTAAGTTATTAATAAATAGACTGAGCAACACTGCTTATATTATATTTCCCTTGGGTACATTACTGCTTAGCATTGTCTTTGCTTAAAATTGGCCTCTTCAGTTTTCAAATCTATGATAGGACTTCATCTCTCTCCTCTGGATTCCCAAGGCTCTTTAACTGGCTGATGTGAGGTGGTTTATATAAAGTCTTGAAATTTTAAATTAACCATATGCACTGGTGCTCATTCCCTTTGGGACTTGCTAATTTAAGACTGGGAGTTGGTAGGGAGAAGTAGTACTTTACATAGAATTCATTTCCCAATATTTAGGACTATAAATGACCGTTGCCAAGAGAGACTGGGGGAATGCAAGTCTGTTGGTTTTCTCGGACCTCTCAGCAACCTTTGAGACCATCAATCCATGGTATTCTTGTCCATTTCTTCTATCTATCTATCTATCTATCTATCTATCTATCTATCTATCTATCTATCTATCTATCATCTATCTAAAATTATTTATAGGCTGCCTTTAAGGATGGAACTCTATTAGCTGTCTAAGGTAGAAGTTGGGGGCACTATTTTACAAGGCGTTGAATTCTTACTTGGATGACGGTTTCCAGAAGATTGTGCAGGAGGATTACTGCTCTGTTTCATGGCAATTACATCATGGGGTTGTGCCAAGCGTGCTTTTATTCCTCATGCAATTTAATATTTAGCATGGGGAAGGTTATTTAGAGATGTGAGCTGGGGTGCATCAATATTAGATGACACCTAGCTTTCCTTTTCATCAAACTCAGGTTATGTCCTGAATCAGTGCCTAATCAGGGTAAGGGTGAGGACCAATAAACTGAAGCTCAATCCAGACAAGACAAAGGTATTGTTAGTGGGTAGTTCAATCTATTTTGGAGGGGTTATACTCTGCACTGAAGGATTATGTATACTGTTTGGGACTGTTTGTGGATCCATCACTGTCACTTGAGTCACATGTAGTTTTGGTGGCTTACGAGCAACTTTTTTCAATTTAGGCCAGGATTGTAGAACTTGGATGAGGTTTTGCATCCCTGGCTTAGGCTGATATACCAATGGTGATTGTATCTGGACAGCAGTGATGTAGCAACTGTTATTGATGCCCTGGCAACTTTCATGGTTGGATTACTGCAATATTCTGTACTTCAGTTGGCCCAAAATAGTGATGCTAGGCAACTAACCGAGACTGGTTGTTACGATCATGTGATTCTAGTTCTTCATCAGCTGCACTGGCTTCCATTTCCTGACCCAATTCAGAGTGTTGATGTTGACCTTTAAAGCCCTAAAGGGCTTGGAAATAGAGTATCTAAAACAGGGGTGAGCAACCACATTCCCTCTAGGCATTGCATTACCCCCTTCAGAACATCCCATGGGACAGATGGTGTCATCCAGCTGTTGTGCTGGCTGGAGTTCTTCTAAGCACTTTGGCTGTGGAGCTGACTTCACTTGTCCTTTGCCTTCTCTGTGAGGAGCTCCTGTAAGAGCTGGCCAAGTGCACAACCAACTTGGTTCCTGCTTCTCCTTCCCCATGTGGGAACATAGGAAGCTGCCTTCTACTGAGTCAGACCATTGGTCCATCTAGCCCAATATTGTCAACACTGACTGGCAGTGGCTCTCCAGGTTTCCAGGCAGGCATTTTTCCAGCCCATCCTAGAGATGCCAAGGACTGAACTGGGGACCTTCTGTATGCAAAGCAGATGCTCTACCACCGAACCATCCCTCCTTCCTGGAGAAGCAGGAGCAAAGTGCACTTGGCTGGCACTTGCAAGAAATCAGAGATAACAATGGGATTCTAACAGTATAGGCTGTTGGCTCTGATTTTGGTGGGGCTGTAAATCCATTCTGGGTTTCAGTAAGAACCAACCAGAGCTCTAAAGGAGCTATGGGTGATCATATGAAAAGGAGGACAGGGCTCCTGTATCTTTAACAGTTGCATAAAAAGGGAATTTTAGCAGGTGTCATTTGTATATATGGGGAACCTGGAGAAATTTCCTCTCCATTGCAACAGTTAAAGCTGCAGGTGCCCTGCCCTCTTTTAAATCTAGTCACTCTAGTATAGCTCCTGCACCTTTAACTGTTGTGATGAAGAGGGGATTTCACCATGTTCTCCATATATACAAATGACACCTGCTGACATTCCCTTTTCTATGCAACTATTAAAGATACAGGAGCCCTGTCCTCCTTTTCATATGGTCACCCTAAGCTATCCAAGATGCTGAACCCTATCTTCAAAATAGGTTCAGCCCCTTGCATAGCTCCTTTAGAGTTCTGGTTGGTTCTGGCTGAAACCCAGAATGGATTCACAGTCCCAATGAAATCAGAACCACCAGCCATGTTCTCAGTACCACTAAATGGAAAACATGCATACTTTAATATGCATAAACTTCCACGGAGAGCATATTAGGCAGGATATAATTTAATTAAAAGGTAAATGTAACCCAACCTCTCAGTACATTTTTGTAGGTAATTCCCACACCCTTTGTCTTGTCTTGTCTTGCAGAACATGCCTCCCTCCCCAAACAACCTTGAAATGTTCTTTTTATCACTGACATGGATTTGAATCCTACTCCTATCACTTCATCCAGGTCCGTTGGTGATCTGGAAGTTGTCAACCCTTTGCAACTTTTTACTGTTGTAAGCTTGCGATTATACTCCCTGGAGCTGATACCACCTATTATTTATTTATTTATTTATTTATTTATATAGCACCATCAATGTACATGGTGCTGTACAGAGTAAAACAGTATCAAACACTGTGGATTGATACCTCTTTACATTAGTAAAACTTGGGATTTTACTAATGTAACATATGCAATAGTAGTTTTAGCTTAGGAACATGGCTTGTCCCTTAGCAAAGCATAGAAAGAAAGATGCATTATGCCTTCCAGACCCCACTTGGAAGTAGATAGACACACTCTGATTCTCCACCATCTTGTGAGTAGCAACATCTAGGAGACTGCGGCTTGGACAGGCAAAGATCTTCTGTTTGAACCACCAAGTAAAAGAAGAAGCTTCTTAAAGGGCTGCCTAGCTGGTTGCAACCTATTTTTATGCTAGTAATACTAGCATCTGCAAGTTGCCCCCTCCTTGTCCTCCATAAGCACCATCCTGAGGAAGTTGCATCAAGCTAGTTCATCAGCCCTAAGGATTCAGGGCTGCCAGAATCTATCTTGGCATTTGAGTCCAACAAGAAAAATGGAGCTTAAAAATAATCAATATCCTACAGTGGCCTTTTGACTGTTCATCTGGCTGTGTTTGAAGTATGGATGTGTGTTTCTTGCTGGGCAGAGGAACTCCACACCCTAGTTTCTTGTTAGAGATCTTGTGGCCCAGAAGGAATATGTTGAAGTGTCTAAAAAAGTAAAGAGAAAGGTCAGAAGGACAAGCAAGATAGGAAATATACAGCCGGGGATGGATTCTTTCTGTTATTATGTCAATTGACTTTGAATAAATACTTTTCCCCACACCTTCAGCAGAAATATTGTGCATATTATTGTATCATGTTTTCCCCTACAGATTCTGAATTTGACTTTGAGAAAAAGCTTGGTATATCTATCTTCTCTCATTTAAAAGCACCATTTATTTAAAAATCTGTGTTCTTTTTTCTTCTTTTTTCTTATTTATATACTGCCCTGAAATAGTTGTGTTGTCGTTAATTGAGTAGTGGTTTTACTGGTCCAGGGACTTCAGTGGCACTAATTTACCTTAAATCCATGCTTGTTTCATTCATTTATTTTGATTCAGGCATTGCATTCAGAGGCATATGTACCCACGCAAATACACTTACTAAATGACGTTGCTAGGGTAATCGTTATGGCAAGTAGTAATTGCTGTTTTAACATTCCATGTAGTTTTTTGTCTGTAGAGCTCCAGAACCATTACTTGTAAGTTGTAAGCATCTTAATAAAACTGCCTCTGGCATAATCCTTTCCACTTTTTCTAATTACTCATGTAATTTAATATGAACTTAGACCTGGGTAGAGGAAGAAAACCAAGCACGTCTGTTCTGCTTCGAGTGACTTTTTTTTATCCAGCGTAGAGTTCATGTAATAGAGGGGTAGGGAATGTGTGGCCTTCCAGATGTTTCGGCCTAGCCAATTGGAGACCTCTATAAAAGGATAGTGTCATTGAGGAATAGAAAAGTCTTTTAGTAGCAAGATCTTGCAGATCAAGTAAAAAAAAAAATTCTTCCACAACCAACATATGAGAATATAAAAGCAGTATAAAAACAGATACACAGAGACTGCAATTCTATACCCGCTTACTTGCTAGTGAGTTCCATTCAACTCAATGGGACATGTCAGAGTAAATATTTTTAATATTGCACCATAAAAATGTATAATAATTAAAAAAGCAAAAAGCAAATATAAATGTATGCATAACTCTATGAAAATGCATCCATTTCCTAAAAAGCTCTGGATACCACCCTCTCAATACCATACCAATTCCATGAGATGTAAGGCTACCATGTGGGCAGGATGTTTCCTACAGGGGCAGGATTCAAGATCTGTCTAAGCTAAATGTTTCCATGGGTCTATGTGTGTGTATGTCTGAGATTTAATCCTTCCCTCTTGGTGGTCCCAGTCTGAAGCAAGGCTGAGCACATTTATATAATAGTAAATGAAAATCTAATGTACAGCTGCATGCTAGGCATTAGTGTAATGTGTAGTTTGGCTCCGAGTCTTACATTTGGGTGGCTTGAGGAAAAAAGGAGGGAAAAGGAAATGCAGTATCTTATTTCCACTCACCAATATTTTCTGCAGCATACATTTTGATGTAGTTCACTATACCTCCCTTTTTCATTCTCGGACTACAATCACACAAGTAAAAGAAAATGCATAAATTATAGTTATAATACCTAATTCTGGAACTGCCTTGTCTTCTACACTTTTTAGAAAGATCCTCCAATAGCCTGGCATTTTGTCCACCAGGATTCCAAGCCCTCCTGCTGAAACAATAGTCTGCCATGCAATCCACAAAGCTTTATTTAGTAAATAAAGCTCTTCACACCTGAAGGGAGTGTGAATGCTAGGAGCTTAATTAGCCTAACAAAGTAAGGCAGAGGCCTATTTTTGAAATGGACAGTTTCCTGCCATGAGACAGGCTTTTACTGAACCCTTCCTTCAGGGAGGGTCTTCAATCTGTAACCTCTGGCAAGTGGGTAGCCTAGCAGACCACATCCCACTTTCTCTCAACTTTGCCAGCTTGACTCTGTGGCAGACTCTGGGATCTGTCACTTCCAATGCTCCCTGCTCCTCCTCCTCCTCCTCAACAACAACAACAACAACAATAATTATAAAATTTATTTCTTACCCGCCTCTCCATTTGAACCATCTCTGTCATTTGGCCTTCTACCAACTTCAGTTGGTGGCCCAACTACACCCCTATCTGGACAGGGATAACCTGGCTCCAGTTGTCTAACCTCCAACTTAGATTACTGCAATGTACTCTACATGGGGTTGCCTTTGAAGGCAGTTCAGAAGCTTCAGCTTGTGCAAAATGCAGCAGCCAGATTGATAATAGGGACCAGAAGGTTGGAATGTATAAGACCAACTCCGGCCTGCTTGCATTGGCTGCCTGTATTTTTCAAGGTGCTGGTTCTAACCTATAAAGCCTTACAATACCTGATGGAACACCTTTCTCTACATGAACCTACGCTCAACATCTAAGGTACTTCTCTGGGTGCCTACTCTGAGGGAGGCCTGGAAGATGGCAACAAGACGGCCTTTCCTGTGGTGCCCCCCCCCCAATTATGGAATGATCTCCCTGATGAGGCCTGTCTGGTGCCAACGTTGCTATCATCGGTGCCAGGTTAAAACTTTTCTCTTTTCTCAGGTGTTTAGCAATTTGTGATGAGCTTCATTGATCCTCTATCTGTTTTTATAGTTGTTTGTAAAGTTGTTTATAGTTGTTTTTAGATGTATGTTTCTATGTTGCATGTTTTTATGGTTTTAAATTTTGTATATTGTTTTTAATTGTTTATACAATATATGGAATAGAAATGTAACAACAACAACAACAATAATGGAGTCCACTTTGGGTTGTTCTGATATATGAAATGTGTCTCTTGATGGTTTTATTTATTTGTCAGTGAGTTCATTTGAAAAGTTCAGTGCTGCTAATTTGCTAAGCTTCTGTCTCTCTCCATCGGCTGGCAGATGCATTTTCAAACAAAGGCTTTAATTTTCTCTGAGATTGGAATTCCATCTGGATTGCACATGAATATCAGAAACATATGACTGACTGAAGGACCACAAGGGAGTTTTTCAAGCTTTTGTCTCATAATTAAATTTTGAATGGAAAGAGTAACGAGATTGTGTCTAGATGAAGGCACACAGTGGAGTAAAATGATATGGTCCTTTGAGCTGGAGGATCTCATGACCAAATAGTACCAGTGTAGGTTAATATTACCAGCCTTCCTTCGTTGTAAAATATCTTTACTGACAGGGCATGTGTGTTAGTACATTTCTTGCTTATATTGCTGAGCTTAATAACAAGAACTTGCTCTTAAAATGACTGTTGTAAGAACAGAATATGGTTTTGGACACAGCTAGATGTTATAAGAACAGTAACATTAAGAGCTGGTGCCTCAACTTGGTTTTTCTGCTCCTCCCTCCTCATTCCTCTTCACTTGTGTATCATATCTTTTAGATTATAAGCCTGAGACAGGGACTGCCTTACCACTGATCTTGGTAAACTGCCCTGGGATTTTTGACTAAGGTGTGGAGTAAACATACTTCAAATCAATAAATGCTCTTTGACAGAGGAGGAACTTAGTGCTAAATGTTGGAGGAAATATCAGCTCCACCTTTTGGCCCAGGTATGGGACCTTCTAAGTCCCATCCCCTGAAGTGGAAACTGGGTTCAGATGACACAATAACCCATGATTTGTTAAATAACCCATCATGGATTATTTAACCCATCATGGGTTATTCTTTCATCTGTAGGGAATTGTTTTTAACCCACTATGGAATATTTGCCCAAAACAACCCACTCTGATAATCCATTGCAGTAGGGGTTATTTAACCCATCTTGGGTAATCATGTCATCTGTTGGTCACTGTGGGTTAATTTGCTTACCTATAGAGTTGTGTGGCAAGACAGGATCATATAGTTGCTGATGCTCTATAAACCCTTGAAGTTTGCAGGATCTGGATCACACTCTGGCTCCTCAAGAGGAAAGCCTACCCGCCCCCTCCCCCCCCCCCGCAACCAAGAAGCACTTGGATTGAGGAGTTCCGGCTATTGGGCAGTATAGAAATGTAATAAATAAATAAAAATAAATAAATAAATAAAAATTTTGCTGGCCGTGTGGCTGGGCAATGTCATTACTATCTAATAACCAAGTGATAACTAGGCCAATTTACTTTATCTCTGAAAATTCAAATGAGGAGGAGGAACAGAAGATATGAATTCCATTGTGTTCCACTAACTCTGTGTTGTTTTTGCCACTTTGTAACATACCATTGACTCTGCTTATAGTTCTGTTCTTAAGGGCTAAAACAGACATTACTTTAAATGTGTGTCTAGCAGCTACATATTTATCTCTTGCCATTTTTACTCTTGAGTAGGCACAGCCCCCCCCAACCTGAATTGGGACTCTAGCATGGGGGGTTGTGGCTTTTAAATTCTGTATTTGCCCCCCAGCACCTACCATAGAGGAAAAATGAAAAGACATAGCTACTAGACACACATTTAGGATTTATCCACACTGTGCCCCTCACTGTTTTGCCATTAGGCAGTGTCTGTACTGAGCTCTGTTGTATGCGGATTCACAGCCCATGATCTACACTAAGCCCCTTTTTCTTGGTGACCATAGTGGGGTTTCACTTCCCCATGACAGAACAGTCCATGACAGTTGTTTCTGTGTCAATCCCATTACTCCTACCCTTGCTCTGTGTTAGGAATATTGCAACCCCACTTGCAAATTACTGGAGGGGGGCAGTGTTTCAGTTAGTTAATTTGCAGCAATTTAGACCACTGCTAGCTTTAGGGTCTCTGTAGCCTACAATATGATTCCTCCTTTGCTCCTCCCCTTTCTCCCTCCCCTTTCTCCATTGCTGGGAGCAGTTGTGTTTGCTCCCTCGCTCCTGCCTGGAGAAGTCCACACAAAATGGACTGGGAAAAAAACCTTTTTGAAGTTGTAGTCTGTACCTGCATTTTATCTGCAAGATTATTTGTAAGCAAAACAATTTAGCCTTTCCTTCACTAAAGAAAGGCATGGTTTCCTTTCTCATCCTAAAATATCCCCCCCATCCACAACTCTCTAAGCACACGCACTTTCAGAAAGATAGCTTTAAAAACAACACAGTTATCCCCTATTCTTTTCCGCAATGCAATCCTATGGGCGAAATTTTTCAAAATGGCGATCAGATCGGTCCGCGAAAAGAGAAGCACTCCGCGTATGGGCGCTTCTCTTCGCCGTGCTTCTACGGGTCCCCGGTCCGCTTCTACTCTGCCTCTGGGCAAGGCGGAGCAGGCTAATTTGCTTCTGATTCTCCGCTTCTAATCGGAGCGGAGCACATCCCTAGTAGTAATGATAATGGACCATTCATATTCTCTGCTAGGTTCCATTGAAGTACAATATCTCTGTCATTTGGAACAGATCACATTTGATCTGCCTTTATCTAATGGAATTAAAAGACATATTTCAAACATGTTCAGTGACAAAATGGAAAGAGAGGTTGGGCTTCATCACACCAGTGTTTCATCGCACTCTCAACATGCCTGGTTTGTTGTTTTGCAGCACGGTACTCACATGATATCATGCCTGTCCTGCAGTCACCCCACCTCTTCCCCTCCATTCTTTGTTTTCCTACAGCGAGGAAAGTCAAGTTTATTTCCTCCATGCAGGATTAAAGTGCTCTTCCACCCCCATGTATTGCCGTCCTTGTGCTATGTCCTGTATTGGGTGTGTGTGTTTTGAAGGGAGGTCTTGCTGATGAAAGAGGTGGGTGGGGCAGTTCTGAATTAGTTGAACAGACTTTTGCTGCTCCAACCCCATGGAAAATAACCAAAATGCTTACAGATCCATAATTTTTAAAGATAAAGAGATGGTAGCGTATTGGTAGCTCTTAAGTAGGGCTTTAGACAAGTTTAAAGCTGACCAGTTTATCCCTTGTTTTTTCTTTAGGAAATTTTAATTTTTTCTGTGCATCCCCAAAGTAAAGGACAAAAGCTCCCTCCAAAAATGTGAGGGGTGAATTAATGTAGAATCAGAGGGGTGTGTGTGTATGAGTTTATGGGGGTGGGGGTAGGAAATCAAGGGAGGGATAAACTGATCTACTTTAAACTTGGCATATCGAAAGCCCTATTTAAGAGCTATCATGGTGCCAAATTTCATCGCTTTATCTTTAAAAATGACAGACCTGTAAGCATTTTGGTTAATTTCCATAGGCTATAATGGAGTGGTTGTCCAAAAACAGAACAGTTCAGGGCAGGACAGACCCGCTCTGCACACCCATACTAGACAACAAAGCCAGAGCGAGGGGAAGGTGGCCATCCACAAATGACAAGAACCAATGAACTGGAGAGGAAGGAGAAGGGGCAGGGTAGGGTAGAGTGGGAGAGAGAATGAGGTGAAATAGTGCAATAACGCATGCATGTGAAAGTGACCAGTGCTTGCTGCACTAATGAAATGGAGGTCAAAATTGCGGGTGCCTATCAGGAAAAAAATGTAGGTGTGATGGAGTTCATTAACCATAAGTGGAAACAAAAGAACAGAGAAAAGCAGAATAGAACAGTTCACAATTTACAACTTATAAATAGGAAACCAGGCACAGCAAGAAAAGAAAGGAAATGGGAGAAGGCAAGAATGGCAGTGGAAGAAGGAAGTTTGTGGGATGTTAAAAATTGGTACCTAAATACCAGGAGGCCCAAAAGTGCTTCTTCGCATTTAGCAAAAATTCTGCAGGCTTACTCGGGCTTTGTTTTCTGGAGTCTTCATGCATTTCATGATCAGCACAATACATATACTCTTTCCTTAGTTTTTGCTAATTCCTTCCTATATGCTTCATTTATACCAACAGCAGATGGTACTACTTTACTGCGCAATTCCAATTTACTATAGCATTTATTTTTTTTGGGTTTTATAAAATGGCGGATTCCTGCTTGAAAATGGCAGAGAGGCATTAGAGATTCATGATATCATGAGAAGGACCTACAAATGCCCATAAGTGACCAATCACGAGTGTAGAAAAACTCAAAGATGCTTAGTGTACATCAATACAGTTAAGCCAGCAAGAACTGACCAACTGCCACTAATGATGGCAGACTCCAGGACTCCCTGTAGTAGCAATAGTAAGTGTGGATTGCCTGGTGTTGATCTAGAAAGCTGTGCTCCCAGTTGCTGTTATGAGGAAGGGCCATAGTTCAGTGATAGAGCGCATTCTTTGCATGCAGAAGTTGGAAGCAGGTGTAATCTCCGTCATTTCCAGATAGGGTTGGGAAAGAGTCCTGTCTGAAAACCCAGAGAGCTACTGCCACTTAATATTGACAATATTAAGGGCACAATGGACTCGATATAAGGCTGCTTCCTATGGGACAAAACAGACATTAATTTCAATATGTCTAGCAGCTACATCTTTTTTTCATTTTTACTCTAGAGTAGGCACAGGGAGCCCAATATGCACTGGATACTAGCATGGGGGTGGGTAGGGCTTTTTAAAAATTATTATTATTTAAGATCTGGATTGAGATGATAGAGTAAATGTGCTAGACACACATTTAAGTTAATGTCTTTTTTGATCCTGTCACTACTAAAAGCTTGCCTGCACTTGAGGTGCTCTTCCCTCCCCCACACATTGCATACTTATCCTGTGTAGCAGACACTGCTGCTATCTATAGGAAGATGGAAGAATGCTTAACAAGTACATTGTAGTGTGTGTGTATGTGTGTGTGTAGAAATGCACAGAAATAAGCGTAGAAATTTGGATTCCCTTTCCTTTGTGCACCTAAGCATCTTTGCCATCACAGATTCAGCAGTTGAGTTGCAGTTTTGGGAATCCTCAGGCAGAGTAGCTTGACAAGTGTTAGTAAAATGCCTTTCCTAAGTTGTTACTAGGTGAGGGTTATATCTGATGTAATGATGGCAGTACAAGAGGTAGAGTTTTGCTAGTGGTTGTCTGTTCCACTAGCAGTTGTGCCTCCACTGACAAAACAACTAGCACATGCAACACCTAATATATGCTAGTTGTAGTGAGTTATGAAAGTGGGAACAGAGAATATTGGATCTGGCAGATGTAGGAGGATGCAAATGGATTTCCCACAAGTGGTAGGAGTTTTGCACTAGTGGAATGATACCACTGGATACAACCTTAGCTTTGTTGTTGATTGTGTGAGGTGCGGTCTTTTTGTGCCAGGTTTAACAGTGGTGCTATACTGGGGTAGATTCTCAACACCAGTATATCTTCAGATTTTGTTGGCACAAATGAACTTAGGCTGTATATTATCCAAAGAGCCAGTGTGGTGTAGCAGTTAGAGTGTTGGATTGGGACTTGGGTCGTCTGGGTTCTAGTCCCCACTCAGCCCCATGAAGCTCACTGAGTGACTTTGGGCCAGTCATTGACTCTCAGCTTAAACTATCTCATAAAGTTGTTGATTTATTTATTACATTTTTATACCGCCCAATAGCCGAAGCTCTCTGGGTGGTTCATAAAAATTAAAACCATGAAAAGCATAAAAACAACCAACAATTTTAATACGTGAATACAAAATACAATATAAGATAAAATGGAGTGGAGGAGGTCCATATAAGGCAAGAGGAAAAAAAGGCAGGATATAAATGTAATAATATTTATCATTGTCATCATCATGGTCCAACTGATATATGCCAAGGATAGGATTGTGTTGTAAATCAGGTATAAAGCTGATGTTCCACTGGGGTAATAGGATAAAGGCAAACTATCTGAACACACAAGGCCAGCAATATTGTATTAGAAAATATGTGCTCTGCTGTACCTACAATAGTTCTAGTTTTGCATCAGTGTCTAGCACACTGCTGACACTATGAAATTACAAATAGTTGTAGTAAATAATAATTTACCGCCCAATAGCTGAAGCTCTCTGGGCGGTTCACAAAAATTAAAACCATAATAAAACAACCAACAGGTTAAAAGCACAAATACAAAATACAGAATGAAAAGCACAACCAGGATAAAAACCACGCAGCAAAATTGATATAAAATTAAAATACAGAGTTAAAACAGTAAAATTTAAATTTAAGTTAAAATTAAGTGTTAAAATACTGAGAGAATAAAAAGGTCTTCAGCTGGTGACGAAAGGAGTACAGTGTAGGCACCAGGCGGACCTCTCTGGGGAGCTCATTCCACAACCGGGGTGCCACAGCGGAGAAAGCCCTCCTCCTAGTAGCCACCTGCCTCACTTGAGTGGAATTACTAATTAGTAACTGCAATTTTAGAGGCTTCAGCCTGCCTTCTTTCTGAATATATTATATAGGACATATTCTCAGGTTTTGTATAGTTACATTGTCTTAAAACAAATTAAACTCCATTGTGCATTACTCACACAGGAAGTTCTACCTGGAACCATATAAAGCAGGGTACCAAGCAAGAAGAGTAAATACTGTGACTTTTTGCTAGCTGGTTGTTCATATTAATTCTCTTTATAATCACACAGATGGCAGTACCAAGAATGCCTAACACATTTTTAGTTGTAGAGCAAAATGCATTTTTTCACCACCAGCACCTCTTAAAAACTTGTAAAAGCATTTCTTGTCATATCTGAGACTAGATATACACCAAGCAGGATATATCACTATGAAAGCAGTATGAAAGTGGTACATGGTATGTGTCATGGGCCCCAACAATTGTCAGTGCACTTCAATACCGCTATAAAGCAGTAGTGTGGTTCCTGCCTCTTATATACATCTTTTATACCGCTTTCATAGTGCTGAATCCTGCTTGGCGCAGATGTCATTGTGTGTGCTACAAGGCATAAATGAGCAAGAGGGATATAGTGTTACCATGATGGGATCCTATTGATATAACATGTAGATCTGTGGCCTGATCACTTAACGAGTGTAGAACTGGCCCTGATCACTTATCGAGGATAGACTTAATCTCTATTAACATACTCTAATGTTAAATCAGCAAGGAATCCTTTATTCAGTGGTTGATATAGAGCTATGTCTGTAAATTTGTTTCCCAGGGCATCTCCCCACCTCTTTCACCTGTCTTTGACAGATCTCTTAAATAAATCATGAGAAAAATATTGGTTCTGTGAGTAGAGATATATAGAGTAATTGTGATACCTGATGTGATGGCCACCTGAGACTGTGTCATGGTGACACTAGGCCTTGAAATGATATTTCCATTACAGACAACTCATAAGAAAGGTCTCACTAAGGTGAGCTGACTAGCCTGGAAACTGAATGTGAATGTTACTTTTCTTCAAAGTTCATTGCTTTATGCCATATTTGACATATTTGACAACTGAAAAAAGACAGGTAGCTCGGCTGCTTTATAGCATGAAAACTGCAATAAAAAACCCACAGTGCATTTGTTTGAAATATGAGGTTTCCCCGTCTTCTGCAATAGTAGCAAGATACTATTTTCCTCATTCCACAAATATATCACATAACAAAACAGTGCTGAAAAACTTTATCTGAATTTTCGTCTTGTTTTTGAAAGAACATAATTTGGGGAGAAATGTCTAGCAAATATTTTAATCTTTCATGCTTGTTATCATTATTTGAATTAGAGTTTGCACTGGTTTAGTTTGTAAGTGTCTGGAGTTTTTCTTCAGTACATTTGAGGTAGATGAAGAAAAGATGCAAGGGTGAATTTGGATGCAAAGCAACCAGTCTGTGAGAATCAAGATGAAGAAGTGCTTAGGTTGTCAGAACAGGTTCAGATGCCATCTCAGTGATGGAGCTGAACAGATGACCTTAAGTCAGTCACTGCCTCTCAGCCTAACCTAACTCACAAGTTTGCTGTGAGGATAAAATTGTGGTGGAGGGACCTCTTGAGCGCTTCAGATGAAAGGTGTAATATTAACTATATTAATATAGGTATATATTGTCCAAGTTGTCCTATAGATTCCAGGAGGACACACTTGAAGTCTTATAGACAGAAGATTACTTTAATTCCACAATCTTTCCACCTCAAAATCCATAAGCAGACTGGAGTAATGGATTTGGGATATATTCACCTTCTTTAAGATCAGAGGAGTAAAGAAGATGAGTGCTTCCAAATAATTAATGATGAAGATATAATTAAGAATAATAGTTAAGTCTATAATTAAGATTATTAGCATGGAAATTAGAAGGTAAGGTACAATTTACTTACCTTGTACCTGGGTAGGCACAAAGTTGATGGCAGGACCTGAACAATTCTAGGTAGATCACTATCTCACAACTGTTAGAAAAATGGCTGCTGTGATGCCACACAAAAAGTCAAACATTGCTGAATACAGCATGATGTGCCCCCATTCATATCCGCACCACATGCAATGTATCAGTGCATGGAGGACTTGGAATTTCTATTAATGTTTTCTCATTGTAAAGACCCTCTAGAATATATGGCTGAATCATAGGAGCTATTCTTTTGGTGGTGGTGGTGGGGCTTTCAGGAGGAGCTGCCCTGAATACCATTTTAGCTGCCTTCAGTGCCATTTTTCTTGGTGGAAAAGCAGGAGTACAAATCAAACACACCTCAGTCACACACAACTTACAGGGACACAATGATTTTTCTTGCATGTGTCACATATTTTCAGTGCTGCTGCTTGCTGATTACCCTTGTTGTCTTCTGCCATTTATACTAAAGCCGTTGTCTGTCAATATGCATCTGATATATATCTATATCTATAACTATATCTATATCATAGATAAAGATATAGATATAGATAGATAGATTTCCATTATGATGGCACCATGGTGGTTTATTATGTACACAGTGTGCAAGCATGCATGGTAATATACTGTTTAAACAACACTATCAGTATAGAGAAGCACATTTCCCCAAGTTTTAATCCCACCTTGACATCAGCATCGGAGAGTTGTATCCAATGGGTTTATCCAAAGTTAGTCTAAGTTAAGTCCCATTCATTTCAATAGGTCTATCCTGACTAGTGGTCTGTCTATACGCGCCCTAAGCCCCATGGTGGCTGCGAATGTGCACTGCATCAGTTATATGATGCAGTCACAGATCTGCAGCCACCATGGGGCTGTCCCTTGAAACTCTGAAGAAAAAAGTTGGGGACTTACCCCGACTTTTTTCTCTGGCACAAGGTGAGTATGGTGTATCTGTCATCTAGCCTTGCTCCAGAGTTGCAGTAGAACCATGGTCCGGTGGATGATAACCCCTGATTGGTTGCTGTCTCCCTGAGCAGAGAACGGGGGCAAGTCTGGTGCCAGAAACCTGGTGCATTCGCTGCAGTGTTGGAATTAGCCCCTCCCCGGAGCAATGAAAGTGCGGGGTTTGAGCTCATTGTGACGGCATCCTGCCACTCTATAGACAGCCCTTAGGACTAACATTGGATATAACACATAGTGTTCTCTCTAAAACAGGAGTGGGTAACTTATGGCTCTCCAGAGGTTTTGGCCTACAATGCCCAGAGAGCTTCAGCTATTGGGCGGTATAAAAATGTAATAAATGAATAAATAAATAAATCCTCAACATTGCTGGCTAGAGCTGGTGGGAGCTGTAGGCCAAAACATCTGGAGGGTGACAAGTTGCCCACCCCTGTTCTGAAACCTGGAACATCTTAATTTGAGTGACGTTGCATCATACCAACCTGTAGCCATTATGCTTATACCAATTGGGAAATAAGGTATAAATTCTAGTATGGGCATGCCAATTATTAAAAGTACCACATCTAACAAGATTATATAGCCTATCCATTTAACAAACTTTCCTTTTATCAGATCTGCCCACACACTTATCAAGTATTATTATTTTTATTTCTTATGGTTTCCTAATGAAAAATTTTCTCAAGATATTTTTTAAAAGAGGTCAACAACCAAAATATTATATATATTTTCTTCTAAATGTGTTAAAACCAGATGGCAGTGGATTATGTTTCAGACTGGTGATGGTTGTTATATTTTATATTGAATACTCTTACAAAGAAGAGATGTTTTTCATAATATTTAGAATCAAGAGTTTTAGAGGCTGTTCCTCTGTTTTTGGACTATCCCAAATGTTTTCATAGATTCTTAGTCAATGGCTTTGGCATTTTCTATACATTTTGGTGGAAAAAAAGTTAAAACGCTATCAAATTCTGTGCCCTTTATCCCCCCCCAAAACACCAAAGTAAGCAAGCAAGCAAACAAACAAACAAACACTACCTGTAGCCTATCTACACATGTGCAACTTTCATTTCCTTGTTTTTTGAAAGACGTAATCCAGATAACTTTAGTCCAAAAGAAAAAGAAAAAAGGTCGTATAGTATATGACAGTGAATGAAAGCATGCCTTATACTACTGAAACTTAAGACTGCAACTCTATACCCACTTACCTGAGAGTAAACCCCACCGAACTCAGTGGGACGTACTTCTGGGTAGACATGTATAGGATTGCGCTTAGTCACTTAGGTACAACTATTTTCCTTTGAACTAGAGTTGTTGTCTGGAAAATCATTATGTTTTAGCTTCTCCTGCTGTAAAAATTAATATCACACTAAAGAAGAACTGGCAAATGTAAAAAACAGTTAGTTAGTCTAATAAAACAGATTTATTTTATTGTTGCATTTTAACAGTATTTTTATATTATGTTATAATTATGATTTTGTTTTTAATCTGTATTTTATTATTGTTAGCCATTGTAGTGGAAAGGTGGGATATACACTCAATAAATAAATAAATAACTGAGCAATCCTATATCACCAAGACAGCATCTGGGGAACATTGGACATTTCACTTTCCCGGCTCTGAGGTGGGAAACAGGGCTCCAGCCTCAGAGCCAGGAAACGGCACTCCTTGTCCCCTCCTCCTTATAGTCGATATGGAGAGAACCACGCTGGCTACCTCTTCACACTTGGAAAACAGAGTGCAGAGATGAGGGAGGGGGTATTGTTGTGGGTATAGAGGGGAGGAGATCCTATGGCCACCCCAGTGTCCTTCCCTCCCTCTCCCCGAAACCTCTGCTTAAAAGCAGAATGGGAGATGTAACACACTTCCTGCTCTGCATTGGAACTCAGAGGCTTATGAGTACCCAGGGTGGATCCAATAGGACTGCACCTTAAGTGAAGAAGTAAAACAACAACAACTTCTTCTTCTTCTTCTTCTTCTTCTTCTTCTTCTTCTTCTTCTTCTTCTTCTTCTTCTTCTTCTTCTTCTTCTTCCATCTTTCTCATTTCCTACTATGGTTTGATGCTAGCAATTTAGCTGTAGAGTTGCATCATAGCTAACAGCAAAACTTAAAGATCAGCTTTATACTATGTTTTCCCCATAAGATTGTACAATGATAATGTTCTTTGCTAACAGCATTTCCATCAATTCACATATATGTTTGCGAAAAGAAGGAAAACCATAAGTCACTGTCACTCATTGTTTATATCCTTCCTCAATGCCAGTTAAAAGATCCTTTAAATTACCTCTCTTGTGCACTTACTATGCACCACGAAGAGCATCAAACCTCATGATTAAATTTGTTTTGCCACTTAAATTTGTTCTGCCACTTAAGAACTTTCCAAATTCATATTTGCACTTACCCCAATAAAAGTTAGCTGGCTAAACTTCATACCTGTAGGGCCTGTGCTTACAGATGCATGGCATGTCCAAAATGCTGGTGACTATGTATCCATTTGTATGGGGTCACACATGCATGGCACGGTGTCAAAACTTTCTTGGTAGTTTTATGATGTTTACTCCTCATGAAGTCCAGCTTGACTGTTATTCTTCACAAAAATAAACTAGTATGAACGCAGGGGTCAAGAAATAATAACAATGGAAGAGGAAACATGATACAATTTGAGAATCAAACCGTGTAAGGAATTAGTGCAGTGCATTTACTCATAATTCCTCTCATGATAGCTCCTCATTCCCTTTCCTATCCCATTGCTATCTTTTGCATCTCGCTTTAATGGCCTATCAGAGCAGAGACATATCTGATTAGCTTCATGCTTTATTATTGTGGTGTATTAAATATGCCAGTGTTGTTAATTAACTAGTAGTCTGATGGCAGAAGCATTTTCAGGGCCTGGCATTTTTTTGGCAGTAATAAGAGACACTTGAAGAAAGAGATTCTGAGAAGAAATTTCAGCCTAAAGTACTTAGTGCCCCAGGATTATTTTGTATTTATAAGGAAGAAGCTAGTTAGTATTTATAAGGAAGAAGCTGTGAGAAACAGTGACATGTTGACTACGATCCTTTTCACTCTCCAAACGGGATTAGCATAGATGGTACAGTCAAAAGCCTACTGTACTAGTTGGTACCTCTTTCATATGATAATGGTTCCTTTTCACAGTACTTTCAGTTTAGGATTACAGCACTAAAGAAGCCATGAGGGAAGCCCATAACTCCCTGCCCTCTTTCGACACTCAACTGCATTCTTTTACATCTGTATAGTTTTCTAGGCTGTTACACCTTCCTGTGCCAGAGATCAATAATTTGGGGGACCATTTGTTCTTCTTTATAGATCAGCCATTTGAAGAATCTTTCCTGTTAGCTTTTCATTTGGCAACTCTGAATAGACTTCACAGGTAGCCTAGAAAGGAGAATATGTGTCAACAATGTAAATGTTTAAGGAACACTTTTAACGAAGGTGTAGTCATAGCTGCCTTTGAGGATGTATGACCCACCGAGTTCACAAACAATGGCTTAATAGAGATTGCATCAAAGACCAAACCTTTTGCAAATGATGCAACACAAAGCACAGGAAATTAAATTATGTTAATTCATGTCTGGGTTGGATCTGTATAATTTCAAGATGCAATAGAATCATAGAATAGCAGAGTTGGAAGGGTCCTACAAGGCCATCTAGTCCAACCCCCTGCTCAATGCAGGAATCCACCCTAAAGCATCCCTGACAGATGGTTGTCCAGCTGCCTTTTGAATGCCTCTAGTGTGGGAGAGCCCACAACCTCCCTAGGTAACTGATTCCATTGTCGTACTGCTCTAACAGTCAGGAAGTTTTTCCTGATGTCCAGCTGGAATCTGGCTTCCTTTAACTTGAGCCCGTTATTCCGTGTCCTGCACTCTGGGAGGATTGAGAATTCTTTCAGTCTCTCTTCATAGGGCTTTGTTTCCAGACCCCTGATCATCCTGGTTGCCCTCCTCTGAACACGCTCCAACTTGTCTGCGTCCTTCTTGAATTGTGGAGCCCAGAACTGGACGCAATACTCTAGATGAGGCCTAACCAGGGCTGAATAGAGAGGAACCAGTACCTCACATGATTTGGAAGCTATACTTCTATTAATGCAGCCCCAAATAGCATTGGCCTTTCTTGCAGCCATATCGCACTGTTGGCTCCTATTCAGCTTGCGATCTACAACAATTCCAAGGGCCTTCTTGTTTGTAGTATTGCTGAGCCAAGTATCCCCCATCTTGTAACTGTGTATTTGGTTTCTATTTCCTAAATGTAGAACTTGGCATTTATTCCTATTAAATTTCATCCTGTTGTTTTCAGCCCAGCACTCCAGCCTATCAAGATCACTTTGAAGTTTGTTTCTGTCTTCCAGGGTATTAGCTATCCCATCCAATTTTGTGTCATCTGCAAATTTGATCAGCGTTCCCTGCACCTCCTTGTCCAAATCATTAATAAAAATGTTGAAGAGCACTGGGCCCAGGACTGAGCCCTGTGGTACCCCACTCGTTGCCTCTCCCCAGTTTGAAAAGGTTCCATTGATAAGTACTCTTTGAGTCCGATTCTGTAGCCAACTGTGAATCCACCTAATAGTTATTCCATCTAGCCCACTTTTAGCTAGTTTGTTAATCAGAATATCATGGGGCACTTTGTCGAAAGCTTTGCTGAAGTCAAGATATATGACATCCACAGCATTCCCACAGTCCACAAGGGAGGTTATTCTATCAAAAAATGAGATCAAATTAGTCTGACAGGATTTGTTCCTGACAAATCCATGTTGGCTTCTAGTAATCACTGCATTGATTTCAAGGTGTTTACAGATTGACTTCTTTATAATCTGCTCCAGAATTTTCCCAGGGATGGATGTCAGACTGACTGGTCTGTAGTTTCCAGGTTCCTCCTTTTTGAAGATAGGGACAATGTTACCCCTCCTCCAGTCGTCCAGCACCTCACCTGTCTCACACCTCACACAATTCTCCTTACCTTCTAGACTAGGATAGGAAACTGGAGGCCTGTGAGCAAAATCTACCTTTATAATTGCCTCCATTGCCCACATAGGCCTTTTATCTCAATAAACCTCCACACACAGAGCTCCAAAGCTAACAACATAACCCTGTGCATGTTTAGACAGAAAAAAGCCCTACAGTTCTTAGCATTCCCCAACCAGCCATGCTAGGAGTTGTTGGACTTTTTTCTGTCTCTGAATGACAAGATATTGCCCTGGGCTCTGTCCCCTTTGGTAGAAAGGGTGAAGGATTTTGAGGCCCAATTCTTCTTTGTGACCAGCTTCACTCACTGTGGTTCTTAGGAAAAGTGGCAGCCACTGTTCTATGAAATGGTCCTGTATAAAGTGAGTCTTTTTAAAGGGCTTCCAAAATGCACTATCACTTCATAAATGCCTATCAGTAATGAAGAACTGAGGGCACAATCCTATGCATAGTTAGACAGAAAAAAAAGTCTTATAAAGCCCCTGCCGGCTAGGCTTTAATATTGCACATAAATGTAAGATTACTAAGAACAATTATTAATATTGAATAATTTAATTAAATCTGAGGGAATAATTCAGTTCATTGAAAACGTAAGATGTTTTCAAGAGATCACTCTAGTTGCCAAGGGAGTATAGGATTGGTTTCTGTTAAAAACAACATATTTCTGTTAAAAATATGTTATTTAAAAACATGTAGCATCCCACAACAGAATACCATTGGCAACAATAAAAGTTCTCCTGAGCCAGGTTTTGTTGTGAAGATAAAGGAGAGGAGGAGGATTATGTGTGCTGCCTTAAGGAGGAAAAGAGGTGGGATAAAAATGCAATAAATAGTAAATGGAACAATGGCTGAGTAGATCCATGGAATGTATGTTAACTTAGGGCACAACCTTATGCACATTTAGACAGAAAAAAGTCCTGAAACTCTCAGAATTCTCCAGCCAGCCATATTCACTGGGGAATTCTGTGAGTAGTAGGACTCCCCCCCCCATTTCTAAATGTGCATAGGATTGCACCTTTAAAGTAATTGGCATCAAAGAGAGTATCTTGGCAACTTACCAAACCTTTATCTGTGCAATAAAAGACATTTCTGAAATGTGGACCAGCTTGTTTCCCAATAGGAGCTAGCATATACTATTTTTTTGGTAAAACATCTCCCTTTGGCTTGCTGGGACCATTAACTTTTTCTGGTACAGTAGTGGATGTGCAATTCTATGCATGTGAAGACAGAAGCCATATGTCTCCCAGCATTTCCCAGCCAAACCTGGCTAGGCAATATAGGGAGTTATACAACTTTTTCCCTAAACATGCATAGGATTGCATCCTAATTAACTTACTTGCCCCATTTACAATGTGTAAAAACATGCATTCAGTGTGTGCATGTGTAGATGCTGGGTTTATGTAGAAACTTTGTGAACATGCAAAGGTTTTTGTAGGATTCCATACTTTGGAGGAACTATTAAAATACCTATAATTGCTTTTTACAGGGATTATGCTCCTAAATTAGAAACACACTGCACATTAACCTTTGACATAAATGGTGCTTGTAAGAACCTCTGGCTGATGAGATACATTCTTGTCATTATCTCATGTGGAATTCTCACCATCGTTATTGATTAACTAGTGGATTAGGGCCCACACCTGGCTCTTTCATATGAATGGAAATCCTGATTGTGCAGGTTTCGCTATCATGTGGGAGGCTATATACTCATAGCTACTAGTACTGAAGGATTAATCAAAACATCCACTATATAACCAGAAATCAGAGGCAGCCGTGATCCACCTCTCCCTCTGCGCATTCTGTCTATGCATGATTTAAAAGATGCAAAAATGGGCTCTACTCACTCATATGAGACGGAAAATCAAAGCAAACTTAATCTTCTTAAGACAGCATGAATGCAACATGAAAATGAGATCCAGCTTCTCTGGCATTCAGTAATACTGTCCACACACTAGTAGTATTTACAAGAAGGGGATTCAACTGTAAACAACAATTTTGATCTGACCAAAGTAATCCTTTTTTAAAATTACTGATTTAGTAAAAAAAAAAAAAAATCCCAGAAGCAAAATACCTGTTAGAATTACCAAATTATAAAAGCATAGACACCATTTGTCTGGATTGGCTGGGTTGCTAGGCAACACAGGGAAGCAAAAAGGTTGACATGCACTCTTTTCTGTAAATGTGTGAGATCTTTATATAAAGTCTTGATTTAGGTCCACACATTATTTTTTAAAAAGGGTAACACCCATGTTAGCTGATGATATTTGGGGTAAAAAACTTTTTTGGACAGGAACCCAAAATTATATATTATCTTTGATCTGTTTTCTTCCCTTTAGAAGCTGTACTGTTTTGTGTGTTTGAAAACAGACATTGGCTTCTCATTGAGAAACACTTTAAATATTTGGCAGTGTGCCAATATAGTAACTCACTAACTAAGGATTGGTGAGTTGTTCTTTTGTTTGTTTGCTCAATGGAGTTTAGGTAGGTTGTGTAACATCCTGCTACTACTGTGAAAAAGAAAAGTGCTGAGTAATGCCAGATCTCGCCCCTATGGCTGATGCAAACCTGGAGAATTTGCATCATCAGTCAGCAAGAGTAACTTAGTATGACAGGAGAGCTTAAATACAAGACCATGCGGAAGCTGAGCTGGCTTCCAGTGATAGAACAGCACCAAGGTAGCCGTGTGAAAGGGCAGGTGTTCTTGAGAGGCATTTAGATAGCAGTGAAAAGTAAGAAACACCTGAAGAGTTTTCTACCTGTTGGCACAAGTGGGTTGAAAGGCTACAGGCAATGTGTATAAAAGCAATTAGCTAGACAAAGGCAGAAAAAGCAAGAGAGAGAGAGGAAAGAAAGAACTGAAGTGCCTGTTGGAGAGGTGTTTTTTTTAAAAAAAACCTTCTTTTTTGGGTGTGTGGGCAGCATTTAAACATGTTTAGGAAGCCTCCTGTATCAACCATCTCTCATGGCAGCTACCTGCAAGGACAATCTAATGGCAAGTTGCCCTCTGTGTGTGACAACAAGGCAGTCCAAGAGGACAAAGTGGTGCTGAAGAAGAAAGTAACTCTACTGAGAGGCATATCCATTATAATTGGCACTATCATTGGAGCAGGAATCTTCATCTCTCCCAAAGGAATCCTCGAACACACGGGAAGTGTGGGAATGTCCTTGACTGTTTGGACTGTCTGTGGTATCCTTTCCCTCTTTGGTAAGTTTGTGAAAGTTTATAATTGATCCTTTGGGGTAGCTGGCAGATTTCTCAAATGTTTGATACTGGAGATCAAAAGCCTGGTTGGAGACCCAGAACTAATACCGGTTTAGTATTTGGGGTGGGTGGTTATTGTGCTACTTGGCAGGCCCTCTCACAACCAGGCAAAACTCTGCTGCACAGTGGTGTAAGGACTTTTAAGACCGAACGATATTCCTGACGACTCCCTGAAGTAACTGGAGAGAGGAGTCTCCTTTATCACATCATAAAGCTTGCTGTTTGTATCGGCTTTCTGCTTGAGCTCCAAGAACGAGTTACAGCGTGCTCGCCGAGTGCTGGCAGCTGGGGAAATGAACTACTCCATCGGAAGAACATCTGTGAAACGTAAGCCTTGTTCCATATTGGTTAGGTGCCATGTCAAACAGAGTAAACTTCTGCTGAATTACTTTCTAGCAAAAAGAAGGGAGTGGTGTGAGGAGAAGACTCATATTAACGGTTAAAAGGAAAGATTTCAGAAACTTGAAATTTGTGTATTATGATTTGGAGACCCTCATCTTTAATCCCAAATGTTGTGAAAACCTGGTCCCCTGTCCATGGTTAGAAGAACTCTCTTCTTGACTATTACACCTGTAGTTCTAGCACTGAGCCTTTTTATTAAAAGTAAGGGATGGAATTCTCAAATTAAGCCTTACAAAACAATCCTATAGCCACATATCTGGGAGTAAGTCCCATTGAACTTTGGACTTGCATCTGAATAGACATGTATACAATTGTATAATTGGAACCGATGTTAATAATGTGCCTGGCTTTTTTTAAATTTACAAAAAATTCTAGCTTTTTGCAAATATTTGTCAACTATATAGAGAATACAATGAATTACATTAATTGGGCACTTCCTTGATTGTTATAATAAGTTAATCTCAAAGAAGCAGAAATGCTTCATGATTATAGGCATTATTATTAGCCTAGAGTACTCATTGCCTGGTGGGCAAATCTCCACTCAAGAAGTGGAATGTCACCCTGTGTCAACTCATTATGCACTTAAAAAATCAGAGACAAGGCTTCACCCACCCTTGCTAGACAAATAGCTAGATAAAGTCAAAATGAATTTGCACTTCTGAACTTTGTAATTTGTACATTTATGTTTTGTATTAAATACTTCTAAAAAAAGTATTTTCCCCCGCTGCCCCACAGTCTCCCTGCCTGAGCTGACGGAGGTTGTCTCGGACCTGGTGTTGAGGACCCCCAGGATGGTGGTTCTGGGGTATCTCAACTTCCATGCCGAGGCTGCTGTATCCGGAGCGGCTCAGGACTTCATGGCTGCCATGACAACCATGGGGCTGTCTCAACATGTCATCGGCCCAACACATGCAAAGGGGCACACGCTTGATCTGGTTTTCTCGACTGGGCAGGAGGATGGTGATCTGGAAGTGGGGGAACTAACATCTACCCCCTTGTCATGGTCGGATCACTTCCTATTGAGGTTTAGACTCTCGGCGGCCTTTCCCCTCTGCAAGGGTGGGGGGCCTATTAAAATGGTCCGCCCCCGGAGGCTAATGGACTCCGATGGATTCCAGAGGGCTCTGGGGGATTTTCCTGCTGATATGGCCGGTGCTCCTGTTGAAGCCCAGGTCGCTCTGTGGAATGCAGAGATGACTCGGGTGGTTGACACGATCGCACCCAAGCGTCCTCTCCCGGTCAGCAGAGCAGAGCCCGGTCAGCTCCTTGGTATACACCTGAGCTGAGGGCAATGAAGCAAGAGGGGAGACGGCTAGAACGCAGGTGGAGGAAAACTCGTGCTGGGTCTGATCGAACACGGGTTAGAGCTCACTATCGAGCCTACTCTGTGGCGGTGAGGGTGGCAAAGAGACAGTTCTTTTCCGCCAGTATTGCATCTTCTCAGCGTCGTCCGGCGGAGCTTTTCCGGGTGGTTCGCGGCCTGTTACACTCTGGGCCAGGGCGAGAGATGGTGGAACTCTCGGTAGCACACTGTGACGAGTTTGCACGGCACTTTGAAGATAAAGTCGCTCAGATTCATCATGAATTGGACACCACACTTAATGCAGCTCCACTAGTAGAGGCGTTCAGAGCGCCGTCCGGTTCAGTTTTATTGGATGAGTTTAGTTATTGAGGCCCGAGGATGTGGACAAGGTGCTTGGCCAAGTCCGTTTGACCACCTGTGTGCTTGCCCCTTGCCCCTCATGCCTCATTACATCAAATAAGGAGGGGATCGCCGGCTGGGTCCAGGAGGTTGTAAATGCCTCCTTGAGAGAGGGAGTGGTGCCGGCCTGTTTAAAAGAGGCGGTAATTAGACCACTCCTGAAGAAGCCTAATCTGGACCTGGAGGATGTTAACAACTACAGGCCGGTGGCTAATATCCCTTTCCTGGGCAAGGTGCTTGAGTGGGTGGTTGCAGGACAACTCCAGGCACTCTTGAATGAAACGGATTATCTAGATCCATTTCAATCGGGTTTCAGGCCTGGTTTTGGAATGGAAACTGTCTTGGTCGCCCTGTGGGATGACCTCTGTCGGGAGAGAGACAGGGGGAGTGCGACCCTGTTGGTTCTCCTGGACCTCTCAGTGGCCTTCGATACCATCGACCATGGTATCCTTCTGGATAGGTTGTCTGAGCTGGAAGTTGGAGGTACTGCGTTGCAGTGGTTCCACTCCTACTTGGATGGCCGATTCCAGAAGGTGGTGCTAGGGGATTATTGCTCTGTACCGTGGCTCCTAAGCCATGGGGTTCCACAGGGCTCTATCTTATCCCCTATGCTGTTTAACATATACATGAAGCCGCTGGGGGAGGTTATCCGGAGATGTGGACTGAGGTGTCATCAATATGCAGATGATACCCAGCTCTACCTTTCCTTTTCATCAAACCCAGGTGAGGCAGTGACTGTTCTGAACCAGTGCCTGGGCACGGTAATGACTGGATGAGGGCTAACAAACTGAGACTCAATCCATACAAGATGGAGATACTGTTAGCGGGTGGTTCATCTGTCCAGTGAGGTGATGTTTGCCCTGTCCTGGACGGGTTTGCACTCTCCCTAAAGGATCGGGTCCGTAGTTTGGGGGTGCTCTTGGATCCAGAACTGTCACTTGAGGCACAGGTGAACTCAGTGGCAAAGAGCACCTTCTATCAGCTTAGGTTGATATACCAACTACGCCCTTATCTGGACAGACATAGCCTAGCTACAGTTATCCATGCTCTGATAACCTCTCGCTTGGATTACTCCAATGCGTTATACGTGGGGCTACCTTTGAAAACGGTCCGGAAGCTTCAGCTGGTACAAAACTGGGCAGCCCGTTTACTAACAGGGACTGGCCGGCGAGATCACATTACGCCAGTCCTTTTACAACTTCATTGGCTGCCAGTCCAGGTCCGGGCCCGATTCGAAGTGCTGGTATTGACATTTAAAGCCCTAAACGGTTTGGGGCCAGGTTATCTGAAGGAATGCCTCCTCCCATATGTACCTGCCCGGACCTTAAGATCATCTACAGGGGCCATTCTCCGTGAGCCCCTGCCAAAGGAAGTGAGGCAGGTGGCTACTTAGAGGAGGGCTTTCTCCGCTGTGGCACCCCGGTTGTGGAACGAGCTCCCCAGAGAGGTCCGCCTGGTGCCTACACTGTACTGCTTTCGTCGTCAGTTGAAGACCTTTTATTCACTCAGTATTTTAACACTTAATTTTAACTTAAATTTAAATTTTACTGTTTTAACTCTGTATTTTAATCTTATATCAATTTTGCTGTGTGGTTTTATCCTGGTTGCACTTTTTATACTGTATTTCGTAATTGTGCTTTTAACCTGTTGGTTGTTTTATTGTGGTTTTAATTTTTGTGAACCACCCAGAGAGCTTCGGCTATTGGGTGGTATAAAAATGCAATAAATAAATAAATTTACATATGTTAATTTGTTTCACTAGCTTTATATACAAAGTTGGCACTTTAGAAAGTGAGTTGAAAAGAAAGCCAAGCTGAAGTGCAAGTGACTAAGGTCAGATCTACACCTTGTGTCAAATCATTACGATCCCATCATATCCCTCTTGCACATTTATACCTCAAAAGACACAAAATAACATTTGTTGCGGTATTTTGGATAATGTGAAATAAAAAGCAAGAAATAACACTATGAAAGCAGTATATGGAATGTGTAATGTGCCCCAACAGTAATTAGTGCACTTCAATGTCATTATAAAGCAGTAGTGTAGATCTAGATTTGGTCAGGTCTATTTATAGGCCCTTAGATATGATGTTTTAATACATTAATTAAAACGTTTTAAAAGAGGAAGATCGAGACACTGAGAATGAGAACATCCAGTAAAATCCTGCAATAATGTTAAAAACTGTTGATTAGTGCTTTCAAGTCCACTGTAAAATGAAAGACACTTTCCCACAAGAGTTTTACTGTTGACTTCGTCTGGAAATGGACTGTACCCTATGTTAAAAAGAAAGGGGAGCCAAATTAACATCCCTCTACAGGGCACATTTTTTCAAATCGCAACGATTCTTTCCTTGTCTCAAGCCAGTTTGAATAATGACCAATTATGTGCAGAGGCTAAGAACACCCACAGTCTGCTGTGTGAAAGAACATCGCCTGCTGGGCCTGCTCTCAAGGCGAACTTTGTGCACTGCTGGTTGCCACACAATCATTCAAACTGTATTGGCAGAAGACCAATCAACGCTGTGTTAAAAAGGCTCCCTAAGCATTTGTGTGATTTTTGTGGGGGTGGGGAAAGGAGGGTATAAAGAGATGTCATTTCACTGCACGGATTTTAGTAAAATAAGTGGGATGAAAATATGTGTACTGGCAACAAATAAGTGCTGGGCTATTAATTAGAAACATTTTAGATAAATACATCTGACCGGTCTTTCAAAAACTTTGTTTTAATATCAAGTATATTTTCACAGGTGCTCTCTGCTATGCTGAACTGGGCACAAGTATCAAAAAATCTGGTGGTCACTATACATACATCCTGGAAGCCTTTGGCCCATTACCTGCTTTTGTAAGAGTATGGGTGGAGCTGCTAGTCATACGGTAAGTAAACTCCACTTATATATATTCTTTTGTTCTACTCAGTGCCAGTTCCAAGTTTCTGAGGCCTTTGGGCAAGACACACCCACTGTCCCCCCCTCTATCTTTTCACTGTCATTGCCATCAGCTCACCATCTCCTATTCAACTTCTCATTACTGCCACCACCTGTTTCCTTGACAGGCAGAGATCAAGTAGGCAGTGGCACCTACTGCTCCTCCTCCTTACCGCCAGCATTATCTGGGCCAGAGCAAGAAGTGGATGAGCAAGTGGGTTGCAATGGTGAGAGGAAGACCAAGACCAGGGGGCTCTTATCAGCGGACCCTTGCTGCAATGTGGGCCCTTGGCATGTGCTAGAATCTGCCTACTCTTGATGCTGGATTTGGTTCTACTGCCAATGTGCTTTTGAAAGTCAAAGAACAAGTTTAAATATTCTGTGGGTAGCCCTTGTCGACAGTGTTCTCTTCCTTCACCTGTGCTTCTCCTGTCTGCCCACCAAGGCTTAACATTTTGACACTGTGGTGCCACATAAGTGGATTTGAATCCTTTTGTGGAAATGAAGATAGAACAAACACCAAAAGTTGCATTACTGTCACTATTTGAAGATTTAAAATATAAAAAGGAAATCAAGGAATTGTAAAAATTAATAAACTAAAACTACGCTTTTTTAAAAAAGAATGTATTTAATTTCAATTAGATTCTACGCTTACAGGGAACATCAACAATACCCATAAGTTAAGTTAGATAATAATTGTTGTTTAAAACTAATCAAGCCTTGTAATTCCCTATTTTAAATTTTATTTTATTTATAAGATCTATTTCCTACATTTTGGCCACAAGCACCCCTAAGGTCATTTACAATACAGATAAAAGTATATAGAGTAAAATCACAGTAGTGACACAAGAAAGTACACAAAAACTGAGAATTAACATAACAGCAATAGGGGTGCAATCTTATGCCTGCTTAGACAGAAAAAAGCCCTACAACTCCCAGAATTCCCCAGTCTGGCTGGCTGGGGACTGCTAGGAGTTGTAGGACTCCCCCCACCTGCCTAAACATGCATAGATTGTACCCTAAATGAATTAAAGGTCTGGCATAAAGAGAGAGGTCTTAAGCAGGCCCAAAAGACAGAAGTGTAGGTTCTGATCTCCATTGGGAGTGCGTTCTAGCAGGTGGATGTATTGCATAGTGATTTTTATTAGGGGTGTGCACGGACCCCCCGCTCCGCTTCACTTGCAGATCCGCCATTTTCCGGATCGGGCCGCTCCGCCCCGCCCCCGCCCCGCCCACTTCCGCTCCGCTCCGCCCGGAGCTCCGGATCCGGATCCGGAGCTCCGTTTCCCCCCCATAGGCTTGCATTGAAAGCTAAAAAATTATACAACTTTTTTTCTGTTCAAGTTAGAAACCTCATGTTTGGCACCATGACACCTCATGGGGATATACACACGCACGCCAAGTTTCAAAGCAATCCCATCATCCCCTGATTTTTGGCGAATTTTTGAAAATCAGGCACCCCACACACAACATCCCTGCGAGGTGGGCAGGGGAGGAGGGAGGGAAGGCAGGCAGGCATGCAGCTGGCATTTCTGGGGGCATAAGGAAGTGAGCCAAGGATAAGCCAGTAATGCATATAAAATGGAATAAATCAATAAATAAACAAAGGAGGGGTGGAATTAAAAGCAGCAGTGTTGCTCAATAAACAGCAAGAAGATTTTTTAAAAAAAGGCTATATCTGTCTTTTACCAGCAATAGGGGGACGTGCCCGGGGGAGGGGGAAGCAGCTGCCAGTTCAACTCAAGACAGCCACCAACAGCTCTGAGATTAAGAAGTAAACGCTCACTTCAACTCATAACAGGCATCGCTCCACCACTAAAAAGTGAACATTCACTTCAACTCATGATAGGCATTGCTCCACCGTTTTACTCTCTTTGGAAGGCTCTAATGGCCTTCCAGTACAGGAGAGAGTGGGGGCACGTCCACAATGAGATCCCCTAGGGGAGCTCATCCCCTTGCACCACATCTTTTCAGTTGTTCCCCAAAGTTAGGGTGGGGAGCAGTGCTGTGTTTCTATCTCTTATTCTTGGTTTAGTATATGATTTCAGGTTGTGTTTGTGCATTTGGTGGGGCTACTGTGTTAAAAAACACGGGGAAAAGCCCGTTCAGATGAAGAAAGAGAAGTTTCCCAGAATCCCAAGTTACCTGTTTTGCCTATGCCCTCCTCTAACTTTGGGATCATCATGACCGGGAGCTGACTCTGCCCCTCAGCCCTTTGAAAAAGGTATTTTTCCCGCCGATTTTTAAAAAACTTCTAGCGCGCGACCCGGACAACGCAGAAAGTTGAGAGTAGTCTCAAAATGACCCGCATCCACGACTCTCTGTGCACAAGAATTTTCAGAACGATAGCTTAAAAACCAACCCAGTTATGCCCGATTCTTTCCCTCAATGCAATCCTATGGGCGAAAAGCCGAAAACGCCGTTTGAGCCGCGCGGTTGACCCGATTTTCACAAAAATGTAGCACGCGACCCAGACAACGCAGAGAGGTGAGAGTGGTCTCAAAATGACCCGCATCCACGATTCTCTGTGCACAAGAATTTTCAGAACGATAGCTTAAAAACCAACCCAGTTATGCCCGAGTCTTTCCCTCAATGCAATCCTATGGGCGAAAAGCCGAAAACGCCGTTTGAGCCGCGCGGTTGACCCGATTTTCACAAAAATATAGCACGCGACCCAGACAATGCAGAGAGGTGAGAGTGGTCTCAAAATGACCCCCATCCACGACTCTCTGAGCACAAGAATTTCTAGAATGATAGCTTCAAAAAGAACGTAGTTATGCGCGATTATTTGCCGCAATGCAATCCTATGGTGAAATGTTTTCAAGATGGCGACCGGAGCGCTCCGCCTGAACTAGGA